>NW_028225183.1:33607030-34807030 GCF_052327205.1 Somniosus microcephalus
TTGCATCAGGCTGAGCTCGCGCACGCGCGCGGAACCACCGTCAGGACGGAAGACCAACCAAGTCGCGAGAACACGCTCTGGGTAAAGCTAGCGAATATGACCTTTCTTTATTAGCCACCACCACCATCACCACCACCACCACCACCAACAATCGCTTTGTCTTGCTGGGCACATGGCCTCCCCATCACAGAGAGGTTGGTGCCGGGTTCAACTTAATTCTGTTTGCAACCGGTAACCGTCAAGGCAAGAAAAACCACTCACACAACAACATCCTACACCACGCGTGTCTGTGTCTGTCTGCGTGCGCGTTTCTTTGCTCAAATTTGCCAGAGAAATGGCGTGTTCAGCTAGCAGAACGGGATTCCTTCACCACAAGATTTCGGGCTCGAGAGGCGGACACCCGCTCCGGTGCTTGAATCGGACCACTGAGAATCAGAGGACGTCTCGGACTCATGCGAGAGCGTTACAAGGACAAAGAGAAGGGCACAGCCAAGGAAGAAAACACCGGGAGCTGCGCCGACACCCTCTCTCTCTCTGACTCGCCGTGTGCATGTCCGTCTTGTCACCAGTGACAGAAACGAGAGGAAACCCTGAAATAGCCTGAACACCAGCCTCTCTCTATACTGGGCTGGCCCGGGGACTCCCACTACGGACGCGAGTCACCAAATCGGTTGTACGGGCCCACTGAGCGCACGACACAGGGGAATCTCGTTGCAAACACTGCGTGTGCATACGTTGCTCACAAAGCTCAATGGGGTCACAGGCCCTGACCCGCTCAGAGACACCTGTGTGACAAGACAACAAATGAAACTCGCTGGAATGTTTCTGCTGTCTTGTCATTTTAGATGGACCCACTGAGCGCACTAGCCCCAGTAAACGACTCAGTGGGGGTCACAGGCCCTGACCCGTTCAGAGGCACCTGTGTGACAAGACAACAATTGAAACTCGCTGGAATGTTTCTGCTGTCTTGTCATTTTAGACGGACCCACTGAGCGCACAACACAGTGGAACTTTGACAAACACTGCGTGTGCATTAGCACCATCAAACTACTCAGTGGGGTCACAGGCCCTGACCGGTTCAGAGGCACCTGTGTGACAAGACAACAAATGAAACTTTAAAGACGCTGGCATGTACATCTTGTTTCTGCTGTCTTGGACGGGCCCACTGAGCGCACAACACAGGGGAACTTGGTGCAAACACTGCGTGTGCATAAGCCATTAAACAAGCGCAGTGGGGTCACAGGCCCTGACCGGTTCAGAGGCACCTGTGTGACAGGCAGCAAATGAAACTTAGACGCTGGAATTATTTATATGTTTCTGCTGTCTGTCTACGATTTCAGATTCACACTTAGAGTTTTTTGTCATTAAGTCATAAAAGCCACAAAACCAATTTAATATGACTTTCCAATACTCTTTGAAAGGTCTCTATAGTCATAAAATGAGACTTTTAGCAAAGTAACACTTTTCGGGCCTTTTCAAAGTGCTCCCGCTGAGTGAATTTTGTTCTGAAAATCATGTTCCCGACAATCTCCGGGCACCCTGCCAACCCCCCTGCCAGAAATGACAAATGTCAAATCAGCGGGTCAAACGGCCACCTCTATCCGACCAGGAGCACCCAAATCGCCGCAAATGGCACTTTTTTTTTCTTCATCCGGACTTCCGACTAGGTTAATGATTTCCCAAACTCCAACTCATTAACTATGTTCTGAGACACTTGCCAGAAATGACACATGTCAATTTGGCGGTAGCAACTCACTTTTCCTAGCCGGAAAGCATCACCCGAGGCCCGCGTGAAGCGGCCGAACCTTTTCTCATCGGACTTCCGCGTTTTGGTTAATCATGTCTCGAAATCGTTAAATGCACATGTCAATTTGGCGGGAGCAACTCACTTTCCCAAGCCGGAAAGCATCACCGGAGGCCCGCTTGAAGGGCCCTAATATTTTCCCATCGGACTTCCGTGTTTTGGTTAATGATGTCTCGAAATCATTAAATGCACATGTCAATTTGCCGGGAGCAACTCACTTTCCCAGGCCGGGAAGCAACACCCGAGGCCCGCAAAAGGCGGCCGAATATTTTCTCATCGGACTTCCATATTATGGGGGTTAGATTCTCTCCCGCCATCCAGCCCCCTGGCCACGGGTCGCTCGCTCACTTTCAGCCCGGGCCTTGCCAATTTGGTTAATCAGTTCGCCATGCTCCAGACTCGGCCTCGCCTTTTTCATTTATGGTTAATGATGTGCCCAGGCTCGGACTTAGTCTCTCCAGCAGCCAAAACTTTTCACTGGTTAATGAGGTGCCCAGCCCGGCACATAGTCTCTCTCCCCAGCAAGCTTACTTGGTCGGCCGACATTTCGATCCATTTTCGGTGCTTAATCGGGTCGAATACGGTCCCTTACGCAAGGGGAGCTGAAGCCCCGGCCTCTGCCAGGCGTCAGGCTGCCGTTTTTTAAGCCCGACCAAAAACCCGAAAATTGGTGAAAAATGGAAATAAATTTCCACCCAAAAAGGGTTAAAAGTCAGTTGGACGGCAGCCCGGGTCGGTCTCTGCAGACCTGGAGGCCCTAGACAGTAATCTGGAAAACAGACCAAGTCTCGAAAAACCACCTCCTACCATTCTCCAGGTACCCCGCCAACCCCCCCTGCCAGAAATGACAAGTGTCAAATCAGCGGGTCAAACGGCCACCTCTATCCGACCAGGAGCACCCAAATCGCCGCAAATGGCCCTTTTCTTTTTCTTCATCGGGACTTCCGTCTTGGTTAATGATTTCCCGAACTCCAACTCATAAACTATGTTCGGAGACACTTGCCAGAAATGACAAATGTCAATTTGGCGGGAGCAACTCACTTTCCCAAGCCGGAAAGCATCACCGGAGGCCCGCTTAAAGGGCCCGAATCTTTTCCCATCGGACTTCCGTGTTTTGGTTAATCATGTCTCGAAATCGTTAAATGCACATGTCAATTTGCCAGGAGCAACTCACTTTCCCAAGCCGGAAAGCATCAACGGAGGCCCGCTTAAAGGGCCCGAATCTTTTCCCATCGGACTTCCGTGTTTTGGTTAATCATATCTCGAAATCGTTAAATGCACATGTCAATTTGCCGGGAGCAACTCACTTTCCCAAGCCGGAAAGCATCACCGGAGGCCCGCAAAAGGCGGTCAAATCTTTCTCCTTCCGTACTTCCGGTACAACTTTGAACGGCCATATCTCCACACTCCCGCGTCGGAGCCAAGCCGTTTTTACACTGTTAGACGCGGCTTTCCGTGCCCGTTCGAATGCCGCCCTGCTCGGCGGCAAAGGAGGATTTTTTAATTTTCGGCCGATTTCGGGAAAAAAAAATTCCGCTCTGAACTCGGATTTTTCGGCTTTAATCGTTTCGTATACGGTCCCTTACGCAAGGGAGCCGAAGCCCCGGCCTCTGCCGGGAGTCAGGCTGCCGTTTTTAAGCCCGACCAAAAACCCGAAAATTGGTTAAAAATGGAAATAAATTTCCACCCAAAAAGGTTTAAAAGACGGTTGGACGGCAGCCCGGGTCGGTCTCTGCAGACCTGGAGGCCCTCGACAGTAATCTGGAAAACAGACCAAGTCTCGAGAAACCACTTCCTACCATTCTCCAGGTACCCCGCCAATCCCCCCTGCCAGAAATGACAATTGTCAAATCAGCGGGACGGATTTGACTTCTGTGAGCGACCACCAGCACTTTTTTCGGCCACAGGCGGTCAAATCTTTCTCCTTCCGTACTTCCGGTACAAATTTGAACGGCCATATCTCCGCACTCCCGCGTCGGAGCCAAGCCGTTTTTACACCGTTAGACGTGGCTTACCCTGCCCGTTCGAATGCCCCCTTGGCCGGCGGCAAAGGAGAATTTTTTTTATTTTTCTGCCGATTTTTGGAAAAAAAATTCCCGCTCTGAACTCCGATTTTACGCCTTTAATCGGTTCAGAGATGGTCGCTTACGCAAGGGAGGTGAAGCCCGGGCCTCTGCCTGGCGTCAGCCTGCCGTTTTTAAGCCCGTCCGAAACATGAGTTCCCACTTTTGGTTATCCAGTTGTCAGTTTTAAAATTTCAGTTTATGAGTTGCCACCTTGGTTTATCATTTGTCACTCTGACTTTTGGTTAACCAGTTGTCGATGTTCAAATTTCAGTTCATGAGTTGCCACCTTGGTTAATGATTTGTCGTTCTGACTTTTGGTTATCCAGTTGTCGATGTTCAAATTTCAGTTAATGAGTTGCCCTTTTGGTTTATGATTTGCTACCTTGACAACTCATTAACCAATGTTTCAGACAATGCACAAGGCCATTTGACGACCCCAACTCGGTTCCCCAAGCGGGAAAGCAGCACCCGAAGCCCCGGTAAGGCGGCTGAATACATTCCCATCGGACTTCCGTCCCCAATGTGAATGCCAAGTATTCAGTTAATGAGTTGCCTCCTTGGTTAATCATTTGTCGCTCTGACTTTTGGTTAACCAGTTGTCGATGTTCAAATTTCAGTTATTGAGTTGCCACCTTAGTTACTGATTTGTCGCTCTGACTTTTTGTTATCCAGTTGTCGATGTTCAAATTTCAGTTAATGAGTTGCCCTTTTGGTTTATGATTTGCTACCTTGACAACTCATGAACCAGTGTTTCAGACAATGCACAAGGCCATTTGCCGACCCCAACTCGGTTCCCCAAGCGGGAAAGCAGCACCCGACGCCCCGGTAAGACGGCCGAATCCATTCCCATCGGACTTCCGTCCCCAATGTGAATGCCAAGTATTCAGTTATTGAGTTGCCTCCTTGGTTACTCATTTGTCCCTCTGGCGTTTGGTTACCCAGTTGTCAGTTTTCAAGTCTCAGTTACTGAGTTGACTTTGTCTTTCTCACTCTGTGTATCTCTCTCTTCTCTCTGTCTCTCTCAGTGTATGCGAGTGTCTGTGTGTTCCACTGCCGCCCGGCGGAACCGGTTGCAAAGGCCCGCCTTGTTACACACGAAAACCCCGGGCTCGCTTCCGAGCAACGGGCACCCGGCTTCCCGGTATCGGACAGACTCTGTTCTGCTACCGTTGGATGCCGCTTGCCCCTGGCTTGCTCTGGCAGCCGGCGCCTGCAGGCTGCCCCTCGTCCCGCCCTCTCAGTGGTCAGAAAGCTGTCTCCAGCCAACGGCTGTACCTCGGCCAGGGAAAGGGGCAGCTACACAAGCCCTGTTCTGCTCTGTGCGGCCCCACCACCCCGTTCAGCTGCCGTTGTCCCCGACCGGATCGGACTTTCCTTCCCGAAGTTATCCCCGATAAGCTGCCGCTGACCGACGGCCCGGCAGCCGGTACGGGACGGCGACACTTTCCCGAACACGCCCGGGGCCAGCCTGGCAATATAGTGTGCGCCAGCGCCGGGGCTTTCCAACGAGCCGTCCCGGACCGAAATCGGACACGAGAGTCGGGAGCGAAAGGCGTTCGACTGGTGCTGGGCAACCGGGTCCAAATGCCCGCCAAGTAATACACACGAAAACAACTGGCTCGACTCGGAGGGACGTGCACCCGGCTTCCCAGTGTCGGACCGACTCCGCTCCGCTACCGTTGCATGCCCCTTGCCCCTGGCTTGCTCTGGCAGCCGGCGCTTGCAGGCCGAGCCCCGCCCCGGCCTCTCAGAGGTCGGAAAGCGCTCTCCAGCCAACGGCTGTCCCTCGGCCGGGGAAAGGGGCAGCTACACAACCCCGGTACTGCTCTCTGCGGCCTTGCTACCCCGTTCAGCTGCCGTTGACCCCGACCGGATCAGACTTTCCTTCCCGATGTTAACCCCGATAAGCTGCCGCTGACCGACGGCACGGCAGCCGGTACGGGACGGCGACACTTTTCCGAACTTACCGGGATCCAGTCCGATAATATAGTGTGCGCCAGCGCGGGGGCTTTGCACCGAGCCCTGCCTGACAGAAATCGGACACGGGAGTCCGGAGCGAAAGGCGTTCGACTGCCGGCCGGCCAAACCCAGCCAATCTCCCGCCGTTGCGGACCCGCTCCCGGGCAACCGGGTCCAAATGCCCGCCAAGTTACACGCACGAAAACCCCTGGCTCGATTCCGAGCGTCGGGCACCCGGCTTCCCTGTGTCGGACCGACTCCGTTCCGGTCCCATTGAATGCCACTTGCCCCTGGCTTGCTCTGGCAGCCGGCGCGTGCAGGCTGCCCCTCGCCCCGGCCTCTCAGTGGTCGGAAAGCGGTCTCCAGCCAACGGCTGTACCTCGGCCGGGGAAAGGGGCAACTACACAAGCCCGGTACTGCTCTGTGAGGCCTCGCTACCCCGTTCAGCTGCCGTTGACCCCGACCAGATCAGGCTTTCCTTCCCGAACTTATCCCCGATAAGCTGTCGCTGACCGACGGCACGGCAGCACTTTCCCGAACTTGCCGGGATCCAGTCCTATAGTGTGCGCCAGCGCCGGGGCTTTCCAACGAGCCCTCCCTTACCGAAATCGAACAAGGGAGTCCGGAGCGAAAGGCGTTCGACTGCCGGCCGGCCAAACCCAGGCAATCTCCCGCCGTTGCGGACCCGCTGCCAGGCAACAGGGTCCAAATGCCCGCCTCGTTACACGCACGAAAACCCGGTGCTCGATTCGCAGCGTCGGGCACCCGGCTTCCCGGTGTCGGACCGACTCCGTTCAGGTCCCGTTGGATGCCCCTTGCCACTGGCTTGCTCTGGCAGCCGGCGCGTGCAGGCTGCCCCTCGCCCCGCCCTCTCAGTGGTCGGAAAGCGGTCTCCAGCCAACGGCTGTACCCCGGCCGGGAAAGGGGCAGCTACACAAGCCCGGTACTGCTCTGTGCGGCCCCGCCACCCCGTTCAGCTGCCGTTGTCCCGGACCGGATCGGACTTTCCTTCCCGAAGTTATCCCCGATAAGCTGCCGCTGACCGACGGCCTGGCAGCCGGTTCAGACAATGCACAAGGCCGTTTGCCAACCCCAACTCGGTTCCCCAAGCGGGAAAGCAGCACCCGAAGCCCCGGTAAGGCGGCCGAATCCATTCCCATCCGACTTCCGTCCCCAATGTTCCGGGCAGCACAGTGGCATAGTGGTTAGCACTGTTGCCTCATCAGAGCCAGGGACCCGGTTTCGAATCCGGCCTCGGGTGACTGTCTGTGTGGAGTTTGCACATTCTCCCTGTGTTTGCGTGGGTTTTCTCCGCGTGCTCTGGTTTACTCCCACAGTCCAAAATGTGCGGGTTAGGTTGATTGGCTATGATAAATTGACCCTTAGTGTTAGGGGGATTAAATACGTGGGGATAGGGTGGGATATGTGTTGGTGTTGGTGTAGGGGATACAGGGATCGGGTAGGATATTGTAAGATACGCAAGAAAACTGGATAAAATAAGACTGTTTATTGACCAAAGTAAGCTTGTACAGAAAAACCTTTGATAAAAGGGCATACAAAATGGCCGCCAGGCCCCGTGATCAGTTTCTGAACCATTTTATTTCTGTTGCTGCAAGCCAGACAGGCTTGTGGATTGAAGACAGTGAGCCCGCGAAAGCCAGTATCTGGGAACCGAAACTCAGAGGAACAGCATACATATTCAATGGATTACAAGTACAGGATGGGGCCCATCAAGATATGGGCGGACAATGCAAAATCACTCATTCCCATTTGTTGTACAAAGGAAAAACCGTTTAGCAGCCATCAAGGAAAATCTCCGGACCGATCAATATGCGAACCGAGCCGCTGTGACAATGCAAAAGACATTAAAAAGACATTATCGGCCAGGAAGGCCAGTTTAAGTTATCACCGGCTCCGTTACAAGACAAAGCGCCCCTGCAGAGATTTCTGCCCGCCAAAATTAATACAAAGACAGGACTTTGATTTGGCGGGAGATAAGACTGTCCCAAAAGAGTATAACTATGGATTGAAAGTCCATCTAAGTTACTGGGGACTTCGGGTTAGTTGAGCAACTTCGCTTGACTGAACGACGGCTGCTTCTTCAACTTCTTCGGACGGGGCCAGGATCGGCGCCTCTTCCACTTCGGCAGATGCAGAATCGATGAAAACGTTTTCGTCTTTTTGAAGACGGACGGTTTCGGTAAAAGGACAACGTGGTCGGTGTTCAGCCAAACAAGGCTCGGCCACGACGAGAAGACGACGAGGGTGGCCCGGGTACTGGGGTCAGGAGATCATCGACGACCCAGGCTGATGGAGAAGAAACCCTCTGGAGAACCGACCAGGCCGGAGACAAAAAGACAGTCCGGGCCTGACACTTCCATGTCTCAACATCCCATTGGGTTGTTGTTCTACTCCATGAACAAAAATCCACGACAGGCTTACTGGATCTCAACCTTGACGATCGCTCATCGAGGCTGTGTCTACCCCATCGCCTCGAGAGAGAGAGAGAGAGAGAGAGAATATCGACTGCGCCAGAAGTTTCCAAATCCACGTGACGACAGAAAGCGGTGCAAAAAGGGCTGCAAACCCCCCCTTTCTCACGATTTCGAGAGTGGTGAGCATGATCCCAGGTTCCCCAGGTCGATACTTAGTTTAGGTATAGGGGAGGGAGTTAAGGGAAATCGTAATGTGTTTCCCCTTTTACGATGTGCCGTGTGTTACCCATTTCCATAGAATCAAGTTCATAAATTTGTGCATGATTGTAGTTACTTTAATCTGTGCCTATGACATGTATTTTGTAATGCTTCAAACTGTTTAAAAATAAAAGCATCCATTTCGTGCTATTCAGCCTGGTCTATTGAGTCCTTTTCTCTGCACTACTGTTCTCTGCATCTAAGTCCAAGGTCTAGAACCGTAGGGGGAGTGGGTCGAACCACTCAAGGGTAATTCTTGCACGAAGCCTGGCAGGAGGCCAGAACGGGCAAGAGAGCAGGAAAAAAACCCCTACAGAAATGGCGACCACGGCCGGACCTTGGCAGCAGGAAAGTAGTGTGTTAGATCAAGATCTGAATAAACGAAATGTGATGGATGAAAGAATAGCAGATTATGTTTTCGGAAAAGTCAACCTCACAAAACAATGGATATCTGATCTATTAAGGGATAGGTGCCCGCTAGACGCAGCCATCAGGTGGACAGCGGGTAGAGAGCATAAGAAATCTGTAGAAAAGGCGGTCTGCCTGATGTGCTACAAGAAGCAAGTCCAGCTTTTGGACCAGGTAGTTGCAGCACAGACAGTCCAGATCAACGGCTTGCTTAAAGACGTGGAGGAAAAGGTTGCGGGAGGTCAAAAACTGATTGAATCGCTTGACGCGCTGAATCAGGAACGCCGCTCCGTAATTCGCTGCCACGAAACCCGGGTAGAATATTTAAAATGTCAGGTCGTTGAGGCCAAGGCCAGTGAAGGTAGAATGAGAGAGAGGTGTTTCCGTCTAGCCAAACAAGTAGATGCCCAAGAGGAAAAGCTCCTGGGAGCCAGGGCAGCATATAAGATGGCCATGGAGGATAGATCTGAGAACACCGACCACAGCGCTTGCCGCCGGGAGCTAGAGGACCTGAGAAAGGCCCTAGCGAAGGCAAACGGGTTGGTGTGTCTCATAAATCCACCAGCGAGTCAGCTGTTGCTAGCCAAGGAATCCAATAGACCGATTCCACAAGAGGCAGTTGGGGTACCAACCCCCGAACCCTCTGCGCCTCCTGCCTATGAGGAGTCTTGGACTCCGGGACAGGAGACGGAGACGGTAGAGAAAGAGAGCCCTGAGGTAGAGCAACCCCAGACAGTAGAGTCGGGGCCAGCGCCGTTGTGTCCAACGAGGCACCGGAAGCGCGGTCCAAATGAAGAAAATGGCGATGACGGACCCCTTGAGAGTCAGATCATAATGCCTCATAGCGCACGACAGCTAAGAGAGATGATAAGTCACATCCCAAAACTCTCCGAGTCAGGAGATCCCTCCGTGCATTTCAGGGACGTGGAGCAGACCGCAGCAGTCAATGACTGCGACGGGGCTGAACAGTCTAAAATGCTGCTGTTCTCCCTGGAGAGTTCGCTCCTCCAGTGTCTCCCTGACGAGAGCAAGAGAGGGCACAGGGACTATGAGTTGCTACGGGATGACATTCTGGAGATCATGGGAGAGGGGGACGGAACTCCGTTCCTCCATTTAGAAAAGACAGTGCAGCTAGAGGGAGAACCCCCACGGGTTTTCGCCGACAGGTTGTGGCCAGTGTATCGGCGCAGCTGCCCGGGCGGGCCGGCCCGGGCCGGGCTGGATGGCGAACAAAGGGCTCACTGGCTTCGGTGCCTGGTAGCAGGTTGCCTGCCAGTAGTGAAGGAACAGGCCAAAGCATGGTTTGACCCCACCAACGCCCGCTCCACGGAGGATCTAGTGCTAGATCAGCTCACGATCAGTTATAGGAATAACAAGGGCAAGAAAACGCCTGTTGTAAAAGGAAAGGTGCATGAGGTGAGGCCCGCAGCCTCTGCTAAAAGGGAATGGCGTCAGGAGGGAAATCGCCCTCCTCAAGCTAATAGCAGTTGTTACGGGTGTGGGAAGGAGTGTCATTGGTGCAAGGACTGTAGGAATCCTTGGAAGGATAAGAGGGAGAGAGCGTTCGCCGCAGCCCAAGATCAAGCCCAAGCCCGAGTCACCAACGGCCCGAGAGTTTACACAACACCAGCACAACCACAAGTGCAGGCCACTGCCCCAACACCAGTCCAGAACCCAACCGTAGCCTCTGCCCCGACTAAAGGGGGTGGTGCGGTTGTGGACCCCGCTGCGATCGAGTCAGTCTTGGAGACTATGCGGTCTCTGATGACCTGGCAGGGGAGGGTAGCGGTTGCTAACAGCCCTATCGCCCCCGAGACCCCAGCCGAAACACCTAAATGACTGACGCCCGCGCAGCCCGTCTACTTGTGTCCGCTCCGCTATGACGCTTGGAGAAGACCTGTGGTGGAGATGGAGGTGGAGAAACAAAGGGGTAGTTACCTGTTGGATACGGGAGCTTCGTGTACCGTGATCCACACGGACAAACCTTTTGCCTCACCTCTGTCTGCCCAGGCTCCATATTTAGTAGCGGGTTTCACAGGTAAAGAACAGGCTGGCGCGTACTCCCTCCCGCTCTCCATTCAGTTGGGAGCACTCCACACCACATGGACGTGCATCCTATTGAAGTGGAATGAGGGGGGGGGGAAAGGCATCCTCGGGGCTGATTTCTTGGTGGAACACGGGATCCTCGTGGACCTGAGAAATCACTGTCTCTGGGGAGCCGAGGGCGGTTTAGGTAAGGTAGTCGTTATCCCGGGGAAGGAAGAAAAGGGGACCCTGTGCACTATGAAGCCGTCAGGAGGATACGATCTCGAGCTCATGATAACAAACGTCCCAACGGACTTGCAGGCGTGTGTGTCAGAAAATCTGACCGCGTTCGCCACCCACAAGCATGACTGCGGGAGAGTCACTGGGTTCGAAGTCAGCGTAGACGGGGACCCCATGATCCGACCCCAAAAACAGTATAATTTCCCCAAAGAGGCAGAACCCGACATGGAGACAGCAATATCTTCATTGGTACAGCAGGGCGTGTTGAGGACGATAGCCACCCACGTAAACTCCCCATTATGGCCGGTAAAGAAACAGGACAATACATGGAGAGCCACGGTGGACTACAGAGTCCTCAATAGTAATATCCCGGCCTGCGCGCCCACGGTAGCAGCAGTTGCAGACTTAATAGGGAGTATTCCAGCATCGGCGACCACATTCACCGTGCTGGACATCTCGAACGGTTTTTGGTCCATTCTGCTGCGTCGGGAGGACCAGTACAAGTTTGCCCTTACATTCAAAGGGCAACAGTACACTTGGAACTGCTTACCACAGGGTTTTCACAACAGCCCCAGCATTTTCCATCAGTGCATGGCGGGGAGTTTGAAAGTGTTCAGCCAGCCCAACCAGATAGTGCAGTATGTGGACGACTTACTCCTGTTCACAGATACAAGGGAGCAGCACGGCCCACTGTTAGCCGAATTGTTGGAACTGTTAGAAAGGAAGGGTTTCAAAGTAAACCCAAAGAAAGCCCAGATCGGCCAGCAGGAAGTCAAATTCCTGGGTCTGGCCATCCGCGAGGGAGAATGAGCCATAGATAAGGCCAGGCGGGAATCTATACAAGATCTGCCGATTCCCAACACAGTAACGGGCGTAAGGTCCTTTTTGGGATTGACCGGGTACTGCAGAGATTTCTTCGAGGACTATGCTGCCACAGCGGCCCCGCTACTTCGACTCTTACACAAGGGAGTCGAGTGGTCTTGGGACAAGGGGTGCCAGGCAGCGTTCGAGAAGTTGAAAAGAGATCTGCAGACCGCGCCAGCCCTAGGGGCCATAGATGGGGGAGAGGAGTTCTTTCTGGAGGTAGCCGCTAGTGGGGACAGCCTGAGCGCAGTGCTGCTCCAAGAGTGGCACGGCAAGCTAAGACCAGTAGTTTATTCCTCCAGGGTGCTCATGGATGTGGAGAGGAGTTTCTCCAATTGCGAACGGCATCTCCTGGCCACGCATTGGGCTGTGAACAGATCAGTGATCTTCACAGGGACCTCTCCCATCATGCTCCTCACCCATCACACCCCCACGAAGATGCTTCTGGATGGGAGGATTAAGAATGGGACCGTAAGCAGCGCTCGGATTGCGCGCTGGACCCTCCTCCTTTCCCAGATGGATCTAAAAGTTAAAGGCCTCTGCGCGCCAAGGCTCGCAGCCAATATGGCATATCCCGGGACAGCCCATCAATGTTCCGTAGAAGGGGTATGGGAAGTTAACATAGGTTTACGGGCCGGGATACATCCCACACGCCGCGAGATCTACGTAGACAGTTCTAGCACTGTAGCTGACGGCAAGCGACTCACAGCGTGTGGAGTTTATGACCCTGCGGCAAACATTGCCCTGGCAATTAAGCTCCCCAACACTATGAGCGCGCAGCAGGCTGAACTGTCCGCGGTGGCGTACGTGGTTACCCACCCCGAGATTTTCCCAACCCCATACACGATTTGCTCAGACAGCATGTTCACGTGCAATTCGTGTACAGAGTACCTCGCCATCTGGTCCCGACGCGGGTACACCTCCGCGGACGGGCGGCCTTTAACAGTTAAGCCCTTGCTGGAGAAGATCCTAGCAGCTGTGGGGGAGAAAGGAGAGGTGTTCATCCATAAGGTGAAGGCTCACTCCACCACAGAACCCCGCAGTCAGGGCAACCAGCAGGCCAATGCGCTAGCCAGGGAGGGTGCCCGCAACGGCATTCTCTGGGACCCATACGAACCTGGACCCGTGGCGGCGATCCAAGGCAGGGAGGGAATTCCCGGGAACACAGGGGTGACACCGCCCACAGACCGAAAGACCGTCCAAACCCTGGATCCCGCCCTAATAGCAGTCCTAAAATCCTTCACAGAGGCAAACAGGTAGAAGGTCCGTACAGTACGGCAGCCCTCACAGTCAAAGAAGGTATGCTGTTCCAAGAGGAGCAGTGGGTTGTGCCGCAGCAGCACCGGAGGGAATTCCTGCAATTGGCCCACGAGGGTCCAGGAGCGGGACACCCCGGACCTGAGGTCACCTGGCAACGGGTGGAGCAGGTGGGATGGTGGCCGGGACTTCGGGACGATGTCCGCGAGTTCTGCGCAAGCTGTCTTGTGTGCGCTGCTAACAACCCAGACCCCCACAAAAGGAAGGTGCCCATGGGGCACATCAGGAGGGTAGAGGGACCATGGCAGTCGATTCAGATCGACTACATAGGGCCCCTGCCCGCCGCCCAGGGAGGCTATAAGTACTGCCTTGTCCTGGTAGATGTGTTCACCAAATGGGTAGAAGCCTTCCCGTGCAGAACAGCTACGGCACTGGGTACTGCTAAGATCTTGATTCGGGAAGTGTTCTCAAGGTGGGGACTCCCCCGTTTTGTAGAGTCCGACCAGGGGAGTCAGTTCACCGGTCAAGTAATGCAGAACGCCCTCATGCTCTTGGGCATTGAGGGAAAGTGGCACGTAGCATACAATCCCCAGTCATCCGGGATTGTTGAGCGTATGAATCGAACCCTCAAGGAAAAGCTGAGGAAAGAGACAATGGGCTCGCCCCAGAAATGGGCGGAGGTCCTGCCTTTAGTCCTCATGGGGATCCGAGCCAGCCAGTCCAAAAGCACGGGATATTCCCCGCACGAGTTAATGACTGGAAGGATCATGCGCACACCCACCCATGTGCTAGCCCCGGTGCTCACTGAGGGCCAGCTCCGAGAGGTGAAACGGGACAAATTCGCCCAAACCCTCTTGGAGCGCCTGAGACAGATTTATGGGCAGGCGGCTGGGAACATGGGAAGACAGCACCAGGGAAATAAACTGTTGTTGGAACCTCGGAAACAACAAGAGTGGGTAGTCGGAGATCAGGTCATGGTCCGAAACTACGCCAGGGTAGGGAGTTTTGAACCACTGTACATGGGGCCCTACAGCATTGTGAACAAGGCCAGCCCCATGGTTTATGCAGTGAAAACGCCCCGACGTACCAAATGGTTTCACATCAACAAGTGTAAACTATATAAATCGGGTGCACAAGGGCCATCAAAGGGGACCAGGTCGGAGAACAAAGATCCTCAGCCTGTAACAGAGTCACAGGCCACACAGGCTGGTACCGTAGCCTGCGTAAAGGGAGAGGCCATCCCATTGGAGTGGGAGGTCTCATCTTTTGAATGGGATTTAGGCAGGAGAGAGCACGAACAGCTCGACTCCGCCTTAGACCCAGTCATGGAGGAGGAAGAGTCAGAGGGCGACGATCCCGCCCTCGACTCAAGCTTGGGGGAGGTAGGGAATGGGGGCAGAGACCCACTACCTGTAGGGACAGGTGAGGTGGAGTCAGAAGCCACAGATCCCGACCCCGGGGTGGTGGAGCCTGAGGAAGGGGAGCTGGAGCCGGGAGCTGTGGGGAACCACAGGCTGTGACGGTAACAGTCCCAACCCCCGGTCCATCGGCCCCGGGAGCCCGACCCAAAGCAGCCCCTCGTTGGTCAGCTCGAGCGCCACAGCCCAGAAAATTTTGGCCAGATTCCCCCCATCCTTCCCAACCACGGTTTAGAGCAGCCCCAGGAAGGCATGATCCCCGTTCAGCAGCGACAGGCTGCGGGGGATCAAAGCCAAAGATCAATGCAGCCCCACCGCAGGGTGTGGCACACGACAGGCCTCACAGGGATTCGGAAAGCCGCCCCACGGAGGGCGGCGCTGTACATAAGTTAAGTTAGGTAATTATGGTCATAGTTTTAAGGAATGTAAAGTATATGGCGTTAAGAGTACAATTTTGAGGTCTGCCCGGTATGTGTGTTTGTTATGGAGCGGGGTCCAGGAACCCGCACGTCCAATTAATTTAGGCCAGCACCTATCGGGAGCCCGGCTACATCATTTTGTTGGTTACAGAAACCTGGGATATGATGGAAAGGATTTTCATCGCGTTCATGGCGATCGGGTGCGGTTGGGCCTACCGAGGCCGCACCAAGGACGTCATCATTTTCGGATGCTCCGGGAACACGGCCCCCATCGCAACGGATGGGACGGGGAAGCGAGAGGTTGAGGAAACCACCACCTACTTCCACCAAGGGAGATGGCCAGGTTGGTTGGGAACAAATTCCACGGAATATTCCAGCAACTTCGGTTTTGCCTACCAAGAGATTTCGTTAACGTGCCCTCGAGTGAGGATCCTTGGGCCTGAGTCAGCGTCACCGTGGGAAAGAGGATTTGTCTGGTGTGCAATGGGAACGTACCACTAAGGCGATGGTGGTGGCTACGAAAGCTGGGAAAGGACATGAAAAGCTCTACGGTCGAGTGGGAGCGACTGGGTAATAATACCCATCGGACTATTACGGGAACTCACGGACAATTACGTGTGTGTTGGGACAAATGGTGGGAACCAGATGAGGGAATATATGTCTGTATGTGTGGTTCGAGACACGTCTGCCCCAAGGGCGTGTCCATTTTCTTCCAGAGGCAGTGGCAGGATGAAGGGAAGGGGATGAGATGGGATGTTAGCACTCGAGCGTGCGGAGCCCCATACTCCCCTATTCCGGTGAATGCCACTGAACTCATCACCCGCCCACGCAAGCCCCTGCCCACGCTTCCGGTAGCACTAGCCCAGAAAGGAGGGTGCCCAACCACCACCAAGGGACCCGGGAACGGTTTAGTATTGGTACCCACCGGTCAGGTGCTGTACCAAGGGGTACACTACGCGGTGGCCTCAGTGATTTTAAATCTCAATGAGGTAAGATTGCCGGAGTGGTGTCCCAAAGAAACGGAACAATTATACCAGGTCCTGTTAACCCGTATGTTTAGACAATTTTACGAATTTGACTTTGCCGACATCGACAGAGACAAATTATACACCACACCACCAGAAGTTTTGGATCGAGTCGGGAGGCAAAGAAGGGGTACTGTAAATGACATATTCACTGCTTTTAATACCGGGACATCTGTTGTCAACGCTCTAGATAACGTGGAGCTGCAGACACAGATCAACAGTTTAAAAGCCCAGTTAAGGAACATATTGACAGGCGAAAATAAGGTAGTGGGTTCTGAGCTACATGAGGACCAGGCCATGATACTACACTTTAAGGACATAATTGCTGAGCTGGAGAAACACGCGAGAACGGTAAATGCACTCATTAAGGAGGATCGGAATGCGTCCGATCAAGCTGCGCAAAACAAGGCCTGTGTGCTGTACGGGGCGTGGTTACTGGGCAAGGGCCGCAGTAATCTTGAGGATTTAAAACAGGGTTTGGTCCCGTCCTGGATCAGCAACAAGCACTTGCAAGCGCTCCACCCTTTTGAGAATGCATTAAGCCCGTGCCAGCTCAGACTAGCCGCGGAAGCATACCCAGTCCCAGTGGACTGCGGACATTCAAATCACACTATTATGGGGATAGTAGTAAGAATGCCGGTGTTGGGTCCCGCAGCAAAGCCCGCCCCGGTGTACAGAGTAGAGAACATTGGAGTCATTCGGGGGGGCGCACACATTCGTTACGCAGCGGTCCCGCCTTACTTCATCAGATGGGAGCGTACGATGACAGGCACCGACCTCTCGGGATGTCGGAGCCGGGGAGCACACATCATCCTGTGTCCCCAGCACTTGAACACCTTTCTGAAACCACAGTGCTGGTTCAGGACTGCTAGCGCAAAGCCGGTGAATTGCACCATGGAGGCAATGGCAGAGGACCATGTGCCCCCACAGGTAGCATATATCGGGGGTGGGACATACTGCGTCACCACTGCAGCGCCTCAGTACCGATATGGACAACACGAGTGGTGTTCGGTCGGTGATAGCAGTATCTGTTTCAAACCCAGTGCCGAGGTTCAAGTGGCACAACAACGAATTGTCCCCATTCCTGCGCCCTCCACCGTTCACATCACTATGAAAGAGAATTTCACAGACTTACAACGATTTGTCGCGCATTTTGGTTATGTCATTCCCCCTCTTCCCGAACACCTCACCAAGATTTTAAAAGCCGTTATAATTTCACAGAAACATTTCTACACACTGGAGCAGAAGACTTTAGAGATAGGAAAAGACATGTTGGACATAACCATCCCACCATGGTGGGACTTGTTCACCAACATAGAGGTCCCCGCCTGGATTAGGATAGCATCCCATATTCTAGTAGTATGTCAGGTTTTGAAAGTGATATTTTTGCTCTTCGTGCATTGCAAAAGAGGCAAACGCCTCCAGAGGCACGAGAACACAGGAGAATGGAGAGAACGCTATGTGCGAATGGGGGAAGCAGATACCCCACTCTAAGCTGCTAGTATAAGATTAAGCGTCCCTCCATTTTAAATTATTTTGTGATTGTTTTGGGTTATAAGGAAATACGTATTGTTATGTTATTAGTCGTCCTTAAGTTTTTTTGGATTAATAAAAGATGCATGCAGATGGTGCCAGGGGATATCAACCCCCGCACATCTGACAAGTGAATGTGTTATAGTTTAAAATACGCTGTCTATGATTGTCCAAATGTACAAAAGGTAATTTTCGTTTTCTGCGGAAATGGGAACTGCATGTGTCGTGAGGGTCATAGATAGCTAAGTGCCAGGAATGTTTGGATGTGGGGAATCAGGGAAAATTTGCTCATCAAGGGTTATTGATACTTTAAGCAAGCTATCAGTATCACAGGGGGGCCTGTAAGATTCGCAATTTTCAGCAAAATTCACGCAAGAAAACTGGATAAAATAAGACTGTTTATTGACCAAAGTAAGCTTGCACAGAAAAACCTTTGATAAAAGGGCATACAAAATGGCCGCCAGGCCCCGTGATCAGTTTCTGAACCATTTTATTTCTGTTACTGCAAGCCAGACAGGCTTGTGGATTGAAGACAGTGAGCCCGCGAAAGCCAGTATCTGGGAACCGAAACTCAGAGGAACAGCATACATATTCAATGGATTACAAGTACAGGATGGGGCCCAACAAGATATGGGCGGACAATGCAAAATCACTCATTCCCATTTATTGTACAAAGGAAAAACCGTTTAGCAGCCATCAAGGAAAATCTCCGGACCGATCAATATGCGAACCGAGCCGCTGTGACAATGCAAAAGACATTAAAAAGACATTATCGGCCAGGAAGGCCAGTTTAAGTTATCACCGGCTCCGTTACAAGACAAAGCGCCCCTGCAGAAATTTCTGCCCGCCAAAATTAATACAAAGACAGGACTTTGATTTGGCGGGAGATAAGACTGTCCCAAAAGAGTATAACTATGGATTGAAAGTCCATCTAAGTTACTGGGGACTTCGGGTTACTTGAGCAACTTCGCTTGACTGAACGACGGCTGCTTCTTCAACTTCTTCGGACGGGGCCAGGATCGGCGCCTCTTCCACTTCGGCAGATGCCGAATCGATGAAAATGTTTTCGTCTTTTTAAAGACGGACGGTTTCGGTAAAAGGACAACGTGGTCGGTGTTCAGCCAAACAAGGCTCGGCCACGACGAGAAGACGACGAGGGTGGCCCGGGTACTGGGGTCGGGAGATCATCGACGACCAAGGCCGATGGAGAAGAAACCCTCTGGAGAACCGACCAGGCCGGAGACAAAAAGACAGTCCGGGCCTGACACTTCCATGTCTCAACATCCTATTGGGTTGTTGTTCTACTCCATGAACAAAAATCCACGACAGGCTTAGTGGATCTCAACCTTGACGAGCGCTCATCGAGGCTGTGTCTACCCCATCGCCTCGAGAGAGAGAGAGAGAGAGAGAGAGAGAATGTCGACTGCGCCAGAAGTTTCCAAATCCACGTGACGACGGAAAGCGGTGCCAAAAGGGCTGCGAACCCCCCCTTTCTCACGATTTCGAGAGTGGTGAGCATGATCCCAGGTTCCCCAGGTCGAAACTTAGTTTAGGTATAGGAGAGGGAGTTAAGGGAAATCGTGCCGTGTGTTCCCCATTTCCATAGAATCAAGTTCATAAATTTGTGCATGATTGTAGTTACTTTAATCTGTGCCTATGACATGTATTTTGTAATGCTTCAAACTGTTTAAAAATAAAAGCATCCATTTCGTGCTATTCAGCCTGGTCTTTTGAGTCCTTTTCTCTGCATCTAAGTCCAAGGCCTAGAACCGTAGGGGGAGTGGGTCAAACCACTCAAGGGTAATTCTTGCACGAAGCCTGGCAGGAGGCCAGAACGGGCAAGAGAGCAGGAAAAAACCCCTACAATATGTGTCGGTGCAGGCACGATGGGCCGAAATGGCCTCTATCTGCACTGTGGGGTTTCTGTGATTCCTGTGAATGTGAATGCCAAGTATTCAGTTACTGAGTTGCTTCCTTGGTTTATCACTCTGACTTTTGGTTAACCAGTTGTCGATGTTCAAGTCTGCAGCCTGACCACCATCTCCAGTGTGCCCACACTGGATCCATGTTCTGCTGGTATTACGAGCTGGCGTTCACCTGCTCTGCCACCCTCAGCCACACAGCCTTGGTTTGCTGGGAGGGGCTTCTGGGAGGGGCTTCTTCCTCCCCGAGGAGGGGAAGAGCACCTCCCTGCTCTCTGTCGCTCCCTCCACCAATACCTAGAGGGCTGCTTCGTCAAATCTGGGGGATGCCTTACTCCGATGCGTCGCCATGATTGATGATGGTAGCAGCAGCTGCCAGGGCCAATTTATCATAGCCAATCAACCTAACCTGCACATCTTTGGACTGTGGGAGGAAACCGGAGCACCCAGAGGAAACCCACGCAAACACGGGGAGAATGTGCAAACTCCACACAAACAGTCACCCGAGGCCGGATTCGAACCCAGGTCTCTGGCGCTGTGACACAACAGTGCTAACCACTACGCCGCCGTGCTGCCTGCCATCACAGGCGATCTTCCCAACTTAATAGCTCTCTGGCTAGGGGTTCCCACACGTGGGGAATCAATTGGGCTGTTAAATCAAAATTGCATCAATTTCCCACATCGTGCAGAATTCGTGTGGGAAACAGGAAATGTGGGGAAAACGACTCCAACCCGCCCCCGTAGCAAAATCCCACACGAATTCTGAACGATGTGGGAAACTGATGCAATTTTGATTTAATAGCCCAATTGATTCCCCACGTGTGGGAACCCCTCGCCTGAGAGCTTTTCAGGTGGGAAGCTCGCCTCCGATGACATCATCACTGCTGCTTCATTTAAGGGCTTCCACAAGCCTTGCTCACTTCAGCAGACTGCCAAGCTTCTGGTCCTGGCAGCTGCTGCGAACATCATCAGTCATGGCGACACATCGGAGTAAGGCATCCCCCAGATTTGACGAGGCAGCCCTCCAGGCATTGGTGGAGGGAGCGAAAGAGAGCAGGGAGGTGCTCTTCCCCTCCTCGGGGAGGAAGAAGCCACCCCAGCAAACCAAGGCTGTGTGGCTGAGGGTGGCAGAGCAGGTGAACGCCACCAGCAATACCATCAGAACATGGACCCAATGTCGCAAACGCTTCCGTGACCTTCTGCGCACTGGAAAAGTGAGTATGATGTTCCCATCACTCTTTATCTGATCCCCATTGCCTTTCCTCACCAGCTCTCAGCTTTACCAATCTCTTCCTCCACATCCCACTTGACACTGACATCCATGCACCCTTTCCCACTTGCTCTCTCTCTATGATCACATTCACCTAACTAATGGACTATGCAGCCCTCACACTCCCTATCACTGTCATGCTATGAAAGCAACATACATCACATAGGGAGAGCCCTTGGTCTTGCCATCTCACTCCATCTTTGTCTCCTTCTAAGCATCTATGCCATCGATTCTCTACACTCACTCATTCATTCTCGCTCAAACTCCACTTGTCTCCCCCATTGCAGGAAAAGAGAGCTGACAACCGAGCAGAGCGAGCCAAGACAGCGGGAGGGGCAGCCTCCTTAGCCCAGCTGACCCCATGGGAGGAGGCGGTCCTGGAGATCGTCGGCATCCAGGACGACACACAAGTGGGGGACGGAGAGACCGGTGCAGCAGAGCAAGCTGGTGACAGAAGAGTTTTCCAACTCTCTCAATTGCATTGCATGACTCACTGATAATGAATTGGAAGCTCTAACAGATGGACCTCTGATCATCTGCAATAAGCACTGTGCAGGTAACCCTGGCCTCTCATCTCTGACACTTTCCTTTACTCCCCCACAGGTCCATCACAAGCTCCCGTCTCCAGGACGCAGGAGGAGGTTCAGCCTCAGCTACCAGACTCCTCAGAGGAAGCAGCAACCTCTGAGGGTGCAGCGTCAGCAGAACGCAACGCACCCAGCACCAGCGCAGACACTGACACCTCGGTGGGACCTTCGGGACATAGAGTAGTGTCGTCACCTGGTGTATCACAGCTCACAAGTGAGCCTCGTCAGATGGTGGAGACAGGGACAGCAGTGGAGAGTCCTAGTCGGAGGGCGTAGCACTCTCCCGGCTCAGCTGCATGTCGACCCTCTGCCTCTGGGTCCATCCACAGTATCAGCGGTGATGGCACCCCTCGGAAAATATGCAGGGGTCTCTGGCAGGTTTTGTCTCCAGGGCTGCTGCGAGTGTGGAGCGAATGGAGGAGTCCGCCGCTAACACGAGCAGAGCCTTTGTGGAGTCATTGGCGCATCAAGGCATTACCACGGAAAGGATGGCAACCTCCGTGGAAAGGCTGGCTACAGCCATGGAGAAGATACGTCGCGCGAGTGATGAAAACATGGTGATTGTTCAGACTAGACTAACATCTCTGCAGGAGCGATGCGCAGCTATTGAACTGAGAAACCAGACCTTCATGGCAGTCCCTCTGAGAAGGACTGCCAGTCCCGACACGGGTCCCCATGGCTCCCCTGATGTGCAGCAAGGTGCTCTCTCGCCACTTGCAAGCGCTGAGGGGGACCTGACCCATGAGAGGGATGATGGTGGCAGACAACAAGGAGGTGGGGGCTCCTCTCCAAGCGCTCAAACTTCCATGCCACTGACAAGTCCTCGGTCAGAGCCCCACCTGAGTCAGCACCCAAGTGAGATCGGCGTCTCAACCCCTGCACAGCCGCAGGAGCAGCAGACTGCTGCGCAGCCCTTACAGGCTCGCAACCCCAGAGGACGCCCGCCAAAGGTGTCCAGACAGGAGCAGCAAGGAAGTGAGCAAGGGGCCTCCACATCTGCTGATGCCACTGGGGTACCACTACGTAGGAGCACGCGTAAGAGAAATAAACTGCACAAATAGTCACAAGGGTAGTCACTTGGGTGGAATTTAATGTGTTATGGTTGAAAGCCATCAGAATAATGTGATTAAAACATCTGTTGGCTACTGCTGTAGTTGTGGCGTGTGTCATTTCGTGAATGGCACTTTCAGTTTGAGGTCAGTATGGTGGTCACATCGCTAGAACTCAGCTGCTTCCTGGCTATTGTCAGTGCTCAGATAAAAGGATGCGAGGCAATAGTCCCTCATGGGCGAGGCTCAGCAAATCTGGCCAATATGAGCGCGTTCCTTGCATGCCGGCCACCAATGTTCTCGCGCACTGCTGCCGCTGATTGATAAGCCTCTGCAAGATGTACGTCTTCGCTCTCCTCCTCCCCCTCCTCCTCCTCCTCATCTGAGGAGGATATGTCAGGAGCCACTTGGTCCTCGGCCATCTGCAAGCCACGACGCTGTGCCATGTTGTGAAGCACACAGCAAACCACAACGATTCTGGAGACCCTGGCTGCTGAGTATTGCAGGGCTCCACCTGATCTATCCAGGCATCTGAAGCGCATCTTCAGCAGACCAATGGTCTGCTCGATCATGGCTCTGGTGGAAAGGTGGCTGGAGTTGTAGTTCTCCTCAGCTGCGTTGGATGGGCTCCTCAGCGGCGTCAATAGCCACGTCCTCAAGGGATAGCCCTTGTCTCCAAGTAGCCATCCGTTAAATTGGTCTGGCGGACTGAATAGCGGAGGCACAGTAGACTGGCGCAGTATGAGGGGTCATGGCAACTGCCAGGGTACTTGGCACAAACATGCAAAATTTCCTTTTTGTGGTTACACACCAGCTGAACGTTGAGGGAGTGGAAGCCCTTGCGGTTGACAAATATACCAGGATTGCGATGGGGAGCCTTAAGGGCCACATGTGTGCAATCAACGATGCCCTGCACCCTTGGAAAGCCTGCAAGATTCGCAAATCCAACCGCTCTCGCCATGACACTTGCTGGATCCTTGGTGAAATGGATGTGATTGTGCACGATGGCAAAGAGGGCATCGGTTACCCGCTTGATGCAGCTGTGTGCTGCCGCCTGTGAGATGCCGCTGATGTCTGCTGCTGATCCCTGGAATGAGCCTGAGGCAAAAAGGTTGTGTGCGATGGTGACTTTGACGGCCACTGATAAGGGGTGTCCAGCTGCTCCTCTGGGTTCCAGGTCTTGCTGCAGCATTGCGCAGATGTCAGCCACTATCTCTCGCGAAAGTCGGAGCCGCCTTTGGCACTGCCGCTCAGACATGTCGAGGTAGCTGACCCTGCGTCTTTAGACCCTGTTTGGGGGGTATCTCCTGCGCCGACAGACTTCCATGCGCTGGCCCCTTCTGGCCTGTGCATCCTCAGGTGGGGCAGCAGCAGCTTGGCGCAACTGTTGTTGGTGCTGCTGTTGGGCGGCCTCATGTAATATCCAGAAGGGCAGGCCAAAAAAAGCTCCCATGCTTCTGGTAGATGCCTCAGTTGAGGAAGCGCTCAGTGAAGGTGGCGAGAGGGGTTTCCCAGGAGGTCACACTGGAGATGGTTGTCAGGCTGCAAACTTCCAGAGCTTTGGGAAGCCTTCTGAAAGATCCTCCAGACCTGTGAGAGCAAAGTTATGCCACCTGCAATTAAAGCCTGTTCAAATCTGCCATTTAATGGTTGAGCTGCAGCTGCTGCTCCACAAGCCAGTTGTGCTCCCGCCAGGGGTCAGTTGTGTGTTTCCCACCAGGCGTGTTTCACGTGGGAAAACGATTAAACTTGCAACTGGATAGGAAAATGGGATTATAGAGCCAACTGAGGGCTTGTTAACGGCCTTAAGGGCCTATCCCGCCTCCTGGAGGCGGGACGGAGTCGGGACCAGCAGACACGAATTTAGGAAAATTGCATGGAGGCGGGTTTGCGCCCGCACGCCAGTTTTGCGATTTTTATCCCCCACACGTCTCCAATCCCGCCTCCACGGCCCTAGCAAAATCCAGCCCGAAATGTGGGGAACACGATCCAAACCCGCCCCCCGTAGCAAAATCCAGCCCATGATGTCTATATACTCCAGTATTAATAAAGACACCAGATGGGTATAAGCACCAGTATTAATAAACTGACCCCTGATATGTATAAACTCCGGTATTAATAAACTAACCCCCAAATGGGTATAATCTCCGCTTTTAATAAACGGACACCAGGTGGGTATAAACTCCGGTATTAATAAACTGACCCAAGATGGGTAGAAACTCCAGTATTAATAAACTGATACCCAGATGGGTATAAGCTCCGGTATTAATTAACTGACACAAGATTGGTATAGAATCTGGTATTAATAAACTGACCGCGTGATGGGTATAAACTCAGGTATTAATAAACTGACCCCAGATGGGTATAAATTCCAATATAAATTAACTGACCCCCAGATGAGTATAAACTTCGGTATTAATAATCTGACCCCCTGATGGGTATATACACCCGCATTAATAAACTGACCCACGATGGGTATAATATCTGGAATTAATAAATTGAACACCTGATGGGTATAAACTCCGGTATTAATAAACTGACCCAAGATCGGTATAAACTCCGGTATTAATCAACTGACCCCAGATGGGTCTATACTCCGGTATTAATAAATTGACACCAGATGGGTAAAAACACCAGCATTAATAAACTGACCACCTGATGTGCATAAACTCCGGCATTAACAAACTGACCGAAGATAGGTATAAACTCCAGTATTAATAAACTGACCCAAGATGGTTATAAAGTCCGCTATTATTAAACTGACCCTCGATGTGCATAACCTCCGGTATTAATTAACTGACACCAGATGAGTATAAAATCTGGTATTAATAAACTGACCCAAGATGGCGATAAACTCTGGTATTAATAAACTGACCCCCTGATGGGTATAAACTCCAGTATTAATAACTGACCCCAGATGAGTATAAACTCCAGTATTAATAAACTGCCCCCAGATGGGTATATACTCTGGTATTAATGAACTGACACCAGATGGGTCTAAACTCCTATATTAATAAACTGAGCCAAGATGGGTAGAAACTCCAGTATTAATAAACTGACACCCAGATGGGTATAAACTCCGGTATTGATAAAATGACCCCCTGATGGGTATAAACTCCAGTATTACTAAACTGAAACCCAGATGGGTAAAAACTCCGGTATTAATAAACTGACCCAAGATGGGTATAACATCCAGTATTATTAAACTGACCCAAGAGGGGTATAAAGTCCGGTATTAGCAAACTGACCCTCGATGTGTATAAACTCCGGTATTAATTAACTGACACCAGAAGGGTATACACTCTCGTATTAATAAACTGACACCAGATTGGTAAATACTCCGGTATTAATAAGCTGACCCCCAAATGGGAACGAACTCCGATATTAATAAACTGACCCACAGATGGGTATAAACTCCGCTATTAATAAGCTGATCCCACCTTGAGAATAAAGTCCAGCATTAATATACTCACCCTAGATGGGTAAAAACTCCGGTATTAATAAACTGACCCCAGATGTGTATAAACTCCTTATTAATAAACTGACCCCCAGAACAGTTTAAACCCCGTTATTAAGAAAGTGACCCCCGATGGGTATAACCTCCGGTATTACGAAGCTCATCCCCAGATGAGTATAAACTCCAGAATTAATAAACTGACACCAGATGGGTGAATACTCCAGTGTTAAGAAACTGTCCCAAGATGCGTATAAACTAAGATATTAATAAACTGACCCTCTGATGGGTATATACACCGGTGTTAATAAACTGACCCTCGATGGGTATAATCTCCGGAATTAATAAACTGACCCCCTGCTGGGTATAAACTCCGGTATTAATAAACTGAGCCAAGATGGTTATAAACTCCAGTATTAATAAACTGACCCCAGATGGGAATAAACTCCGGTATTAATAAAATGAAACGAGATGGGTATAAACTTCGGTATATTAAACTGACCCCAGATGAGTATAAACTCCGGTATTAATTAACTGAAACCAGATGGGCAAAACTTCCAGTATTAATAAACTGACCCCCTGATGGGTATAAACTCCGGTATTAATAAACTGACACAAGATGGGTATAAACCCCAGTATTAATAAACTGACACCCGATGGGTATAAACTGCGGTATTAATAATCTGACCCCTAGATGGGTATAAACTCTGGTATTAATAAACTGACCCAGGATGGGAATAAACTCTTGTATTAAGAAACTGACACCCGATGGGTATAAACTGCGGTAGTAATAAATTCACCCCAGATGGGTATAAACTCCCGTTTTAATAAACTGACACCCCAATGGGTATAAACTCCAGTATTAATAAACTGACCACTCGATGGTTATAAACTCAGTTATTAATAAACTGACGCCAGATGGGTAAAATCTCCGGTATAAATAAACTGACCCCAGATGGGTATAAACTCCGGTATTAATAAACTGACCCCCGATGTGAATAAAGTCCGGATTAATAAACTGACCCCAGATGGGTATAAACTCCGGTATTAATAAAATGAGCCCCTGATGGGCATAAACTCCAATATTAATAAACTGACTTCCAGATGGGTAAAAACTCCAGTATTAATAAACTGACACAAGATGAGTATAAACTCCAGTATTAATAAACTGACCCAAGATGGGTATAAACTCCGGTATTAATAAGCTGACCCCCAGATGGGTATAACCACCAGTATTAATAAGCTGACCCCACCATGAGGATAAAGTCCAGCAATAATATACTCACCCCAGATGGGTAAAAACTCCGATATAAATAATCTGACCCCAGATGTGTATAAACTCCAGTATTAATAAACTGACACCAGATGGGTAAATACTCCGGTATTAATAAGCTGACCCCCAAATGGGAAAAAACTCCGATATTAATAACCTAACCCACAGATGAGTATAAACTCCGCTATTAATAAGCTGATCCCACCTTGAGGATAAAGTCCAGCATTAATATACTCGCCATAGATGGGTAAAAACTCCGGTATTAATAAACTGACCCCAGATGTGTATAAACCCCTTATTAATAAACTTAACCCCAGAATAGTTTAAACCCCGGTATTAATAAAGTGACCCCCGATGGGTATAACCTCCGGTATTACTAAGCTGATCCCCAGATGACTATAAACTCAAGAATTAATAAACTGACACCAGATGGGTGAATACTCCAGTGTTAAGAAACTGTCCCAAGATGTGTATAAACTCCGGTATTAATAAACTGACCCCCTGATGGGTATATACACCGGTGTTAATAAACTGACCCTCGATGGGTATAATCTCCGGAATTAATAAACTGACCCCTTGCTGTGTACAAACTCCGGTATTAATAAACTGAGCCAAGATGGTTATAAACTCCGGTATTAATAAACTGACCCCAGATGGGTATAAACTCCAGTATTAATAAAATGAAACGAGATGGGTATAAACTCCGGAATATTAAACTGACCCCAGATGAGTATAAACTCCGGTATTAATTAACTGACACCAGATGGGTAAAATCTCCAGTATTAATAAACTGACCCCCTGATGGGTATAAACTCCGGTATTAATAAACTGACACAAGATGGGTATAAACTCCAGTATTAATAAACTGACACCCGATGGGTATAAACTGCGGTATTAATAATCTGACCCCCAGATGGGTATAAACTCCGGTATTAATAAACTGACCCCCTGATGGGTATAAACTCCGGTATTAATAAACTGACACAAGATGGGTATAAACTCCAGTATTAATAAACTGACACCCGATGGGTATAAACTGCGGTATTAATAATCTGACCCCCAGATGGGTATAAACTCTGGTATTTATAAACTGACACCCGATGGGTATAAACTGCGGTAGTAATAAACTGACCATTCGATGAATATAAACTCGGGTATTAATAAACTGACGCCAGATGGGTAAAATCTCCGGTATGAATAAACTGACCCCCGATGTGAATAAAGTCCGGATTAATAAACTGACCCCAGATGGGTATAAACTCCGCTATTAATAAAATGACCCACTGATGGGCATATACTCCAATATTAATAAACTGACTTCCAGATGGGTAAAAACTCCAGTATTAATAAACTGACCCAAGATGGGTATACACTCCAGTATTAATAAACTGACCCAAGATGGCTATAAACTCCGGTATTAATAAGCTGACCCCCAGATGGGTATAAGCACCAGTATTAATAAGCTGACCCCACCATGAGTATAAAGTCCAGCAATAATATACTCACCGCAGATGGGTAAAAACTCCGATATAAATAAACTGACCCCAGATGGGTATAAACTCCAGTACTATTAAACTGAACCCAGAAGAGTATAAACTCCGCTATTAATAAAGTGACACCCGATGTGTATAATCGCCGGTATTAATAAGGTGACCCCCAGATGAGTATAAACTCCGGTATTAACAAACTGACCCATGAGGTGTATAAACTCCGGTATTAATAAACTGACCCCCAGATGGGCATAAACTCCGGTACTAATAAACTGACACCAGATGTGTATAAATTCTTGTATTAATATACTGAACCCCTGATTGGTCTAAATTCGTTATTAATAAACTGACCCCAGATGGGTATTAGCGCCAGTATTAATAAACTGACACCCACATGGGTATAAACTCCGGTATTGATAAAATGAACCCCTGATGGGTATAAACTCCAGTATTAAATACAGACACCCAGATGGGTATAAAGTCCGGTATTAGCAAACTGACCCTCGATGTGTATAAACTCCGGTATTAATTAACTGACACCAGATGGGTATAAACTCTGGTATTAATAAACTGACACCAGATGGGTAAATACTCCGGTATTAATAAACTGACCCCCAAATAGGTAAAAACTCCGGTATTAATCAAATGACCCCTTGATGGGTATAAACTTCAATATTAATAAACTGACACCCAGATGGGTAAAAACTCCGGTATTAGTAAACTGACCCAAGATGGGTATAACCTCCAGAATTAATAAGCTGACCCCACAATGAGGATAAAGTCCAGCAATATTATAGTCACCTCAGATGGGTAAAAACTCCGGTATTAATAAACTGACCCCCGATCTATAATCTCCGGTATTAATAAGCTGACCCCGAGATGAGTATAAACTCCGATATTAACAATCTGACCCATGATGTGTATAAACTCCGGTACTAATAAACTGACACCAGATGTGTATAAACACCAATATTATTAAACTGATCCCCAGAAGAGTATAAACTCCGGTATTAATAAAGTGACCCCCGATGTGTGTAATTTCCGGTATTAATAAACTGACACCAGATGGGTATAAACACCAATATTAATAAACTGACCCCAGATAGGTATAAACTCCAGTATTAATAAACTGACAACCACATGGGTATAAACTCCGCTTTTAATAAACCGACCGCAGATGGGTATAAACTGCAGTATTAATAAACTGACACCAGATGGGTATAAACTCCGGTATTATAAAACTGACCCCCTGATCGGTATAAACTCCGGTATTAATAAACTGACCCAAGATGGGTATAAAATCCAGTATTAATAAACTGACCCAAGATGGGTATAAAGTCCGGCATTAGCAAACTGACACTCGATGTGTATAAACTCTGGTATTAATTAACTGACACCAGAAGGGAATAAACTCTGGTACTAATAAACTGACACCAGATGGGTAAATACTACGGTATTAATAAACTGACCCCCAAATAGGTAATAACTCCGATATTAATAAACTGACCCCCAGATGGGTATAAACACCGGTATTAATAAGCTGACCCCAACTTGAGGATAATGTCCAGCATTAATATACTCACCCTAGATGGGTAAAAACTCCGGTATTAATAAACTGATCTCAGATGTGTAGAAACTCCTTATTAATAAACTGACACCCAGAAGAGTTTAAACCCCGGTATTAATAAAGTGACCCCCGATGGGTATAACCTCCGGTAATACTAAGCTGACCCCCAGATGAGTATAAACTCCAGAATTAATAAACTGACACCAGATGGGCGAATACTCCAGTGTTAAGAAACTGTTCCAAAATGTGTTTGAACTCCGGTATTAATTAACTGACCCCCTGATGGGTATATACACCGGTGTTAATAAACTGACCCTCGATGGGTATATCTCCGGAATTAATAAACTGACCCCCTGCTGGGTATAAACTCCGGTATTAATAAACTGACCCCAGATGTGTATAAACTCCGGTATTAATAAAATGAAACGAGATGGGTGTAAACTCCGGTATTAATTAACTGACACCAGATGGGTAAAACCTCCAGTATTAATAAACTGACCCCCTGATGGGTATAAACTCCGGTATTAATAAACTGACCCAAGATGGGTCTAAACTCCAGTATTAATAAACTGACATCCGATGGGTATAAACTGCGGTATTAATAATCTGACCCCCAGATAGGTATAAACTCTGCTATTAATAAACTGACCCCAGATGGGAATAAACTCCTGTATTAAGAAACTGACACCCGATGGGTATAAACTGCGGTAGTAATAAACTCACCTCAGATGGGTATAAACTCCAGTATTAATAAACTGACACCCCAATGGGTATAAACTCCACTATGAACAAACTGACCCCAGATGGGTAAAAAATCCGGTATAAATATACTAACCACAGATGGGTATACATTCCGGTATTAATAAACTGCTCGTTGTCGTTTCCTCCTGTTACAAGGATGTCGTCTAGGTAGCATTGAGTCCCCGGAATCCCTTGCTGGACTTGCTCCATAGCTCTTTGCCAGATAGCTGAGGCTGATGCTACTCCAAAAACCAGTCGATTGTCCTGGTACAGGCCTTTGTGTGTGTTTATCGTGAGATACTTTTTAGAGGCCTCCTCAACCTCCATCTGTAGATATGCCTGTGCCAAGTCAATTTTGGTGAAACGTTTCCCTCCGGATAGTGAGGCGAAAATATCTTCTATCCTCGGAAGAGGATACTGTACTGTGTGAATGACCGGGTTTACAGTCACCTTGAAGACTCCACAGATGCAAATTTTTCTCTGTTCTTCAGATTTAACATTATTCAATGCTTTTTTCATGACTGGAACGATGGGTGTTGCCCACTCGCTCCAATCTATTTTGGATAATACGCCTGCCTTTTCCAAATTCTCCAGCTCTGCCTCGACTGCTGGACGAATTGCGTATGACACCGGCCTTGCCTTAAAAAATTTGGGAATTGCTGCATCTTCCACTTTTATTGAGGCAGTGATGCCTTTCAAGGTTCCTAGTTTCTCTTGAAACACTTCTTTGGCGTTGGCCAAGATGTCTTTTAATCGTTCAGGTATGATGTCATCATTGTTTATTTTCTTACTGGTCACCGTCAGTGCCTGAATGGAGTGCCAGTCTAAACGTATCTTTCTGATCCATTCACGTCCCAACAACGGTGGACCACCATCTTGTAGAATGTATAAATACAACTTTTGTATCCCTTTGCCGTTGTATACAACAGGCACCCTTATTTTTCCTTTGGGGTATACTTTCTGCCCCGTATATGTTTTTAAGATAATGGATGTGTCTTTTAGAGGTATATGCGAAAATAGCATCTCGTAATCCCGTCGATTTATTACGGTTAGAGCTGACCCTGTATCTAGCTCCATTTTAACAGGGGACCCTGCTATCGTGAGGGTAACCCAAATGGTTTGGTAATCATCTTTGGCAAGAACATTATGTAATTTGAGACAGCTTAGTCTCTTGTTTTAGGAGTCACTATCGCTCTTCTGGTCTTTGGAGCTACTGTCCGTCATCATTTGTACCTTCCTGTACTTTCCTTTATTGATTTTTTTTTCTGTCTGTGGATTTATTTTGTCCAGATCGGCATACCCGTGCAATGTGTCCAATCTTTCCGCATTGCCTGCATTCTTTGTCCTTGAACCAGCAGTCCTTCTGGTTATGGGTGTGTGGTAAACCACTGTTTGTATTCCACTGTGTACATGCCTGGACATGCCTCGGCTGACTCCTCCCACAAGTCCTAGTATAAAGGTGACTGCTCCCCAGCCCTTTGTATTTCTGGACCGGTCGACCACTCGAGGCAGACCTTCATTCTTTTGTTAATAAAAGCCTTTAGTTACTCTCTTAACTCTCAGTCTTTTATGAGTAATTGATAGCGCATCAGGGTGGATCTGCCGCAGCGATAACATCTTTCGAAACCCTGTGTCATTTCAATGGTGCCGAAGTCCTGTGTCTTTTGTTGTATCTCTGCAGCTTCTCTTGCTGCTGCTTCGTATGATACAGCCATACTGAAAGCTTTGTCCAATGTTAAATCTTTTTCAGAAAGCAGCCTTTTTTGTGTTCCTTCACTTAAGAGACCGCAAACGAATTTGTCTCGAAGATAATCTGCCGGTCCTGCCCCGAATTGGCAGTACTTTGATAGCTTTCTTAATTAGATTAGGTAATCAGCGTTACTTTCATTCTTGTGTTGATTTCTCTTGAAGAATTTGAATCGTTCTGCTATCAGCAGCGATGTTGGGTTTAAGTGCTCCTGTAGGGTATCAACAATTTCTTTAAAATTCTTGTCCTTTGGTTTGGCTGGAGTGATTAAATTTTGTAACAGCCCATATGCCTTTGCGCCCATTAGGTTCAGCAGTACTGAAGCTTTTTTTTAACTTCTATTCCATTTGCAGTGCAATATACCTCTACTCTTTCCACGTATGTGGTCCAATCCTCTATTTCGCTATCAAAAGCATCACTATTGCCAGACTTAGGCATTTCAGAAAAGATATGGCGCTTCCCGCACTTTTCCTTCTTTTCAGCAGCAAAGATATGACACTTCCCACGCTTTCCCGCCACTGCTGCCGATGACAACGCTGTTTCCCGCGGTTTCCGTTCCTTGTTTATTTTTTTTTATTTGTTTACAGTTGGAGACTCGTTCCCGCCGGACTTCCTCTGCAGGTCTGAACGCTGACCTGCTTGCCGCGCCGGCCGTCTCCCGAGTGCTCCCTCCCAGTCCGTTATTGCTTGCCTCCAATTTCGCTGCCTGTCTCAGCTGTAGAGCCAGCCGCTGGAGCCCCAGCCTGACGCCCAGGAAGGATTAGCGCAGTACCTGCCACCAGCTTGGCCAGCTGGTGAAACCACAGCTTCTCTCACTTTCTTGAGTCTTCTGGACGCCCGAGGAATCGATGTCGTTGAGGTGCTGCCGAATGGCAGGTAAGTCCGTTTCCACTTCATCGCCACTGTAGTGTCCGTGTGTTGATAAAGACACTGAAGACAGGAGTTGGTTCATAGGTGTTTACTAAGCAAAGTCTGGGGGGGTTCGAACGGATATACACAATATACAGGCTTTTATAGCCCAAGTGGCCATTACCGGCATTACAGCACACCTGGGGCTCTTAAAGGCACATACACTACAGAATCAAATTTAATATAAATTGTAAACACCTTCTGTAAGATCACGATTTCGCTTGGGATACTGACTGGGAAATATGTTCAAGATTGCATTGAAAGTGATTCACGGCATATGAGCGTCACATGGGAAGGCATGAATGAATTGCCCATCTCTAGTTGCCCTTGAGAAGGTGGTGGTGGGCCATCTTCTTGAGCGCTGGATTCCATGTGGTAAAGTTACTCCCACGATGTTGCTAGGTAGGGATTTCTAGGATACAGCTGTTATGAAGAATGGTGATATATTTCCAAGTCGGGATGGTATGTGATATGGAGAGGGACCCAGGGACTTGGTGTACACATGCCCCTGCTGTCCTTGCCCTTCTAGGGGAGATCCCAGTGTGAAAGGTGCTTTCGATGAGTTACTGCAGTGTATCCTGTAGATGGGACACACTGCAGCCACGTTGTGCCGGTGGTGGAGCGAGTGGATGCTTAAGGTGGTCCAGTGATCTCAATCACTTTTGAAGGAAGTTTTATTTCTCTCCATCCTTGATCTCTCTATTTCCCACCCCCTCTACCTCTCTCGCACACATACACTTATATGTTGGTTGATTTTATTTAGTTTGCCTTTATTTTGCACAGCATGATATTTGTTTTATTTTAGGTCACTCAGATTGTGTTGGGAATATGTTTTATAATATTCTGGGTGCCTTTAATTTTGAGTCCGATATCGGTGGCAGGAGAACACAGAACACACTGGTGGAGCGGTCTGTCGGTGAGTTTCCACCCAATGCCCATAGCAGAACATGTTTGAAGGAATTTCACTCTGCTTGGAATTGAACATATGAGACGGGTGAATTTGTTTTGCCATTTTTTGCGTGGAAGGCTTGCTTTAATTCGCTGATTGCCGTTATATCTTCGGATGGATAAACTACTTGTTTTAAATCTGTTAAAATAGCGAACATGCGGAATGTCAGACGAACGAGAGTTCCGACGGTGAAGTCAGAAGTAATAAATTCTAAACGCCGATTTATTTAAGCTCGTAGTGTGTTGAGATCGCTCCTTGTTTATTTTTTCCTGCCCGAGGTTGGATGGTCTGAAAGCACACGAACTAAAGGAAGCGATTCGACCCCTCCAGCCTGTTTCACTAATCAATTAGCTCATGGCCGATCTGTGCTTCAATTCCATTTACCCGCCATACACCTCTTACCCAGCAATAAGCTGTCTCGGTGTTGACAATTTCAGTCGAACTAACTGCGACAGCTTTTTAGGGGAGCGAGTTCCAGATTTTCACGATCCATTGTGTGAAGAAATCCTTCCCTCAATCACCGCTGGAACGGTGCATCTCCAATCTGAAGATTATGCCCCGTAATTCTGGACTCACTCGCCTGAGGAAATGAGTTTCACTCTATCTACCCCATGAAACCCTTTAATCGTTTTCTATACCACAAATCAGATCATCTCTTAATCATCTGCATTCAAGGCAATGCACGCCTTGTCTTTGCAACCGGTCCTAATAATTTAAACCATTTTCGCTCCAGTATCATTCTGCTGAATCTGGGCTGCCTCCCCTCCAAGGCCTATATATCCTTCCTGGGGTGCCGTGCCCTTAACTGAGTGCAGTACTCTAGTTTTGGTCTAAACAACTGCAGCATAACTTACATCCCTTTGTATTCCAACTCCCTTGAGATAAAGGCTCACTTGACATAAATTATATATTGTTCTTTTTGCATAGAATTACAACACAGAAACAGACCGTTTCGCCCTTCTTGTCTGTGTCGGTGCATAGACTCCATGGGAGACTCTTCCCACTCTACTTCAATGATCCCTGTTAGCGTATTCCTATTCCCTTTTCCCTCATGTGCTTATCTAACTTCCCCTTAATTGCATCTATGCGATTCACCTGAACTGCTCAATGTGGAAGCCAGTACAACATTCTAAGCACTCTCTGGGTAAATTGATTTCTCCTGAATTCCTGCTGGTGATTATTTAATATTTATGATAGTTAGTTTTGGACAACCCACAAGTGGAAATATCTTCTCGACGTCTACCCTATCAAACAACTTCATAATTTTAAAGGCATTAGTAGATCACCCCTCAGCTGTCACTTTTCCAGAGAAAAGAACCCCAGCCTGCTCAGCCTTTCCTGATAGTTATAAACTCTCAGTTCTGGTATCATTCTTCTAAAACACTTTTGCACCTTTTCAAGTGCCGCTATATCCTTTTTCTAATACAGAGAGCAGAACATTGTACAATATTCTGAGTGGTCTAAATAAGGTTCTATAGAAGTTCAACAAAAACTCGCTTACTTTCAATAGTATTCCACTAGCAGTAAACCCCAGTGTTCTGCCTGCAATTTGATGACCTTGTTAACCAGCCTCTCTAGTTTTAGTGATTGTGACTCGGTATCCCTGGATCCCATTGCTCCTCTTCCCCATTTAGACTCTTATTTCACAATCAGTATATGGCCTCCTTATGCCTCCTACCAAGATGTACCAGCTCATACTTATCTGTATTGAAATGTATTTGCCATTCGCACGGCCATTCTGCAAGCTTATTTATGTCTTCTTGTATTTTGTCGCAGTTTTCCTCTGTATTAACTTTATCCCCCAATTAGGTTTCATCCGCAAATTTTGAAATTGAACTTCCGAGTCACGAGTGCAAATCATTTATCTAATTTATTATGTCAATGTTCTACCTATTTTAATGATTGCAGTACACGGAAACCAAAATCTCTCTTTTCCTCCACAGTGCAAACCTTCTCACCATTTAGAAAATAAACTGATCCATTTTCTCAGGTCTACAGTGAATGCAATGTCCCACAGTTTTGCCCACTCACTTAATCTATCAATGTCCCTGTAAAACTTTCTGCTCCGATCTACATTATTTACTGTACCATCTAACTTGGTGTCGACAGTAATCTTGTTCCCTATTCCTTCTTCTAAGGTATTGATAGATAAAATGACAAACTGAGGTACCAGTACAGATCCCTGTGGGACACCACTAATCACAGCCTGTGAACTTTGAGCCAGAAATATATGTTTCTTAGTTTAAGAGAGTTGTTATAATTATACACTGGCTTGAGAAATTGATAAGTCACGTTTTTTTCAGTTTATACTTTGTGATGCATATGGTGTATTCTGGAAAAGATGTCATCTACAGTCCTGGTAAGTAGCTCCATAATTGCATTTTACATAAACTAAGATCTCCATTGCAAGGTGTGTTTTTTCAGTTCGAAATTCAGGTTACTGGGCTGATTTTTTGCGGATTCGCAAAGTAACCGTCAACTGGGATTGCTCAGACAAGTGGTAGCTCAGATAATGAGTGTAGATCTTGACTTCATGCGAAAGTGTGAAACTAGTGATAGCCAATCAGCAGCACGTCTTACATCTCCCCCTATTTATATTTCCATTGACTTCAATGGAATGGAAATCGGCGGGGTTGTAAAATGGACGGTTAATTCGACGTTACTTGTTGTACAATATCCCCCCGCCTGCCCAGTTACCATTAACTTCAACGGGGCCTTATGTTGACTTTGTCTGATAGTGTGGAACGTGTGATGGTGAGTCTGCAGCACGGTCTACATCGCTTCCATTTTACATTTCTAGAGCATTAGAATTCAAAAGCGGAGAAGTTATGTTCAACTGCTGAAAAGCCTTGGTTAGACCACATTTATAGTAATCTGCACTGTTCTAATATGCAGTTTAAAAGGGATTTAGCGGCAATGCATCAAGTTCAAAAAGGATTTACAAGGATGATAGCAGAACTGAGTGGTTACAACTCTCATGAAGTACCGAGCAGGTTCGGGCTCTTTTCTTTAGAACAGGAAAGACTCAGATGCAAATTGATGGAGGTATTTCAAATTGTGAAGGGCTTCCAGACGTAGAGAAGATGTTTCCACTTGTGGGGGAGTCAAAATCTAGGGTCTTAACTATAAAACAAACACAAAGATATCCAATAAGGATTAAAGTAGAATCTTCTTTACTCAGAGAGTGGAGTGAAAGACGTGTATTTTTGTAGCGTGTTTGAAGACTTCAGGACGTCCTAAATTGCTTCACAGCCAATGAAGTACGTTTGAAAATAGTCACGATTACAATGTACTTGCTAACACATGGAGAGATTGAGACGACTACCATAGAGTCATAGAAGCATGGAATGACACAGCACAAAAACAGATTAATTGCCCATTTTGCCTGTGGTGGCTCTTGGCTAGAGCTATCTGAATAATCCAATTCCCATGATCTTTCTCGATAGCCCTCTATTTTTTTCCTTCAAGTTTTATCCCATTCTTCAATTGATGCATTTAATGAGAAGCTGGAATTTGTACTTAAGGGAGAAAGGAAAAGAAGGATATGCTGATAGGGTGTGAAGAACTAAGGTGGGAGGACCCCCGTGTGGAGAATGAACACATACATGGACCTGCTCGGCCGAATGCTCTGTTGGTATGCTGTCCAATGCTATGTAATTCTATTTAATACATCACTCCCAATGACCTTAATGGAAATAAAAATGGGGAGAAATGTAAAATGGTTTGCCGACTGGCTAGCACCCATTTTGCATGATCGCACAATGTCAACATCAACTCCACTGTGTTTTACCCATTAGCAGTAATTGTAATTTCAAACTTTTCTTCTCATTCTTTTTTGATTGCATTAAAGGTTGTCTAGAAGATATTATTCTGTATAACTACTTTCGTATCTGTTAATTTTATTGATCAATGTAGTATCCTAGTACTCACACTGCCCACTTACTCTCTAAGAAACACTTTCTCCTACAAATTAGAATCATAGTATCAGGCAGCACAGAAGGAGGCCACTTGGCCCATCATGCCTCTGCTGGCTCTTTAAAAGACTTATCCAATTAGCGCCACCCCACTGCTCTTTCCAAATATAGCCATGCATTTTATACCCTGCTAAGTGTATATACAATTCCCGTTGGAAATATACTATTGAATCTGCTTCCATCACCCTTTCAGGCAGTGCATTCCTGATTGTAACAACTCACTGAGAAAAAGAAATCTTTTCATCTCTCCTCTAGCTTTTTTTCAATTATGTGAAATATGTTTCCTCTGGTTACCACCCTCATGCCAGTGGAAGCAGTTTCTTCCTATCTACTCAAAAGAACTCAGAATTATGAACACCTCTATTATATCTCCCCATAACAACAACAACTTATATTTATACGTAGTAAAACATCCCAAAGATCTTCATAGGAGTATTATAAGACAAAATATTTGACATCGAGCCAGGTAAGGAGACATTAGGGTAGATGAATAAAATCATGTTCAAAGCTGAAAGTTTTAAGAAAAGTCTTAAAGGAGGAAAGAGAGGTCGAGAGGCGGTGAGTTCCAGGGAGGGATTCCCCGAGCTTACGGCAATTATAATCAGGGATGTTCAAGCGGGCAGAATCAGTGGAGCACATATATCTCGGGGGGTTGTGGGGCTGGAGGAGTTTACAGAGATAGGAAGGGGTGAGGCCATGGAGGGATTTAAATACAAGGATTAGAATTTTGAATTCGAACTGTTCCTTAACTGGGAGCCAATGTAGGTCAGGGAACACAGGGCTGATGGGTGAACGGGACTTGGTGCGAGTTAGGATATGGGCAGCCGAGTTTTGGTTGACCTCAAGTTTTCGTGGGCTATTAAGTGGGAGGCCGGCCAGGAGTGCATTGGAATAGTCAAGTCTCGAGGTAACAAAGGCAAGGATGAGGGTTTCAGCAGAGGATGAGTTCAGGCAGAGGCGGAGACGGGTGATGTTACTGAGGTGGAAATATGCGATCTTAGTTATGCCACGGATATGTGGTTGGAAGTTCATTTCAGGTTCAAATGTAACACCAAGGTTGTGTACAGTGTGGTTCAGCCTCAGACAGATGTTAGGCAGTGGAATGGAGTCAGTGGCTTGGGAACAAATTTTGGAATGGGGACTAAAAACAATAGCTTCGCTCTTCCCGATATTTAATTGGAGAACATTTCTGCTCATCCAGTACTGGATGTAGGTCAAGCACTCTGACAATGGACAGACATGGGGCAGATGAAATTTAACAGCAGAAAATTGCAAAGTGATACATTTTGGTAGGAAGTACGAGGAGAGTCAATATAAATTAAACGATACAATTCTAAAGGTGGTGCATGAACAGAGAGACCTGGGGGTGTATGTGCAGAAATCGTTGAAGGTGGCAGGGCAGTTCGATAAAGCGATTAAAAAAGCATACGGGATCCTGGGCTACAGATACCTGAATAAAATTGTGCTTATTCTTTGAAGTTGGCGATGTATCTGATGCTAAATATGAGCAGTGCCATTATTGCCATAGCGGGTCTGGTCCGGCTTTCCATTGATTGCAGATTTGGACCACAAGCATTCTCTGCCCTTCAGGAAGTGTCTACGAATCTTGGTCCATTACTTTCGCTGTAAGTGCAAATTTGGAATCTTAATAGATGACTATCATTTGCAAATCAGCAAAGACTATCTATGCATGTGATCTGATGTGTTTTAATGACGTTGTACAGCAGAAAATTAGGACATTCATCCCAATAGGCTTCTTTGCTTTTGTTTCTCCAGACGAGCTGCCTCAATTCTTACTTCATCCAACCCTATCAACATGTCTAGCCTTCCTTTCTTCCTCAGATCCAATTCAATACATCTATGCCTTTCGCCAACAACCTCAGCATGTAGTAGCAATTTCCAAAATGTCACAACTCTCTGGGTAAAACAATTCCTCCAGAGTGATTTATTGATTTTAACAATTTAATTATATTAAATGTCCCTAGTTATGGACTCCCCACAAGTGGAAACGTCTTCGCACTTCTATCCTACGCAAATTTAAAGACCTCTATTAGGTCGCCTCTCAGCCTTCTCCATTCTAGAGAAAAGCACCCCAGCCTGATTGTTCTTTCGTAGTTTATCACAATTTAATACAACATTGCCAAACAGTTCGGCTTGAATTGCCTCAAAGGGCAGTGGAATCAAATTTAAATGTAACTTTCAAAAGAGAATTTGATAAATACTTGGAAAGGAATAATTGCAGGTCATTGGAGAATGAGCAAGCGGGAATGTAATTAATTGTACAGTTCATTCAAAGGCTAATCGACCGAACGCTCTCCGTCTGTGCTGTATGATGATTCACATCCTAGTCCAATAATTACCTCCTTCGCCCTCGAACAACCCTTCATCTGAAGATTAATTCTTGACTCTCTGGATGGTGGCCTAGTATTGAAATAATGTAAGAGAAATTGGTTTGTAGCAACGCGACTGACCTTCTGCTCCATTGATTTCAATGGGAAAGGAAAATCAGAAGGAGCATAAAATGGGCGTCTGATGCACGTCTCTCGCTATTGGCGAAGACCTATTTCATTCCCAATTCTCTTCACTGGCCCCAAATTGTCCATTTATAAATCTAACATTTCGATTTAAGTTTCTCGTTCAATGGTGGTTTGGAAGGGAGTAGGACCATCTCGTTGCAGGAAGAGTCTTATTTCCAGTTTCCCTTAACACATTTTTGCCACTGATCCACAGAGATACCGTTTCGGCCTGATGCTCGTTCTCTTCCTCCTGGCGCTGTTGGAGTTGCAGATATCAATCGTCGTTTCTATTTTCGGATGCAGGGCATTGTGGAACAATTCTAAAATGCAAATCAATAAGGCAGGTAATTACAAAGCTAAATTGCCAATCAATATTTCCATGTCTGCTGAAAAGAAAGTAAAACATTGCATTTATATAGTGCCTTTGATGAAACGGGAAGTCACAAAGTGCTTTACACCCAATTAAGCACTTTTGAATGTAATTATGGTTGTATTGCTGGAAACTCGGCAGTCAATTAGCGCACAGCAAATGTCCCACAAATAATAATTCTTTAAATTGCCCAAATACCTGTTTTTTAATTAGGTGTTTTTATTCTTTACTCGCTTATGGGATGTGAGCTTCGCTGGCAAAAACAGCATGTATTGCCCATCCCTAATTGCCCTTGAAAAGATGGGGCTGAGCCAGCTTCTTGAACCGCTGCAGTCCGTGTGGTGATGGTTCTCCCACAGTGCTGTTAGGGAAGGAGTTCCAGGATTTTGACCCAGCAAAGATGAAGGAACGGCGATATACTTCTAAGTCAGGGTGGTTTGTGATTGGGAGGGGAATTTGCAGGTGGTTTACCCATGCACCTGCTGCCGTTGTTCTTCTAAGTGGTAGAGATTTGGGAGATGTTGCCAAAGTGACCTTGGCGAGCTGATGCAGTGCATCTTGTAGATGGTACACACTGCAGCCACAGTACGCCAGTGGTGGAGGGAGTGGATGTTTAAGGTGGTGGATGTGGTGCTAATCAAGTGGGTAGCTTTGTCCTCGATGGTGTAGAGCTTCCTGGGTGTTGTTGGAGCTGCACTCATCCAGCCAAGTGGAGGGTGTTCCATCACAATCCTGACTTGTGCCTTGTAGATGTTGGAAAGGTTATGGGGAGTCAGGAGGTGAGACAATCATCGCAGAATACCCAACTTCTGACCTGTTCTTGTTGCCACAGTATTTATATGGCTGGTCCAGTTAATTTTCTGGTCAATGGTGACCCCCAGGATGTTGATGGTGGGGGATGCGGCGATGGTAATGCCATTGAATGTTAAGGGGCGGTGGTTAGACTATCGCATTTTGGAGATAGTCATTGCCTGACACTTGTGTGGTGCGAACATTACCTGTCACTTATCAGCCCAGGTCTGAAAGTCATCCAGGTCCTGTTGCATGCGGGCATGGACTGCTTCATTATCTGAGGACTTGTGAATGGAACTGAATACTGTTCAATCATATGTGAAAATCCTCACTCCTGACATTGGTGGTGAGATAAATATTTGTCTTGGAAACCGGAATGAACTTCCCTTCCTTACTTGTAAATAGTGCCATGGGATCTTTTAGATCCCCCTGATAGAGCGCACCTGACATTGGTTTAACGTCTCATCTGAAAGATGACACATCCGACAGCGCAGAGCTTCCTGAGCACCAAGAGTGTCAGGTTAGATTTTGCTGCTGAAGCCTCTGGAGTGGGATTATGAACCCACAACCTTCTGACTCAGCGGCGAGAGAGATACCAACTGAGCCAGGACTGGTACACGATACCTATTTTAACAATTCAGAATTTGATGCTCACATCCCAAATGTATTGCAATGAGAAGTATTGTAACGTTCGCCGCAATACTTTGTTACTGAGGAATTTGAAACAATACACGGAGGAAAGCAGCATCATTTATGTAAGTTTTTCATATAATTAAAGATTTGTGGACTATTTAAACACCAATTCCCATTTTCTTTTCAGCCTCAAAATAATCAGGACACCTGTCAAACACCGATACACCAAGGTCCGATCTACAGCAGTCCGATGCCTCCAACACCGTTTTAGCATGGATTTGCATTATACAGTGGGAGATTCAGCAGGAAGACTGAGCATTGCCGTGAAGTGTAATTCCAGTTCATGACTGACCTCGCTTGTTTTAATCAAACAAGGCGTGTGAAGCTAAGGGTTTTGCCTGAAAAAACCCGGCTAATAAATAAACAGTATAATGAGAAATGTGAGAACTGACCAATAAATCATACAACGCTACAGAGCAGAAGGAGGCTCTTTGAATGAGCTAACCAATTAGTCTCTATTCCCTGACATACCCCCGTAGCCCTGCTATGTTTCCCTTTCCATCATATATCAAACACCCTTTTGAAATTTACTATTGAATCCGCTTCCAGCACTCTTTCAGGTAATTCATGTTGTGAATCTCTTATATAAGAACATAAGAATTAGTTGCAGGATTAGGCCATACAGCCGCTTGAGCCTGATCATCCATTCAATAAGATTAAGGTTGAACTTCCACACCAACTCCACAATCCGGCCTTATCCTCATGTCTCATGACTCCCTTAGTGCCTAACAATCTTAACTATCTCAGTATCGAATATACTCATCGACTCATGTACAGCCCTCAATGGCCGACCCCTTATCATGAGAGTATGATCCAAAGTTCTATACACTCTAGCTAGGAGAAACATTAACTTAGTCCCTATTCTCATTCTTCTAAGCTCAGGAGAGTATAGGCCAATTCTACTCAATATCCCATCAGTGGACAGCCCTCATCTCATCTAGTGAAGTTTCTTTGCACCCATTTTAATGCATGTATATTCTTCATTAGGTATGGAGACCAAAATTGTACACGGTACTCCAGGTATGGTCTCGCCAAAGCCCTGTACAATTCTATTAAGACTTCCTTACTGTTATACGCCAACACACTTTCAATAAAGGCGAACGTAGCAGTGCCCTTCCTGAATGCTTGCTGTACCTGCATGTTAACTTTTTGTAATTCATGTACAATGAACCCAACTTCCTCTGAATAAAAACATTTTACTGGACTCTCACCTTTTAAAGATATTCTGCTTTTCCATTCTTGCTAGCAAGGTGGGGTCCATGTACATAGGTCATAGAGTCATAGATTCATAGAGTCATAGAGTTATACTGCATAGAAGGTGGCCCTTCAGCCCATCGTGTCCACGCCGGCCATCAGGCCCTGTCTGATCTCATCGCATTTTCCAGCACTTGGTCCGTAGCCTTGTATGATATGGCGTTTCCAGTGCTCATCTAAACGCTTCTTGAATGTTGTGAGGGTTCCTGTCTCTACCACCGTTTCAGGCAGTGAGTTCCAGATTCCAACCACCCTCTGGGTGGAAAAGTTCTTCCTCAATTCTCCTCTAAACCTCCTGCCCCTTACATTGAAACTATGCCCCCTGGTTATTGACCCCTCTACTAAGGGGAAATGTTCCTTTCTATCTACCTTATTATAACTCTCATAATGGTGTACACCTCAATTGAGTCCCCCCTGAGCCTCCTCTGCTCTAAAGAAAACAACCAAAGCCTGTCCAGTCTCTCTTCATAGCTGAAGAACTCCAGCGCAGGTAACATCCTGGTGAATCTCCTCTGCACTCTCTCCAATGCACTCACATCCCTCCTACAGTGTGGCGACCAGACTGCACATAGAATTCCAGCTGTGGCCTAACTAGTGTTTTGTACATCTCCATCATAACCTCCCTGTTCATATATTCTATGCCTCGGCTAATGAAGGCAAGTAACGCATATTCGTTTTAAACCACCTTATCTACCTGTCCTGCTGCCTTCAGCAATCTATGTACATGCACATCAAGGTACCTCTGATCCCCTGTCCTTCCTAGGGTCCTACCATCCATTGTATATTCCCTTGCCTTGTTAGTCCTCTCAAAATGCATCACCTCACACTTTTCAGGGTTAAATTCCATTTGCCACTGTTCTGCCCTTCTGACCAACCCGTCTATATCGCCCTGTAGCCTAAGGCTTCCATCCTCGCTATTGATAACTCCACCAATTTTTGTGTCATCTGCGAACTTACTGATCATACCTCCTACATTCATATCTAAATCATTGATGTACACTACAAACAGCAAAGGACCCAGCACCGATCCCTGCAGTACACCACTGGAAACAGGCTTCCAGTCAGAAAAACAACATTCGACCATCACCCTCTGCCTCCTGCCACTAAGTCAACTTTGGATCCAATGTGCCAAATTGCCCTTCATCCCATGGGCTCTTAATTACTTGATCATTCTCCCATGTGGGACAATGTCAAAAGCCTTTATGAAGTCCATGTAGACTACATCAACTTCACGACCCTCATCCACACACCTAGTCAACCCCTCGAAAATTTCAATCAAATTGGTTAGACATGATCTCCCCCTGTCAAAGTCATGCTGACTATTCCTGATTAATCCCTACTTCTGCAAGTGTAGAATAATTCTGTCCTTCAGAATAAGTTCCAATAATTTCCCTACCATTAATGTTAGGCTCACTGGCCTGTAATTCCCTGGGTTATCCTATTACCCTTCCTGAACAATGGTACTACGATAGCTGTTCTCCAGTCCACTGGCACCACCCCTGTGGACAGGGCGGTTCTGAAAATTTGTGTTAGAGCCCCTGCAATCTCTTCCCTTGCTGCGCACAGCAGCCTGGGATACATCTCGTCAGGGCCTGGGGATTTCTCCACTTTTAAGCCCGCTAAAACCGCTAGTACCTCCTCCCTCTCAATACTAATTTGTTCAAGCAAATCACAATCCTCCTGCCTGATTTCTATGCCTACATCGTCCATCTCCATAGTGAACACAGATGCAGAATATTCATTTAAATCCTCAGCTACATCTTCCGGCTCTACACACAGATTGTCACTTTTGTCCCTAATGGGCCATACAATTTCCCTGGTTATCCTCCTGCCCTTAATATACTTATAAAACACCTTTTTTTCCCCTTTATTTTGCCCACCAATATTCTTTCATGCCCCCTCTTCGCTCTCCTATGTTTTTTTTAAGTGCCCCCCTGAACTTTCTATAGTCCTCTATGGCTTCCACTGTTTTTGTCCGTTGTATCTGCCAAACCCTCCCTTTTTCTCCTAATCCATTCTTGTATATCCCTTGACATCCTGTGTTCCCTGGGCTTGTTGGGCCCACCCTTGACCTTTACAGGATCACGCTGGAGCTGCACTCTCTCTATTTCCTTTCTGAAAGCCTCCCACTGCTCTCATGTGGATTTTCCTACAAGTAGCTGTTAACAGTCCACATTGGCGAGATCCTGCGTTATCATTAAAATGTCCTGGACAGTTAGAGCTGGCTTTTATATGTAGAGGGCTAGAATACAAAGGGCTAGAGGTTATGCTAAAGCTATACAAAGCCCCGGTTTCTCCATACCTAGATTACTGTATGCAGTTCTGGGCATCACAACTGAGGAAGTATATATTGACCTTGGAGGGTGTGCAGCGTAAAATTAACACCGTGACACATGGGCCTAGAAATTCAGTCTGGACACTTTTGGGGCGCTAAAGTCGGGTGCTCGCTAAAGTTAGCGCCCGCCGGAAAGTGTAGGCCATATCGCCAAAATTCAGTAGAGTTGGCCCTAAGTTTGGCCGAGCGCTGAAACTGGCGTTGAAATGCTGTGTTCCGGTGCTAAGCCGGCGATGCGGCCTAATAACGCCGAAGCCGGGCGCAGCGCAGGTGCGGTCATGTTTTGATTGACAGCAGACACCCTGACGCCGGCCAGCTCTTAAAGGGGGAAGGGTCAACTTTGACTGCTGCCACGCCCTGCATACTGGAGCCCTGCAGCTAGGCCTCAGCACTACTGGTGTGCCAAAATAGCGCCTGGAGCAATGGAGAGGGCCCGTGAGCGAGCGCAGCGCTTCACAGAGCATGCTCTGAGTGTGCTCATTCATGGTGTGGAGAATAGAAGAGAGATCCTGTGCCCGGACAGTGGCAGGAAGGCTCCCAGCAGCCAGTACAGGAGAGCCTGGGGCAAAATCGCCCGCAGGGTGACATCCACCTGTGATGTCCCCAGGAGTGCGGACCAATGCCGCAAGAAGTTCAACGACCTCACTCGGATGGTGAAGGTGAGTACCCTTTCCAGTGTCCCCCTCATCCTTGCATGTGCACCTCAAATTATGGGCAAAGGGACCTCAAAGGCCTTATGGGCAGCCCTCCTCCGGCAGCAATGGCACTTGCATGTTCATCAATAGCACTTTCTGCACTTAACACACCGGCCAAGCTATTCGACCATGGGAGGCAGTGCACCCAGCAACAGGGCACCACAGTGGCCAAGCTATTCCACCATGGGAGGCAGTGCACACAGCGACAGGGCACCAAACTGTACTTAGAGGCCGTCCTTTCTCTTGCAGGCCAAGCTGGCGAGCAATGTAAGGAGCCAGGCTGTCACTGGTGGAGGCCGTCCCGAGTACCAGGCGCTCACTGACCTGGAGGAGAGCGTGGCACGACTCATGCATGGCTGGGTGACTGGCCCTGTCGCGATCGGCGAGGCGGACCCTGTACTGGTACCCACTGGTAAGGACATGACCGGTTGCACCTCTCTCGTTGCCCTCACGCTTCAGATCTACATCCTTTCCCACTGACCGACAAATGCGCATAATGCACCACTCAGGCCTCCCTCGCTGACGGCCTGTCCTCACTCCAAAGCTACTCTTGTGCCTTCCTGCTTTCAGCTGGTGAGGAGGAGGTGGTCCCTGAAGCGCAGAGAGCCAGGCCCTTGGAGGAGGAGGACGTCGAGGACCAGGAGGAAGGTGGCACATCGGGGGAACCCTCCTCCGCGCCAGGGGATGGCAATGGAGGGAGACGTCTGGCCTGCAGGAGAGCCAGGGGGTGGTGTTGGAGGGGAGGGCCGAATCTGGTCCCAGTAGGGTGGACGCACGCGGGAAGGGTCCGGCAGCACACCAGCCTTCTCCCCAGAGGGGGGAGGTATTGGAGGGGAGGGCCGAAGCTGGTCCCAGTAGGGTGGACGCATGCGGGAAGGCTCCGGCAACACGCCGGCCTTCTGCCCAGAGGGGGGAGGTGTTGGAGGGGAGGGCAGAACCTGGCCCAAGTGGGATCGACGCACGCGGGAAGGGTCGGCCAGCTCGGCGGCCTTCTCCCCGGAGGGAGAGTCCGCCCTCCAGTCCGGACACGGTCCTCGCCCAGGAGGTGCGCGTCCTCGATGAGATGTCGGCGGCGTCTGAGCGGCGCCACCAAGAGTTCATGGGGGTGGTCGAACAGATACCTCATGCCATTGAGTCCCTGGCTCAGAGTGTGGTGGCTTTTGGGGAATCACACGCCAGGGGGTTCGAACAACTCACGGCAGCGCACGACAGGGGTGTCCAGCAACTGGCCGCAGCGCACGACAGGGGTGTGCAGCAACTCGCGGCAGCGCAGGACGCGGGTGTGCAGCAACTGGCGGCAGCGCAGGACGCGACTCGCGAGATGAGTGGTGCTGTCCACACACTGGCAGAGCTGATGCGGGCACATACCAGGGCAGTTCAGGCACTCACTTCTGCCACACTCGCTGTGGCACGGAGGCATCGCCATGGCAGCCGCTGCCCTGCTGCAGCACAGCAGTCTGGCATCCCCCAGATTGCTGCGCTTGCTGCACTGCCAGCCCGGCCGAGTGCCAGTGTCTCTGGCGAGCAGCGCGCACCTGCCATCAGCCAGCTTGCCCCCAATGGTGCTGCCGACACTGCCACTCCCCCAGCCAAGGTGCGAGGAGCTGCTGCTAAGACTGATGCTGCCCAGCCACAGCTGCAGCAGTCAGCAGCCGGCCCCTCCCGGGCCAAGCCTCGTCTAGGCCGACCCCCAAGGGCATCTGCCGACACGCTTTGTGGCCCTCCTGAGCCTTCCCCCAGCCTCGCCACACCCGCAGGGCCCAGGTTGAGGCAGAGCAGCAGGTCGGCCAGGTGCCGGAGAAGCCTGTCTAAGGACTCGCCCTCTCGGCACACCCATTAGAGTGTGGTGAGAGTGGTTTCTTTTATATTGGGGGGCTTGTGTTGTGGGGGGCATTATTTTGTTAAGGCCGAGGATCAAGGCATTTTTTGTTTTCATGGGGGTGTCTCTGTTGTGGGGGGGGGGGTTATTTTTGTAAGGCCGCTGTTGAAGGCCTTTTGTATGGGCAAGTTTTGTTAGTCCTCCCCAGGTTTTGGGAGTGACAGATGTTTTTGACTGTTTTTTGGGGGTCTTGTCTGTTTTTCTGTCTCATGTGGGAAGGGCCCTGAGTTTGTGAAATAAAGCTTTTGATTTATTCAGCATGTCCAGGTGTCATGTTTGAAGTGGTTGTTGCGTTAACCGGCTGAGGGCTTGCGGAGCGGCTGCCTCAGGTGCGTTCATTGCCACAGGCCATTCCCTGACAGGGGGCCTAGAAGTGTCGATCAATAAGCCCCCGGCGGACGGCCCTTGGCCCTTGTCGCTCCCTCCTGGGCTGGTCGTCCTCCTCCTCCTCCTCCTCCTCCTGCTCGTCCTCCTGAGGTGGTGGTGCAATGCCAGGTGGCAGTGCCTGAGTCCTGCGGATAGCCAGGTTGTGCAGCATGCAGCACATGACGACGAACTGGGAGACTCTATCCGGCGAATACTGAAGAGATCCTCCGGAACGATCCAGGCAGCGGAACCATTGCTTGAGGACACCTATCGTTTGCTCGATGATGTTCCTTGTGGCTTGATGGCTTTCGTTGTATGCCTCCTCCGCTGGGGTCCTGGGCGCACGGAGCGGGGTCATGAGCCATGTACACAAAGGGTAGCCCTTTTCCCCGATAAGCCATCCCCTTGGTGGAGGCTGTGCCTCGAACATGTCAGCCACAGTCGTCTGGCGCAGGATAAATGCATCGTGGCTGCTTCCTGGGAAGCGGGCATTGACAGCTAGGATGCGCTGCCTGTGGTCACACACCAGCTGTACATTTAGGGAATGGTAGCCCTTCCGGTTGCGGTAATCCTCGGCATTGTGGATAGGTGCCCACATAGCCACATGCGTGCAGTCAATGGTGCCCTGCACCATGGGGAAGCCCGCGATCCTGCCAAATCCGACTGCACGCTGCTCCTGCCTCTGTCGGGTCATGGGGAAGGAGATGAATTGTTGTCTCCTCGCGTAAAGAGCATCGGTGACCTGCCGGACGCAGCGATGCGCGGCGAACTGGGAGATGTTCGCTATGTCCGCAGCAGCGGTTTAGAAGGAGCCGCTTGCATAAAAGTTCAGAGCCACCGTGACCTTCACTTCCACCGAGAGAGACGTCCTGCACATCAGCTGTGGACGCAGATCTGTGTGAAGCAGCTGGCAGATCTCTGCAACCACCTCCCTTCTGAAGCGCAGCCTCTTCACACAATGCGCCGCAGTCATGGTGAGATAGGACACCTGCTGCCGGTATTGCCTGAGTGGGTAAGGCCTACGTTGCCGACGCCTGATGCCCCCTCTGCGTCTAGGCATGGCTGGCCCTCTCTCACAGCATCTGCGAGCCCTTCGCACATAATGCTGCAACTGAGGGTTGGCCCCCCATACAGCCCCCATAATAAAGTTGAGAACAGATAAATCACAATGAATCAAATGTCAAAGCACTGGCCAGAAGCCAAAAATACCTCTCCTATGTTGTCCCAAATCTGTAACCTCTGTCCCTTGGTCTCTGTCCAGAAATCCAAAGCAGTAAAGTCATTGCTGCAAAATGGCTGGGCTTTATAGGTCAGTGTAAGTGCCCTTTAATTTGCGCTCCCCGAGGCCCACAGGGCCTCTTTTGCGTTCCACCTCACAGTTCTTAGCAGCGCCACGCCCACATTGGGCGGGCCCCACTGAATTTCCGGTTTGGGGCGCACAAACAGCGTTGCGCGACGATATGACGTCATAAGCTGCGCGCGCACCTGAGCGGGTGCAAACACTCTGTGCCGGCGCTAAATGTCAAATGAATTTGGGTGTCGGCGCAGATCAGACTGCGTTCAGGCGCTACGTGTCTAGCGCCGGAAATATAGCCCTTTTATGGCGTTAGCGGCTGGCACAACCCACTGAATTTCTAGGCCATGGACTCTAAGGCCTAGAAATTCAGTATAGCCACTTTTGGGGCGGGAAAGTCGGGCGGCCGCTAAAGTTTGCGCCCGCCGGAAAGTGGAGGGCAGTTTGCCGAAATTCAGTAGCTTTGGCCAAGGAGTTTGCTCGAGCGCTAAAACTGGTGATGCACGGCTATCCTTAGGTGCTAAGCCGGCGGTGCAGACTGATACTGCCGAGGCCGGGCGCAGCACAGGTGCGGTCATGTTTTGATTGACAGCAGACACCCTGGCGCCGGCCAGCTCTTAAAGGGGGAGGGGTCGACTTGATCTGCTGCCACGCCCTGGATACTGCAGCCCTCCAGCTAGGACTAAACACTGCTGCTGGAGAGAAATAGCGCCAGGAAGGATGCAGAGGGCCCGTGAGCGAGCGCAGCGCTTCTCTGGCCATGATTAAAAGTGCTGGTTAGGGCTTTGGAGAAGAGAAGCCATATCTTGTTCCCGGACAGTGGCAAGAAGCCTCCCAACAGGGTGTACAGGAGAGCCTGGAGGGATATCGCCCAGAGGGTCACAGCCACCTGCGATGTCCCCCGGACTGTTGTCCAATGCCGGAAAAAGTTTAACGACCTCACTCGGATTGTCAGGGTGAGTACCCTTTCCAGTGTCCTCCTCATCCTTGCACGTGCACCTCACGTTATGGGCAAAGGGACCTCAAAGGCCTCATGGCCAGCCCTCATCCAGCAGCTATGGCACTGGCATGAACATCAATTGCACTTTCTGCACTTTACACACTGGCCAAGCTATTCGACCATGGGAGGCAGTGCACACAACAACAGTGCACCACACTGGCCAAGCTATTCGACCATGGGAGGCTGTGCACACAACAACAGGGTACCACACTGTACTTGGAGGCCGTCCGTTCTCTTGCAGGCCAAGCTGGCCCAGAATCTGAAGAGCCGGACTGTCACCGGGGGAGGCCGTCCCCAGTTCCAGTAGCTCAGTGACCTGGAGTAGTGCGTGGGTGGACTCATGCGTGCCCGAGTGATTGGCCCCGCTGCAATTGGAGAAGCCGACCCTGTGCTGGGCCCCAATGGTAAGGACATGACCTTTTGGACCTCTCTCATTCCCCTTGCGCTTCAGATCTACATCCTTTGCCACTGTCCGACCAATGCGCAGAATGCCACCACTCATGCCTCCCTCGCTGACGCCTTGTCCTCACTCTAAAGCTACTCTTGTGCCTTCCTGCTTTCAGCTGGTGAGGAGGAGGTCCCTGAAGCTGCCAGTGAGAGTCCCTCGGAAGAGGAGGACGAGGATGAGCAAGAGGAAGGCTGCCCATCGGGGGAACCCTCATCCGCGCCAGGGGATGGCAATGGAGGGGACACGTCTTCCCTGGAGGAGAGCCAGGGGGAAGTGTTGCAGGGGGGTGTAGCTCCTGTGCCCAGTGGCGTCCAGCCACGCGGGAAGGGTCGGGCAGCTCGGCTGCCTCTCCCCAGAGGGGGGAAGTGTTGCAGGGGAGTGTAGTTGCTGGGCCCAGTGGCGTGCAGCCACGCGGGAAGGGTCGGGCAGCTCGGCAGCCTTCTCCCCAGAGGGAGAGTCCGGCCTCCAGTCCGGAGACGGTCCTCACCCAGGAGGTGCGCCTCCTTGATCAAATGTCTGCAGACTCGGATCGCCGGCACACCGAGTTCATGGCAGTTGTGGCATGGTTGCCTGAGGCCATTGAGTCCCTGGCTCATAGTGTGTCCGATTTCGGGGCCTCACAGGCCAGGGGTTTCGAACAACTCGCGGCAGCACAGGCCAGGGGTCTCGAACAATTCGGAGCATCACAGGACGCGAGTCGGGCCGAATTCGGGGCATCACAGGACGCGAGTCAGGCCCAATTGAGGGCAGCACAGGACGCGAGTCGGGCCGAATTCAGGGCAGCACAGGACGTGAGTCGGGACGAATTCAGGGCAGCACAGGCAGCGAATGGACAGTTGATCAGTGGTGCCGTGCAGTCACTGGCTGGTCTGATGCGGGCACAGACCAGGGCAGTACGGGCACTCACTGCTGCCACACTCGCTGTGTCAGGCAGGCATCGCCAGGGCACCTGCCGCGCGGCAGCAGCACAGCGGTCTGGCCTTCACCAGATTGATGCGCTTGCTGCAGTGCCAGACCGGCCGAGTGCCAGTGTCTCAGGCGAGCAGCGAGCGCCTGGCATCAGCCAGCTTGCCCCCATTGCTGCAGCCGCCACTGCCACTCCCCCAGCGAAGCTGCGACGAGCTGCTGGAGGGACTGATGCTGCCCAGCCACAGCTGCAGCTGTCAGCAGCCGGCCCCTCGAGGGCCAGAGCTCGTCTAGGCCGACCCACAAGGGCATCTGCCATCACGCAATGTGCCCCTCAGGAGCCTTCCCCCAGCCTTGCAGCACCCACAGGGCCCAGGTTGAGGCGGAGCAGCAGGTCGGCCAGGGGCCGGAAAAGCCTGGACAAGGACTCGACCTCTCGGCACACAAAGTAGAGTGTGTTGGCAAATGTTTTTTTATATGGGGGTGGTTGTGTTGCCTATGGGGGGGTTCTTTTGGTAAGGCCGAGGATGAAGGCCATTTGGATGGACAAGTTTTGTTATTCCTCCCCAGGTTGTGAGAGTGAGTTATGTTTTTGACTGTTTTTTGGGGGTGTTGTCTGTCTTTGGGTTTCATGTGGGAAGGGCCCTGAGTTTGTTCAATAAAGCTTTTTCTTTATTCAGCTTGTCCATGTGTGATGTTTCAAGTGGTTGTTGCGTTAACCGGCTGAGGGCTTGCAGAGCGGCTGCATTCATGTGCCTTCATTGCCACAAGCCATTCCCTGACAGGGGGCCTAGAGGTGTCGTTCAATAAGCCGCCGACGGACGGCCCTTGGACCTTGTGGCTCCCTCCTCGGCTGGTACTCCTCCTCCTCCTCCTCCTCCTCATGGTCCTCCTGCTCGTCCTCCTGAGGTGGTGGTCCAACGTGAGGTGGCAGTGCCTGAGTCCTGCGGATAGCCAGATGTTGTGCAGCATGCAGCAAACGGCGACGAACTGGGAGACTCTATCCGGCGAATACTGCAGAGATCCGCCGGAGCGATCCAGGCAGCGGAACCGTTGCTTGAGGATGCCAATCGTTTGCTCTATGATGTTCCTTGTGGCTTGATGGCTTTCGTTGTGTGCCTCCTCAGCAGGGGTCCTGGGCGCGCGGAGCGGGGTCATGAGCCATGTACACAAAGGATAGCCTTTGTCCCCGATAAGCCATCCTCTTGGGGGAGGCTGTGCCTGGAACATGTCAGCCACAGTAGCCTGGTGCAGGATAAATGCATCGTGGCTGCTGCCTGGAAAGCGGGCATTGACAGCTAGGATGCGCTGCCTGTGGTCACACACCAGCTGTACATTGAGGGAATGGTAGCCCTTCCGGTTGCGGTAATCCTCGGCATTGTCGATAGGTGCCCGCAAAGCCACATGCGTGCAGTCAATGGCGCCCTGCACCATGGGGAAGTCGGCGATCCTCGCAAATCCGACTGCACGCTGCTGCTGCCTCTCTAGGGTCATGGGAAAGGAGATGAATTGGTGTCTCCTTGTGAAAAGGGCATCGGTGACCTGCCGGATGCAGCGATGCATGGTGAACTGGGAGATGTTAGCTATGTACCCAGCAGCGGCTTGGAAGGAGCCACTTGCATAGAAGTTCAGAGCCACCGTGACCTTCACTTCCACCGACATAGATGTCCTGCACATCAGCTGTTGACGCAGATCTCTGTGAAGCAGCTGGCAGATCTCTGCAACCACCTCCCTTCTGAAGCGCAGCCTCTTAAACACTGCGCGGCAGTCATGGTGAGATAGGACACCTGCTGGCGGTATTCCCTGAGTGGGTAAGGCCTACGTTGCCGACGCCTGATGCCCGCTCTGCATCTGGGCATGGCTGCCCCACTCACACAGCGTCTGCGAGCCCTTCGCACATAATGCTGGAACTGAGGGTTGGAACTCCATGCAGCCCCCATAATATACTTGCAAACAATGAAATCACAATGAGGCAAATTTCCAAGCTCTGGCCAGAAGCCAAAAATACCTCTCCTCTGTTGGGCCAAATCAGTAAGGTCTCTTCCTTGGTCTCTGTCCAGAAATCCGTTGCAGAAAAGTCATTGCAGCAAAATGGCTGGCCTTTATAGTTCAGTGTAAGTGCCCTTTAATTAGCGCTCCCCGCGGCCCGCAGGGCCTCTGCTGCGTTCCACTTCACAGTTCTTAACACTGCCATGCCCACATTGGGCGGGCGCGGCTGAAGTTCCGGTTTGGGGCGCACAAAGGGCGTTGCACGACAAAATGACGTCATAAGTTGCACGCGCAGCTGAGCGCGCGCAAACACTTTGCGCCGGCGCTAAATGTCTACTGAAGTTGGGCGTAGGTGCAGATCGTCCTGCGCCCGGGTGCTAAATGCCTAGCGCTCGAGATCTACCCCTCCTAAGGTGCTAATGGATGGCGAATGCAACTGAATTTGTAGGCCTAAGTGTTAATTTACGAGGAGAGATTACACAAACTAGGGTCGTATTCCCCAGAATCTAGAAGGTTAAGGGGTGACTATATCGAATTTTTAAGATATTAATGGGCACTAATAATGTTGATAGAGAGAAACTATTTCCACTGGTTGAGGAGTCTTGGCATAGGGGACATAGACGAAAATTAGCGTCAAGCCTTTCAGGAGTGAACTTAGGAAACACTTCCAGACACAAAAAGGGTGGTAGAGGTTTGGAACTTTCTTCCACAAACGACAATTAATGATATGTCATTTGTTAAATTTAAGTCTGAGATTCATAGATTTTTGTTAACAAAAGTTATTAAAGGATATTTGCCACATGCGGGATTATGGAGGTAGGTCACAGAACAGCCCTGGTCTCATTGAATGGCGTAACAGGCTCGATGGGCTAAATGGCTTATTCCAGTTCTTATGTTCCAAAGTGGATAATTTCACATTTCTCCTCATTAGACTCCATCTGCCACTTTCTTGTCCAATCACTTAACCGGTCTATATCCATTTGCAGCCTCTTTACATCGTCCTCATAACATACTTTCCCACCTAGCTTTGTATCATCCACTAACTTGGATAGATATTTACACGCTCCCCTCAGCTACATCATTGATATAAATTGTAAATGGTTGAAGCCCAAGCACTGATCCTTGCGTCACTCCACTAGTTACACCCTGCCATTACTAAAATGACCCGTTCATTCCTGCTCCCTGTTTTCTGTCTGTTTACCAATCTTCAACCCATGCTAAAAAATTACCCCAATCTGTTTAGCCCTCATCTTCTCCATTCATTCCTATCCGCCAGCATTCTCTTTATCACTATCTCTCTTTTTCTCGCTTCTTCTCTTTTGCCAAGCATCCATCTCTTATACCATGGCAGCCGCCAACTTTCCACCCCTCCCAGTTTCTCTCACCCATCAGTAGCGTCTCTCCACTCCACCCTATACACAATACCAGCCTCCAAATCTGCACCCACATATTCCCATCTCTCTTCCTCAGCTCCCAACCCCATCCCCATACGCACACACCTCTCCTCTGCACCTTATCCCGTTAATCTCTCGATCCAATTATTGACATGCTACAATTTTAAATGTATTTAAAAAAATATATATGACATCTTTGATGAAGCCTTCTTTACTAAAGCTATATTGTAAGGTCACGGCTGAAGCTCCCACAACAGAGCCCAATCCCCCTTGCCCAACCCACTACCCTAACTATTCCAACCCCTTCCCAGCCACCACTAACCCACTCTCCACAAGTCCCAGCCCCTGTTCAAAAACTTAATTGGTTATAAAGTGCTTTGGGCCAGCATGTGGTCGTGAGTGACACTCTAAGCTTGCAAGTCTTTCTTTCTTTCTTTCTTTCTTTCTTTGTTTCTTTCTTTCTTTCTTTCTTCCTTTTGAAATAGCTATCAGCTCTGATTCTTTGGTATTTCTCTATTAAATAAGTGCAAGGATTGAAAATACATAACTTCATGTATCATTTACATGATTGAAAGAAATTGACATCAGCTCCATACGTGCTTGATTCAAAATGGTCTTATTTTCTTTCTACTCCCCTACTTAATTTTTCCCGCCCCACTTTAGTACACAAGAACCTTCATTGCTTGTCGCTTGGCCAATTGAATTGGTGTCAACTCATCATTTTTCAGCCTGGATGGTGAGTGTTCACTAATACAGCAAACTCTATTATCCTACAAACGCATCATAGAAACATGGAAACAGAGGAAAATAGGTGCAGGTGTGGGGCATTCAAACCTTCGAGCTTCCTCCGCCATTCAATATCGTCATGGCTGATCCCCTGTCTCAATTCCATATTCCCGCTCTCTCCCCATACCACTTGCTGTCTTTTGTGTCTAGAAATTTATTCAGTGACTTGGCCTCCATAGCCTTCTGTGGTAGAGAATTCCACAGGTTCACAACTCTCTGAGTGAAGAAAGGTCTCCTCATCTCAGTCCTAAATGTCCTACCACTTATCCTGAGGCTGTGACACCTCGTTCTAGACCCCCAGCCAGGGGAAACATATTCCCTGCATCCAGTCTGTCTAACCATGTCAGAATTTTATACGTTTCAATGAGACCCCCTCTCATTCTTCTAAACTCTAGTGAATACAAGCCAAGTCGACCCAATCGCTCTTCATACAACAGTCCTGCCATCCCAGGAATCAATCTGGTGAACCTTCGAAGCACTCCCTCCAAGGCAAGTATATCCTTTCTTATGTAAGGAGACTAAAACTGCACACAGTATTTCTGATTTTGTCTCACCAAAGCCCTGTATAACTAACACTGAAGAGACATTAAGGGGATATTTTTTTAGAATGATACAGGTTCACGAGAATGGTGCCAAAGATGAGGGACTTCAGTTATGTGGAATGTCTAGTGCATTCTATGGACGGTTCACTTTAGAGCAGAGAAAGTTAAAGTGAGATTTAATAGAGTTCTTGAAATTTATGAAGCAGGTTGATAGAATAAACATGATAAACTGTTCCCAGTGGCAGGAGGGTCGGTAAAAAGAGGGCAAAGATTTAAAGTAATGGACAAAAGAATCAGGTGGAAGATGAGGAGATTGTGTTGTTTTAGACAGCGAGTTGTAATGTTATGGGATGCACTGCTTGAAAGAGTGGCACAGGGCTTTGAAATTCGAGCCCCTATTGTCTTGTAACAGCGGCCAGCGCTTTATTTGATCAAGAGAAGTTCAATCTGACTTGCAATGGACCATCATAACTTCTTACCATAAACGTGAATTACAAAGATTGCAATATGAAGCTTTTACTCCACCTTTATTACAGACCTGTTGTATGTGCCACTTTGCTACTCTTCTCTTCTGGCTAGTGGTGTGTATATAAAACGTGGAACTGGTTAACCGGAGACAGTTACCTTCTGGCACTGATTATGCTGATCGGATGCATGTTCGTTTCGATGTTCCTTTCAAAGTGCTATTCCTGGTAAATGTTACTCTGACAGCGGAAGATGCAGTGGGACAATAACAAAGGGAAAGTGACGTAAAGAGATAAGGCTCTGGAGACTGGAAGTGTCAGATATAGGGAGAGAAGCAGTAACAGATGAAGGAAACTAGGTAATGCCAGAAAGAGACAAAGACATCTACAAACACACAGCGAGAGGTAAGGGAAAAAACAGCGTCAAGGAGAGACATAAACAGAGAGAGGGGGCTTAAAGAGAAATAGAGGTGAAACACGGAGACAGAGATATATGGAAGCACAGAAAGAGAGAGGTGAAAGACAGAGACAGAAACAGAGAATGAAGAGACCAAGAAAGCGACAGGGAAAAGGAAAGAGACACAGAAAGAGAGAGTGAACCAAAGATAGAGGGAAGAGGGAGACAGCGAGATACAGCGAGAGAGAGAGAGAGAGAGAGAGATAATTTGAAGGGGACTATCATCAGTAGAGGGTGTAGTGTATGTAACTGTTCTACCTTTAAGAGAACTATTGTATGTAACCGTCCACCTTTAAGAGAACTATTTTAGGTGTGGCACTACTTTATCTTGGCTGCTGTATACTGTAATACCGACGGTGACCACACCGGTATATAAGTGCTGTGTCAGGATTTATTGGGCAGATTCGCCCTGACCTTCGAATAGTAAAGTCCTGTTAAAGTTACTCTTGTAGTCTGTGTATTAATTCGCCATAATACCTACAGACTTTACAGTGGCGACGAGTTCGATCTTACCCTGCGGCAACAGTACTTCCGAAGCAGTTAACCAGCGTCGAGAGGAGGCACCCGCCCTCGTCCTTCTGCTGAGAGAAAACTCGAGTCTGCAGAGCAAGGAAGAAGGAAGAATTCAGACACGCAGCCTTCCATCAGCAACAGGCACTGATTGTCCCTTCTGCCACGGTGGTGAGTGAGCCAATCATCACGAGAAGCAAGTCGGCCACGGTGACTGTGAGTAAAGGGAAAATAAAAAAATAAACGGAGGATAAGGGCGGTGAACTCGACCACGGTCGGGGGGGAAAGGAGCCGGATAGAAGTCGGGCCCAGAGGCGCTGAGACTGGGGCAGCATGGAGCACGGAAGCCGTGGTACAAGCAGGTTGGGAGACGCAACGGCGTCGTGAGACAGCTAGACCGCGACTGGCGGAAAAGGCCGGGCAGCTACCGAGGCCATGAGGCGCTGCGACCGGGATCGTAAGACACGGGAAGATATAAAAATAAATAAACCCCGGTGAACTCAGCCGCAGCCGGGGAGGAAAGCACCGGACTGCGAGAGGGCTGGGAGGCGTGATTGGAGTGAAAAAGGCCAGGCAGCGACCGAGGCCACGAAGCGCTGCGACCGGGATCGTAAGGCGCGGAAAGAGATAAAAATAAATAAATCGCGGAGAACTCAGCCGCAGCCGGGGAGCAAAGCACCGGACTGCGAGAGGGCTGAGACGCGCGATTGGAAGCCGCTGAGGGAGAGACAGAGCCCGAGCGAGCGGGAGAGACAGAGCCCGAGCGAGGGAGATTGAGCGACGTCCAGCCCAGCAGCTGAAACTGTTCGCCGTCAATGGGTTGTACCCAGCGCCGGTTGCCCTGCCGCGAAAAGGGAACAAGGAACACACTGAAGCCGACGCGCAGACTGCGAACCCCGAAAGCCAGCGGTCGTCGCCCGAGGGAAAAGCTTACCCCTCCCGCCAGGGGAAGAAATGCGGGAAGCCACCAGTAGGCAGGGAAGAAGACAGAAGCGGGAAACCACCATTTTGAAAGTGGGCGGGGGAAAGAAGACAAGCGCGGGAAACCGCCATTTTGAATAAAAAAATGTTAAAGAAATATTTTGTTGTTGTTTCTCAGGAAGAGTGTGAAGATGCCTAAGCGTAGTAACATCAACGGGTTCGATTTCGATGTGGAAGATTGGGCCACGTATGTAGAATGCATCGAGATATATTGTAAGGTCAATAAGATAACAAATTATGACAAAGCTCTAAACTTACTAAACTCAATGGGTGCAAAGACTTACGGGTTATTGAAGCATCTTCTATCACCAGCTAAACCGGCGGATCAGTCTTTCGCTAATATTGTTGCTGTCCTGAAGGATCATTATAACCCCGCACCGCTGATGTTAACGGAACGATCTAAATTTTACGTGAGAACGCAACGAAAAGAGGAAAGCAATGCGGAGTACCTGGTTGAACTGCGTAGGCTAGCAAAATACTGTCAGTTTGGGGTAAATCTGACAGAGGCACTGAGAGACAAGTTCGTGTGCGGGATGTCGAAGGAAGGAACACAAAAACGACTGCTCAAAGAGAACGGTCTTACACTTGATAAGGCTGTCCTTATTGCAGCATCGCACGAAGCCGCAGCGAGAGGCACGGTGGAAATGCAACGGAAGACAGCGGTACTGAGTGTGGATCAAATGACTTCGGGTACAACGAAATGTTATCGTTGTGGGAAGACAACACACGACAAGAACCAATGCTGGTTTAAAAACCAGGAATGTAGGAATTGTGGCAAGCTTGGTCACATAGCTAAGGTATGCCGGTCAGGAAAGAAGACCAGCAATAATAAGTCACCGCAGAAGAAGTACAGAAAGGTACATAAGTTGACTGGGAAGAGTCCAGATGAACAGAATTCGGACTCAGACTCCAACAGCAAGGAACTGGGTAGTCTGAGGATTCACAATGTGAGTAAAGAAGCTGACCGACAAACTATCTGGGTCCCACTACAGATTGCAAAAGTCCAAGTGAAGATGAAAGTGGACACCGGATCGGCGTTGACAGTCATGAATAAGCAAGATTACAAAAAGTTATTCAAACATATTCCCCTACGGGATACGGAGATAGTATTGCAGACATACACGGGGCACAAAGTATACCCCATCGGAAAGATAAAAGTCAAGGTGAGATACAAGGACAAAGATCACCAAGGGATGGACATGTATGTGCTGCCCAAGGGAGGTCCACCACTTCTGGGACGGGAGTGGATCAGGAAAATAAAGATAGACTGGCATTCACTAAACACAATGACGGTAGATTCCGGAAAGGAAGATGTCAAACCTGAACGATTGTCCAGAATATTGGACGAAGCTAAAGAGGTATTCCAGCAAGGACTGGGAACACTGAGAGGAATTAAAGCAAAAATCAAGATTGCAGAAGATGCAAGCCCAAAATTTTTCAAAGCCAGATCGGTACCTTACGCGATACGACCTGCTGTGGAGGCAGAACTGGAAGAGCTTGAACGTTCAGGGGTACTGTCTAAGGTGGACTGGAGTGAGTGGGCCACGCCCATTGTTCCCGTCATGAAGTCTTCATCAAGTAACAAGCCAGGGGGACCGGGAAAGAACCGCACCTGCGGAGACTTCAAGATCACAGTTAATCCGGTGCTTCACACGGTACAATACCCGCTTCCGTGGATTGAGGATATCTTTGCTTCATTGTCTGGCGGGAAACACTTCACCAAGATAGACCTGGCACAAGCATACTTACAAATGGAAGTCGAGGAAGAGTCGCACCAGTATCTCACAATCAACATGCACAGAGGCTTGTATCGTTATAATAGACTGGTTTTTGGAGTAGCTTCGGCTCCAGCAATTTGGCAGAGGGCCATGGAGCAGGTCTTACAGAGTATTCCAAGCACGCAGTGTTACTTGGACGATATCCTGATTACGGGAGAAGACGAGGAGGAACACCTCACAAATTTGAAACTGGTGCTCACCAGGTTGAAGGAATATGGCCTTCGAGTTAATCGCCAGAAATGTGAGTTCTTCCAGAAACGGATCTCGTACTGCGGTCATGTCATTGACCAAGAGGGGATGCACAAATCACCTGACAAGATAGAAGCTGCCGTGAAGGCCCCCGCTCCGGAAAATGTATCACAGTTGAGATCGTTTCTGGGGTTGATTAATTATTACCACAAGTTTCTGCCAAATCTATCCACGGTGCTGCATCCGCTGAATGCGCTGTTGCGGAAAGAAGTACCATGGAAGTGGAGCGAGGACTGTAAGAAGGCCTTTCGCAGAAGCAAGGCGTTGATTACCTCTGAGGAAGTGTTGGCTCATTTCAACCCAACGTTACCTCTTCGTCTAGCTTGTGATGCTTCCCCTTATGGAATTGGAGCAGTACTTTCACACAAGTTACCAAATTGCTCGGAAAGTCCAGTCGCATTTGCGTCCCGATCATTGACCTCCGCTGAGCGAAGTTATGCTCAGATAGATAGGGAGGCCCTCAGCCTTGTGTGGGGAGTAAAGAAATTCAATCATTACCTGCAGGGCAAGAAGTTCACATTACTGACAGACCACCAGCCGTTGGTGTCCATATTCAACCCTAACAAGGCCGTTTCCACTATGACAGCGCAAAGGCTACAGAGGTGGTCCGTGTTACTTGGGGCACACCAATATGACATCGAATACAAAAGGTCCAAACAGCATGGAAATGCTGATGGGTTATCGCGCCTATCGTTGCCAGTAGTAGAAGAGGCGGCTACAGTGGACCCGGTAGAGATGTTCCACTCATCCAGAGTGGAATGTCTACCAGTAACAAATTCGATGATCGAAAATGAAACAAGAAATGATCCGACTCTCTCACGAGTCTACGATTTAACAGTGGAGGGATGGCCAGCACATGGCGAATCAACGCTGCCCGCATTTTCGCAAAGAAAAGAACAGCTGTCAGTGTGCCGAGGAAACTTGATGTGTGGATCTCGAGTGGTGATTCCACCCAAACTTCAGCATAAGGTGCTAAAGGAGCTTCACGAGGGGCATCTGGGTGAAGTGAAAATGAAGAACCTAGCAAGAGCGTTTGTGTGGTGGCCAGGTATTGATGGAGACATCGAAGAAATAACCAAGAGCTGTCTAGGATGCCAGAAGGTCCAAAACGCGCCACCACAAGCTCCTCTGCATCCATGCGAGTGGCCCTCATCTCCTTGGCAAAGGGTACACGTTGACTTTGCTGGTCCATTTATGGACTCAAAGTTTCTAATCGCGGTGGATGCACACTCCAAGTGGCCGGAGGTAATAAAGATGTCCTCCACCACCACGGAAAAAACCATCACAGTATTAAGGACCATATTTGCCAGGAATGGGCTGCCGGAACAGATCTGTTCCGATAATGGACCGCAATTTGTGTCCGAAGAATTCAGGAAGTTCTTAAAAAGGAATGGGGTCAAGCACTACACGTCAGCCCCATACCATCCCACCACCAATGGATTAGCTGAAAGGTTTGTCCAGACCTTCAAGAAGGCCACAAAGGCCATGGGTAATGAAGACATCAACCTACAACATAAGGTAGATAACTTCTTGTTGGCGTACAGGAATGCAATACATGCGGTCACAAACCAAACTCCCGCCATGATGTTTTTCAATAGAAGACTAAGATGCCGGCTGGATTTGATTAAGCCAAACGTCAGAAGGGACGTAGAGAACCGGCAATTTCAGGGCATGAATGAAAGGCCAACTAGATCCTTTCAGATAGGTCAACAAGTTTTGGCCCGGGACTACCGTACCGAGAAATGGCAGCCTGGAACTATTGGGAAAAGGCTAGGGCCGCTGATGTATACCGTGGACATTGGTGACAGCATAAAATGGTGCCATGTTGAACAGATCATAGGTTCATCCACAAAGGACCAACCTACTCCACAACCTTACACAGCTAATGTTGAAGCAGAGATACCCAGAGCACCTACCTCCGATCTGTTAATACTGGAATCAGATGAACCTGACACTGTCTTTCAAGCCGAATCGACCTTGCCAGAAGAACCTACTACCCCGCCGAAAACTACTACACCACCGAGGCGTTATCCGGACAGAGTCAGGAAGCCTCCAGAGAGACTGAATCTGTGAGCTCTTTTGCATAAGTTGTATATATGTTATGATGTTATGTTAGTGGGGAATAAGTATGTTGTAAGCTAAAAAGGGAGGATTGTAGTGTATGTAACTGTTCTACCTTTAAGAGAACTATTGTATGTAACCGTCCACCTTTAAGAGAACTATTTTAGGTGTGGCACTACTTTATCTTGGCTGCTGTATACTGTAATACCGACGGTGACCACACCGGTATATAAGTGCCGTGTCAGGATTTATTGGGCAGATTCGCCCTGACCTTCGAATAGTAAAGTCCTGTTAAAGTTACTCTTGTATTCTGTGTATTAATTCGCCATAATACCTACAGACTTTACAGAGGGGTAGGCATTTAACGAGGGAGGAAGATTTCGGCAGGAGCAGTTTGCCAGATGTAAAATAATGCTAGATTGTGACTGAGGAGACGAGGAAACTGCTCACACACACACATGGTATCCTGGGCTATGCTGAATTTCTGCCTCCATTTTGCAGCACAAAAACGACCCTATCGAGGAAGGAGAAAAAGAAACTAGAAGCAAACCGTGACTATGTCCAATGTGTTGTGGTTGAGAAAAAGGTGAAATTTCCCTGTCTTCCTGTCCTATCTCTGACCATAACATTCTACCTATAAACTTCTCTATATCGACATTTGCATTACATTTGCCTTTTACATGCTCTGTATTTACCTTCTGGATTTGCATATCTGTCACTCGACAATTATATTCACCAGACATTCCAGTTTTAATGCAATTCATTCTTGAATTTCCTTTATTAACATGGGAATACTCCTTCCTTTGTTGCAAGCAGAGCTCTATGAGATGTACCTCCATCAGTGTGTCTCTGAACAGGAAATGAGCTAAAACTGACCAGCAGTAGGACTTTGGAAAGTGAGACAATTACATGATGCGATTTCTAACTCTGGGCTCCCATGAGTGCACGGTGGTATAGTGTTTATGTTACTGGTCTAGTAATCCAGAGGCCTGGACTAATGATCCCGACGGGAGTTCAAATCCCACCATGAAACGTGAGCCATTTAAATTCAGTTAATTAAATAAAAGTCTGGAATAAAAAGCTAATATCAGTAATGGTTACCATGAAACTATTAGATTGTCCTAAAACCCCATCTGGTTCAATAATGTCCTTTAGGGAAGCAAGTCTGCTGACTTTACCTGGTTTGGCTGATATGTGACTCTAGACCCACTGCAATGTGCTTGACTCTGAACGGGCCTCTGAAATGGAACAGCAAGTCACTCAGTTGAACCAAACCACTATGAATAAGAATAAAACCGGACGGATTCCTGGAATGGACATCGGCACTGGCATACCCAGTCCAGTCGAACCTGCCCAAATCCTCCTCAGTAACATTGAGAACTTGTGACAGAATTGGAAGAGCTGTCCCACAGACTAGTCAAGCAACAGCGTGACATCGTCATACTCACAGAATCATATATTTCAGCCAATGTCACAGGCTCCTCCATCACCATCCCTGGATATGTCCTGTCCCACCAGAGGTTGGGGCACAGTTGTATACAGTCGGGAGGGACCGGAACTGGGAGTCCTTAACATTGGCGGGGAACCCCGTGAAGTCTCATGGCTTCAGTTCAAGCATGGGCAAGGAACCCGCCTGCTGATTAACATGTACCGCCCTTACTCAGCTGATGAATCAGTATTCCTCCATGTTGAGCACCACTTGCAAGACGGACTGAGAGTAGAAAAGGCACAGAATATACTCTGGTTGGGGGTCTTCAATGTCCATCACCAAGAGTGGCTCGGTAGCACCAATACTGGCCGAGTCCGGAAGGACATAGCTGACAGTCTGGGCCAGAAACAGGTGGTGAGAGAACCGACACGAGGGAAAAGCCTACTTGACCTCGTCCTGACCAACCTACCTGTCGCAGATGCAGCTGTCCTTGATAGCAGTGGTAGCAGTGACCACGGCAATGTAATTATGGAGATGAGGTCCCGTCTTTACACTGAGGACACCCTCCATCGTGTTGTGCGGCACTACCACCGTGCGAAATTGAAAATTCAGAACAGATCTAGCAGCTCAAAACAGGACATCCAGGAGGCGCTGTGGGCCAAGAGCAGCAGCAGAATTTCATTCCACTACAATCTGTAACTTCATGGCCTGGCATATCCCTCGATCTCTCATTACCTTAGAGCCAGGGTACCAAGCCTGGTTCATTAAGGAGAGCAGAAGAGTATGCGAGGAAAAACACCAGGCGTACGTAAAAATGGGTTGCCAAACTGGTGAAGCTGCAACACAGGTACATGCATGTTAAAAAGCGGAAGCAGCATGCTATAATCAGAGCTAAGAGGTCCCACAATCAAGGAAACAGATCAAAGCTCTGCAGCCCTGCCACATCCAGTCGTGAATCGTGGTGAACCATTAAACAACTAACGGGAGGAGGAGGCTCCATTTTTATCCCCATCCTCAATAATGGCAGAGCCCATGACGTGAGGGCAAAAGACAAGGCTGATGCGTTTGCAACCATCTTCAGCCAGAAGAGTCGAGTAGATGATCCATATCGGCAGCCTGTTGAGGTTCCACACCGTCACAGAAGCCAGTCTTCAGCCAATTCGATTCACTCCACGTGATATCAAGAAACGGCTGAACCCACTGGATACAGCAAATACCGTGGTACCCGACAACATCCTGGCAGTGGTGCTGAAGACTTGTGCTTCAGAACTAGCTGCACCTCTAGCCAAGCTGCTCCAGTACAGCTGCAACACTGGCATCAGTAAAGCTGCATCACTGGCACCTGTTCGACAATGTGGAAAATTGCCCAAGTACGTCCTGTCCACAAAAAGCAGGACAAATCCAATCCGGCCAATTAACGCCTGATCCATCTAAGCTCAATGATCAGCAAAGTGATGGAAGGTGTCATCGACAGTGCTATCAAGCAGTGCTTACTCACCAATAACCTGCTCACCAATGCTCAGTTTGGGTTCCGGCAGGACCACTTGGCTTCAGACCTCATTAAAGCCTTGGTCCAAACACAGACACAAGTGCTGAATTCCAGAGGTGAGGTGAGACTAACTGCCCGGGACATCAAGGCAGCATTTGACCGAGGAGCCCTAGTAAAACTGAAGTCAATGGGAATCAGGGGTAAAGTCTCCACTGGCTCGAGTCATACCTAGCACAAAGGAAGATGACTGTGGTGGTTGGAGTTCAATCATCACATCCCCAGGGCATCGCTGCAGTTGATGCTCACTTAATGTCCTAGGCCCAACAATCATCAGCTGCTTCAGCAATGGCCTCCCCTCCATCTTAAGCTCAGAATTGGGGATGTTCGTTGATGGTTACACAGTTTTCAGTTCCATTCATAACTCCTCAGATAATGAAGCCGTTCATGCCCGCATGCAGCAAGACCTGGATGACATTCAGGCTTGGCCTGATAAGAGGCAAGAAACATTTGTGCCACACAAGTGACAGGCAATGATTATCTCCAACAAGAGAGAGTTGAACCACCGCCCCTTGAAATTCAACGGCATTACCATCACTGAATACCCCACCATCAATATCCTGGGGTTCACCATTGACCAGAAAACTGACTATGCTGCTCTGCTCACTATAATAAATTGATCACTGCAACCCAACGTTGGGTGACCCCCAACCTCTTCATTATAAATGGCCCAAACCAGCTAGATGCATCTGGCTGAGAGGGCTGGCCAGCATTGACTTCTTATTAGAACAACGTTCATTTATATAGCGCAATTAAATTAATAAAACTCCCCAAGGCGCCTCCAATTGCATACTCAGACACAAAGGGCTGAGGAGCCAAAGAAGGAGACACGTGGACAGGTGACCGAAAGCCTGATCAGAGGTACGGAGAGTCCTAAAGGAGAGGAGAAATGCAGAGATTCAGGGAGGGAATTTCAGTGTTTCGAGCCTATACAACTAAAGGCATGGCTGCCAATGGTGGGGTGACTAAAGTGGAGGACTCACAGGAGGAGATTTTAGCTCATCCTTGAATGGAGGGCCGACAAGCTATTTGACAACACAGAGACAGTGGAAGAGTTAAGCGAGTTGCTGGTGAGTTGGAGTTGTGTGTCTACAGCATACACGTGAAACTTCTCCAAGGAGCAGCATGTATATGTGAAATAGAAGGATGAAAGAGTAAAAGCTTTGGGGTTAGAGGTAACGGTGCGAGAGCGTGAAGATAAGTAATTGCAGGATATTCTCTGGCTCAGGCTGCATAGTTAAGAGTGGAACCAGATGAGGGCAGTTCCGAACAGCTGGAAAATGGAGGAGAGGCGTGGAGAAGGATGGTGTTGTCATCCGTGTCAAAGAAGGGAAGAATGAAGAGGGATAGTGCACCATGGTCACAGTCACAGAGGTTATATTGAGCCAGTAATTCCGTTTCCAATGCGTGAGTACGGACGGTGTACTCACGCATGTGGCCAGCGGAAATGCTGGATCCCAGCATGCACAGCGCATGCGCGGGAAACCCGCATTTCCTCTCCATCGAACTAAGGGGTTACGAGGTCCAATGCGTGCACGCAGGACTCTGCGCGCACGCATTGAACTTCCTTCGTTTTGACAGGTTTGCGCGTGTGCAAGGGCCTAGACTTCTTGGAAATGAAAAAAGGAGGTGTAAGTTGTGGATTCTTGAAGGTAAGTGGCCTACAGCACGGTGGCATAGTGGTTAGCACTGTTGCCTCACAGCGCCAGGGACCCGGGTTCGAATCCGGCCTCGGGCGACTGTCTGTGTGAAGTTTGCACATTCTCCCCGAGTTTGCGTGGGTTTACTCCGGGTGCTCCGGTTTCCTCCCACAGTCCAAAGATGTGCGGGTTAGGTTGATTGGCTATGATAAATTGACCCATAGTGTTAGGGGGAGTAAATACATGGGGTTATGGGGATAGGGTGGGATATGTGTTGGTGTAGGGGTTACGGGGATCAGGTGGGATATGTGTCGGTGCAGGCTTGATGGGCCAAAATGGCCTCTATCTGCACTGTGGGCTTTCTGTGATTATTTAAAATGATTACATTTTTTCCACAGCTTCATTGTTTTTAAGGACTGTACAGTAAGGTAAGTTTATTTTTAGACTTGAATTTGTAAAAAATTATTTTTTTCAAAAATTTTGTTAATTGTTTTAAATAGTTTTTAAAAGTTATTTATAGTTTATTTAATTATTGGTATGATTTTTAAAATTTTAATTAAAGTTAAGCTAGTCATTTGGGCACTGGACTTTTCATGAGTTTGACAGTCTGTGCTATCAAACTCATGAATGAGTTTCCCCTCCCCTGATTGGCTGCAGAGTGCTCACCTGATCCCAGCCGGCACATCGCACTAACTACGCCACTGGATCAGGTAAGCACATCGTGCCGACATCTGAACCGGGCCAGTGACAGGAAATGCAAGCAGGCCCGGGCTTCAGATGTCAGCGCGCAGGGTGAGTGCAGATCGGGGGCTTGCACGCGCGGCAAGCTCCTGATCCTAATTTCAGGGCCATTATTTGTAACTTCGATAAGGGCAGCTTCAAGTGCTGTGCTAAGGCAGAAGCTTGAATGAGAGATTCAAACAGGGAATTGAGGGAAAGATGGACAGGAATTTGGGAGGCGACAATAAATTCAAGTATTTGGGCAGGAATATGATGTTGGAGATGGGACGGTAGACAGCAAAAGTCAGCAGGGATCAAGGGTGGATTTTTTCAGGAGGGAGTGATGGAGGCAGATGTGAAAGGGAGCAGGCAGTACCAGTGCAGAGGGAACCGTTCACAATATCAAACAGCATGGGGTTTGGAAGAGAAACTGGATTGCCAGCTGTTTAGTGGGAATGGGGTTAAGGAAGCAGGAGGTGGCTTTCGGGACACAATGAGCTTGGACTGTACACGACGGGTAATTGGGGAATTCACGGGAATACAGTAAGTGTTTAATTACATTACAGGGCAGGTAAATTTAGGGGAAGGTAGCAACTCTTTAATTAAAAATAGAATAAAGGAGACTTTCGGGGAATACAACAATTGTTTATTATCAGTAGAATAACAGGATCTATGGGGGCACACAGTATCTGTGTAATTAGTGACAGAGGACAGGGTAATTTAGAGGAAGGCAATAACTGTGTAATTAGAGATAGAGGACAGGGTAATTTAGGGGGACACATTAACTATAATTAGAGATAGAGGAAAGGGTAATTTAGGGGATTGCAGTAACTGTAATTAGAGATAGAGGACAGAGTAATTTAGGGGAACACAGTAATTGTGTAATTAGAGATGGAGGACAGGATAATTTAGGGGAATACAGTAACTGTGTAATTAGAGATAGAGGACAGGGTAATTTAGAAGAACACAGTAACTGTGTAATTGGAGATAGAGGACAGAGTAATTTAGGGGGACACATTAACTATAATTAGAGATAGAGGAAAGGGTAATTTAGGGGATTGCAGTAACTGTAATTAGAGATAGAGGACAGAGTAATTTAGGGGAACACAGTAATTGTGTAATTAGAGATGGAGGACAGGGTAATTTAGGGGAATACAGTAACTGTAATTAGAGATAGAGGACAGGGGAATTTAGGGGAACACAGTAACTGTGTAATTAGAGATAGAGGACAGGGTAATTTAGGGGAACACAGTAACTGTGTAATTAGAGATAGAGGACAGAGTAATTTAGGGGAACACAGTAACTGTAATTAGAGATAGAGGACTGGGTAACTTAGGGGAACACAGTAACTGTAATTAGAGATAGAGGACAGAGTAATTTAGGGGAACACAGTAACTGTAATTAGAGATAGAAGACTGGGTAATTTAGGGGAACACAGTAACTGTGTAATTAGAGATAGATGACAGGGGAAGTAAGGGGAACATTTTATCTTTTAATTAGATATAGAGGGCAGGAAAATTATGTGGAATGCTGTAACTGTTTAATTATAAATGGGGACCAGGAGGAAACATAAGCCATTTATTTAGAAGTAGGGGCATGGAAAGATATTAACAGTTTAATAACAACTAGAGGGCACTGGAATGACAGGAGAACACAACAACTGTTCAATAAGAATAGCAAAATTGAGCGGATGCTGGAAATCTGAAATAACAACAGAAAATGCTGAAAACACTCAGCAGGTCAGGCCACATCGAGAAGGGAGAAACAAGTCAACCTTTCAGATCGAACCCTTCGTCAGAAATGGAAAAGTTTAGGGAAGAGAAATGTTAAGTATTGGCTGTTTCATTAGAAACGAGGGCAAGAATCACAACCATGTGTGATGGAATTTGACATGGTAATGTAATGGTTACCTTTGCTTTCTATTTTACCTTTTGATTTTGGATGATGTGGTTGATTACATATCGAATTCTCACGATTGCAGCTGGGTGCAGATGCATCGCATCTGACTCTGATGGAGTTAAAACCTCCGCATGAAGCCTGACTGGTGCCTTAAGTACTGTTGGTTGCCTGACTGCAGTTAAATGAGAATGTGCCTGTTTCACAGAATTACTCGAAATTTGATATCACTTCCCCAGAATCTGGATGGTAGCCGGATTGTCAAAGCCTTTGCTCCCCACAGATTTGAAACCAAGTGGAGTTTGTTTTTTACAGAAGCTCAGGATCAAGTGAAACGTTGAAGATTGATGGGCAAAGAGGGCATTTAATCCCAATTAATAAATGAAGCTCATTCACAAAGTACTGAAGCTATTGTTAGCGAAAGGTTTTCAAACAGGCGCTTGAACATTGAAGTAATGTGGAATAGGTATTTTAAACACACAGTATATGCAGTAGTACTTAAACATCCAATTAAAGGTACTAACTACAATCGCAGCTGCTGATTGTTGGATGGGGATTCAAACGTGTTGTGGTTCTGAACACAGTATCTTGGACCATTGCGAATGCTCATTCCAAACTGCCACATTTCCACTGCCTCTTCGTATCAATCCTCACAATGTTGCATTATCTAATGATATAGAAGTAAAAATACAACTCCATATAAGGAAAATTTAATGGACTCATCTTTTTATCAAAAATGATAGTTACCTTTACTTAAGAGCAGGTTTTCCTTTGGGCTGAGCCGTATAATTACCTTAGTTCGTTTCATTAGCAATAAATTTACTCTTGTTCCTTTAAGTGCAATTCGATCAAGTGAATAATTTAATTATAATTCTGTCTTTATTTCTGTACCATTTGTACCAATTTACTCACCAAGGCTCCTTCGGCAGCACCACCCAAATCCGCGAATATTCCCACCTAGAATGACAAGGGCAATAGGCGCAGGGGAACACCACCATCTCCACGTTCCCCTCCAAGTCACACACCATCCTGACTTGGAAGTATATCGCCGTTCCTTCATCATCGCTGGGTCAAAATGCTGGAACTTCCTCCCTAACAACACTATACGAGTACCTTCACCACAGGGACTGCAACCGTTGGAGAGAGCGGCTCACCAGCACCTTCGCAATGTCAATTAGGATTGGGCAATAAATGCTGGCCTTGTCCGTGACATCCACATCCCATGATCGAATAAAAAAATGAGGATGACAGTCCAGATATTATCTGACACGGTTATCAAATGATTAAAGTTCTCTGAAATGTATGAATCAGTTTATGATGATATGTCTTTAATTACATTTCTTCTTACTGCATCCTGAATCTGACCATTGCTGCAGGGTGAGTCCTCGCTCATCAGCTCAGTGCTATTTTGAATTGATTGCTTAAAAGGCAAAGGCTAAAATTTAACATTACTGCAATATTAAGATAAACCAATACAGAATAACATTATCAAAGTTCAGGACCGTCTGATTATCCCTTCCCGTACAGTGCCCTCTGTCATAGCATTAGAGTATTTAATGTCTGCATTAAACTATATCTCATCAGCAACGTATATCTATCGCGGTCTATTCTTTTGTGCAGATCTCTACCCATTGGTTTTACACATTAAACACTTCAGAGCCAAATTAACCTTTTCAAGTACGGTTGTTTTCAGCATGTTTGACCGTGTCTTGGACCTATTCACCATAGCATCTTCTTCATGAATATCACAAGCGAGTTGCTTCCTGCCCAACACGTCACTTCTGCACACACAGCGATAATCCAACATCATGCAGCACAATACATCCGAAACAAAATCTTCCTGCCCTTTCTGTCAATCAGGGTCGAGGGAGGGGGGAGGCGGATTCTGTAGGTGTTAGGTTTCAAGATATCAACTACATTCTTCTCATTATTCAATGTAAGCAAGGAGACAACCATCTCCAACGGAAAGCTAACAATTAATCATCTTAATTAAAATTTCTAGACTTTCCCGAGATTGTGCATTGATTCCAGACTTATATCTTTTTCCAAGTCGTGCCAAGGTGACTTAAGTTAAGAAGGGACGTGATGTCATAAATAGATTGACACAACTTCCATTTGTTGAGGATCAGGAACTACCTGCCATAGATAAAGGGAGAAATGGAGGAGATTTAGTACTGAGAGTAGGATAACCCTCTTTACATGGAGAGTTGTGAGGCTGTGGAATTCACAGAGGGAGAAGTTATGCCCATTTCAAGTTTAAATTGGATATATCAATGAATAAAATTAGGTTGATGGGATTTTGAGACAAGGCGTGTAAAGTGAATGGAAATATTTTCTCGGGTGCAGTGTAAACCCGAACACGGACTGGTTGGGTAAAATGATCTGTTCCCCGGTTATCAATTCGACAACATTTTGAAGACCAGTTTCGGATTTAAGTAAACATCTGTGAACAAAGATGTCGAATGTCACATTGACGAGTCAAGTTCCTACTGACTCCATCATTAGACACTGATCAGGAGCCAGGGCCCCGTTCTATTGGTCCAGGAGACAATGGGGGGCGGAGTCTGATGGGGAGACGAGCGGCTGCAACATTCACACCGAGATTACAGAATTACAAATAACCACCATTACAACACATTTTTTCTATATTAATGAAAACTTTAACTATTAATTAAACTGGGGCGTCTCATTCCAGTACCTGCAGTGTGAAGCAGTTAACGCTGCCGCCATATGTTCTACTCCTGCTGAAGCCCAGTCATGACAGTTCTCTTTGAATCTTGAGCGGGAAGTGCTCTGTTTTAGCGGGAATCGATTACGTTCACCCGAAGAAAGCAGCAGACATCAATCACACGGCACAACGTGGAGTAAATGTTTTCTGATACCTTTTTATTTTCACAACAGCAAACCATAATAATTGAACTCTAGTTTGGACCGAAATCTTTGTTTTATTTTTTCACTTATTTACAAATAAATGTCCAAGGAGTTTTCATCACCTGCTTCAGCTCTTTCCTGAATTTAGTTTGGGTCGCTGCATAAATACATGTGTTTGAACAGGAACTCAAATACAACAGCATGTATCCTGTTTCAACGGCAATATAGGGAGGGGCTGCATAATCTCCTCTGTAATGCATGGTGCTTATCAGTCTGGTAGTTAAAAAAGATACGACAGCTGTCAGCCACAACAATATAAAACTGCCCGATACAGAGAACAGTAAAATGATCGATTTCCTTCGGCTCTCTTTCTCTGGATCGCTCTGATTCTCACTGATGTGACCCCGGAGTCCCCTGCGGGCTCTACTGGCCATTAAAATACGTCTGGCTGTCAAATAATTAAATAGTAATATCAAAGCAAAACTAAGCCAAGTAAAACAAATGCCACGTAACCAGAAAAGCACCACTCCTGCAGGCGATGAAGAAAACTCCACTCTGGAGCGGAAGCCCCAGTGAACATTGTTAATTATTTGCTCAGGTTCAAATGCAAACCAATACAGAAGGCTCTGTGAACAGATCAGGACAGAGACCGTTGTTATAACCGCGGCCGCAGTTCTCACTGTGCAATACTTTGCTTTAAACCTCTTACAACATATAGCTACAAATCGGTCAAATGTGAACGAGACTGTAAACCACACCGACAAATACAGGGCGACACATTGTAGGTATATAATGAACTTACAGACGGCAGTTAACGACAAGAAGGAATGTGTAAACTGATAACGTAAAATTCGGTTCAATAATATATTGATGATCATGACCAGTAGACCTGCTGTTGCCATGGCCACCATGTAGACAGAGATACATTTGGAAAGGCCGCAGTTTCCTCTGGAGAGAATCACGGTTGTCAGTATGTTCGCTGTAAGAAGCAGGGAAAAAAGGTCAGTAATGGGGTCATTGAGATAAATCTCACAGATTATTGTGGGGAAATTTTCGGATGTGTCCCTATTTAGTGTTATGCACACTGATTATTATCATTAATATAGGCGAGGGTGAAGACACTTTATTGAAAGTAATGTAATGACTGAACATTCAATATAGAGGAACTGAAAATCTGCCGTCCATCCAGCGAATTAAATATAATACCATGGCAATTAATGTAAATATATAATTCAAATAAAATATTCAACTACGATTAAAAAAAAATGTTCAAAATATACTCAAACGCTGTCGAGAAGAGGAGAGCACATAGCTGAGCGGAAATTATTTCGTAAAATACCTTTCAAAATCTCCTGTTGGGTGGAGGTTTCTGCAGTACGAGTTATTATCAACTTAATGTAGACAGGGCCGGGGAATCAGCCTCGCCCTCCCTCTGTATAGGGAGGAACATTGAGCGCCCGGTGCCCGCGATCCAGCGACCGGAACAGCGCCTCAGCGGTCGCGCGGACGGCTGGGATTGCCGCTGATTTTCACCGACTGATCCCGGTGAGTAAATGACTCTGCAATGTGGACATTCTCGGAATCTGTTACATTACCACTGAGATAGTCAATAGGTATTAGGGAACCGGATACATTGACTTACCGGGAATGCCAAATGCTGTGAGGACATGGTAATAAATGTCCCGTATCTGTACAATTATTGGCCGTACCATTGTTTTGAAGTTTTGTGTGAATTCTGCGCTGCGTTGCGGTTCCGGCTGGAGTGTTTCTGAGCTCCGTAAATGCTCCCCCTTTATAGATCAATCGGTGCCCCGGTGAGATAATTAGGTTGCACAATAATTGGCGTTAGTTGCAGTCACTTAACAAACAAGTGGCGATTTTCAACTTCAGTGCACCGGGGCCGCCACTGAAGAAATTCAACTGCTCAGTTCATCAAACTCCGTCAATTAAAATAAATGAAAAGAAAGCAATCGCAGAGGAAATGGAGTCTGCGCGTGACCAGTAAACCTTGAAGGATAAAGCAAACATTCCCCTCGACACTGCACAGATTTCTTGGAGCCTCATCTTAATTTGGTGAAATCGTCACTCATCCAGTGCAAAATTAAAACTTGTTTTGTACTCGGATGGTGAATGATGTTGAATCGGCTCTAACATTACTGGTGGTGATGCTACTCTACCTTTACTAGAAACATAGAAGCAGAAAAGATAGGAGCAGGAGTAGGCCATTCGGCCCCTCGAGCCTGCTCCGCCATTTAAAGAGGTCATGGCTGACCATCCAAATTCAGTTCCCTGCCCCTGCTTTCTCCCCATAACCCTTGATCCCCTTAGCCTGAAGAAATATATCTAACTCCTTCTTGAATATATTTAATGAATTGGCCTCAACTGCCTTCTGTTGTGGAGAATTCCACAGGTTCGCCACTTTCTGGGTGAAGAAATTCCTCCTCATCTCAGTCCTAAATGGCTTACACCTTATCCTGAGGCTGTGACCCCTGGTTCTGGAGTCCCCCGCCAATGGGAACATTCTTCCTGCATCAAACCAGTCTAGTCCTATTAGAATTTTATACGTTTCAATGAGATCCGCCCTCATCCTCCTAAACTCTAGCGAATATAAGCTTAATCGACCCAATCTCTCTTCACATGTCTTTCCTGTAATCTCAGGTATCAGTCTGGTAAATCTTCACTGCACTCCCTTCATGGCAAGCACATCCCTGCTCAGATATGGCGACCAAAACTGCACACAATACTGAAGGCGTGGTCCCACCAAGGCCCTGTAAAACTGCAGCAAGACATCCTTGCCCCTTTACTCGAATCCTGTCGCAAAAAAATTATGACTGGGGGTGACCATACTCAAGCATTACTGGTGGTGAAACTACTTTTACATGACTGGTGGTGAGCCTACTCTACCATTAATGGGTATTACCCTACTGTTACATCACTGCTGGCGACTCTACGATCATATTACAGGTACTTACTTGGCTCTAATATTAATGTACATGACACGAATCTAGCATTCTTCATGGTGATCCGATTCTAATATTAGTGACTCTTCCCAAATGTTACTGCTGCTAACCATACTCCAAACTAATGGGTGGTGACTCCTCTCTAGCATTACTGCTGTTGAAATTTTTGTTATTTGTTCACCGCATGTTGGTGTAGCTTTAAATGCCAGCCTTCATTGCCCAGCCCTAATTGCCCTTGAGAATTTGGTGGTGAGCCCCCTTCTTAAACCGCTGCAGTCCATTTGTTGAAGGTCCTTCCACAGTGCTGTTAGGGAGGGATTTCCTGGATTTTGACTGAATGACGACGAAGGAACGGCGATATATTTCCAAGTCTGTATAGTGTGTAACTCGGAAGAGAACTTGCAGGTGGTGGTGTTCCCAATGTGCTTGCTGCCCTTGTTCTTCCAGGCGGCAGAGGTTGCATGTTTCGGTGGTGCTGTCGAAGAAACTTGGCGAGTTGCTGCAGTGCATCTTGGAGGCGGTATATACTGCAGTCACAGTGCACTGGTGGTGGATGGAGTGACTGCTTAAAGTAGTGGATCAGTGCCAATCAAACGGGCTGCTTTGTCCTGGATGGTGTTGAGCTTCTTGAGTGTTGTTTGAGCTGCACTCATCCAGGCAAGTGGCGAGCATTCCATCACACTCCTGACTTGTGCCTTGTAGATGGAAGAAAGGATTTCGGGAGTCAGGAGGTGGGATAGTCGCCGCAGAATACTCGATCTCTGACCTGCTCTTGCAGACACATTATTTATGTGGCTCGTCCTGTTAAGTTTCTGGTCATTGCTGTCCCGTACGATGTCTGTAGTGGGAGTTTCGACGATGGTCATGCCGGTGAATGTCAAGGGGATGTTTTTACACTCTCTCTCTTTGGAGTTTGTCATTTACTGGCATATGTCTGTCAGCAAATTTTCACGCCATTTACCATCCCAAGCCTGCAAGTTGTCCTGGCCTCGCAGCATGTGGGCTTCATTATCCCAGGAACTAAGAATAGAACGACAGATTCTGCAATCAGCAGCGAACATCCTGACTCTTCTGTTCTTATGATGGCTGGAACTTCAAACAAGAAGCTGCTGACGATGGTTGGGTCTCGAACACTGCCCTGAGGAAATCCTTCAGCGATATTCTGGGGCTGATAAGACTGACCTGCAACAATCTTCCGTTTTGCTAGGTATAACTCCAGCCAGAGAATTGTTTTCCACCTGAAACACATTTACATCAATTTTACCAGGGCTGCTGGATGTCACACTCGGTCAAATGAATTTTGATATCCGTGGCAATCATTGTTACCTCACCTCTGCAATTCTTATCCTTTGTCCATGTTTGGACAAAGCTGTAATGAGATCTGGTGCCATGTGATGCTGGCAGAACCCAAACTGAGCATGGGTTAGCAGTTTATTGGTCATTAACGGAAGCTTGATTGCAATGACGATGATAACTTCCATCACTTTTGGATATTTGGGAGTAAGTTGATGAGGCGGTAAATGGCTGAATTTGATTTTTCCTGATTATGTCGACAGGAAATCCGGGTTAATTTTCCACTATGTGGGTAGATGCCAGTGTAGTAGTTGTTCTGAAACAGCTTGGTTAGAAGTGCAGCTGGACCTGGAGCACAAATCTGCAGCACCACAGCCCGGAGGCTGTCCGGCCGCAGCCTTTGCCGTATCCAGCATGCTCAGCCGATTTCTGATGTCACATGAAACAAATTGGCTGAAACTGACATTGTGATGGTGGCAGCCTAAGGAACAGTCCGAGGTGGTTCATCAACTTGGCAATACTGGCTGAAGATGGTTGCGAACGCTTCAACATTGTTTTTTGCACGCCCATGCTTGGCTCCGTCGTCATTGAGGATATTAATGGAGCGACCTCCTCCTATTATTTGTTTAATTATCCACCAACATTAACGACTGGGCTTGACAGGACTGCTGAAACTTATCTGGTGCGTTAGGTGTGGGATCGCTGATCTCTCTCTATAGCATGGTGCTTCCATTGTTTAGCATGCATGTTGTCCCGTGTTTCAGCTTCCCCATGTTGGAAGCTAAGTTTTAAGATACAGCTGGTGCTGCTCCTGGCATGCTCTTCTACACTCTTCATTGAACCAGAGTAGGATCCCCTGGCTTGCTGGTAAGAGCAGATTGAGGCATAGCTGCGGCATGTGCTTACAGATTCAGGTGGAATACAATTCTGCTGCTGCAGATGGCCATGGCCTCATGGAGCCCAGCTTTGAGCTGCTAGATCTGTTCTGAATCTTTCCCATTTAGCACGGGATTCCATCTCCGTAAGAACTGTGCGCTGGTCACTGCTACCAATGTTGTCATGGTCAAATGCATATGCAACAGGTAGATGGTGAGGACGAGGTTAAGTAAGGTTTTCCCTCGTGTTGGTTTTCTCACCACCTGCCAAAAGCCCTGTCCGGCAGCCAACGTCCAAGGCTCCTCCATCACTATATCTGGGTATGTGCTGCCCCACCAGCAGGACAGACCTCCAAGAGGTGCCAGCGCAATGGTAAATAGTCGTGAAGGTGTGGTACTGGGAGTATTGTACATTGAATTCGGACCTCATGAAGTCTCATGCCATCAGATCAAACATGGCAAGGAAACCTCATGCTGGTTATCACCTACTGGCCTCTGTCAGTGATGAATCGGCACTCTTTCATGTTGAACACAATTTGCAAGAAGCCATGAGAGTAGCAAGGGCACAGTATGTTCTCTAGGATGCGGACTTTAATGTCCAAAACCAAAACTGACTCAGTTGTACCACCACTGACCAAGTTGGACGACTCCAAAAGGACTGAGCTGCGAGACTTGGCTTCGGGCAGGTGGTGACAGAAACAACACGAGGGAGTACCTACTTGACCTCATCCTCAACAATCTACTTGTCGCATTTACATCTGTCCATGTCAGTATGTTTAGGAGTGACCACTGCACAGTCCTTGTGGAGACGATGTCCCATCTATACACTGAGGACAACCTCCAACGTGTTGTCTCGCCCGACCACCTTGCTAAATGGGATAGATTCAGAACAGAACAGAATTAGCAACTCAAAACGTAGCATCTAAGAGGTGATGTGGACCATCAGCAGCAACAAAATTGTATACCACCAGAACCTGTAAAGTCATGGTGCAAGATTATCATCTATTAATTGGATTTTAGAACACTTGAGTCCCCCTGGTGACTGCGGGACTACCCATTTTCCGTGATTCAATTGCGAATTAGTCTGTTCTTTTAAAATGTCCTTTCTGTTCACGTCATTTTTGGGCCGTGAACCCTCATCTTTAAAGAATGCCTGGACTAATTTAACACAAGGGTCCTCACCCTGCACCCTTGCAAGGGCTAAAGGGAAATGTTTCACTTTAATCTTTATTTACCTGGCCCTGAAAGGCTTACGTGGCGGATCCCAAAGTATTTGGGCACTCTCAAACTCCTGGGCTAGCTGCTCTGCCTCACCATTCTCACTGGCCCAGGGGGCGATTTTAACTGGGAATCGGATTTGACATTTGGTCTTAATTTTCTCTTCACTGAGCTTATGCAATACACGTTCTACAATCACTCCTAGATACTGCACTGTGGGCTGTACTAACCCAGCATTCTTTGGATTTATTTGATCCTGCTATCCCGTAATATAACCAAACATTCTCTGAGCAAGGTGTAATGCTCTTCAGTAGTTTATGTATGGAACAATATAAACTCTATCAACTGGACAAGGGCCTCCGGTCGACTTAACCTTTGTAACACCTTGTTCAGTAAATGATGGAATACAGAAGGTGAGTTGTGGAAACCCTGATGTCAACAGTTCCAAGTATAAGTGTTGTTCTCGGACTGTAAATGCAAATGCCTATTGGCATCCAGGGGTTGGGAGTACTGACCAAAAGTCATTCGATATATCAAAAACTGAGCATTCAGCACGCCGAGGCACACATCAGGTTATCAGATGAGGGCTGCGGACTTATTCACGTCTGAACTGTTGTGATCTGAAATGCATTGTCTGAAGGGGTCACGGAAGCAGATTCAATAATAACAAAAGAAAGACTTGCATGTATACAGCACCTTTCACGGCCCCAGGACGTCACAAAGCGCTTTACAGCGAATTTGGTATTTTTGGGTGTGGACACTTGTAATGTTGTAAGCGAGACAGCAATTTGTGCCCAGCAACGTCTCAGAAGATCAATGAGATAATGACCACTTAATCTATTTTAGTGATGTTGGTTGAGGGATGAATATTATCCAGGACACGGTGGAGACCTCCCATGCCCTGCTTCAAAACAGTGCTGTGGGATCTGTTGTGCCTTACTGAGAGCTTGGCTTAACTTCCCATCTGAAAGACGGCACCTCCAACAATGCATCACACACTCTGTACTGAACTGAAGTGTCAGCATAGAATTTTTGTTCAGGTCTCTGGAGCGGGATATTAACCCACTACCATGTGATTCATGGGCGAGAGTGCTACCACAGAGCCATTGCTGAAACCCTTATGAAAATACTATCTTTCAAAATGGAACTGGACATATACTTGAAAAGGCAAAATGTTCAGGGCAGTGGGGATAAAACAGGGGAGTTCGACAAATAGGATTCCTATTTCAAAGATCCGGGTGAGACAAGCCAGGCCGCATGGCCTCCTTATGTGCTTTCCGATTCTATGATATTGGTGCCTTGCGTGGCCCGCCCATTAATGTGAATGGAATGAAAGCTGAAGAAGCGCTTCCACAATTTTCTGATAATCCGCCCACTGTGCGAGTGAGGCACCGGCCGTGGGGCAGGTCTTGGAGATCCCAGCGCTGGAGTAGACAAGCGGAAAGTAGTTAAGAAGCAGCTAGTGCATGTGGAATTAACATGTATTCATCCATTTAAAAGATAATAGGAGGCACCGTGGGTCCAAGTCATTATGTCGGGAGCAGTATTAAGTATTAAGAAAAAGCTTTTTAATTAGCCATTGAATGTAGCAGGTAGATAGTAAGGACGAGCAACGACCGTTTGGTAAATGTTTGGAGTAGAACACGAAGGAATCATTGAAGGAGAGCTTGCAACAGCGGTTTCTAAATATAGTTACAGTAATCAACTACATAACATGGTAATCTGGAATCCAGGGAGCCAGACACCGCGAGATAAAGGAATGGGGACTGACAGGAGTGCCGGTTTACTGACACTGCTTCAAGTTTCCTCAATTAGAGAAGATTCCTGAGGATCTGACAGCGGCTGAATAATCCCAGTGTTTAAAATAAGGCCACGAATGACCTAATGGGTGAGCACCTGGGAGTGGAGCAATGCAAAAGGGAATTATATTGGCTTGAGGGACGATGTATAATCTTTAACATACCTGCTGGAGTTTCTGAAACTCATCACTGGCCTGTAGGGCAGGGGAAATGCTGTTGGAATGACCCAGTCAGATTTTAAAGAAGCAGCGGACAAGGTTCCACATCTTCAAACGGTGAGGAATTATGGGATGGTGTGGGAGATCTGGCACTGCACAGGGAGCACATTACAAAATGAAAGAAGGTTATCGACAAATGGGAACCTGTAATGTACGGGTGACTATTGAACTTAAGAGATATTCTTTGGTACCATTATATTTGCAATGTTTTGCTTAATAGAATCTCAACGGGATGAGGGTATATTCGAAGCAAGTAAAAATGAAAATTGTACCAACATAGGAAGCAGGATTAAACCATAGAGACCTCCTGGGTGGGAGTAGTTCATCTGACCCATTCTATCCGTACTGGGTTCTTTGGTGCAACAATCAAAATCAACTCGCACTGTCCTCCTCTCCACAGACATTTAATTTCTCTGCTTCAATATTAATCTAACTTTCCCTTAACTATTTCCTCAGGACAAACCATTCCTTGCTCCAGCGACCCTTTGCACAAAGAGGTGTCTGCTAACCATTCTGCTCATTCCCTTAGTGATCATGTTAAGTCGATCATCCTATATCACTGAAGAACTAGCTATATGGAATAATCTCTCTCTCTTCACTCTGGCGAAACAGTTCATATTTTTTAAATTATCTCTTAAATGTCCTCTTAGCTTGTGCTGCTCCAGTGTAAGTAGATCCAGTATCTTGACCCTGATCACTAGTATAGTTCTGATCCATGTCACCATCCTGCTGTACCTACACTGCCCGCTTTTAGTGGATTTAATGGCCTTTCCACAGTAAGGGTCAGAAGCTGTATCTGGTGTTCTAACGGTGGCCTCATCAGCATTTTGTAAAGATTCATAATCACTTGTTTATTCTCGTGATCTGTGTCCGTGTCTACAAAACACAAATTAGTGTTGGATATTTCATGGATTTATCCACCAGCAAACACACTTCCTCTGAATTGAATATTTGGATCCCTGTCGCTCGCTGTCCATCCACACCCTTCAGCTCCTTCCCATTGAGATTCTGCTCCGATTCCTTGGCGTTTCTCCCACAATCAGGCGAGGTCACCCATGAACAATATGCAACTGATTCAAAGTTGCTGGTATTTTACAGTTATTTTTTGGATCAATGTGCAACTGCATAATAAAACGACAATGACCAAAGATTATTTTTGACCGTCTGCAAACGTTTAGCAAAACCACAGAATATTTAATATCGGTTTATTTTATCTGAATTTCTGGCAACGTTTTACAGATAACTGGTATCTCATGCAATAGTTAATAACTTTATGTAAATCATTGTGGGAGTTGAAAGACTATATAGAATTCCAGTTTGACTTACCTGAAACCTATTCCGAAATCGATCAAAAGTACAGTATCTCCTCCGAACAGTGGTCTTTGGATGACATAAAGAGGGTCTGGGGAAAAACAACTCGTATGAAAGATAAAAGACGGATCAGATGGTCCTTGGCACTTATGGGCCAGATCACACAGCGAAATGAAATTAAGACACATTCCCAACATAACCCCGATTTGACCAATGCGAAAGAGCAGAATGATGCGATTGTTGAACAATTGAAAAAGAAATCAAATGAGCTTGAAATGTCAGAAGTGGAAGTTAAAAAACATAAAAGTGAAGTTCAGGACTGTAAAAAACAATTGGATAAACAACCGATAGTACCAGTAGTTGAAGAAAAGGGAAAATGTGTCGGGTCCTGGAAAGGATACCCAGATCTAAATGAAATAAAGGAGGATGGTCGTGGCAGACAAAGACAAGAAGCAGGTCAAGAGACCGACTCGGGATCCTCTAGTAATGTCAGTGAAAGTGAAGAAGAGAAAACAGGACCCCATTTGGCCCCGTTGAGACAGAAAAGGAAAAGAGTAGAAAAGGAGTAGGAGAAGAAAGAAGATGGGGAAGAAAGGGCGAAGTATCAACTCCACCCGTGTGACGGAGTCCAAATTCTGATAGTAATGATACCCAGGAGAGAGGGAAATAAGTTACACAGCAAAGTAAAAATTAGCCTGGGAAATGATGAGGAAGATATAGATGCCGGATGGGATGCGATCAAACAGTGGTTACAAGTGTATAGCCCTGCAAAAATGGATTGGTGAAAGATCATAGCCTGTCAACAGAAAGGGACGGAGGAAGTGTTAGAGTACGACGAGCGTTTTAAAACTAACTGGTTGGAACACTCGGGGCTGAACACAGGAGCGATAAAGAAGGAAAAAGATCTAATTTGTAGGCTAACCAATCTGAAAACTTAGCAAAGGAAGAAAAAAAACAGAGACTTGGATAGCCAGGAAATGCCGAGACGCCGATGGAAAAAGAGGGGGAAAAAAGAGAAACTTAAAGTTTTACTCTCATGGAAGTTATTAACATCTGTGCTGAGACAAATAAAACACAAGATTTGCTGAGTGAAAGGAATCTTAAAAAAATGCTGGAATTTCAGTTTGTGTGAAAGTGCGTGTTAAAGTGTGAAAGTGTTCCTGACTATGACTGTTTAAGAAGTTACAGTATTTCTTTTGTCTGATTAGATGTTCTTTAAAAGAAAGATTCTGTTATGTGTGTTTTAGCTCCACCCACTTCTCTGTGTTAAAAGCGTTTAAATATTTTGGCCTAGAAATTCAGTCGCGTTTGCACCCACTTATTGGCTATAAAGTGGTTTGCGCCGGAAGTTTTTTAGTGCCCGAAATTGAGTTGGTCCCTAACATCGGCGTTAGCCGGTAGCGCTGCGCCGGCACCGATGACATCATCGGCGTGCGCAGCGCCCCGGTTCCAATGGTAATCCGTCCCGATGGCCAAATTCAGTTGCGGCCACCTCGCCCGTCGCGGCCACAAACAGCGTTTGCAAAACGGTGCCTTACAGCTCCAAGAGGCCGGCACATAAAGGTGGAGGGGCGGCCGGCGGCTTTCCCGGCGGCCGCCTGGCCGCACCTCCCTCCCCGGACTCCTGCACCACCCCCCCGCGGCATTGGTGTGTGACTCCCGTGAGCCCGGCACTTCTCCATGTTGCCGGGCTCATTTGACGGGGGAATCCAGCGGCGATCTCACAGCTGCAGGCAGCTCCTCCTTAAGAGAAGGAGGAGGCCTACAGTACCCCAGCCTGCCGCACCGCATCGGTTGCCGCAGCGGCAGCTGGGCGCCGGAAAGTGACATTCTTCACCCCAAACGAGGCGGCCAAACCCTCCAATAGCGCCTGCCTCCGTCTTGGGGCGGCGCTACTGAATTTCAGGCGGGCGCTAGGGGAATCTGGCCCAGCGCTAAATTTCGGGCACTAAAGACCTGGCGCGGTGATACCGAACTTTTAGCCCTTTGTATTTTCTTGGATTTTGGAAGTTTTAAGAATGTACAAATAAGATTGTCCCCCAAGAATTGAACAAAAAACCTTTGAAATAATTTAAGTTAAGCTGGTGTGTAAAAACTGAGAAGCGCAACAAAAAGTTTGTTTAACAAAAGATTGCGATAGATTTTTGTACTTGCAGTGCAAACTGTACAATGCTGCATTAAGTTTCAGTCTAAGATTTAACCTTGGAGTCGCGGTTGCTATGGTGAAATCTTCTGTAGCACTTTGATTTGATTTCTTTAAATGTGAAAAACTAATTTTTCTCCAGTTATGTTTTTACAGCATTTTGGAAAGACATCTGAAGAAAGGACAATAAGAAATATGACGTAATTTACTGTTTTCTGCAAGAATGTGCTATTTTGTTTTGTTTTATCTGTTCTGTTCGTGTTTAGTTAAAGTGTGAAAACACAACTGTCTTTTCGTTCAGGAAAGTTTTTTTAATTTACGTGAAGTGACGCAATTACGCCTGATAATGTTTTGCTCCACCTTCTTAAAAACCTGCAAAGGAGTTAACCCTTTCCACTGACAGCTGTTTGAGTTCACCAAGCAACAACTTTAGTATGAAATTTAAAGATATGGGACATTATTAAATTTAAGTTTCTTAATTTTAAGTTAATATTACCCCACAGTGATAGAAGGAAAATTATGATTTGGCGACACTGGATCAATAGGTTAGAGACCTGGGGTCTCGCATTAAAGATGTATTACAAAAGACAAATGAAAGTACAGATAAAGAATTATCTGAGGATCAAATGCTGACCATATATCTACAAAAGATAGTTACAGTGCTAGAAACACACGCCCAAACCATTAATAAATTAATAAAAGATTGCAATGCATCTCAGCAGGCGGCTGCTAATGACATATGTAGCACATATGGTAACTGGATTTTGGAACAAACCCGAGAAAACCTGGCCCAGATACAGGCAGGGGAAGTACGCTTATGGATAACGAATCAACAATTAAGGGCGAACCTGACCGGTGGGCACAAGGGGGACAGTACCTCTATTCAGGCAGTAGCAGGCAGCAGCTTGACGGATTGCCAGTTGAGAGCAATGGTTCGGGTGCACCCTACACAAGTCGAATGTAAACCTGATGGGGGAGGGCTCCTCGGGTTGGTATTGGTAATGCCGGTAATGGCACCCAAGGCCCAAGGACAGAGGTGTACCGAATACAGAATATTAGGGTAGTGAAGGACGGAATGCACATATCCCATCACAATATGTTACCATATGCTGTGAAGATTAAAGGGAATTTGGCTGGAACAAAATTGGAGCGATGTGTTACTAGGCACGCTATCACTGTATGTCCAAATAATATTGGAGACAGCCCAGAGGCACAGTGTGGGTTTAACAATACTGATAGCAATCAGGGTAACATTTGGTTCAAGGGATATAAAGGGGTCCTCAATATTTGGCCGGTATAAAACTATCTGAAAGGCACCATTTAGTCTTGTTAGCTGGAAAACAAACGCAAAGAACCATGGGATACTTGGCTATATTAACTCTTTTAGACTAACATAAGTAGAAATTAGCTGACATTCTGAAATGTTGCTTGTAATTACAACCTAGTAACTATTTAGAAAGAGCCTGTTCTTGGAAGAGATAAGGATACAAAGGAACAATTCAATGTGGCTTTGTCCAGCTAGTCATGTCTCTGCTGGAAAATACTTCCCACACCGATAACAAAAGTAAGAGATCGCTCATAATACTGCTGTTTGGATTTTGGGATGATTTTGAAATGACAAAATGGACTCAGGCTCTATATATTTGGTTACTTTTGGGAAAATAAAAGATCCTCTAAAATAATAAATAAAAAGTGTTAATAACTTTGATCAAGTGAGAACGTTTGATCTATGTTTTCTATCTTAAATATTGTACTGGACAGTAACGTTTCTCCAGGACTCACGAATGAGATATGAATGGTAATTAAAGGAAAGTGATTGAGGGTGTAAGATTGAAACAGGAGAATTACACTACTGAATGGGAATTTTCAAAACTTTCTAGTGAAAGTCAGGAAAGTGTAGTTAAAAATAGTAAATTGATAGCTTTCTCTTGGAGACATTTGTGTCCCTGCCTTTAATTAACTTTTAAGAAAACTGAATTTGATAGTCTGGCCACTACCCAAGACATCGGAACCATGCAGAGGAAGATGAACAAAGATCTCCAGGCGACTACAACCTTTTGATAAGATACCTGAAAGCCCGAGAAAGGCTTGTATCGAATGGCACGTGTGGCATGATATTGAGGTACCGGTATGAGTTTGCAAATGTGATTCGGTACATATGAGGCAATTATCATCCAGGAATGTATGGTGAATTTGCACTGAAGAATGGGTCTCAGCTATTCTCAGTTACTTGACAACAGCAAAACATGAAATGGTTAATGTGGCTCAGGAGAGCGAGACAAATTTTAAAGTATTGACACATACTCCATCGAGAAACTATCTAATTAATGAAACAATCAGAATAGAGTTAAACACACTGGTACCTGTTAGAGGGATTGAAATTGAAGTTGACGTGGAGAGTTACATGGAATCCAGATTGGTACAATTGAGGGCAAGGAGAAATCATGTTTAGTAAAGAATTAGCCACAAGATGGATACAAGTAAAAGAGATCTGGAGAATCTTTTAAATCCATGATTTTTTGATTAGATGTTAAACTGTAATGTCGCTTGAAATGATTGTAAGACTGAATTTAACTGTGAATGTAATAATTGTGTTTTGTAGGTAACAGAGCGTGGGGAAAATCAGTGCAAATCCAATATGAGGTGATTTTGGTGGTGCCTCCTGTGTCACTACTACTGTAATTACCTTGCTTTACGGGTCTAACGGGACCTGTCCCATCAAAAAACACGTTTTTAGGTATGAGCTACACAATTATGTGGCACAATTCGGATACTCGGATACGACATTCCCCTGTTGTTTGTGGGTTTCAATGAGCTCATGATGCGACTGAACTCCTCCCTAAAGCATTTTTATGTTTTGGAGCAAGACAACTCGAGAATAGATATTGAAATTGATAGCATAGAGGACAACTCACATTGGTGGGATATTGGGCTTAATACATCAGCACACCCTTAGGTTCGTATTATTTCACATGCTCTGGTAGCTATCCAACTTGTAATGATAGTGTATTTGATATATGTAACGTGTGTAGTAAGACTTTGATACATAAGCCAATTGGGTACTCATGCCTATGACTAACCAGCAATAGCAAATTAATTGAGCACACCGAAAGAGAAGATTCGAATTAATGTAGAGGAGACCCCAGGCGGGGTAACATCAGGAAAGAGAAAAGAGACAGAGGATACCCAAGGCGTGGCAGAATTAGAACACTGAAACAGTGAATTGAATTTGAGTAAGGGGTCAGAGGTTGTTTCTCCCCCTCAAAGAAATGGACTGTAAGGAAGGGAGAAATCTTCAAGACTCCCACTAACTAACACCCAAGTTGAGAGAGCAATAAGAGCTAGCTAGATTAGTCAAGAGCCGATTGTGAGAAGTCAATAAGGATATTCCTTCTCAAAGAAGCTAATTGTAAGAAATAGCTGTTCGATTCAAAGATGGGTTTTAATTCTTAGACCAGGGACTGATAACAGGCAAGCGGAAAAAGATAGCAGAAAGGCCAGCAATGTCGAATGTCAAGCATCAAAAGACAAATAGAAATGATAAGGGAATGGTAAAATGCAAGGAAACAGGGAGGATAGCACCTGCCAGATAACAAGTTGCCACGAAGCCATAAAATGCCCTTGAAGAATCTTGAAAAAACATTCCTCAGAAAAATAAGACGGAGTTGTACAATAGGATGGGGATCAAATAGTGTATTTCTGTTGATTAAATGTGCTTGCCACCAGGCAGCTGCTGCCCCGCGGGCAAGACGCCTTACAGGTCGCCACAGACCATTTTTACATCTTAAATGGGCATGTTATATTTAGCTTCTAGATAGTTTTGTACCTTTTCTACTTTTTATAATTTTTCTACCTTTTTACTTTTTAACATTTACCTGGATGTATTTTTCAAAGCCAAAGCCATAAGCTGAGTGGAGCTCCTCCCACTTTTTAAGATGCACTAATTAATTTAAGATCATGAAATCAATTAACTTATTAAAACCGGGCTTTTACTGTGGCCACCTAAAATCCTGGTTGATGTAAAGATGTGCAGAGCCACTGATCCAGACAGTGGCAAAACGCAGCAATGACTGATTATATTTTTAAGCTGACTCTTTAAATTTATGCTTCAATTTTTGAAAGAATCAAAGGAGGGAGTGTTAGGGAATATATATATATTTTAATGACATAGATTTTAATATGATTAAATTAACAATGAAAGTGCTGATTATGCTTAAACTGAGAACAAGATCACGTGGAAGACTGCCAGCTAGAGAACAAAGGATGGTGTGATGTGTCAGATCCAATCACAGCTGGTAACATCACATCATCTGATTTAGCGTTAACTGTGATCAATGAAAGTGCTCATTTAACTTAACTAGAGAACAAAGGAATGATGATGTACCAGAGATCCAATCAGTGTGATAATGTCAGATCGGCTGATGCAGTTGAACCAACCATGGCTCTGCATGCATGCTGCTGAGCCAATGGTAATAAAGCGGGCGGGTACATATGCTGTGATCTGCTGCTGTATAAAAACCAGCCATTTTGAACATGCTGTTAGTACAACAAAGGAAAGTCAAACAGTGTAAGTCAGTGCTGCAATAAATCGACTATTTAAAACCTACCACCGGACTCATAATCTTTTATTTTAGTGCGTTGATCTCAGATTAGTGTGGTCCACTGAAATTAACAGATCTAACAATCATTCATTTTACATTCCTGTATCATTTTGTTTGGGAGACTGATTCCGACAGGATATCAATAATATTACTCGTGACACTTTTATTGACAGCACAAAACAAGAGCAGACTCCATCTTTGTGCTGAGTGGAAGACACCAGTCAGCGCACAATCGCGATTTTAAGTCAGTATCTGGGACAAAAGAGGTGACAGGTCACATCAATGAGCCGAGTTCCGACTGTTTCCTCCATTCGAAAACTGATCACGGGACAAGAGCCCGCTCTATTTGTCAATGAGGAATGGAGTCCGATAGAGAGACCCGCGCCAGCAATATTCACCATAACTTCCAGGAAAGCTACCAATATCGGCGATCGCAAGACCCTCAATTTTTTCGGCAACGAATGAAACTTTTTTGATGATTTTAAATTGGCACGCCTGATCCCAGTACCTGCAGTGTAAGGTGGATTCCTCTGATGCTCACATGTCGGACTTCGCTGCTGAGCCTGATCATTGTTCCCTTTGATCCCAAAACGTGACATGTGCTAAATTTGCAGGTATAGTTATTTGCAGTTATGTTCACTCAGGGAAAGAAGAAAACTGAAGTAAAGCAGACATCAAACGCATACTACAAGACGGAAGAATTGTTCACACAAGGACTTTCGCATTTTTCACATTACCGGAAAGAAGGGCTCTATGGTGGAAACGCAATTGAAATTGGGCTTTAGTTATGAGTCGGTTGACTCGATTCTTTTTATTTTCATTTTCTAACAAATCTCAGAATCAATGTCCAAGGGGATTTTACCACCTTCTTCAGCTCATTGCTGAATTTCCTCTGGATCGCTAAATAAATGCACGGGGTTTGAAAGCTACTCAAAAACTTCAACATTGTTCCGGTTTCAGTGGCGATATATCCAGGGTCTGTGCGGTCACCTCGGTAATAGCTGATGTTTGTCAGTCTGGTAGTTAAAAACTCACGGCAGCTGTCAGCCACAGCAACATAAAACTGCCTGATATAGTGAACAGTAAAATGATGGATTTCCTTTGGCTCTTCTTCTCAGTATCGCTCTGATTCTCGATCCTTTGGCCCCGGAGTCCCCTGCGGGCTCTGCTGGCCACTAAAATACGTCTGACTGTCAAATAATTTAAAGAGGCAATTAAAGTAAATGGAAGGCAAACCAACCAGGCGCTGTGAAACCAGAGGTGGGCAACACCTGGAGGTGAGTAAACAAAAGTCACACTCTCCCGGCAGCCCCACTGCACCCTGTTAATGATTTGTTCAGGTTCATATAGAAACAAAATGTGGATGTCCTTTAAAACTTTAAGGACCGTGAACACTGTTATAACCGCTTCCGCAGTTCCCTTGGTGCAATATTTTGTTTTAAATTTCTGGTAGCATATAACCACAAATCGATCTAATGTGAACCAAACAGACAAATCGAGGTTGACAGCAGCCATGTATAGAATGAACTTACACACGGGAGTGTGGGACAGGAACGGAAGTGGAAAGTGATAAATGAAAATATGATAACATATTACATTGAAGATCATGACCAGTAGACCTGCTGTTGCCATGGCCACCATGCAGACAGAGATACACGTAGAAAGGCCGCAGTTTCCTCGGGTGAGGATCACCATTGTCACCAAGTTCGCTGTAAGAAAGAGAGAGGAGAGAAAAAATGTTCCAGTATCTGATTGAAATATATATGGAGATACTTGGAGCAGTGTGAGAACAGGATTAGTATTGGAGCCATTACCCGGGAAACCCACCCACACATTTTAATGAGCTGCTGCAGCGCTCACTCTGCACGGAGTGACAAGCCGATCTGGAAATCCACTAAAATCCTTGTGTTGTAGCTTCAAAGAACATTGTAACATCACTAAGTTTATAGGATTAATGGGAATGCGGTAATTTAGGACACGTGTTTCACGATTGGCTCCAGTCACTACTGACTGTGTAATGCTGCCATCTAGAAAACTCGTTACCTTATCAAACAGTCTGTATATACATGGATACAGTTAACCCCGATTAACAACAAACAGGTTACAATGGCTCACTAGGGACACCGACGGCCTCCAGAATCGGGTAGTAAATCTCTTTGATCAGCAGAACAGTTGATTGCCCCATTCTCTCTGAGAACAGATTAATTAATTAGGAGCTGAAAGTCTCTGACTGATGCACGGCTGAGACAATGGAAGGGAACTTATATTTATACACATATCAATCTTCCAGCGAGTCAATCAGGTTAAATCATAATTAGCATTAGTTGCAGTCGTTTAACAAATAGACTCAGGTAAGTTGTTTTTATATCTGATACGTCAGATTAAGAGAAATCTGCAACATTTTTGTTGGATAGTTTTAAAATTGCAGAATTAAAACTTTGTTTACGAGTATGAAGTGCAATCTCCCAGTACTGGTGCAGATCCTATTCCTACAGGCCTGGTGAATGCAGCTTCCCAGGCAATAAACGTCATGACCCTGCCATTGATTAATTCCAAGCGCACCAACTCCTCCAGAACAGACGGTAAAACAAATCCTGCAACACTGTTATGAACACAGTCTGGCAGTATAAGAGGTGAGAGTGCTCCTCCTGTACAAGTAGTACACTACATTTATATTGGAGGGACAGTTCTCCTCCTGTAATACTGGCACCATAAAATTATGCTAGATGTGTCTGTGCTCCTCAGGCACTAGTGCCATGCGTACACTGGAGTTGAACGTACTGGTATGGTAATATTGGTAGCACTACACTAACACTACTATTGACAGTGCTCCACCGGTACTAGTGAATACTCACTCATACACTAGATGTGCTTGTGCTCCTCTTGTACAATGGTATCTTTACACTGACAGTAGATGTGACCGTGCCCCTCCCATCGCAGTGCTACCCCTACACTTAAGCCAGATGTGATCATGCCAATTCTGTCCCAGTGCTACACCAGCAACGACATTAGACGTGACCATGCCCCTCCTGTTGAAGTCTACCCCTTCACTGACACTAGATGTGACCGTGCCCCTCCTGTGCCAGAGCTATCACTAAACTGACACTAGATGTTACCATGCCCCTCCTGTCCCAGGGCTAGCCCTACACTGACACTAGATGTGACCGTGCCCCTCCTGTCACAGTGTTACCCCTAAACTTACACTAGATGTGACCATGTTCCTCCTGTCCCAGTGTTAACCTGACACTTACACTAGATGTGACCGTGACCCTCCTGTCCCAGTGTTACACCTACAATTACACCAGATGTGACAGTGCCCCTCCTGTCCCACTGTTACCCCTACACAGGCACTAGGTTTGTGCAAGCTCCTCTGGTAATAGCTTTATCATTAAAATTCCACCAGGGGTGAATGTTGTCCTCCAGCACTAATGGTACACCTACACATACGCTAAATGTGACCGGGCTCCACCAGTATTGGTGTTACCCCTAAAATTACACTAGAGGTGACCGTGCTAAACCTGTTCTAGTGTTATCCACAGTTTTACACTAGAGGTGACAGTGCTCATCTGGTACTAGAGGTACCACTACACTTACACAAGAGGTAATCCTACATTTACACTAGATTGTTGCTTGCTGCTCCGCTAACAGTCATATCAGTAAAATTTCACTAGACGTGACAAGGCTCCTCCTACACTAGTGGTTCCCCTACAATTACACTCGATGTGACTGGGCTCATACGGCATTAGTGGTACCCTACATTTACACTAGAGGTAACCGGGATCCTACTCTACCAGAGGTGACCGGGCTATTCCTGTACTAGTGGTGCCCCTACACTTGCAGTAGAGGTGAACGGGCTCCTCATGTACTAGTGGTTCCCTACACATAAACTAGATGTAACTGGGCTCCTAATGTACTAGTGGTGACCCTGCAATTGTACTAGAGCTGACCGGGCTCCTCCTGTACTAGTGGTACTCCTACACTTACACTAGAAGTGATCGGGCTCCTCCTGTACAAGTGGTGCCCCTACACTTACACTAGAGGTGACCATGCTCCTCCTGTAAAGTGGTGCCCCTACACTAACACTAGTGTTGACCATGTCCCTCTTGTATTAGATGTACCCCTACACTAACACTAGAGCTGGCCGGGCTCATCTGGAACTAGTGATACCCTCTACTTACAATAGAGGTGACCGTGCTCCTCCTGCACTTGTGGTTCCCCTAGGCTTACACTAGCGGGGACCGGGCTCCTGCTGTACTAGTGGTTCCCTAAAGATACACTAGAGCTACCGGCCTCCTCCTGTACTAGTGGTGCCCCTACTCTTACACTAGAGGTGACCGGTCTCCTCCTGCACTCGTGGGACCCTTACAATTAGACTGGAGGTGAACAGGCTCTTCTGGTACTGGTGGTACCACACACTTACACTAGAGGTGACCATTCTCCTCCTGTACTAATTGTACCCTACACCTACATTAGAGGTGACAGGACTCCTCATGTACTCGTGCTACCGCTGGACTTACACTAATGTTGACCGTGCTTCTCATGTAATCGTGGTACCGCTATACTAACACTAGAAGTGACCAGGCTCCTCCGGTACTAGTGGTGCCCCTACACTTGTACTAGATGTGACCGGGCTACCCCTGTGCTAGTGGTTCCCTACACGTACAGTAGATGTAACTGGGCTCCTACTGTACTAGTGGTGACCCTGCAATTTTATTGGAGGTGACCGGGCTCCTCCTGTACAAGTGGTGCCTCTACACTTACACTAGCGGTGACCAGGCTCCTCCTGTATAGTGGATCCCCTACACTAAAACTAGTGTTGACCATGCTCCTCTTGTATTAGAAGTACCACTACACTAACACAAGAGGTGACCGGACTAATTTGGTACCAGAGATACACTATACTTACAATAGAGGTGACTGTGCTCCTCCTGTGCTAGTGGTATCCCTAAACTAACACTAGAGTAGACTGGGCTCATCCAGTACTAGTGTTACCCTACACTTACACTAGCGGTGACCGGGTTCCTGCTGTACTACTGGCTCCCTACACACACGCTAGAGCTACCGGGCTCCTCCTGTACTAGTGGTGCCCCTACTCTTACACTGGAAGTGACTGGTCTCTTCCTGTACTAGTGGGACCCCTACACTTAGACTAGAGGTGAACAGGCTCCTCTGGTACTGGTGGTACCCAACACTTACACTAGAGGTGACCGTTCTCCTCCTTTACTAGTTGTACCCTACACTTACACTAGAGGTGGCAGGACTCCTCATGTACTAGTGGTACCGCTGGACTTACACTAGTGTTGACCATGCTACTCCTGTAATCGTGGTACTGCTAAACGAACACTAGAGGTGACCAGGCTCCTCTGGTACTAATGGTACCACTACATTAACACTAGAGGTGACCGGGCTCCTCCTGTACTAGTGGTAGCCCTACACTTACACTCGAGGTGACCGTGTTCATCCTGTACTTGTGCGACCGCTACACTAATGCTAGAGGTGACAGAGGACTCCTCCTGTACTAGTGGTACCCTTACACTTAAACTAGAGGTGACCACACTACTCCTGCACTAGTGGAACCCCTACAGATACACTAGAGGTGACCTGGCTCCTCATGTACTTGTGGTACAGCTAGACTTATACTAGAGTTGACAGTGCTCCTCACGAAATAGCGGTACCGCTTCACTAACACTAGAGGTGACCTGGCTCCTCCAGTGCTAGTGGTGCTCCTACACTAATATGAGAGGTGACCGGGCTCCTCCTGCACTAGTGGTGCCCCTACACTTACACTAGAGGTGACCAGGCTCCTCCTGTACAAGTAGTGCCCCTACACTTACATTAGAGGTAATCGTGCTCCTCCTGTACTAGTGGTACCCCTACACTTACACGAGAGGTGACCGGGCTCCACCTGTACTAGTGGTGCCCCTACACTTACAATAGAGGTGACCGTGTTCCTCCTGTGCTAGTGGTGCCTCTGCAATAACATTACAAGTGACCGTCCTGCTCCTGAACAACTGGTAGCCCTACACTAACAGTAGCGGTGACCGGGCTCCTCCGACACCAGTGGTTCCCCTACACTTACACTAGATGTGACCGGCCTCAAACGGTGCTAGTGGTACCTTACACTTACACTAGACGTGACCAGGCTCCTCCTATACGAGTGGTTCCCTACACATACTCTAGAGGTAACTGGGCACCTACTGTACTAGTGGTGACCCTGCACTTATACTAGAGGTGATCGGGCTCCTACTTTACTAGCGGTGACCCTGCACTAACACTAGATGTGACCGTGCCCCTCCTGTCCCAGTGTTACCGCTTCAGCTACACTAGATGTGACCGTGCCCTTCCTGTCCCAGTGTTATCCCTGCACTTACACTAGATGTGACCGTGCCCCTCCTCTCCCAGTGTTAACCTGACACTTACACTAGATGTGACCGTGCCCCTCCTGTCCCAGTGTTACCCCTACTCTTACACCAGATGTGACCGTGCCCCTCCTGTCCCACTGCTACCCCTGCACAGGCACTAGGATTTGTGCAAGTTCCTCTGGTAATAGATGCATCACTAAAATTACACCAGCGGTGAACATTGTCCTCCAGTACTAATGGTACGCCTACACGTACATTACAGGTGACCAGGCTCCTCCGGTACTGGTGTTATCCCTAAAATTACACTAGAGGTGACCGTGCTACTGCTGTTCTAGTGGTATCCCTAGTTTTACACAAGAGGTGACAGTGCTCATCTGGAACTAATGGTACCCCTACACTTTCAGAAGAGCTAACCCTAAATTTAAACTAGATTGTTGCATGCTGCTCCGCTAACAGTTATATGAGTAAAATTTCACTAGACATGACAAGGTTCCTCCTACACAAGTGGAAACCCTACACTAACACTAGCGGTGACCGGGCTCCTCTGACACTAGTGGTTCCCCTTCACTTACACTCGATGTGTCCGGGCTCATATGGCACTAGTTGTACCCTACACTTTCACTAGAGGTAACCGGGCTCCTACTGTATTAATGGTGACCCTACACTTACACTAGATGTTACAGGGCTCATACGGCACTAGTGGTAGCCTACACTTACACTAGAGGTGACTGGGCTCCTACTGTACTAGTGGTGACCCTGCAATTATACTAGAGGTGACCGGGCTCCTCCTGTACTAGCGGCACTCCTACACTTACAGTCGAGGTGATCGTCCTGTTCCTGTACTAGTGTTGGCCCTACACTTACACTAGAGGTGAACATGCTCCTCCTGTATTGTGGTGCCCCTACACTAACACTAGTGTTGACCATGCTCCTCTTGTATTAGAAGTACCCCTACACTAACACTAGAGGTGACCGGGCTCATCTGGTACTAGTGATACCGTACACTTACAATAGAGGTGACCATTCTCCTCCTGTACTAGTGGTACCCCTAAACTAACACTAGAGGTTACCATGCTCATCCAATACTAGTATTACCCTACACATACACTAGCGGTGACCGGGCTCCTCCTGTACTAGTGATGCCCCTACTCTTACACTAGAGTTGACCGGGCTCCTCCTGTACTAGTGAAACCCCTACACTTACTCTAGCGGTGAACAGGCTCCTCTGGTACTGGTGGTAGCCAACACTTACACTCGAGGTTACCGTTCTCCTCCTGTACTAGTTATACTCTACACTTACACTAGAGGTGACAAGACTTCTCATGTACTAGTGGTACCGCTGGACTTACACTAGTGTTGACCGTGCTACTCATGTAATTGTGGTACCACTACACTAACACTAGAGGTGACCGGGCTCATCCGGCACTAGTGGTTCCACTACATTAACTCGAGCGGTGACTGGGCTCCTCCTCTACTAGTGGTGCCCCTGCACTTACACGACTGGTGACCTTGCTCTTCCTGTACTACTGGTAGCCCTACGCTAACACTAGAGGTGACCGGGCACCTCCTGTACTAGTGCTACCACTACACTAACACTAGAGGTGATGGAGGGCTCCTCCTGTACTAGTGGTGCCCCTACACTTACACGAAAGGTGACCTTGCTCTTCCTGTACTAGTGGTAGCCCTACACTAACACTAGAGGTGACCGGGCACCTCCTGTACTAGTGCTACCGCTACACTAACACTAGAGGTGACGGAGGACTCCTCCTGTACTCGTGGAACCCCTACAGTTACACTAGAGTGGACCTGGCTCCTTCTGTACTTGTGGTACCGCTAGACTTACACTAGATTTGGCCGTGCTCCTCATGTAATAGTGGTACCGCTACACTAACACTAGAGGTGACCTGTCTCCTCCTGTACTAGTGGTGCTCCTACACTAATATGAGAGGTGACCGGGCACCTCCTGTACTAGGGGTGCCCCTACACTTACACTAGAGGTGTCCAGGCTCTTCCTGTATTAGATGTGCCCCTGCACTAACATTACAGGTGACCGTGCTGCTGCTGAACAAGTGGTAGCCCTACACTAAAACTAGCAGTTTTCGGGCTCCTCCGACACCAGTGGTTCCCCTACACTTACACCAGATGTTACCGGGCTCATACGGTACTCGTGGTACCCTACACTTACAGTAGAGGTAACCGGGCTCCTACTGTACTAGTGGGGACCCTACACTTATACTAGAGGTGAACGGGCTCCTCATGTATTAATGGTGCCGCTACACTTACACTAGATGTGAACGGGCTCCTCCTGTATGTGTGGATCCCTGCACATACACTAGATGTAACTGGGCTCCTACTGTACCAATGGTGACCCTGCAATTATACTAGAGGTGACCGGGCTCCTACTTTAATAGTGTTGACCCTGCACTTGCACTAGATGTGACCATGTCCCTCCTGTCCCAGTTTTACCACGACACTTATACTAGATGTGACAGTGCCCCTCCTGTCACAGTGTTACCCCTACACTGACACTAGATGTGACCATACCCCTCCTGTCCCAGTGTTACACCTACACTTACCCTAGATGTGACAATGACCCTTCTGTCCCAGTATTACCCCTACACTTACACTAGATGTGACCGTGCCCCTCCCGACCCACTGTTACCCTACACAGGCACTAGGTTTGTGCAAGCTCCTCTGGTAATAGTTGGATCGCTAAAATTACACCAAGGGTGAACGTTGTCCTCCAGTACTAATGTTAACCCTGCACGTACACTAAAGGTGACCTGGGCTCCTCAGGTACTGGAGTTACCCCTAAAATTACACTAGAGGTGTCCGTGCTACTCCTGTTCTAGTGCTATCCCTAGTTTTACACTGGAGGTGATAGTGCTCATCTGGTACCAGTGGTAACCCTAGACTTACACAAGAGGTAACCCTACATTTACACTAGATTTTTGCATGCTGCTCTGCTAACAGTCATATCAATAGAATTTCACTAGACGTGACCAGGCTCCTCCTACACTAGTGGTAACCCTACATTAACACTAGCAGTGACCGGGCTCCTCCGACTCTAGTGGTTTCCCTACACTGACACTCGATGCCACCAGGCTCATTTGGCACAAGTGGTACCCTACATTTACACTAGAGTCAACCAGGCTGCTACTGTACTAGTGCTGACCCTACACTTATACTAGAGGTGACCGGGCTCCTCCTGTATTAATGGTGCCGCTAACCTTAAACTAGATGTGAATGGGCTCCTCATGCACTAGTGGTTCCCCTACACTTACACTAGATGTGATCGGACTCCTCCTGTATGAGTGGTTCCCTACACGTACACTAGATGTAACTGGGCTCCTACTGTACTAGTGGTGACCCTGCAATTATACTAGTGGTGACCGGGCTCCTCCTGTACTAGTGATACCCCTACTCTTACACTAGAGGTGACCATGCTCCTCTTGTATTGTGGTGCCCAAGCACTAGCACTAGTGTTGACCATGCTCCTCTTTTATTAGAAGTACCCCAACACTAACACTAGAGGTGACCGGGCTCATCTGGTACCAGTGATACACTATACTTACAATAGAGATGAACAGGCTACTCTGGAGCTGGAGGTACCCAACACTTACACTAGAGGTTACCGTTCTCCTCCTGTACCAGTTGTACCCTACACTTACACTAGGGGTGACAGGACTCCTCATGCACTAGTGGTACCGCTGGACTTACACTAGTGTTGAACGTGCTACTCATGTAATCGTGGTACCGCTACACTAACACTAGAGGTGTTCGGGCTCCTCCGGTACTAGTGGTAACCCTACACTAACACTAGAGGTGACCAGGCTCCTCCTGTACTACTGCTACCGCTACACTAACACTACAGGTGACAGAGGACTCCTCCTGTACTAGTGGTACCCCTACACTTATACTAGAGGTGACCGCGCTCCTCCTGTACTAGTGGAACCCCTACAGTTACACTAGAGGTGACCTGCCGCCTCATGGACTTGTGATACTGCTAGTATTACAATAGTGTTGACCGTGCTCCTCATGTACTAGTGGTACCGCTGCACTAACACTAGAGTTGACCTGGCGCCTCCTGTACTAGTGGTGCCCCTAAACTCACTCTAGAGATGACCGTGCTCCTCCTGTACTAGTGGTACCTCTGCACTAACATTACAGGTGACCGTGCTGCTCCTGACCAAGTGTTAGTCCTACACTAACACTAATGGTTGTCGGGCTCCTCCGAAACCAGTGGTACCCCTACACTTGCATCAGATATTACAGGGCTCATACGGCACTTGAGGTACCCTACACTTACACTAAAGGCAACCGGGCTCCTACTGTACGAGTCATGACCCTACACTTATATTAGAGGTAACCGGCCTCCTCCTGTATTAATGGTGCCACTACACTTCAACTAGATGTGAACGGGCTCCTCATGTAATAGTGGTTTCCTACACTTACACTAGATGTGGCCAGGCTCCTCCTGTACGTGTGGTTCCCTGCACATACACTAGATGTAACTGGGCTCCTACTGTACTAGTGGTGACCCTGCAATTATACTAGAGGTGACCCTGCCCCTCCTGCCCCAGTGTTACCACTACACTGACAATAGATGTTGCCGTGCCCCTCATCTCCCAGTGTTACACCGACACTTACACCAGATGTGACCGTGTCCCTCCTGTCCCAGTGTTATCCCTGCACTTACACTAGATGTGACCGTGCCCCTCCTGTCCCAGTGTTATCCCTACACTTTCACCAGATGTGACCGTGCCCCTCCTGTCCCACTGCTACCCCAACACTGACACTAGGTTTGTGGAAGCTCCTCTGGTAATAGTTGTATCACTAAAATTACTCCAGAGGTGAACGTTGTCCTCCAATACTAATGGTATGCCTACACACACACTAAAGGTGACAGGGCTCCTGCGGTACTTGTGTTACCCATAAAATTACACTAGAGGTGACCTTGCTACTCCTGTTCTAGTGGTATCCATAGTTTCACACTGGAGGTGACAGTGCTCATCTGGTACTAGTGGTAACCCTACACTTAAACTAGAGTTAACCAGGCTCCTACTGTACTAGTGGTGCCTAAACACTTATACGAGAGGTGACCGGGCTCAGCCTGAATTAATGGTGCCCCTGTTGAGATACCGCGGCAAACGTGGGAGTCGAGACCAGAGTTGATGGAACACAACTGCTTTAATTTACATCATGGCAAAACAAGTGAACTTAAAAAGCCTGCGCAACCACTTAAATACTCCCCAGACAGGAAGTGCTCCCGGCAGCCTGTCCCTGCCGGAAACAAGTTGCCGGAGGAAAGGGCCCACGGCTGGGGGCGGCTGCTGCCGGCAGTGCGCCTGCGTAAACTGTCCGTGCCGCCGTGAGCGGATTATGTCCAATGGTGGCATGTCGCCACAGAGCTCCCCCAAAATCCGCTTAGGAGGAGTGGACGAGTCGTGACGTTGGTCTTATGGTTCTGCCGGAGCGGCTCTGAGTGGCCACCGGTCTAGTTGGTGGGGCCGGGCGGTTCACCGCCGGCTGTGCTGGCTTGCTGGCGGGACGGCCTCTAGTTGGAGGTCGGGCCACGGGGACCTGTTCCCCTGAATCTGTGTGTGCTGGTTTGAGTCGGTCGATGGAGACCGTTTCGACCCTGTCGCCGAGTTGCAGCTTGAAGAGCTTGTCCCCGGTTTGTAATACCTCGTACGGTCCATCGTACGGGGGTCGCAGGGGTCCACGGTGTGCGTCGTGTCGCACGAAGATGAAGCGTGCCTGCTGTAAGTTTGGTGGGACGTGTGGTGCGTGTTCGCCGTGTCGGTTGACCAGAAGTGGGGCGAACTGTTGAGCAGAAGAGAAAGAGTTGCGCCGCTGCTGTTCGGCCGACCAAGGTGTGGTAGCCTCCGGAAGGAATTCCCCTGGTACGCGCAGTGGTTGTCTGTAGACTAACTCCGCTGCTGAGGACTGGAGGTCTTCCTTGACCACGGTGCGTAGGCCTAGTAGCACCCACGGTAGGCGGTCAGTCCAGGTACTGACCTGCAGGCTGGCGTGGAGTGAGGCCTTGAGTGACCTGTGGAAGCGTTCACACAGCCCGTTGGCCTGCGGGTGGCACGCCGTGGTTCGGTGGAGCGTCACCCCGAGGTTGCGTGCTGTGGCCGTCCAGAGTTCGGAGGTGAACTGGGCGCCTCTGTCGGAGGTTATGTCGGCCGGTACGCCGAACCTCGTGACCCAGGTGTTAACGAATGCCCTGGCGATGTCGGCTGTGGTGGTGGAGGTCAGCGGCACTGCCTCAGGCCAGCGTGTGTAGTGGTCGACCATCATGAGGAGATAAGTTTGGCCTTGTGATGGCGGCAGAGGACCGACGGTGTCGACGTGTACGTGGTCGAAGCGGTGGCTGGGTACCTCGAAGTCTCCCAGGGGTGCTTTTGTGTGCCGCTGCACCTTATGCCGTTGGCAGGCGAGGCAGGAGTTGGCCCAAGTCTGAACATCTTTGCTGAGGCCGCACCAGACGAAGCGCTGGGAGAGGGGTTTGACGGATGCGCTGGAACCCGGATGGAAGAGCCCGTGGAGCACGTTGAAGATGCAGCGGTGCCAGGTTGCAGTGACAACCGGCCTGGGTTGGCCGAGTGAGACATCGCAAGTGACTGCCGTGGCTTCGGGCCCGTGTGCGACCTTGGCTAGGCGTAGCCCTGGCAGGCTGGTAGCCGCTGAGAGGATGTCTGCGTCCGTGACCTGGGCAGCTGCTAGTTGTGCGTCGTCGACCGCTAGGTGATTCGCGCAGATGGCGGGACAGGAAAGGCAGTCGGCGACAATGTTGTCTCTACCGGAGGCATGCTAGATGTCTGTAGTAAACTCGGACACGGCCGCGAGCTGGCGTTGCTGCCTAGCGGACCAGGGATCGGTGTTCTTGGCCATCGCGTATGTGAGTGGCTTGTGGTTCACGTACGCAGTAAAAGGGCGGCACTCCAGGAGGAACCTGAAATGGTGGACCGACAGGTGGAGCACGAGGAGCTCGCGGTCAAAAGTAGAGTATTTGACCTCCGGGGGGCGCAGTTGGCGGCTGTAGAAGGCAAGTGGCTGCCACGCGCCATTGACCCACTGCTCGAACACGGCTCCGACTGCATGGTCAGAGGCGTCGGTGGTGAGCGCGACCCGGGCATCGGCCCTCGGGTGCGTGAGCAGGGTGGCGTCGGCGAGCGCATTTTTGGTGGCGTCGAAGGTGGCTGACGTGTCAGCGGTCCAGGCTATGGCCATCTTGCCAGATTTACCTTGGAGGGAGTCATACAGGGGCTTCATGAGGGCTGCAGCTCTGGCGATGAACCTGTTGTAGAAGTTCACCATCCCGAGGAACTCCTGGAGGACCTTGATTGATTTGGGGCGGGGGAATTGCTGGATGGCCTGCACCTTGTTGGGCAGGGGGATGGCCCCAGCAGGGGTGATATGGTGGCCGAGAAAGTCGATCTCGGCTAGGCCGAATTGGCACTTCGCCGGGCTGAGGATGAGCCCATGTTGGGCTAGGCGCCCGAACAGGATGCAAAAGTGTTCGAGCTGTTCCTGTTTGGAGAAGGTGGCCACGAGAATGTCGTCTAGATAGACGAATAGGAATTTCAAGTCCCGGAGGACTGAATCCATAAGGCGCTGGAAAGCCTGGGCTGCATTCTTGAGGCCGAAAGGCATCATCAGGAAATCGAACAGGCCAAATGTGGTGATGACGGCCGTTTTGTTGATGTCCGCAGGGTGTACGGGGACTTGGTGGTAACCGCACACCTGGTCGACCTTGGAGAAGACGGTTCATCCGGCCAGTCACGCCGAGAAGTCCTGGATGTGCGGCACCGGGTATCGGTCGGGGGTGGTGGTGTCGTTGAGGTGGCGGTAGTCCCCACAGGGGCACCAGCCTCCGCTGGGCTTGGGGGCGATGTGGAGGGGCGAGGCCCAAGGGCTGCTGGAGAAGCGGATGATGCCGAGTTGCTCCATGGTGGTGAACTCGGCCCGCGCGATTTCCAGCTTGGCCGGTTCGAGTCTGCGGGCATGGGCAGAGACCGGGGGACCGGTGGTGGGGATGTAGAGCTCCACACCATGTTTGGCGGCTTTGGCCGAAAAGTTCGGTTAGTGAGGGCGGGAAACTTGGCTAGTAGTGCCGAGTAGTCGTCCATGGCTCTAGCGAGGCAGTAGGTCATCAGGCCAGCCGAACGGGCCGGGGTGAATGCGCCAGGGATGGGGGCCATAGTGTTGATGTCGATGAGGCGGTGCCTCGGAAAATTGACAAGGAGGCCATGGGCGCATAGGAAGTCGGCGCCAATGAGTGGGCAGAGGACCTTGGATGTGATGAACTCCCAGTGGTAGCGGCGGCCTGTGAGATCGAGCGTGACCATGTGGGTGCTGTATGTGCGGATGTCAGAGCCATTGGCTGCGGCCAGCGTGATAACTCGTGAGCCGCATTGGATTTCGAAGGCGGGGGTGGGGATGATGCTGTGCTGGGCTCCTGTGTCGCACAGAAATCGGCGGTTGGTGCTATCGTCGGTGACGTACAGTAGGGGCCCCTTTTGCCCCGCGGCCATCATGGGGGCCGGTGCGGGGAGGGGTTTGAAAGTGCACGGCGGCGTGCAGCATTGGGCCCTAGTGCCAAAACGGGTGTGATAGTACCAGTTACCTAGAGTGGAAGGGCGGTCGGGCGTAGTGGACTGGGGGGACTGCGTGGTCATTGCCGTGAGGTCAGGTGCGACGTTGCGGGTGGTTTGCGCGGAGAGCAGCCGGTCGGCCTTTTCGGCTATCTCGTTCAGGTCCATGGAGCAATACTCCACAATGAGCAGGCGGATGCTGGCGGGGAGCTGCCGAATGAAAAGCATACGAAAGAGGGCGCCGGTTTTTTTGTCGTGCGAGAGGGACAACATGTGGGAAAGCAGGCCTGATGGTGAAGCGTCACCAAGGCCTGGGAGGTCGAGGAGTTGGCAGTTGCGCTGGTAGGAGGACGCCTGATATTTTTTAAGGAGCGGGGCCTTCAGATGTTCGTACTTGCCTTCCTCTGGTGGATCCTGCAGCATTGCCCAAACCTTGGGGACTGTGGCGCAGGTGAGAGAGGCGATGAGGTAATCGTACTTCATGGTGTCGACTGTAATGCTTCTTGGCCAGAATCTGGACTCGGCTTGAACGAACCAGGCCTCGGCCAGGTTCTCCCAAAAGTCCGGTTGTTTAACCGTGATTGCGTTTGTATCCACCATGCTAGCTTAGGATTCGTCCTGAGCGTCGGGGTCACCAGCGTCAATGGAGGGCTGGCACTATGACAGGAATGGCACGGTCACATCTAGTGTAAATGAAGAGCTACCACTGTATAGGAGGAGCTCACACACATCTAGTGTATGAGGAGTTTTCCACTGGTCCCGGAGGAGCACTGTCAATAGTGGTGTTCGTTTAGTGGCACCACTATTACCATAGCAGCACGTTCAACCCCAGTGTAGACATGGCACTAGTACCTGAGGAGCACGGACACATCTGGTATAAGTATATGCTGCCAGTATTACAGGAGGGGAAATGTCCCTCTAATCTAAATGTAGTGTACCGCTAGTAGGGGAGGACCACCGTCACCTCTTATACTGCCAGACTAGTTTCATCGCCAGTATTGCAGGATTTGTTTTACCGCCTGTTCTGTAGAAGTTGGTGCACTAGAATTGAATCAAGGGCAGGGTCATGACAATTATTGCCTGGGGTGCTGCCTTTACAAAGCCTGTCAGATTACGGTCATCACTTGTACTGGGAGATTGTACTTCCTACTTGTAAACAATGTTTTAATTCTGTATTTTGTAAAACTATCCAACAACAATTTCACATATTTCTCTTAATCTAACGTATCAGATAAAAGAACAATTGACCTGTGTCTATTTGTTTAATGACTGTAACTAATGCTAATTATGATTTAAACTGATTGACTCGCTGGAGGATTGATGTGTGGATAAATATAAGTTCCCTTCCATTGCCTCAGCCGTGCGCCAGTCAGAGTCCTTTAGCTCCGACAGAATTCATCCATTCTCAGGAAATGGGGCAACCAACTATTCTGCTGATCAAAGAGATTTACTACCCAATTCTCACAGCCATCGGTGTCCCCGGTGAGTGATGGTAACCTGTCTGTTGTTAATCGGAATTAACTGTACCCTTGTACATACAGCATGTATGATAATGTGAAGAGTTTTCGAGATGGCAGCATTACACAGTTGGTAGTGACGATAACCAAATCCTGAACCGTGTGTCCGCACTCACCACATTCCCCTTAACCGATAACCTCACTGATATTACAATGTTGTTTGAAGCTGCAACACAAGGATTTTAGCGGATTTCCAGATCGTTTTGTCACCCGGTGCAGAGTGAGCACTGTAGCAGCTCATTACAACTTGTGGGTGGGTTTCCCAGGTAATGGCTCTAATATTAATCCTGTTCTCACACTGCTCCAAGTATCTCCATATATATTTCAATCAGATACTGGAACATTATTTTTCTCCTCCCTCTTTCTTACAGCGAACTTGGTGACAATGGCGATTCTCTCCCGAGGAAACTGCGGCCTTTCCAAGTCTATCTCTGTCTACATGGTGGCCATGGCAACAGCAGATCTACTGGTCTTGATCATCAATGTAATAGGGTATCATATTTTCAATTATCGCTTTCCACTTTCATTCCTCTACCACACTCCCGTGTGTAAGTTCATTATATACATGGCTGCTGTCAACCTCGATTTGTCTTTTTGGTTCACCATCTCCTTCACATTTGACCGATGTGTTGTTATCTCCTGCCAGAAGTTTAAAGCAAAGTATTGCACCGAGAGAACTGCAGCCACAGTTTTAACAGCTTTCACTGTCCTAATCTGCTTAAGGGGCATCCCCATTTTGTTTGCATTTGAACCACAGCAAATAATTAACAAGGTGCAGTGGGGCTGCCTGAACAGTGTGACTTTTGTTTCCTCTCCTCCGGGTGTAGCCTACATCTGGTTTTACAGCGCCTGGGGCGTTTGGCTTCCTTTTACTTTAATTGCCTTGTTTAATTATTTGACAATCAGAATTATTTTAGTGGCCAGCAGAGCCCGCAGGGGACTCCGGGGTCACAGGAATGAAAATCACAGCGATCCAGAGATGAAGAACCAAAGGAAATCCATTATTTTACTGTTCACTATATCGGGCAGTTTTATATTGTTGTGGTTGACAACTGCCGTGAGTTTAGTAACTACCAGAATGACAAACACCACTTATTACAGAGGTGACCGTACAGACCCTGGATATATCGCCACTGAAACTGGAACAATGTTGAAGTTTTTGAGCTGCTTTCAAAACTGGTGTATTTATGTCGCGACCCACAGGAAATTCAGAGAAGAGCTGAAGAAGGTGGTAAAATCATCCTGCACACTCATTCTGAATTTAGGTAGAAAAGAAGGATTAAAGGAATCAATCAAACTAAAGCTTCCTCATAAATAAATTTCCAATTCAACTGATTTTTCACCGTAGAAAGTTCTGCTTTCTGGTCATGTGAAAAATGGGAGAGAACTTGTGTGAAACTTTTATCCATTTTGCAGCATGCATTTGATGTCTCCAATGCTAAACTTTTCATGCTTCATTCTGTGAGTAAACATATCCTATTGCTGCAAATTTAGCACATTTCAAGTTCCGGGGTCAATGAAAACAATGATGAGCTTCAGCAGTGGACATGTGGTCAACAGAGGAATCCACCTTACACTGCTGATACTGAGATCCGGCACGCCACTTAAAAATAATCAATAAAGTTTAATTCGGTGCCGAAACATTGGCCCAGAAATTTGGGTCTCAACGGGTGAGTATGCACGGGGTACTCACCCGTAATCCCAATGGAAGTGCCGGTTTCCTACATGCACTGCGCATGCGCGGGAAACCGGCACTTCCGTTCCACTGAAAGATGGGGTTCAGAAGTCGAACACATGTGCAGGAGAGGCTGCACGTGCGCATCAAACTTATGGTTTTTTTCCAGATTTTTCCGGGAGGGTAAGTCTGCAGCAATTACACTTTTAAAAAGCAGTCGCAACGCCTGCTTTTAACAAGGTAAATGGTGAATTAATTAAAAGTAAAACATTTTTTCAAAAGGTTTATTATTTTTAAATACTTTAAAGAAAGGTAAGTTTATTTTTAGCCCCGTTAGAAAATGTAATTATTTTTTCAAAAATTTAAATTATTGTTTCAAATAGTTATTTCATGTAAGTTAAAGTTATTTTAAAAATGTTATTTAAAAAAAAAATTATTTCAAGTTTTAGTGATGTTTGGGGCTTATAGTATTTATAGGTTTGGCAGTTCTTCCTGTCAAACTTATGAAAGAAGCATTCCCTGCTACCATTGGCTCTCCATGGCCCACGTGGTTCCAGGAGATGCATCGAACTAACTGCGCCCCTGGGATACACAAGTACTGCGCGCCGACAGTTGGAGGAAGCCCAGGATTGGAATCCCACGCAGGCCCACAGCTCAACGGCGCGCTGGGTAAGTGCAGGTCGAGGGCTTGCACCCGCAGTAAGCACCGGACCCGAATTTCTGGGCCATTCAAATGTCTTGCGATCGCCGATATTGGTAATTTCCTGGAAGTTTGGTGTGAATATTGCAGGCGTGGATCTCTCTATTGGCACAATTCCTCATTGACAAATAGAGCGGGCTCTTGTCACGTGATCAGTTTTCGAATGCAGGAGAGAATCTAAACTCGGCTCATCGATGTCACCTTTCACCACTTTTGTCCCAGATACTGACTTAAAATCTCGATTGTGCGCTGACTGATGTCTCTCAATCAGCACAAAGATGGAGTCTGCTCATGTTTTGTGCTGTTGATAAAAGTATCATGAATAATATTATTGATATTCTGTCGCAATTAGTCTCCCAAACAAAAGTGTATCTTTTATAAATTTATTCATTATTACAATTATTGCAAGTGAGCTGTTAAAAACACTGCCATAAATTCAGATAAATTAAAAATAATATTCAGTATTCTGTGTTTGCCTGAACATTTGAAGACGGTCAGAAAGAAACCTTGGTAATTATTATTTTATTATGCTGTTAAACATTTTTCCAAATAATAATTCAAAACTACCAGCAACTTTGAATCAGTTACAAATTGTTCATCTGTGATCTCGCCTGATTGAGCGAGAAATGACAAGGTTTGGGAGCAGAGTCTCAATGGGAAGGAGATGAAGGGTGTGGATGAGGAGCGAATGATAGGAATCCAAATACCCGATTCTTAGAAAGTTCATGAGCAAACCAACTTGAATAAATGTATTATAGAAAGGGACATTGATCACAAGAATAAACAAGTGATGATCAATCTTTACACAATACTGATAAGGCCACTATTAGAACAATAGTTACAGCTTCAGTCCCTCATTGTGGAAAGGCCATTAGATCCACTGAGAGCGGGCACCTGCATGGTGCCATGGATCAGAACTATACTGATGATGAGAATCAAGATATTGGGACTTTTTACACTGGAGAAGCAAAAGCTGAGAGGATATTTATTAGAGGTGCTAAAAATTATCAACAGTTTCGTCAGAGTGAAGAGGGAGAGATTATTCCATCTAGTAAGGGAGCTAGCAATAAAGGACAATCGCGTTAACATGGTCACAAAGGGAATGAGCAGAGAGGTTATCAGAAATGTCTTTATGCAAAGGATTGCTGGAGCATGGAATGTCATGCGTCAGATTATAGTTAAGGGAAAGACAGGTGAATATTTGTAAAAAGAGAAAATAATTTTCTGCAGAGAGTGGAGGACAGTGCAAATAGTTTTTGATTGCTGTCTCAAAGAACCCAGTACAAATAGAATGGGTCAAATTACACACTCCCGCCTGGTACATTTCTATGGTTTTATGGTGTTAACTATGCTGGTATGATATTCATTGTTTTTGTGTCTAAGTTACCCTCAGCCCCATTTAGCCTATATTGAACAAAAGATTGTAAATAAACTGATACCAAGGAAGATCCCAGATATTCAATAGTCACCCGTCTCTTACAGGTTCCCATTTGTCGATAACCAGCTTTCATTTTGTCATTAGCTCTCTGTACAGTGCCAGATATCCCACTCATTCCATAACTTCTCACCGTTTGTAGATGTGGATCCTTGTCCGCTGCTTCATTAAAATCTGACTGGGTCATTCCAGCTGAAATTCCCCTGCCCTACAGGCCAGTGATGTGTTTCAGAAACTGCAGCAGGTTAGGTAAAGATGAAACATCGCCCCTTAAACCAATATAATTCCCTTTTACATCGCTTCTCTCCCAGGTGCTCACCCAGTGGATATCTCCTGGCCTCATTGTAAGCACTGGGGTTATTACAGCCGCTGCCAGAACCTCAGGAATCTTCTCTAATTGAGGAAACTTGCAGCAGTGTCAGTAAACCATCAGTCCTGTCAATCCTCTTTCCTTTATGTCGCGGTGTCCGGGTCCCTGGATTCGAGAATCCTGTTTTATATGTTTGATCATTGTAACTATATTTAAATAATGCCTTGATCACTGTCTCTCATACAAGCCTTCAATGATTCACATGTGATCTACATTATTTATTTTATTTACCAAGTGGCCTTTGCTGGTCCTTATGATCTACCTGCGAGATTCGTTGAATAATTTAAAAAAGCTTTTTATTAATCCTTAATTATGCTCCCGACATAATGACGTGGGCCCATGATACCTACTATTCTCTTTAAATGGATAAATATATTTTAATTTCACACCCATTAGCTCCTGAACTACTTCCTGCTTGTCTAATCTAGCATTCGAATCGCCTAGACCTGCACCACTGCCGGAGTTTCACATGCACACGGGTGGATTATTGGAAAATTATGGAAACTTTTCCTCAGCCACTGTCATTATTGGCTGAAGGTCACGGCAATTCTCGAGGCATAGAAACATAGAATCAAAGGCCCATAAGGAAATCATGTGGTCATCATGCCTCTCTCGGCTATTTGAACTAGGTATCCAAATAGCCCAACTCCGCTGCTGTTTCCCCACAGCCCAGAAAACGTTGTTTTTGCAAATATATATCCAATTCCCATTTGAAGTTACCATTTTTATAAGGTTGTCAGCAGTGGCCCTGTGGTAGCACTCTTGCCTCTGCATCAAATGGCAATGGTTTAAAGGCCCACTCCAGAGACTTGAACACAAAATCTATACTGACACCTCAATGCTGTACTGAGTGTGTGCTGCACTGTTGGAGGTGCCGTCTTTCAGATGGGTCATCAAACCGAGGCCACGGCTGCTCTGTCAGGAGAACTTGAAAGATCCCACAGCACTACTTCAAAGCAAACCATGGTAATTCTCCACAGAGTCCTGGCCAATAATCATCCCTCGACCAACATCACTAAAACAGTTTATCTGGGCATTATCTCATTGCTGTTTGTGGGAGCTTGCTGTGCTCAAATTGGCTGTCCCGCTTCCTACCTTAAACAGTAACTTTACTTCAAGAAGTACTTCATTGAATGTAAAGCGCTTTGGGATGTACGCAGGTCGTGAAGGGAGCTGTAATGTGCTTCTGGTAACATTCCAGATCATAACAGCTCGCTATGTTAAAAACATTCTTCATCTCCTCGCTGGATCATTCCCCAATTACCTTAAATTGTGGCCGTGATCACCAACGCTCCTGTCAGTGGAAACAATGCTGCATAATTTAGTCAAAACCCCTCAGAATTCTGAACAAATGTCTCCTGTACTTTGCATGCTCCATGGAGAGATATCCCAGATTCGAGCCATGTCGACAGTTTTCAGGTCTTTCACCTACTGTGGACAAGGCCCCGCCCGAGATTACACATCCAGGTACTTCTATTATCACCTTGATCTCTTCCTTGCTCAGTTTAGAAGATTATTCTTTATTTTTTATGTATAATCAACAATTTAATATTAAGCAAAATACTTTTTAATTATATTAACCAATTCACGTTTGAAATGGATCCAACTTCTTCCTTTAATGATTTTATCGATTCGCTGTTATTATCATTTCACCGATCGGTATTTAAAGCTGAGAACAAATTACAATTGATATATTATTAATCCAGAGTGGGGCTGTCTCCGATAATTGATTTGTTGGACTCTTCCCGTTCCCCTTCTCATCATGGCCCTGCTGACCTGGTTCCCATTCTTTCTGTCGGATCCCACATTCTGCCCGATCCCAGTCTTACGGGTTTCCTCACTCTGCCAGTTCACGCACACTGCCAATTACCGATCTCCCCTTTGTTCGAGAATGGCCCCTAGAGTATCTGAGGAATAGAGTTCCAATGAAATGTGTTATTGTTGTCACAGGAAGTGCTGGGCTTACCTCATTTGGACTGTGCGGACACTTCAGGTAAGCTAATCATAGAAATGGTATTTCCACACTTTATGAGAGATTCTAGGGATTCACAGTTCCAGTTTTGAAGAAATTATAGAAAATTCTGCTTTCTATCTTTAGAAAAGAGGAAACCTCCAGGTGATCTAATGTCAGTTTTCATGTTACGAATGTAGTGTATGTACCTTTAAGAGGAACTAAGTTCTTGAAGCCCCTGTATACTGTAGTACCAGTAGTGACCACTCGGGTATATAAGCCTGTGTAGCGTCTTGTGTAGTTAGTTCACATCCAGACTTTGTTCAGTAAACACTTGTTAAATCAACTCCTGCATTCCATGTCTCCATTAACACACGGATCTAACAGTGGTGACGAGTTGGAAACGAACTTACCTGCAATTCGGCAGCACCTCAAGGTGATCGATTCCTCAGACGAAGGTCGAAGCCAGAAGCAAAAAAAAAAAACCTGTGGTTTCACCAGCTAAACGGGCTGGTGGCAGGTAGTGCACTGATGCTTCCTGGGCTGCGGCGGGTTAGAGCTCGATCAGGTGGCTCTGCAACGGGGTCGGGCAGTGAGTCAGGAAGCAGAAGCAAAGAGAGAGAGAGGGTGGAGCACTCAGGGTGCGGCCGGTGCTGCAAAGCAGGGCGGCGTTCGGACCAAGCAGAGGGAGGGGAAAGTCCCAGAGGGTCCGCTCCACGATGGGAACAGTTCTCCAAGTAACGGAGAAACAATTGAAGCGATATATAAAAAAATATCAAAATACCGCGAAAAGCCGCAGGTCGCAACAGGAACCGCGGAGAACAGCGTTGGCAGCAGCGGCAGCGGCGGGAAAGCGCGGGAGGCGCCATCTTAACTCGGCGGGGAAGAAAGAAAAGCACGGGAGGTGCCATTTTGATCCATCGGGGACGGAGGAAAAGCGCGGGAAGCACCATTTTAGATTTTCAAGATGCCGAAGACTGGCAATATTACTGCTTTCGGTCGTGATATAGAAGATTGGACCACATATGTGGAAAGAGTGGAGGTACATTGGAAGGTGAATTAAGTAGCGGATGATAAAAAGGCATCGGTACTTTTAAATCTGATGGGCGAAAGGACATACGGGCTGTTACGGAACTTGATCACTCCAGCCAAACCGATGGACAAGAATTTTAAGGAGATTGTTGATACCTTACAGGAGTACATAAACCCAACACCGCTGCTGATAGCGGAACGATTCAAATTCTTCAGGAGGAATCAGCACAAGAATGAAAGTAACGCTGATTACCTCACCGAATTACGAAAGCTGTCAAAGCACTGCCAATTCGGGGCAGGACTGGCAGATTCTCTACGAGACAAATTCGTCTGCGGTCTCCTAAGCGAAGGAACACAGAAAAGACTAATTTCTGAGAAAGATTTGACACTGGACAAGGCTTTCAGTGTGGCTGTATCATACGAAGCAGCAGCAAGAGGAGCTGCAGAGATACAGCAAAATCCACAGGAGTTCTGCACCCATGAAATGACACGGGGTTTCGAGAGATGTTATCGCTGCGGCAGATCCACCCATGACCAGAAGGACTGCTGGTTCAAGGACAAAGCATGCTGGCAATGCGGAAAGATGGGACACATTGCACGTGTATGCAGATCTGGAAAGAAATCCGCTGACAGTGAAAAGGTCAATAAGGAAAAGTACAGAAAGGTACAAATGATGATGGAAATTAGCTCCGAAGACCAGAAGAGCGATAGCGACTCTGGAAACAAGAGACTAAGCTGTCTCAAATTACATAATGTAATTGCCAAAAAAGATTACCAGGCCATTTGGGTTATCCTCACGATAGTGGGGTCCCCAGTCAAAATGGAGCTAGATACAGGATCAGCTCTGACCGTCATGAGTCGACGGGGTTACGAGCGGCTATTTCCGCATATACCTTTGAAAGACACATCCATTATCTTGAAGACATATACGGGGCAGAAAGTATACCCCAGAGGGAAAATAAGGGTGCCTGTTGTATACAACGGCAAGGAAATACAGAAGTTGTATTTATACATTCTGCAAGATGGTGGTCCACCGTTGTTGGGACGTGAATGGATCAGAAAGATACGTTTAGACTGGCACTCCATTCAGGCACTGACGGTGGCCAGTAAGAAAAAAAACGAAGATGACGTCATACCTGGATGATTAAAAGAAATCTTGGCTAACGCCAAAGAAGTGTTTCAACAGGAACTAGGAACCCTGAAAGGTGCCACCACCTCAAAATAAGTGGAAGATGCAGCAATTCCCAAGTTTTTTAAGGCAAGGCCGGTGCCATACGCAATTCGTCCAGCCGTCGAGGCAGAGCTGGAGAATTTGGAAAAAGCAGGCGTGTTATCCAAGGTAGATTGGAGCAAGTGGGCAACACCCAGTGTCCCGGTCATGAAGAAAACATTGAATAATGATAAATCTGAAGAACAGAGAAAAGCTCGCATCTGTGGGGACTTCAAGGTGACTGTAAACCCGATTCTTCACACGGTACAGTATCCTCTTCTGAGTATAGAAGTTTTTCCGCCTCACTATCCGGAGGGAAACGTTTCACCAAAATTGACTTAGCACAGGCATATCTACAGATGGAGGTTGAGGAGGCCTCTAAAAAGTAGCTCACGATAAACACACACAAAGGCCTGTACCAGTACAATCGACTGGTTTTCGGAATGGCATCAGCTCCGGCTATCTGGCAAAGAGCTATGGAGCAAGTCCTGCAAGGGATTCCGGGGACTCAATGCTACCTAGACGACATCCTTGTAACAGGAGAACACGACAACGAGCACCTTGCCAACTTGGATCAGGTGCTCAGGAGGCTGAGAGAACGGGGCCTATGAGCAAATCGCCCCAAGTGCGAATTTTTCCAGAAACAAATATAATATTGTGGCCATGTCATTAATGAAGTAGGGTTGCATAAGTCACCTGAAAAAATTGAAGCGGTCGTAAAGGCCCCAGTGCCTGAAAATGTCTCACAATTAAGGTCGTTCCTGGGATTAGTAAATTACTGTCATAAATTTTTACCAAACTTGTCGACGGTTCTGCACCCTCTTAACGCACTGCTACAAACGGGAGTAGTTTGTAAATGGAGCGAACACTGTAAACGTGCCTTCCATAAATGCAAAGGCTTGATCACGTCCAGGGAAGTGTTGGCTCATTACAACACATCACTGCCAATCAAACTGCCGTGCGATGCATCCCCTTATGGCGTGGGAGCCGTATTATCACATAGATTCCCTGATGGCTCGGAGCGGCCGATAGCTTCTGCGTCACGCTCATTGAACTCAGCTGAGCGTAACTATTCCCAGATCGACAGGGAGGCACTCAGCCTGGTGTGGGTGGTGAAGAAATTCAACCATTACCTGCACGGACAAAAATTTACCTTGTTGACTGACCATCAACCCCTCGTCTCCATATTCAACCCTAAAAAGGCCGTTCCCATTATGACAGCGCAAAGGCTACAGAGGTGGTCCCTTTTCCTAGGGGCACACCAATATGACATAGAATACAAAGGAACAAAACAGCATGGGAATGCTGATGGGTTATCGTGCCTACCGTTCCCAACGGTGGAAGAGGCGCCTACAGTGGACCCAGTGGAGATGTTCCACTCAACCATAGTGGAATGTCTGCCGGTGACAAAATCTACCATTGAAAAGGAAACGCGAAATGACCCGACTCTCTCACGAGTTTACGATTTAACGGTGAAGGGATGGCCAACACATGGCGAACCACTGTTGCCAGCATTCTCGCAAAGAAGAGAACAGCTGTCAGTCTGCCGAGGAACCTTGATTTGTGGATCCAGAGTGGTGATTCCACCCAAACTCAAGGATAGAGTGCTAAAGGAGCTTTACGAGGGTCATCTGGGTGGAGTGAAGGTGAAGAACTTAGCCAGAGCGTTTGTGTGGTGGCCAGGTATCGATTGAGACATCGAAGAAATGACCAAGAGCTGTCTAGGATGCCAGAAGGTCCAAAATGCCCCACCACAAGCGCCTCTACATCCATGGGAGTGGCCCTCATCTCCATGGCAAAGGGTACATATCGACTTTGCTGGTCCATTTATGGACTCAATGTTCTTAATCGCGGTGGATGCACACTCCAAGTGGCTGGAAGTAATAAAGATGTCCTCCACCACCACGGAAAAAACCATCACAGTATTAAGGACCATATTCGCCAGGAATGGGCTGCCTGAACAGATCTGTTCTGATAATGAACCGCAATTTGTAGCCGAAGAATTCAGGAAGTTCTTAAAAAACAATGGGGTTAAGCACTACACGTCTGCCCCATACCATCCCGCCACCAATAGATTGGCTGAAAGGTTTGTCCAGACCTTCAAGAAGGCCATAAACGCCATGGGTAATGAAGACATAAATCTACAACATAAGGTAGATAACTTCTTGTTTGCGTACAGGAATGCAACACATGTGGTTACAAGCCAAACCCCCGCCATGATGTTTTTCAATCGAAGCCTAAGATGCCGGCTGGATTTGGTCAAGCCAAACGTCAGAAGGGACGTAGAGAACCGACAATTTCAAAGCATGAATGAAAGGCCAACTAGAACCTTCCAGGTAGGTCAACCAGTTTTGGCCCGGGACTACCGTACCGAGAAATGGCAGCCTGGAACTCTTTCCACACGACTAGGACCGCTGATGTACACCGTGGACATTGGAGAAAGCATAATAAGGCGCCATGCTGACCAGATCATAGAGTCATCTGAAAAAGGACAACCTACACCACAACTCTATACGTCTAGTGATGAAGCAGAGATACCCATAGTATCTACCTCCGATCCGGTGATACTGGAACCAGATGAACCCAACACTGGCATTGAAGCCGAATTGACCTTGCCAAAAGAACCTACTACACCACCGAGGCGTTATCCGGACCGAGTCAGGAAGCCTCTTGAGAGACTGAATTTGTAATTGATTAACTTCAGCAAATGTGTATATTATTGTTCTTGTAAAAATGTTATTTAATGATTACTTAAAATGTTATGTACTATTTATCTAAAAGGGGAGGAATTGTAGTGTATGTACCTTTAAGAGGAACTATGTTTTTGAAGCCCCTGTATACTGTAGTACCAGTAGTGACCACTCGGGTATATAAGCCTGTGTAGTGTCTTGTGTAGTTAATTCACCTCCAGATTTTGTTCAGTAAACACTTGTTAAATCAACTCCTGCATTCTGTGTCTCCATTAACACACGGATCTAACAACGAGGTGAATTCACAAATTGTCAAATTCTTCACTGTAGCAAGGACTTCAATCATAAATATCTACAAGTTCAAAATATGAAATTAAGAGCAAGAAGGACCACCGGGCAGAACATTTCAGCTCACTGGGTAACTGTATTCTGTATGTTATTTATTGAATTACCAGGAGAGTCATTCAGCACAAACCTATTTATCTGCCTCTGAAGTTGACAACTCTATTATCAAAAGTTTATCACATGACAAACATAACCTTCTGTAAATAAACTGCAACATCCATGTGCTGCATGACACAGGCAAAGGCAAACTGCTGAACATCAATCTGAGGATTTCAACAATCAAGATATACAAAGAAGAAAGCAGGAAAATTATCTTGAAAGAAGCGAATAGCATCAAAATCAAACCTTAATGGAGTACACCTGTCACTTTATTTACTGCAGTTTAGGCGGCATTATTAGGGACTCTATTATTTAACGTTATCTCGTTAAGTTGCCGATTTATCCCAATCATCCTCAAAGTTATTAATGGGAAAGTCAGTCGTGCCTGTCCCGACTGTAACAAATCCAAAGCTGGCGACCCAATTATATGCACTCCATTGAAGTACAAGCAGAGGAATTCGGTTGTGTTATGTTGAAGAGGCCCATAACATCAAATACATGGAAGCTCCTGTGTTGCGAATCCAAGTATGTTCCCACGTCGTGGAGATCCCATTGTTGGAAAGCTGGATTTTATTACACTGAAAGATATATGCTGAGGAAGAAGTTGAATCCTTCATACACTCCTTCAACTCATCAGTAAGGAATTGCACTAAAGAGGAGTAGCGGCGGGGTTATGCTGCATTACAGAATTGATAGTTAAATGGACTGACATGCACTGTGACTCTGCTGCATTCTGAGAGTTGTAGTCCACCCGTGACAGAGACTCAAAATGAACTGGTGCATTATGGGAGATTTGCACTGGGCTGAGTATCTTGATTTTGCAAACTTTGCAAAATATAAGGTTCCAGCTCCAGAAAGAGATGCAAGGTTGTGGAGAAACTACAGGATGCATTTCTCACAGATAATTGCTGACAAACTCCATATCTTTACTTTAAATTCCAGTTTCAAATGATACCTATGAATTTGTAGGCCCAGAAATTCGGATTGGGGGCTTCCCACGGGTGCAAGCCCCCGATCTGCACTTATGTTGGGCGCCGGCCATTGTGCTGTGGGCCGGGGCGGGATTCCGATCCGGGGCCTGGTCCAGCTGCTGGCGCACAGTGCTTGCATATCCCAGGGGCGCAGTTAGTTTGATGCATCTTCTGGGATCACGTGGGCCATGGGCAGCCAATCAGAGCAGCGAAATGCCCTTTCATAAGTCTGACATGAAGAGCTGTCAAGACTTATAAATACTACGGCCCCAAAATTGCACTAAACATTCAAATACATTTTTCTTTAAATCACATTTTTTAAATAATCTATAAATAACATGAAATATCTATTTTAAACAATAACTTAAAATTTGGAAAAAAATAATTTTATATTCTAACGGTGCTAAAAATAAACTTAGCTTGCTTTAAAGTATTTAAAAATAATAAACCTGCGGAAAAAATGTTTTAATTTTAATTAATTCACCACTTACCTTGTAAAAAGCAGGCCTTACGCCTGCTTTTTACATTTCTAAATCCTGCAGGCTTATGATCCCGGGAAAACCTGTAAAAAAACCTGAAGTTTGATGCGCACACGCTGCCTCTCCCGCGCACGCGTTCGACCTCTGAACCTCTTCGTTCAGGGGAACTGAAGTGCCGGTTTCCCACGCATGCGCAGTACATGCACAAAACCAGCACTTCCATCGGGCTTACGGGTGAGTACCCAGCGCGTACTCACCCGTGGAGACCCGAATTTCTGGGCCATTACCTGTACTTATCTATTGTAATGATTGGATATAATGCGTGATGCGGTTCAGTTGAACCACTAGCAATAATGAAATAATTTCTACAGTTTTCTGATTGATTACTATTTCTCTTAAAGAATGGTTCACGATACTTTGTGTCTTTCTCTGCAGTCTGAGATCTTCACTGTGAGCATCATCTCCCAAGGATACTTTAAGATTCCATGTCTGCTTACCAGAATCAGTCTCTCCGATTTCGTAGTGCAGCATTTGTTAAACTTAATCCCTGCACTGTGAATGACTACAGACAATGGCACGGGGAACATACAATCATAGAATCCTAGAATTATACAGTCCAGAAGGAGGCCATTTGGCCCATTGGGCCTGTGCCGGATCTTTGAACGAGATAACCAATTTTTCCCACTCCTCTGCTACATATTCTTTTCATTTATTTTATACCTTATGTGCCCGCTCGTTTTTGTGCCAATTAGCTTAAATCTGTGTCCTCTGGTTACCGAGAAAAATGCTACCTGTATTCATTTTTACTTTATCAACACCCTTCCTAATTTGTATCCAGCTTGCTGCTCTGCTGAATTATTTACCTTACGTTTATCTTAAGCTTACTTTTTCTGTTATCAATTTTAAGTTCAATTTTGGCTAAAATGTTGCTAACAGGTCTTTCATGTAGTACTTTATCAAACGCCTTTTAAAAGGCCATGTACACAACATCAACTCTACTATCCTCATCACCCCGCTCAATTAATTCATGAAAGGACTCGATCAAGTTAGTAAAACAATCCATGCTGGCTTTCATTGATTAATGCATAGCTTCCAGGTGCTAATGAAGTAGCTGTCGGATTGTTTCTAAATGTTTCTGCACGACTTTTGGCTGACTGGCCTGAAGTTGCCAGGTTTATCCCTCTCCCCTTTTTCGAACGGGGTGTACTGTTTGCAATCCACCACTACTCTGGCAGCACTCCCATATCTAAGGAGGATTGGAAGAATTTGTGACTCTAGATCCTTTCCAATTTCAACCATTACTTCGTCAGCTAACTAGGACACAGCCCATTTGGGCCTGGTGACTTTTCTACATTGAGCACTGCCAACCTTTTAAACACCTCCTTTTAATGTATGTTTATCCTATCCAATTCCTTAACTATCACCTCCTTTACTGCGACGTTGATGGCATACTTTTCTTTAGAGAAGACACATGCAAAGTATTCATTTAGTACCTGAGCCATGCCCCCTGTCTGCACAAGAAGATTTCCTTTTTGGTCTGTAATCGGCCCTATCCTTGAGAGTGCCACACCCCCGGTGGATCCCTGCACCACCTGCCTCATCGCACCCTGCCCATGGCCACCAACTTACTATCCTCCCGAACTCACTGTGGCTGCGGGGTGACCACCTCCTCAAACATGTGGTCGAGCAAATTCTCAGCCCTGCAGTCACTCCAGCCGCTCCGCAAGCTCTGAAATTCTGACCTTAAGTTCGAGCAGATGTAGGCACTTCATGGACACGTGATTATCATGGATAGGTGAAGCGCCCTGGAGTTCCAACATGTCACAGAAATATTCATTGTTGTTATGCATGTAAGTTGCAGCATTTAATATCCATAGCGACAGATATCACGATGGAAGCTTAAAGAGAGGTTAAAAATCAACTAACATTAACTTAAATTAAAGGAACGTTCATAAAACTAAATTTACTTTCAAATAAATGAAAGGAATTACATTAATTTGATTACCTTAAATAAAATCTAGTTTATTATATGGCACTTTAGGCATTAAACAATTAATGTCCGACTTTCCTTGCCCAGTGATATTTGTTCCAATTCTCCTGTTGTTTGCTTGAAGAGTTGTAGCGAGAACAGATATCGTGGGCTGACGGACTTGGTGTTGGATTTTCTCCCCGCACTAGGTGGTCCGGCGGAATTTCTGGGACTGGGGAAAATGACTTCTGGTCACTGACACAGACACTGATGAACTGCAGCATTTCCTGTTCTAAGACATTCAGATTGTGACCTCACTTCCTGCGGCCCATCATGAAGAACGCCACAGTCTGCAGTGGGGGGTTCCTGATGACTGAGCGAGTGCTCCAAAAGTTGACGTGGTTCGTCACACTTCTGACACTAACAGCCAATTGGTGCAGCGCTCAGCCGATTCTGTGATGTGTCACCAATTATATTCAGGAGCTCCTGCATTTTTCATTTCTTGCTGTTGGTAAGTTCAGTTGTTTTATTTGACTTTTTCAAGGATAATAAATAAATCTCTAATATTTATGCCTACTGCTTTTTCAGGATCATTAGACTTGTGGACATCAGCCCTGGGCATTGATTATTTCCCATTAATATAACATAAAGATGTATTTAACTCCGGCTGAGGTAAAGATCCTTTTGCATTCTTCTAGCATTGTGTGGAACAAGAGGCAGATTCCGATGTTAAGGACCACTGTCAGACTCAGGATTGAGCTCTGTAATCCTCCACTAACAGTCTAAAACCATAGAATTCTCTGCACTGTGACACAAACACATCCAACGCGATCACCGTGTTCCGACTTCTAGATACACAATGGAGAACTTCGCGTGAGTTACACCCCAACTATTTAACTCTTTCTTTCGACCCGATTATGCAATACATTTTAAATAAACATTTACATCTGTTACTGAGTCTAAGAATTTATGAGGTAGTTTTCAACTAAAAGAATTATAAACGGACTCACAATCCAAATACTGCCACTGCCCCAGTGACTCTAACAGTAAAGTGTCTTGAAACAATTGGAGGCTACTTCAAAATTGTGGGTATTTTATAAATTAGTATTCGGAAAATAGGAAGCATGTCAATCATTCCGTGATTTTACTGCACTTTCCTCCACTTTAGTGAATTCTGTCGATTGGCAGCGGCTTATTTTACACCCACCCAATTTTCCTTTTTGTTATCGTCAATGAAGAGGGAAATTTGGTGGGGTGTGTGACCGGCGCACAGTGCGCTCCAGCCAGATTTTCGCCCAGGCCGAAATTGAAAATGACCTTGTTTTCAGAATATTCAGATTCCACTAATCCCAAATGGACTGATAATTACAGGCATACAGTAGATGGAAGGCACCGTGATAAAAATACAATCCGACTGGGCAAAAAAAAATGCATGCAAGCCAATCAGTTTAAATTTATTATAAACCAACAGAACAATTAATATCTGCGGTGCCCATTAATTTCAGAAGATTTGCAAAGATGGAGCTGACACAGCGCTGTCTGTTTATATGTGTAACCCGGGATACTGTATAGAACAGCGGACAGTCCTTGACTTTCTTGCACATCTTGCACTGTGAAACGTGGATTTACCCAGTTCGAGGGGCAACTTCTCTTCGACATCTTTCATTCTGCAACATATGTACTGCTGAATAAATTTGAAAACATTATCAACCGAGGCACTGAAATTAGCGGGTGGACAAAATGCTAGTTAATTGGCTCGAATCCTCATCTGAAGCCATTGCACTGGGAAATGCTCTCAAACCCAGGACCCCAGTGATGCCGGACGGCACTCCCAATACACTTCCTTGCGCTGGGGGTACCCGTTCAATGCCAGTTGACAAAAGGGATGGGCATATTACATTCTTCTGTTGGTACACCAACACTCACAGCGGATTATGTCATATAAATATCTGAGAGACCTGATTATTGAACCTTGCCTGAAATGCCCCGATTAAAAATTCTTAACTTTTGCACTGTTTTGCCAGGTTACAGGGTCGCTGATTCACGTTAATAACACACAGATTCACCATGATACATAGAGTAACAGTAAGTAACAACTTTATTTAATATTGCTGGACAGACTCCAACTATTTCTTATTAATAGAGACATCAGAAAAAAAGGTAAAACGAGGCAAAACCGGTAAACATTCAAAAAGTGTTGAAACATCCCAACAGTATGAAGGGGACAGCGGCACCACTCCTTATTCCCAGGTGAAGGGGTGAAGCGGCACTCACTGCTGCAGTCAGTCCAAGTAACATTTTCACCAAACCTGTGAGAATAAAGTAACTGGACCGAGAGTTGTAAACGACAAAATCTTTCCCTAAAACTGCTGACTGACTTGTTAATATATGATAGAACTGATTACAATCCTCGCAGGATCATATATTAAACCCGTTGATCAACTATTATATTCCAGTGTTAAATTTCACTTCATCACTGACATTTTTCATACTTAAGGGGGAATGACCTTGTTTGGGAGGAGACACTCGTCCAAAGAACTGCGGAAACCCACGGTCCTAGTTGGCGTTAAATGCTACAGAGTGTGCCAAATATACTCGCCTACCTGTGAGATTTTACACGAACAATCCTTATGTAGCGGTTAGCGGAGAGAGCCTCATTCTAAGCTGGTGCACGAGCTAGAGCGGAATTCAAATGTCCCAGCTGAAGCTCTAGTTCAGCTTTCTTTCATGTTTAACCAATCTCAGAATCAGATTCCACGGAGATTTCAAAACCTTCTTCAGCTCTTCTCTGAATTTCCTCTGGGTCACTGCATAAATAGATGTGTTCGCACAGGAGCTCAAAAGCTTCAGCAGATCTCCGGTTTCTGTGGCGATATAGGCTTGGATTGTGCGGTCGCCTCGGTAATAATTGACGTTTGTCATTCTGGTAATTAAAAAATTCACGGCAGCTGTCAGCCACAGCAATATAAAACTGGCCGATATAGCGAAGAGGAAAATGATGGATTTCCTCTGGCTCTCCATCTCTGGATCGCTCTGATTCTCACTGCTCTGTCCGCAGAGCCCCCTGCGGGCTCTGCTGGCCAATAATATATATCTGATGGTCAAGCAAGTAAACAAGGCCATTAAGGTAAAGGGAAGCCAAATGCGGCATATGGTGTGAAACCAGAGATACGCATCACCTTGAAGTGAGGAAAAAAAAGCTACACTGTTCCAGCAGCCCCACTGCACCTTGTTAATTATTTGCTGCGGTTCAAATGCAAACAATACGGGGATGACCTTTAAAAAGATTAGGACCGAGAACATTGTTATAACCGCGGCCGCGGTTCTCTCGGTGCAATACTTTACTTTAAACTTCTGGCAGCAGATAATTACACATTGGTGAAATGTGAAGGAGACGGTGAACCAAACAGGCAAATCGAAGGTGACAACTTTCATGTATAGATTGAACATACACACGGGAGTGTGTGACAGGAATGAAAACGGAAATTGATAACTGAAAATATGATACACCATTATATTGAAGATCATGACCAGTAGATCTGCAGTTCCCATAGTCACCATGTAGACAGAGATACACTTGGAAAGGCCGCAGTTTCCTCGGGAGGGAATCACCATTGTCACCAAGATCGCTGTAAGAAAGAGAGAGGAGAGAAATGATGTGCCACTGTCTGATTGAAATATACATGGAGATCCCTGTTGAGAGCATTTTACTCCATTCAGTGTAATTATCAACACGGAACAGTGTGAGAACCGGATTAGTATTGGATCCATTACCTGGGAAACCCACCCACACATTTTAATGAGCTGTTGCAGCGCTCATTCTGCACAGAGTGACAAGACGGTGTGGAAATCTGCTAAAATCCCTGTGTTGGAGCTTCAAAGAACATCGTAACATCAGCAAGGTTCTGCCATTAAGGGAAATGTGGAAAGTGTGGACACGCGGATCACTGTGCCATGCTGACATTTGATAAATCTGTTACCTTATCCGACATGAAATATGGGCAGGGAGACAGTTAACACAGATTAACAACAAGCAGGTTACAGTGGCTCACTGGGGACACCGAAAGTTGCGAGAATCGGGTAGTAAATCTCTTTTATCAGCAGTATAGCTGGGCGCCCCATTTTCTGTGAGAATGGATGGATTCTGTTGGAGCTGAAAGACTCTGAATTGCGCAGGGCTGAGACAATGGAAGGGAAGCTATATTTATCCACACATCAATCCACAAGGGAGTCAATCAGGTTAAATCATAATTGGAATTAGTTACAGTCATTTAACAAATTGACTGAGGTAAGCTTTTTTTTTACTGCTACATCAGATTAAGAGAAATATGTGAAATTGTTATTGTACAGTTTCAAAAACACGCACAATACAAACATGCTTTACAAATGGAAATTGGAATCACCCAATACTGAAGCTGACCCTACTCCAGCAGGACTGGTGGAAGCAGCTACCCTGGTAGTCCAGCACCCTGACCCTGATCTTCACTGACTCCTAGTGCTCCAACACCTACAGAGCAGGTACTGAAACAAATCCTGCAATATTGGTGATGACCACCGTCCTGCAGTATTGGAGGTGACCGTGTTCTTGTGGTACTATTATCTCCCAGAACTTACACTAGATATGATCGTGCTCCTCCAACTACTAGTGATAACTTACAGTAACATTAGCGGTGACAGTGCTCCTCCACTACAAGTGATAGCCTACACTAACCCTAGATGTGATAGTGCTCCTCCATTACTAGTGATAGCCTACACTAACACTAGCGGTGACTGTGTTCCTGCACTACTAGAGATAACCTACACTAATACTGGTGCTGATCGTGCTCCTCCATTACTAGTGATAAACTACACTTACACTAGCGGTAATCATGCTCCCCTACTACTAGTGATAACCTACACTAACACTAGCGATGACCGTGCTCCTCCACGACAAGTGATAACCTACACTAACACTAGCAGTGATCGTGCTCCTCCACTACTAGTGATAACCTACACTAACACTAGTGGTGACCATGCTCCTTCAATACTAGTGATAACCTACACTAACACTAGCGGTGACCATGCTCCTCGAGTACTAGTGATAACCTACACTAAAACTAGTGGTGACCGTGCTCCTGCACTACTAGTGAAAACCTACACTAACACTAGAAGTGATCGTGCTCCTCCACTGCTAGTGATAACCTACACTAACACTAGCGGTGACCGTGCTCCTCCACTACAAGTGATAGCCTACACTAACACTAGATGTGATAGTGCTCCTCCATTACCAATGATAGCCTACACTAACACTAGCGGTGACCGTGTTCCTGCACTACTAGTGATAACCTACACTTACACTAGCGGTGATCGTGCTCCTCCATTACCAGTGATAACCTACACTTACACTAGCGGTGACCATGCTCCTCTACTACTAGTGATAACCTACACTAACACTAGCGATGACCGTGATCCTCCACTACAAGTGATAACCTACACTAACACTAGCGGTGATTGTGCTCCTCCACTAGCAGTGATAACTTACACAAACACTAGTGGTGACCATGCTCCTCCACTACTAGTGATAACGTAAACTATCACTAGCGGTGACCGTGCTCCTCCAGTACTAGTGATAACCTACACTAAAACTAGTGGTGACTGATGTAAGAAAAAGGAGGCTTACCATCAAGTAACTTTAAAGTAAGCTTTAAGTAACTTATAAACACACTATATACAAGAGAGGTCTTTACCATGCCTCTGGTAGAAGCCTCTTACAATACTGAACAGACCAGTATTTATACCAGTCCAACAGGAAGTGACACATGACAGGAAGTGAGGTATGTACACAGTTCATAGTTCATAGTTCACAGTTCACAGTTCACAGGAAGTGATGACATAACTTCCCGGAAGTTATTATTTTTATCACATTCTTCCCTCCTGCAGGTTTAGGAGGCTGTGGTCTACCTTTTGGTCTGCAGCCGCCGAACAAGGAAGAGTCGCACCCGTTTGGATTCCCGTCGTAGAAGGTCGCTGGTCTGCTTACATGCGGTTGGCCATTGGTCAGAGTCCGTGCGGCCTGGATTGCCCTGTGAAGGGTCGGGGAGATCATGGCTTCGAGTACGAGCCCCAATAGGTTCAAAGTCAGACTGCCTCTGTTCAGAGGGAGGTGCAGAGCTGGTCTGTGGCGGACCAGTACTTTCATGCGTGGTACTGGGAGGGTCGCAACCTTGAGCACGGGGTTCTACCGGCACCAAGCTAGTTGGTGTCCGATCAGGATCCTGGAGAGGGGTACCCGATAGGTCCCAAGAGTTTCCTGGTGAAATGCCATCACCCGATGTCCCACTAGGTCCTGGTGGGCAGGGAGCCAGATCCCGTAATGATACGGTAGATTCTCGGCCGTCGGAATACAAGAGGGTCATTTTTAGACGTCCGAACGTATCTTCGGAGTAATACAGGTCCAGGAGTAGTTAGCCATGACGGGAGTGATGTCCCATGAGATGAGCGACGCTGGAATCCAAAGAACCGCTCATGAGGTGTAGTATTTGTGGCTGTAGAAAGCAGGGACCGTATAGAGTGCAATGCATCCGGAAGCACTGTTTCCCATTGCTGGTCTGGTAGGCCCCGAGATCTTAAAGCGAGACGTACGGAATTCCAGATGATACCATTATACCTCTCTACCTGCCCATTTCCGATGGGATGGTATGGTGTTGTTTTGCTTGTAGCAATTCCCCGTTCTGAGAGGTAGTCCTTGAGTTCCCTCGACATAAAGGATGGACCCCGATCTGAGTGAATATAAGCCGGCATGCCACAGAGAGAAAATACCTGCTCAAGGCAGCAGATTACTGTGGACGCCAGCATATTGGAGCAGGGGAAGGCAAACGGAAAACGTGAATATTCGTCGATCATGGTGAGCAAATATGTGTTCCGAGTTGAAGATGGCACTGGGCCCTTAAAATCGATGCTAAGTCGTTGCATCGGTTGGGTTGCATGTATGAGTATACCATCTGAGGGGCAGAAGAACTGAGGTTTTAATTCCGCACAAAGCCGGCATTCTGAGCATATTTTCTTTACATCTCCAGTGGAAAAAGGGAGATTCCGTGATCGTACGAAATGTAGCATGCGCATAACGCCAGGATGACACAAACCATTGTGGACATCCATGAGAGTGGAGGATGACATAGTGGAGCAGAATGCCCGTGTGAGGGTGTCCGGGGCCACATTCTCCTTGCCAGGCCGATAGAGAATGGTATAACCAAAAGAGGCCAGTTCCATCCTCCAAAGTTGTATTTTATTATTCTTAATTTTGGTTCGCTTTCGATTATCGAGCATGAAGGCGACTGATCGTTGGTCCGTGATCAATGTAAAGTGCTGGCGAGCTAGAAAATGGTCCCACTTCCGTACTGCCTCTATGATGGCTGTGGCTTCTTTCTCAACCGGAGGATAATGTAGCTCGGCACCTTGTAAGGTCCTGGACATAAATGCTACAGGACGACCTTCCTGATTCAGAGTAGCCGAGATCGCCACCTCCGAGGCATCACATTCAACCACGAAAGGGAGATTCTCATCAATGGAGTGAAGAGCCGCTTTCTCCAACTGTTTTTTGAGAAGGTTAAAGGCTGCAACAGCCGATGTTCCCAGTGGAAATGATCTAGCATGCAGCAAGGGTTGGATTTTGTCTGAAAAATGAGGAATCCATTTAGCGTAGTATGCAAACAGACCGAGAGCCCGACGTAAAGAAGCCGGATTCTTAGGTGACGGGAGCTCTTGGAGCGGGCGAAGTCTTTCTGGGTCTGGCTGAATGATACCATTGCCTACGCAGTAGCCAAGGATGTTGATGGTCGGTTGCGACTCAACAGATTTGGATTCATTCAGGGTCAAATTACGGCGATGGAGGGCGTCCCGAAATTTTTGGAGGTTGGAGCCGTGTTCCTGTTGATCGTGACCTGCAATGGTAATGTTATCAAGATAGGGAAAAGTGTCCCTTAGGTTTTCCTGCTTAACCAGGCCATCCATTGCCCGTTGAAAGACAGCCACTCCATTAGTAACCCCGAATGGGAGGCGACGAAATTGGTACAGCCGTCCATTAGCCTCAAAGGCTGTGTACTGCTTATCTGAGACCTTCAAGGGTAACTGATGATAGGCACTTTTTAAATCGTAAGTTGAGAACACTTTGTATTCGGCCAGTTTATTAACCATATCATCAATGCGTGGCAATGGGTAGGCGTCCAAGTCGGTATATTGATTGATGGTTTGCGAATAATCGATGCATAGTCGCTGTTTGTGAGGTTTTAGAGGGTTCTTGACAATGACGACTTGAGTCCGCCAGGGCGACGAACATGGTTCAATGATATCCTCTGCTAGAAGTCGAGAGATTTCAGCCGCAATAAAAGATTGGTCTTCCTGATTAAAGCGCCGCGATTTCGTTATTATCGGTTGGCATTGAGGCGGAATACTGGCAAATAATGAGGGTTCATCAAGTGAAGCTGCTGATAATGCACAAAATGGTAATTTAGACGGTATATTAGAAATAGTAAGTCCGGGTTTGGATCCACCAAACTCAATGGTGAGTTTCTTATGCTGTTTTTGGAAGTCCAGTCCTAAGAGGAGATCACTACATAAGTCCTTGAGCACCGAAAGTCGGGTGGAGGGATACATACGACCATGAAGTGTCATATCAACAACACAAAAGCCGGAGATTCTGGTATTAAGTGATGACTGGGCCATCGCAATTGCCTGGTCCGATGGGAAGACATGTAGTTTCAATTTTGCAACAATCTGTTCCTTAATGAAACTATCAGTACTTCCTGAGTCAATTAAGGCATCTAAGGTATGCCCTTTAATTGAAATTTTTGTGGCTGCATGAGACAGGTTCTGTGGGCAAGCAGCTGTAATTGGTGTCGTTGCACAGAGTGTGGCTGAAACTCTCGGTGTGCTTCTTCGGGAGAGAGCTCGAGAGGAAGCTTGATAGGTCCTAGCTGGAGCATCTTGATAGGCCCTAATTGGGGCAGTTCGGTAGGCCTTAGCTGGATTGGCCCTCGTAGAGGCCCTTGATAGGCAAATTTTGCAAAGTGTCCTTTTTTCCCGCAATAACTGCAGATTGCATTGCGAGCAGGGCAGGTTTTCCTAGGGTGAAAAGCATCTCCACAAAAGAAGCATTCCTTCCTAGATTGCCAAGAGGCTGCTAAAGTGGGGTCGTCCTCCTCTTCTTCATCAGAATTATCAGAATTAGATTCCCCCATGATAGGGTTCACCTGAGACCGCTTGAATTGTCTGGTTGCAGCTACAGCAGCAGATCGAGATCTGGGCAGCTGATAGAGGTCTGCGTTTCTCTTTGCCAAATCCAGTGAACAAGCTAGGTCAAAAGCTTTTTGTAGCTCAAGTGTTTTACTTTCTAGTAGACGCTGGCGTATAAATGGAGAGGCAATCCCGCAGATGAAAGCATCACGAATCATTTCTTGGCGGTACAGCTCAGCTGAGGCTGCCTGAAAGTTACAATCTACGCTGAGCCTGCGAAGTTCTTGCAGGAATTCGTCAATTGATTCCCCTGGCCCTTGTCGGGCTGTGGCCAGTAGATGTCTAGCATAGACCTCATTTGGGGTCTTGGCATACAGTTTCTTAAGTGCCCGAATCACCTCTTCGTAATTATCCCATTCATCAACATATTCGAACACTTTTGGGGTCACATAATTGATAAGTATCTTCAATCTAGCAGGAGCATCCGCTTCACATTCATCCAGAAAATTCTCAAAAGTACGGTACCAATGCTTCCATACCCTGCCAGCTGCTGGTGCATTCGGGTCCAAGTCCAGACGAATAGGTCTAAGGATTTTCTCCATGATGGGTGGTTCCCTGGATCCTTAATTCCGAGTTTGTCCGAAGGTCTAGCATTTGTGAGTGTAAATACTAAGTTACTTAAATTGATGTAAGAAAAAGGAGGCTTACCATCAAGTAACTTTAAAGTAAGCTTTAAGTAACTTATAAACACACTATATACAAGAGAGGTCTTTACCATGCCTCTGGTAGAAGCCTCTTACAATACTGAACAGACCAGTATTTATACCAGTCCAACAGGAAGTGACACATGACAGGAAGTGAGGTATGTACACAGTTCATAGTTCATAGTTCACAGTTCACAGTTCACAGGAAGTGATGACATAACTTCCCGGAAGTTATTATTTTTATCACAGTGACCATGCTCCTGCACTACTAGTGATAACCTACACTAACATTAGAAGTGACCGTGCTCCTCCTCTACTAGTGATAACCTACACTAACACTAGTGGTGATTGTGCTCCTCCACTACTAGTGATAACCTACACTAACACTAGTGGTGACCGTCCTCCTCCAGTACTAATGATAACCTTCACTAAAGCTAGTGGTGACCGTGCTCCTGTACTACTAGTGATAACCAACACTAACACTAGAATTGACCTTGATCCACAGGTATTTTTATACCTTATTTCTACAGTAGAGATGACCTTGCTCATCCAGAACTATTTATGCCCTACAACTACAATAGAGTTAACCGTGGTACTCCTGTACTATTTATATCCTACACCAACAGTACAGATGACCGTGCTCCACCGGCACTATTTATATCCTATATCTACAGTAGTGATGACCGTTCTCCTCCGGTACTGTTTATACCCTACACCTACAGTAGTGATGACCGTTCTCTCCCTGCACTATTTATATCCGACACCTACAGTAGGCATGACTGTGCTCCTCCTGTACTATTTATACACTACAACTACAGTAGAGATGAACATGCTCCTTCTATACTGGTGACAGTCTATATCTACACCAGGGGTGGGCGCGCTCCTGCGGTACTAGAGTTTTGCTATACATACAGAAGAATGGATTTTGCCCCTCCCCACTTGTCTTACGTCTACACTTACACTGGTGGTGCCAGTGATTCCCCAGTACTAATGGTAAACATGCACTTACAGTATAGGTGAACGTGCAACTCCGGTACTCTTGGTATCCTACACTTACAGTAGAACTGACAGTGCTCGTCCAATATTAGTGACAAACGATACTTACACTTCAGTTACCCAACCTCCACTGGTACTAGTAGTTCCACTACACTTATACCATGCTTCAGAGGCTAGGCTCTGATTTTCAGGTTATAAAAAGGAAACAGAGACACTGAAAGAGATGAAGAAGATATTTAAAGATTTTACACCAGAAATGGAAGATTATACATATCAGCAAAGATTGAACAAGCCACAGATTTTTTCTCTACAAAAGAGAGTGCTGACGGGTGACCTGATAGAAGTCGTTAAAATTATGAATGTGTTCGAAACGGTAAAGGAAGAGAAGGCATTCCCACTTGTGAGGAGAATAAAACTAGTGGCCATGAGTACAAGAAAGACAGCAATAAGTCCAGGAGTCCAGGAGAAACGTATTCAACAAAAGACTGGTTAGAATGTGGAATTCGCTGCTACAAGGATTATTTGTGGCAAGTGACATCGACACATTGAAGGGGAAGCTCAGTAAGTACATAAGAAAGAAAGGATTTGAAAGAGTTGCTGATAGGTTCAGGTGAGTGAGGTGGGAGGAGGCTCGTGTGATGTATAAACACTGACATGGACCAGTTGGGCCATATGGGCTGTTCCTGTGCTGTACACTCTTTATAAATGTTTATAAACATCACCATAAACAATCTTTGGAACAGGTTCCCTGGAAAGACCTTGGAAGTAGTTAGAAACAACTAACTCAAATGAAAGTTAGAGAGACTGCTTTCAGAATGTAACATTTTGGGAAATGGTATATGAATTATTTGAGACATGACATAAGTGTGCATGATTGAGATGAACTGGTGACTTTGAATCCATGGTCCACACAGCGCAGCCTCACTGGGGATCTACTCTTGTCTTTACTGACTCTGTTGTAGACTAATTGATAGACATTGATTGCGATCATTAGTAAACAACTGTATTATTGTAACATGCGACTAGCAGGATGGTAGAAGGTGAACTAAATGAACAGTGGTCAGTTTTTCCTACAGCAGTTCCTGTGTTTCTTTGTTCTTTGTACCTCCTATTTCTCATCTATATGCTGCCCTTCAGCAACATAATCACCAGTGAATGGATTTGGATTTTTTAAAGCATTCGGTAATATGCCACCCAAAACTTAATACACAAAATTTGGGCTCATGGGTTTGGTGGTTAAGTATTAACATGGACTGAGAATTGGTTAACTGGCAGAAAACAGTGAGTAGGAATAAACAGTTAATTTGGGGTTATCAGGCTGTAACTAGTGGGGTACCGCAAGGATCAGTGTTTGGGCCTCAGCTACTTACAATCTATATAAATGAAGTAGATGAAAGGAACGAGTGGAATATATGCAAGTGTGTTGATGATACAAAGCTAGGTGGAAAAATATGTTGTGAGGAGGATACAAAGAGGCTGCAAAGGGATATAGACAGTTTCAGTGCCTGAGCAAGAACATGGCAGATGGAATATAACGTGGAGAAGTGTAAAGTTATCAACGTTCGCAGGAAATATAGGAAAGCAGAATATATTTTTAAAAGTGAGAGATTGGGAAACATTGGTGTTCAGAGGGACATGGGTGCCTTGTACACGAATCATAGAAAGTTTACATGCAGGAAAAGCAATACATTAGGAAACCAAATGTTATGTTAGCCTTTATTACAAAATGATTAGAAGATAAGAGTAAAGACGTCTTACTGCAATTATATAAGGCCTTGGTGAGACCACACCTGGTGTACTGTGTACAGTTTTGGTCTCCTTATGTAAGGGAGGATATACTTGCCTTAGCGGGAGTGTCCCAGAGGCTCACTAGACTGTTACTTGGGATGTGTGTATTTTCCTATGAAGAGAGATTGAGTAGACTCGGCCTATATCCCCTCGAGTTTAGAAGAAGGGGAGGTTTTCTCTGAAACGTTGAAAACTCTTAAAGGTCTTGACACGGTAGATGCTGGGAGGATGTTTTCCCGTCTGTGGAGTCTGGAACTAGGGGTCACAGTGTGAGGAGAAGAAGTCGGCGATTTAGAACTGAGATGAGGAGACATCTTCACTCAAAGGTTTGTGAATCTTTGGAATTCTCTCCTCCAGAGGGCTGTCGATGCTCAGTCGTTGACTATACTCAAGGCAGAGATCGATAGATTTTTGGATAATCTTAGAAAGGCGAGGTGATCCACTGAGAATCCCATTAGTAAAGGATTTGTTCAAGTTGAGCGTCTAACAAGCTATTGGGTGCCGCTTAATTTCTCGTAAAAAGCTAGGTATTTTTTGGGTCAATTTGATTGGTGATTTACTGATGTATAAAGCTCACTCATACCTCACTTGAGAGTGTGTGATGCTTATATGTGCAGGGACTTTGGTCTTATATTCATACCATGCTGTTCGTGAGATGCTGTGCTTCACTCTGCGTGGTGAACGAATATGCAGTGAGCTTTACACTGTATGTAAACCTGACCTGAGAGTATTTGATTGAACAGTTTCGAGGTACCTTTACTCTGTATCTGACCGGGCTGTTCCTCACCTGTGAGTGGTTTTCTGGGACAATGTCGAGGGAGCATTATTTTGTATCTAGCCCGTTCTGAAACTGCCATGGGAGTGTATGCTGGGATTTTTTAGAGGGAACTTTACTCTGCATTTTACCCAGAATGTACCTACCCTGGGTGTGTTTGATGGGACAGTGCTGTCTGAATTTTACTCTGTACCTAACTCAAGCTATACCTGACCTGGTAGCACGTACTATGCTGCACGACTTTTTTGATGAATTAACAGGAAGGATTGATGAAGGGAATTCAATGGATGCTGTCTAAATGGATTTTGGGAAGGGTTTTGACACCACATAGAAAGCTGGTTAACAAAATTTAGGTTCAGGGAATAGGTGGGTCAGTGGTAACTTGGATAAGGAATTGTCTTAAGGACAGGAAACAGCGAGTTGTAATAAATGGCTATTTTTCAGATTGTCTGGATGTTAGACACTGGTATTCCCCAAGGGTCAGTGCTGGGGCCAATGTTTTTTGAGATATATATATAATATAGATAGACATACATATGACCTGAATCTTGGAATACAGAGAAGAATTTCTAAATTTGCTGATGACATCAAAGTTAGAGTGTGGCAAAATGTGAGGATAATGCCAATCGACTGCAACAGGACATGGAAAGGCTGGCAGAATGGGTCGACAAGTGAGGGGATGAATTTTGGCAGAAGCAACAGGGAGAGTCAAAATACACTTAATGACACAGCTTGAAAGAATGTGTAGATGCAGAGGGCCCTGGGTGTTAAGGTGCATAGGTCCCTAAAGGTGGCGGGATATATTGAGAGAGGGGTTAGCAAAGCATATGGGATCTTGGGCTTCATAAATAGAGGCATTGAATACAAAATTAGGGAAGTTATGCTGAAACATTATAATGCGCTGGTTAGGGCACAACTGGAGTATTGCGTCCAGTTCTGGACACCACACATTAGGAAGGGTGTGAAGGTACTTGAGACAGTGCAGAGGAGATTTACCAGAATGGTTGCGAGTATGGGGGATCTTAGCAACAAGGACAGTTTGTAGGAGATGGATTTGTTTTCATTCGAGCAAAGGAGGTTGAGGGGTGATTTGGTAGAGGTGTACAAGATTATGGTAGAGGTGTGCAAGATTATGACGGGTTTGGATAGGCTACAAAGGACAAGGCTGTTTCCACTAGTTGATGGTACAAGAACTAGGGGGCACAGATTGAAGGTTTTGGGCAAGAGATACAGGGGCGATGTGAGGAAAAACATTTTTACACAGCGGATGGTGAGGGCCTGGAAATCACTGTCAATGGAAGTGATGGAGGCGGAGACTCTCAATATTTTCAAGGGGAGACTGGATTGGCACTTAAGGGAAATAAACTTGCAGGGCTATGGGGATAGAGCAGGGGGATGGGACTGACTGGATTGCTCTACAGAGTGCCGGCATGTGCTCGATGGGCCGAATGGCCTCCTGCTGTGCCATAATGACTCTATGGGCTCGATTCGGCCGGGCCAAGGAGGCTGGATTGGATGCGTGTGAGGTGGCAAAATCGCAAAAAATGTTGGGCGAGCCCGATCCCGCCTCCATCCCGTCTCCGAGCAATTTTCCCAAATGCGTTGTTTCTGACCCCATTTCCATCCCTCCTCCAAGAGGTGGGATAGGCCCTTAACAACCAGTTAAGTGCCTCTAGAATCCCATTTTGAAAGGCCTTTCTGATTTTACCACTGTTCCCACGTCCTGCACATCTTCTCTGGAACACGCCAGTGAATCCTGGTGTCCTCACAAGTGAACTGCTTACTAACAGCTGCAGCTCCACCATTAAAAAAGGAAATTTCAGCAATCATCATTTGCAGGTGTCAGAACTTTGTTGCATCAGGTCTGGGGGAACTTTTAGCAGTCATACCCATTGTTGTGGAAGTTTGGAGCCTGACACCCATATCCAGTGTGACCTCCTAGGAAACCCCTCTCGCCACCTTGACTGAGCACTTCCTCAACTGAAGCATATTTCAGAAGCATGGCAACCATTTATTTCCTTTCCTCCAGGACATCAGATTCAGACGAAGACCAGCCGTGGTAGCAGCAGAACCATGAGCAACAGCAGCACCAACAGCGGCAGCAACATCAGGAGCACCAAGCTGCTGCTCACCCTCCTGAAGCTGCACAGGCCAGAAGGCACCAGCACGCGACCATTTTGCTGCCCAGGATGCAAGGAGCGCACTAATGTTAGCCAGTTTTGCTTAATCTGCACAATCAAACACTTTTGCCTCGCGCCTTCTTATCAGACCATCGACAATGGCCAAGAACCTGCGTATTCATATCACTCTGACCACCATACTGACAATTGCAAGTCGCCCTAAGCCCTCAATGTGGAAGCCCCATTAGCGAAATGACACATGCCACAACTGCAACAGTTTGCCATCATAATTTTATTATGACAATAAGCAACTGATGGCTTTTCAAAATTAAACACAACATTACACCCAAGTGACTAACATTGTGGCCACCTGTGCTTTATCTTCCTCTTACATGTGCTCCTACGTGGTGCTTCCCCTGTGGCTTCAGCAGATGTGGAGACCCTTTGCTCACTGTCTTGCTGCTCCTGTCTCAACACATTTGGTGGGCGTCCTCCGGAATTGCGAACCTGTGAGGGCTCGGCAACAGTCTGCTGCTCCTGAGGCTGTGCAGTGGTTGAGACGCCGATCTCAGTTGGGTGGGGACTCTGGTGGGGCTCTGACCGAGGGCTCCGCAGTGGCATGTTAATGTGAGCGATTGGAGAGGAGCCCCCACTTTCTTGCTGTATGCCACCAACATCCCTCTCATGGGTCAGCCTCACTTCAGAGCTAGTAAGTGGCTGGACAGAACCTTGCAGCACTGCAGGGGGGCCACGTGGACCCTTTTCTGCACTAGAAGTGCTACGCCAGAGGACTTGCATGACGGTCTAAGGATAAGGGGTAGGCCTTTTAGGACAGAAATGAGGAGGAATTTATTCCCCCAGAGAGTGGTGAACCTATGGAATTCTCTACCACAGAAGGCAGTAGAGGCCAGTTCATTAAATATATTCAAGAAGGAGTTGGATATATTTCTTAAGGCTAAAGGGATCAAGGGGTATGGGGAGAAAGCAGGGACCGGGTACTGAACTTGGATGATCAGACATGATCACATTGAATGGCAGAGCAGGCTAGAGGGGCCGAATGGCCTACTGCTTCTCCTATCTTCTATGTTTCTATGTTTCTAAGGTCTGGTTTGTTTGCTGAATAGCTGACCATCGCTCCTCAAGATGTGTCAGTCTATTCTGATCAATTATCCTGTTTTCCATACACTGGCGACTACGCTCCTCCATGGACATAGCCATCCTCTCCTCTACCGTAGCCATTCTCTCCTCTACGGTAGCCAGCCTTACCTTGGAGGTAGCCATCCTTTCCAAGGAGGTTGTCATCCTTTCCATGGTGATGCGTTCATGCGCCAACGCCTCCACAAATGCTCTAGTCATGTTAGCGATGGACTCCTCCATTCGCTCCACACTCGCAGCGATGCTGGAGACAAAAGCTGCCAGAGACTCCTGCACCGGTTCCTGGAGTTCCAGCACCACTCTCCTTCTGGATGGACCCGGTGGCACAGGGTCTACATGCAGCGGAGCCGAGCTGGGAGTATCCTCTCTGCAGCGACGATTACTCTCCACTGCTGTTCCTGTCTCCACCATCTGCTGATGCTCAATTGTGAGCTGTGATACATCAGGTGACAACTCTACTCTATTTTCTGGAGGTCCCACTGAGGTGTGAGTGTCTGCGCTGGTGCATTGTGCGCTTAATTCTACTGACGGAGTGCCCTCAGATGTTGCAGCTTCTTTGGAGGAGCCTGGAAGCTCAGGCTCTTCCTCCTGGACAGTGGGGATTGGGGCTCTCGATGGTCCTGTGGGGGAGTAAAGGAAAGAGTTAGAGGTGTGAGGTCAATTTTGCATGCACATTGAATTGTGCAGATGATCATAAGTCAATCTGGTAGAGAATCAGAATCATTATCAGTCACTCATGCAATGTCAATGAGAGAGATGAAATACTATTCTGTCACCAGCTTGCTGTGATGCACCCACCTGTCCATCCCCCACTTGGATATCCTCCTCGATCCCAGCAATTTCCAGGCCGCCTGCTCTGAGGTGGTGAGCTGGGCTACTGAAGGTGGCCCTCCTCCTGTCCTCGCTCTTTCCCTCTTATTGTGTGCACTATTTTCCTACAACGAGGGACACTAGTGGAGTTTGAGTGAGAATGAAGGAGTGAGTGTAGAGTATCTATTGCATAGCTGTTCCTGGGACTAGGGACAGGGTCACTGGCAAGGCTTGCAAGCTAAGCAGAGCCAGACCTGGAGGGGTGACCATTAGGAAAGACCAGGTGCAGAAGGTCATGGAAGGAGCCCTGAGAAGGGGCGGTTGGTGAGAAGGTCACGGAAGTTGCCCCGGGAGGGGCGGCTGGTGAGCAGGCCCGGGCGTTGGGCTGAAGATTGTCGGACAGGAGGAATGGTGGAAATGGAATGGCGGCGTGCACAGACGCAGCAGCTTTGCTTCTCCCAGGACGGTGCTATTAACGTTTAATGTTATTTGTACTGGACTCATGGGAGCTTGCAAGATCACATTTCTAAGTTCATGTACTTGTGCATTGTACAATGGCAATAAAGTTGAATTATTATTATAAGGAGACAAAGGACCCTCCCTGTGTGTTGTAAATTGTTGTCATTGCGTCACAGTGATAGTGTGTGTGAGGGCTGCTTGGTCGAATTGTTAAATGAATGTAACCATAGAGAGAGAGGGAATTGGTAAGGGTGCAGGGATGTCAGTGTTAAGTGGATGTGGAGGAAGAGGTTGGCAAAGCAGACTGCTGGTGGGGATGAGATTGAGGTTGATGGGAAAATCATACTCACATTTCCTGTAGGGAGGTCATGAAACCTCTTCCTGCACTGCAGCCATGTTCTGCAGCACATAGAGATGGCATTGACCTCCTGGGCCACTTGCAGCCACACAGCTTTAGTCTGTTGTGGTGGCTTTTTTCTTCATGAGGAAGGAAAGAGCACCACCTTATTGGATCTTGCTCCCTGCACCAGAGCTTGGAGGGAGGGCTCATCAAAGCGAGGTGTACACTTTTGCTTGCTGGTGGACATATTCGGTAAATGATGTACTTCATACAATGCCCAAAGCGTTTCCAGTCTCCAGAAGAAGCAAGGCTGCTTGCATGCCTTAAATTAAGCTGCACTGATGACGTAATCGGGGGCAACATTCAGGATGGAAAAATTAATTGGGCCAAGGGTTCCCACACACTGGAAATCAAGTGCCCAATTAGGGGAAAATCGCGCTTTTTCCCACATCACATCGGAGTCGGGGTCCTGACATGATAACCACCTGACACACCCCAGCCCGACCCGAATGGCAAAATCGAGCACTGTGTCTCCTGTCGCTCAGCCCATTACCTAACCAAGACAATAATGTGCCTTCACTTCCACGAGCTTCAACATCAGCTAACAGAACCTTATGAGGGACTTTATCAAATGTCTGTTGCTCCATGTCTACTAGTTTATAATGATTTCTGAACTGGGACTCGCAAAGCTCTTAGCTCCTCAACAGTTAATGGCTTCCCATTATATATAAAATACTCCGAAATGGATGGTGCCAGATTTGCGCAGAGTGAATTCGATTTTAACATAATTTTGCCAGCTCACTCTATCTGTCTCTGTCCATTTGGTAACATCCTGTTTTAATTTGCACTACTACGGTGACTGCGAACTTACTGCAATCTTCAAACTAAGATCTACAGTGCTCTATTGCTCCATCTAAGTCAATAATAAATATGCCGAAAAGTTGAAGATCCAATACAGATATCTGGGAGACCGCACTTCTCACATCATTCGCCGCTGCTAAAGAGCGTCTCGTTTGACGGAGGGAGAATATTTCAGAAGTGAAGTCGGTTTGAGGCAGGCAGTCTGGGTGTGTGAGATAAATGCGTTGAACAGCCTGGATTACTGGAGAAGAAAATGGGATTAGTAGAGGGGGCAATGATACATGGTTACCAATTGATGTCATTTTGTGAGCTTTCTTAAAGACGATCCCAGATATTTCAGTCAGTAGCGCATCAGGCTTTTAATTTGACGGTCCAGTTTACAAGTTCCTGTTAGGGCGCTGCTTTTAAATCGAGAGTCCCATTTCCACATTCATGCTCTGGTCAAATAACAGTGAGAATATTAACAGCAGTAGGCCATTTAACCCTTCGAGCCTTTCTTGCTTTCAATGAATCTGTGACCGAACTCCGTTTGCATCCATTTGCTCCAAATCCCCTAATACCTTTGGTTAACAAAAATCTATCAATCTCAGGTTTAAACTTAACAACTGTCCCAGCATTAACTGCTGTTTAATGAAGTGAGTTGGAAATTTCGACCACCCATTGCATGTAGAAATTTTTCCTAACTTCACTCCTGAAAAGCTTGCATCTAATGCTTCGGCTATGTCTCCTAGCCCTAGACTCGCCAATCATCGGGACTAGCTGCTTTCTATCTAACACTCCATTCCCTTTAATATCGTGAATACTTCAACCAAATGACCGTTTAAGCTTCTTAATCACAGGGTATAAAACCCTAGTTGGCGCAATCTCTCTTCGTAATATGTATCGTTCTGTTAAATCTATGCTTCACTCTTTAAGGCTAATACTACGTTCCGAAGGTGTGGTGCCCAGAACTGAACACAGTGATCCAGATGTGGTGTGACCAGTGCTATGTATAGCTGTAGCATAGTTTCTCCCACTTGTGTTGCAGTCCTATAGTTATAAATACCAACATACAATTAGATTTTTGATTCTTTTCTTCACTGTCCATGACAATGTAATGATAAATGTACATGGACCCTTAAATCTCTTTGGACATCCACTAGTTCCAGCTTTTCACCATTTAGAGAGTATTCTGATCTCTCCTTTTTAGATCCTAAGTGGATGAAGTCGCACTTGCTTTATTTAAATCAATTTGCCACACTTTTGCCCAATCACTTAATCTATTAATATCTGCTTTATTTCATGTTTACAGCTACTCTTCATTTAATGCCGCCTAGCTTTGTGTCATCCTCAAACTTGGCTTTTTTGTGTCTCTCAATCGCATCATCTAAGCCGAAAATAAAAACAGTGAATAGTTGAGACCCCAAAATAGATCCTTGAGGGGCATCAGTAGTCATATCCTGCCAATTAAAGTGCCTGCCCATTATCCATACACTGTGTCTCCTGTCGCTCAACCCATTCCCTAACCAGGAAAAAAATGTGCCTTCACTTCCACGAGCTTCAACATCAGCTAACAGTCCCTTATGAGGAAATTTATCAAATGTCTGTTGTCCATGTCTACTAGCTTATAATGATTTCTTAACTGGGACATGCAAAGCTCTTTGCTCCACAACAGTCAATGGCTTCCTGTTATATAGAAAATACTAAGAACTGGATGGTGTCACACTTGAGCACAGTGAATTCGAATTTGACATAAATTTGCCAGCTTGCTTTATCTGTCTCTGCCCATTCGGTAACGTCCTGCTCCCATTTGCACTTGTGCAGTGCCTCCGAACTTAGTGCGATCTTCAAGCTTTGCAGAGCTCTATTGCTCCATCCAGGTCAATAAAAAATATGGTGAAAATTTGAACATCCAGTACAGATATCTGGGGGACCGCACTTCTCACATCTGACTTCGCTGCTAAAGAGCATGTCGTTTGAGGGAGGGAGAATATTTCAGAAGTGAAGCTGGTTTGAGGCAGTCAGTCTGGGTGTGTGAGAGAAATTTGCTTTATAGGCTGGATTACTGGAGAAGAAAATGGAATTTGCAGGGGGTGCAATGATGCACGGCAGCCAATGCATGTTCTTTTGTGAGTTTTCATAAGTAGAGCCCCGATAGCTCAGTCGGTAGTGCATCAGACATTTGTATCTCAGGGTCTAGGGTTCAAATCCTGTTTGGATGCTCCTTTAAAATCGAGATTCTCATCTCCACATTCGTGCTTTGATCAATTAACAATGAGAATAATAACAACATTCGGCCATTTAACACCTCGAACCTTTCTGCCATTCAATGAGATCTGCGACTGAACTTTGCTCCAGATCCCCAAACACCTTCAGGTTAACAAAAATCTCTCAATCCCAGCATTAACTGCTATTTGCAGAAGTGAGTTGCAAATATCGACCACCCATTGCATGTAGAAGTGTTTCCTAACTTCACTCACGAACAGCTTGGATCTAATGTTCAGGCTGTGTCCGCTGGTCCTAGACTTCCCAATCATCGGAAACAGCTTCTTTCGATCGACCATTCAGTTCCACATAATGTCATGAATAATTAAATGAAATCATCCGTTAAGTTTCTAAATTCCAAGTAATACAACCTTAGTTTGTGTAAACTGTCCTCGTAATATGCAACCCTTAGAACCTATGTATCATTCTCATAACTCTACGCTTCACTCTTTAAGGAAAATAATATGTTCCGAAAATGTGGTGCCCAGAACTGAACACAGTGATCCAGGTGCGGTCTGACGAGTGCTGTGTATAGCTGTAGCATAATTTCTACCGCTTGTATTGCAGTCCTATAGACATAAATGCAAATATTACAATTAGAATTTTGATTATTTTCTGTATTCTGTATTTTTTCAAGTAGAGCCCGGATAGCTCAGTCAATACAGAATCAGGCTTTTTTATCTGAGGGTCCAGGGTTCAAATCCCTGTTGGGGTGCTGCTTTTAAATCGAGATTCTCAGCTCCACATTCCTGCCCTAATCCTTTATCAGAGAGAATAGTAACAGGAGCAGGCCATGTAGACCCCCGACCCTTTCTGCCATTCAATGAGATCTGTGACAATCTCTCTTTGCTCCAGATTCTTTAATACCTTTGGTTGACAAAAATCTATCATAGAGTCATAGAGTCATAACGGCACAGAAGGAGGTCATTCGGCCCATCCAGTCCGTGCCGTCTATTTGTAGAGAAATCCAGTCAGTCCCATTACTCTACTCTATCCCCGTCGCCCTGCAAGTTTATTTCACTCAAGTGACTATCCAGTCTACCTTTGAAAATATTGAGGCCCGAACTTTCCGATACCTATGTGTGTTTACGAGCTGTGTATATGCCTGGAGGGAAATCACAAGCGCCGGTTTCAGTCATGTGCAGTGTATGGGCTGAAAACCGGCATTTCCGATCTGTCAAGAATCCGTTTGACAGATCCTCCACCTGCCCAGAAGCTCGGCCTCTGCGGGGAGAGAGTTATGCTTTCTGTAGCACCTCCGCCTGCTGAAATCCCTTACAAATCTTACGCCTCCTTTTACCAGCATAAGTGTTTAAAAAGTAAAAAAATATTTGTTCTTTCACTCATTTATAATTTAAAAATATTTTTCAAAAAGGTAAGCTTATTTTTAGACACGTAAAAACCTTTGATTTGTTTTCAAAAAATTATTTTTTTTTAAAAATATTTAATTAAAAGTATTTAAAATAATTTTACCTAATTTTAAAAACATGATTTTATAAATGTATTTAATGCTTTGATATTTTATGGAGTGATTTCCATTCGTACAGGTCTAAGCTGTCAAATGTATGAAGGGAGAATCCCTGCTCCTTCTGGTTCCCCCTGGCCCACGTCATCCCAGGGATGCTTGAGAACCAAATGCCCCCCTGGGATACGTGGGCCCTGCACATTTCGTCGTGGGGAGGCCCAGCAGCAGAAGTGGCCAGACCTCTGGAGCCGTCAGGTAAGGGCATAGATTTTTTCCAGATCATAGGGTTCCGCATGCACAAATCCTCCGATCAGAAAATATGGGCCTGAATGTCTCGCTTCCATCATTTCTGTCGGCAGCGAATTCAGGTCATCACCACTCGCTGCGTAAGAAAGATTTTCCTGCATCTCTTGGCCAAAACCTTCCATTTGTGTCCCCTAGTCCTTCTACCATCAACTAGTGGGAACAGCCTTTCCCCGCATAGCCTATACAAACCGGTCATAATCTTGTACACCTGCAACAAAGCATCCCTCAACCTCATTTGCTCTAAGGAAAACAAATCCACCTTCTCCAACATTTCCTTATAGCTACGATTTTCAAAGTTCAGCAAACTGCTCTACTTTTGTGCTCAATACCTCCATTTATGAAGCCCAAGATCCCATATGCTTTGTTAACCATTCTCTCAATATGTCCTGCCATCTTCAGGGACCTATGCGCATTAACTGCCAGGCCCCTCTGTCCCTGCACACTATTTATAACTGTTCCGTTAAATGTATATTGCCTCTCCCTGTTCCTTCTGCCAAAATGCATCACCTCACACTTATCTGGCCATTCTGCTAGCCTTTCTATGCCCTGTTGCTGTCGATTGATATCATCATCACTGTTTGGCACATCCCCAAGTTTGGTATCATCGGCAAATTTAGAAATTATTTTCTGCATTCCAATATCCAGGTCAACAGGCAGCGGCCCCGGCACTGACCCTCGGGGAACACCAGTGTCTAGCATCCAGCAGTCTGAAAAGCAGCCATTTACCACAACACGCTGTTTTCTGTCCTTAAGCCAATTCCTTATCCAAACTGCCACTGACCCACCTATTCAATGAGCCTCAATTTTGTTAACCAGCCTTCTATGTGATACTTTGTCAAACGCCTTCCAGAAATTCATGTAAACAATATGCATTGCATTCACCTCATCAATCTTCTACGTTACCTCATCAAACATTTAATTAGATTTGTCAAACACGATCTACTTGATACAAACCCGTGCTGGCTTTCCTATAATTAGCTTAAACATCTCAAATTACCTTTAATGTTTTCCTTGATTACTGTTTCTAAAACTTTGCCCACCACCGATGTTAAACTGACCAGCCTGCAGTTATTGGATTGTCCTTACACACTTTCTTGAACAATGGTGGAACATTTGCAAATTTCCAATCCTCAGGCAGCTCCCCTGCATCCAGGGAAAATTGGAAAATTATGGCAAGCCCTTCTGCTCTCTCCTCCCCAATTCCCTTAGCAACCTGGGATGCAAGCCATCTGGACCAGGCGACTTGTCCAATTTATGCATACCCAGCCTTTCTAGTACATCCTGTCTATCAATTGTCATCCCTTCCATTGCTTCAATATTTTCCCCTTCTACCGATATTTTGTCAGCATCCTCCTCCTTAGTAAACCCCGATTCGAAGTACTCATTGAGTATTCTAGCCTTGCCCTGCGCCTCTAAGTATATATCACCTTCATTGTCTCTAATAGGCCCCACCCATCTCTTACTACCCACTTAATCTTTCAAGCTGGTAGAAGATTTTAGGGTTCCTTTTATGTTAACCACCATTCTACTCTCATATGATCTGTTTGCCAATCTTATTTTCATCTTCACATCCACTCTCAAGTTATAGTAACAGGCATAGGCCATTTTACATCTCGAACCTCTCTGCCATTCAATGAGATCTATCACCTTACTCCGTTTGCATCCCTTTTATCCAGATCCCTTAATACCTTTGGTTAACAAAAGTCTATCAAACTCAGGTTTAAAATTAACAATTGACCCAAGATCAGCTGCTGTTTGCAGACTGGAGTTAAAAATTTCTACCATTGCATATAGAAGTCTTTCCTAACCTCACTCGGGAAAGGCTTGACTGTAATATTAATACTATTTCACCAAGTTATTGACTTGCGAATCATCGGAACTCATTTCTCTCTAACTGCCCTGTCAGTTCCCTTTAATGTCATGAATACTTTAATAAAATCACTCCTTAAGCTTTTAAATTCCAGTGATTAAGTCCCTGGTTTGTGTAATCTACCCTTCTAATGTATCCTTTGGGCTCTATGTGTCATTCTGTTAAATCTACGCTTCACTCTTTAAGTCTAATACATCCTTCCTGAGGCATGATGCCCGGAACTGAACACTCCATTTGTGGTCTAACCAGTGTTTTGTATAGCTGCAGCATACCTTCTCCCCCTTATATTGTAGTCGTATAGATATAAATACCACCAATCAATTAGCATTTTGATCTTTTCTGTACCTGTCCATGACAGTTTAATGAGAAATGTACACAGACCTTTACGTTTATTTGGACCTCCACTGGTTCCAGCTCTTCACCGTTTAGAAAGTATTCTGATCTCTCCTTTTCAGATTCAATGTGGATGACCTCCCACCTGCTTATATTTAAATTAATTTGCCATAGTTTTGCCAAATCACTTAATCGTTTAATATCTCTTTTAATTTCATGTTTCCATCTAAACTGCTTATAATGCCGCCTACTGTTGTGCCATCATCAAACATGGATATGTGGCTCTCAAACCCATCAAACAAGTCATTAATAAAAGCAGTGAATAGTTGTGGCCCCAAAATAGGTCTGTCCTGGTAAACTTGCCTGGATCTCCATTTGACTTAACCTAAAAGTGACCAAAAGCACCGACAAGCTTTGAGGGCAAGAGACTGCTTGGCTAAAAGCATATGCAAAATTATAATGTGCTGGTACTTTTCATTCCGAAGATAAGATTTTGAAAATTCTATGAGAACCTCAAAAACCCTGCACATGTGAAGAACAATGGGTGTCTCCAGTCCTTGGAGTCTGGCGTTGGAGAGCTGAGCTTCAAAACAGAGAGAGAGAGAGAGAGGAAAACTACATCCCCCACAGTTTGGGACATGAATATTGGGGGCCAGCTGACAAGTTTTTGGTTATAAATATTATTGGACACTGATATCCGGGGCTTTAGTCGATGGTGACCTGGCCAGTTGCCAGTTACAGTTAGTCTCACATCTGTCATCGTTGAATTGACCTCTCACCTGGTGAATAGTCTGGATGTGGTTTTAATTATAATCACCTGAGCTAAAAGTCAATGATTTTAGTTGCGTGCTTGTGATAAGTACATGAATCGAGTAGAGTTTGTATTCTGGGAATTCCTGCTAAATTCTTGTTGATTTTTAAGTAGAAGAATGTTCACAGACTGTGTTGTCTGTTCCATGAGTCTGAACTCTATAAACTTTCAAACAATCAGAACATCTGACTGATATATTGGCGCCCGAACAGGGACTCGCTCGGATCAAACAATGTCAAAAACAATGAATGAGTTAATCAGGAAATATGTGACAGCAAAGTTACCCCTCAGGGAGGGGTGGGTATCGATCATTACTGATGGTGAAGGCCCAGTGGCTGAGGCTGTACAGTGGACCCGGGTCCAACTATCGGCCAGGGATGGTAAAGGCCCTCTGGCAAATGGCATACCGGAGGCAAATAAAGCATGATGTGTATAAAAATGGCTCAGATGCATAGGAGATGGAAAAGATGGCAAAGGATGTCAGTGATAAGGAAGTGGTTGTAACTAGACTTCCAAAGGAATTAGAGGATGAAAGAGAAAGTAAGAAAAGGCTCAGGGGACGGCTTGAAAATGTAAAGGAGAGATGGAGTAATAAAGATCAGGACCATGAGAGCCAACGTGTAAATCAGTGCGATATTTGGTCAGAGGAGAGCGGGCAGAACTGGCAGAGAAAGCTAATGAGGATCTGAAGGCTGCATCCAGGGTCACTCAGAGGCAGGTTCTGGAGGACCGGCGTGCTGCCGGCGATCACACTGAATGTAAGGAATTGATTACGGAGCTGGAGGTAAAGTTAAAGGTCCAGAGGGGTATTGTGTGTGCCATGACTCCTGTAGTTGGAGGAGATCTGCAGGATAGCAAAGGGGTTTACAAAAATCACCCGGTTGTGGGCCCAGTGCCTGGAAGTAGCCCACAGGAGGGAGTCAGACCGCCACCTATGGCCCCGATGTGTCTAAAATGGTCCCAGGCACTGGCCGTGTGGACGGGTGAAGGAGCGTTGGGGGCGCTAGAGAGGGAGTTTATGGTTCCGTATAATACTTATGAGTTAAGGAAAATGTCCCGTGATATGAACAAGTTGTCAATGGGAGCGGGCCCCCAAGTGCATTATCTGGAGGTAGAACAGAGGGCCACTTTAAATGACCTGGTTGAGGAGGAAAAAAGCGCATGCTGCTATTTACCCTAAGCTCCAGTGTATTTGCTGAATATCCACCAGAAAATAAGAGCGAACAGGGCATTACAATGCGCTAAAGTTGAGGGTTGCCCAGGTGTTGGGACAGGACAAAGGGGATAAATTTAAGGCCCCGGCAGACCTGGATCAAGGCCCTTATGAAGACCCGGCAGCTTTTGCTGAGAGGCTATGGCCGAACTATAATGCAGCATTGGGAGGGGTGGTAAGGAGAGCAGACCTCGACGGAGAAGCATGGAACCATTGGTTGCGGCCACTGATCTCCCACAGTCTGCAATATTTACAAGCCGCAAAGGCGGACTTTGACCCGGAAGATATCACCAATGGTGAGGTCACGGTGCTGCAGGAAATGACCCTGTGTTTCCAGGCGCGACAGGTACATAAAAAGAAAATCCGGTAATAAGCAAGTCAAAAGGCAAGGTCAGTGAAATGAAGGGTGTGGGGTGGGGACCTCGGAAGTGACAACAAGAGGAGAGTCAGGGAAAGAAGTGCTCTGCCTGAAGGGTGGTGGGACAAGATGCACAGAACTGTATAAGATCACCGAAGAATGAAATGGTTGAGGCTGCCCCAAGTGAGGCAGTGTCTCAGCCCAGAGCCCGCAGTTATGAGGATTTCATTAGATATGCAGCTAAGCAGATGAAAGAGCTTGAACCATCTTAAGGAAAGGTCCATGTGGCCCATGGGGAGGATCGTGGGGAGACCCGAGCATGACGGGGCTGCGCCCAGCCCGAGTACCTGTGTCCACTCAGGTACGGTAATTGGGGAAGACCGTGTGTAGACATCCTGATTGAGGGCAAGAGAGGGGACTGTTTGGTAGATAATGGAGCGTCAGGCATGGTAGATCCACTCTCCCTCCCTTATGTCATCTCCCTGGTCAAGAGGAGCTGCTTATGTTTTAGGAGGTTTCACGGGTAACTCAGCAGGTGGGGCGGTCTCAAAAACTGTAATTTTCACAATCGGACCCTACAAACAAAGCGGAAGTGCTTACTAATGAAATGAGATCAGCCAGGAATGGGAGGGCTGGGCTCAGACAGGATGTTGGCCCAAAATGTGACAGTTGATATGGATAATAACGGTTTGTGGGGCAGAGTGTACTGTGGTGAAGAAGTAATCGTTATACCCCCGAGACATGGAGAAGCTCGGGTGGTTACACCTGTGGTCCCTATGACTTAGAATCACTAATGGCCAGGGCGCCCGAGGTATTAAACCGCTGTGCAGAATATCAAACGAGCTTGCGCTATCCACAAACATGATGGTGGAAGGGTGACAGGAGAAGTGGTGCATGTGGGGGGTGAGCCAATGTCCCGACCCTAGAAAAAGTGTACATTCTCCAAGGAAGCAGCGAGAGACTTAGGAAAAACTGTTGCGTCCTTAGTAGAACACGTGGTCCTGAGACATATTGTGACGCATGTTTGGCTAGTGAAGAAGGCACACAGTTCCTGGCAGATGACTGTAGTTTACAGAGTCTTGAATAAAATCATCCCTGCTTGTGCTCCCACAGTAGCAGGTGTGATTCACTTAATCAGCAACACCCCCCGCTCTGCCCCTGTGTTCTCAGTACTGGACATATCTAATGGATTCTGGTCAATTCCCTTACACCCGGAGGACTAGTATAACTTTGCTATTACCTTTAAAGGTCAATAGTATGAGTAAAATTTTTTGCCACAGGGATTCCACAATATCCCGTCTATTTTCCACCAGTGTATGGCTAACAGCCCATCAGAATCCAATCAGCCAGGCCAGCTTGTGCAGGTTTACTGCTGTTCTCAGATAGCGAAGAAGAACATGTGGAACTACTGCAGGAATTGTTAGAATTGCTTGCAGCCGTAGTTTATAAGGTAAACATCAAAAAGCCCCAGATAGGGCAGAGAGAGGTTCAGTTTCTTAGACTGACTATTCTATCAGGGGAGCGTGTGATAGATGAAGCAAAGCACAAAACTGTCCAGGAATTGCACCGCCCGGGTTCAATAGCTGAGCTGCACTCAGATAATTGCTGGGTCTGACAGGGTACTGTAGAGAATTTGTTGAGAATTAGGCAGCGATGGTAGCTCCTTTGCTGAGATTACAGAAAGGGAGCGCTGTGAGGAAGCTTTTGTGAAGTTGAAAAAGGACCTACAAACAGCCCCAGTATTGGGGGCCGTCGACCCTAAGAAGGACTTCTTTTTGGATGTAGCGGCAACAGACGGCAGGAAGTGAATGGGCATCTGATACCAGTTGCTAATGTCTCCAAAGTTATATCTGAGGTGGAGAAGTGATACTCTAACTGTGAGCGGCACTTGCTGGCCCCATTCTGGGCACGGAAGCATTTTGCTCTATTCTCGGGGACCCAGCCTATCACTCACCTTACCCACTGACATAATAAAACTCACTACGCACTTGGTTTGAGCATAAAGCAAGGCTTTAATCAACTTGTTTCAGAACATGGAATTCTAGTTGTATCCACTAGCTCCTTGTCTTTACAAAATGTCCCTGGCAAGCTGGGGCTAACGCCCGAGAATTTATACTCCTTGGACGGCGCCAACAGCTGGCGGTCCAGTGTTATTTCATAGGTAGTTTCTCGATGATGAGATTTATGACACCCACCACACGCCAACCCGCCTCCAGTTAGAAGGCCAAATTAAGCAGGAAACAGTGTCATGCACTCGGGTAGCGACATGGACCCTACAGTTAGAAGGTAGCACCTGAAAGTGAAACCGATAAACGATCCGAAATTAACACCCAGCCTTATTTATATGGGGGAATCCCACACTTGTGCAGTCGAGGGGGTGTGGGAAACAGAAGGCGGATTCAAACCTGGTATCCACCCTGAAGGGAGAGACATATATGTGGATGGTTCTAGTTTTGTGGAAAAGGGGGAACGTAGACAGGATGTGAAATTTACAACCCACAGAAAGGAATGGAAGTGAGGATTAAGTTACTGACCACTCTTAGTTCTCAGCAGACAGAGTTAACAGCCGTAACTTATGTGGTAACAAATCCCACTGATTTCTCCCCACACTATACGATCTGCTCTGACTCTATGTTTACATGTAATTCTTGAACAGAATATTTAGCGATTTATGATGGAAGAGGCTTTAAATCAGCAGATGGCAAGCCACTGGTTACCGCACCAATGTGCCAACCATAGTGGAAGTCATAAGAACGGGAGGCGAGTAATACGATACCCATGAGGTCAAAACCACTCTAAAACAGAACCTAGATGGGAGGGGAACATGAAAGCAGACGAGCTTGCTAAGTTGGGAGTGGAGAGAGGGGTCCCGAGGGATCCATATCAATCGGGAGTGGTAGCAGCCCTCACTACAGCTGTTACTATTCTGCTTCCCCCGATATCAAAACAATACAGCTGACAGAAGTAGTGCTAAAAGCTGTCCTCAAGGAAAGTGAAGCAGGTCAGATTGTCAAAGGAAATAACAACAGAAAAACTCAGGCGGCCAGGCAACATCCGTGGAGATAAAATAGAGTCAACGTTTCGGGCTAAACCCTTTGTCAAGACTGGAAAAGCACAGGAAATGAAATAGATTGAAAGGCCAGGCTGGGAGAGAACAAAGGAGAAGTGAAGAGACATTAAGAGGTATTCAAAACGAGACGAGATGGTGATAGGACTAGTGGAGACAAAAGACGGCTGTAGATTAGGTGTGAAATGTGCTGGCAGAATGAGAGACAGCTGCCATGTGGGAGAGAAAAAAGGGGAGTAAAGGGCCAAAACAAAGGTGTGGATAATAAATAAGTAAAAATGTAATGGGGGCCGAGGTTATGACCTGAAATTGTTGAACTTGATATTGAGTCCGGAAGGCTGTTAAGTGCCTAATCGGAAGATGAGGTGCTGTTCCTCGAGCTTATGTTGAGCTTCCGTGGAACAATGCAATAGCCCGAGTACAGTGAGTTCTGAGTGGGAATAGGGTGGAGAATTAAAATGACAGGCGAGTGGAAGCTCGGGGTCATCCTTACAGTCTGAACTGAGGTGTCCCGCAAAGCGGGCACCCAATTTCCGTTTGGCCTCCCCAATGTAGAGGAGACCACATTGTGAGCAGCGAATATAGCATACTAGTTTGCAAGAAGTACAAGTAAATAGCTGTTTCACCGGGAAGGAGCGTTTGGGGCCTTGGACAGTGGGAAGGGGGGAGGTATAAGGGCAGGTGTTGCACCTCCTATGCTTGCACGGCAAGGTGCCTGGCGAAGGGGAAGGGGTGCTGGGGGTTATAGGGGAGTGGACTAGGGTGTCTCGGAGGGAGTGGTCCTTATGGAATGCTGAAAGGGAAAGGGAGGGGAAGATGCATTTGGTGTTGAGATCACTTTGGAAGTAGCAGAAATGGTGAAGGATGATGCGTTGAATGTGGAGGCTGGTGGGGCGAAAGGTGAGGACAAGGGGAACCCTATCGTGGTTCCGGGAGGGAGGGGCATGGTGAGGGCAGAAGTGCGGGAGATAGAATGGACATGGTCGAGGGCTGTGTCAACCATGGTAGAGGGGAATCCTCAGTTGTGGAAAAAGGAAGACATTTCTAAAGCACTGTAAAATGGGGCCAAAGATGTAAACATCAGGGAAGGTATGCTGTTCAAAGGAGATAAGTGGGTTGTGCCCGAGGGACACAGGGAGGATTTTTCACATCTAGCTCACAGGGGACCGGGGGCTGGACACACCGGACCCGAAACAACCTGGAAGCGGGTCGAGGAGGGAGGGAGGTGGCCTCATCTCAGGAAAGACATAGAAGATTAGTGTAAAACCTGCTTAGTGTGTGCTGCTAACAATCCTGACACACATAAAAGAAAGGCTCCCCTCGGACACCCCCGTCAGCCAGAGGGACCGTGGCAGTGTACCCAGATGATGTTATTGGACCCCTAAGCACGATTAAGAAGGGCAATAAATAGTGTCTAGTCCTAGTGGACAATTTTACCAAATGGGTCGAAGCTTTCCCATGCAAGTCAGCCGAAGCATTGTGGATGGCCAAGACCCTAGTTAGGGAGGTATTTTCTAGATGGCGGCTCCCTCGATTGGTAGAGTCATACCAAGGGAGCCATTTTACAGGTCACGTGATTCAAGACACCCTGAAATTGTTTTGAATTGAAAGGAAATGACACGTAACCAACAACCCGCAATAATGAGGGATTGTAAACAAAATGAACTGCACTTTGAAGCTGGCCCTACGAAAGGAATTAAAGAAACAGCACAGTAAGCTGGATGAGGTACTTCCCCGAATACTTATGGGGATTGTAGTAACAAATCCAAAGAAACGGGTCAATCCACTTATGAATTGGTAACAGGGAGACCCCTGTCAACCCCAACACACCTGTTTGCGCCCACTCTGACAGATAAACAAATGAAATAACTCACTCGGGACAAAATGCTGAGTAACCTGTGGGGAACTTTGAAAGAACTATAATTGAGAACCGCCCACAACATTGGGACGACACAGCAACGCAACAGATTAGCCCTGGCTCCGAGTAAACCCCGGGGGTGTGAAGTAGAGAGCCAGGTAACGGTATGAAACTATGCGAGAGTGGGAGTTTTTGAAGCCCTCTACAAGGGACCGTATAACATTGTTCACAAAACTTGTCTTATGGTAAACGGGGCTCAGTTATATAAGTAAATCAAATGGTTTCACGTTAATCAGATGAAGCTTTCTCAGCCCACAGGAAGTTCAAGAAGACAGCAAGTCACGATCATGAGCATGGTGAGACTGACTCAGCCGCTCCAATGGGATGATGGAGAAGGGGTGCCTAATGCGGCGTACCCACCTGAGGCATCTCCGCATGAAGAGGTGCCTCCCCAGCTACAGTATGGTGATTATGATCTGAGGCAACGACCTGGGAAACGGCCACGGTGTTCCAGTGTAGTTAGTGCAGAGCCTAAAAGGACAATGGTGGGAAGAAGGGAGGCAGGACTGGGAGTAACACTTCGTTTTGTTCCACTCTTCCACAGGCCAGAACAAGGCAGGGAAATGTGGAGGATATTTTAGTTGTTGTGTGACATAGCGCTCCATCTCGAAAGGGCAGCAGGAACTCATGGGGAAGCATCCAGTGATTCAAGTTTTGACAGTCAGATTTGCATTGCGCGTAGCTCTGCCCCAAGGTATCGTTCGGGAGGATACCCTCCGACCTAGCAAGGGTACGTGTGACACAACTTGTTCAGGAATAGCACGGGTAAGCACATACACGATCCAAGTCGGGAGGGGAATATGTATAATGTGTAAGAGTGGGACTGTGAATCAGCCGTGTGTATAGTTCATTCATGCAAAGGTGTGTGCCAATACTAGTTACCGCCAGATAGGAGATCTTTGGCGATATAATGGGAGCCCAACTCAATCGGAAGACAATGGGGAAACCATGTTGTGTTGGCCACGGTGGTGGCAGGAGCATGAGGGTATATATGGATGTGTAAAACATCGGCCAGGCCCACTGAAGAATTGGGTCAATTTTGGTTGCAAATTCTCGGTTTGCTGACTTTCTCCTGCGTTTGTGTGCAGTGCCGAAAATTAGCCCCCTTATCAATGGATGCTGGATGAAAAGGAGGGTTGGGTTATGCCAAGAAATGTCTGTTACTTATCCTGTATTGGAATGCGTAAACATTAATGTGGTAAACCACTGTTATACCTGCCTGTGTGGGTGTTTGTATTCCACTGTGTACATGCCTGTACATGCCTCGGCTGACTCCTCCCACGAGTCCAGGTATAAAGGTGACAGTTCCACAGTCCCTCTGTATTCTGGACTGGTCGACCACTCGAGGCACACCTTCATTCTCTTGTTAATAAAGCCTGTTAGTTACTCGCTTAACCGCAGTCTTTTGAGTAATTGATAGCGCATCAATTTTATTAACAAGATTTTTTTATAATGGAGGAGATCCTCACACCAGCATGCCTGGACTTAGACCATCGGGAGGTGGAAGCATCCACCAAGTTTGCTCACTGGCTTAGTTGCTTTGAAAGATTCCTGATCGCCTCCGCTGCAACGGTCAAATCGGATGAGGACAAACTGGATGTCCTGACCTCCAAAGTGCACCACCGAGCGTACTCGAACTGGAAGGGGATGGATTCGTCCACTGCGTGCATGGTGGCTTTGTCAATGTCTTCCTTGATACGGTGGAAGGCTAAGCGGGCCTCTGCCGTCAAGGGAAAAGAGGTGGACTTGATCAGCGGACGGGCCTTGTCCGCATAGTAGGGAACCCATTGGGCGTAATAGGAGAAAAACCCTAGGCACCTCTTCAGGGCCTTGAGGCAGTGGGGCAGTGGGAGTTCTATAAGGGGACGCATCCGGTCGGGGTCGGGACCGATGACTCCGTGTTCCACAACACAGCCAAGGATGGCGAGGCGGGTTGTGCGGAATATGCACTTCTCCTTGTTATACGTCAGGTTCAGGAGTTGGGCGGTGCAGAGGAATTTTTCGAGGCTGGTGTCTGAATCAATATAATTGGGATCATTCTAGTCGGTTGATCAGACACTCCCCATGGGTTTTTTGGGGCTGTTTGGGTCCAACACTTGTTCACTGGTTTAGCATTTTGTAAAAATATCTTTCCTTTAACCCACAGCTGATTTTTTAAATCATCTCACTGTTCCTCAATTTACTTGATATAATTTGTAGGTCATTCAACTCATGACCCTCCCGAAAACTCCAGCCACTTTTCTCTTGTCTCTCTTTGTGAGAACCTACTAAAATTCTGTGTTCCCTTTGACTTCAGCCCACAAATTATAATATCGTACCCGTTACCCTCTCCTTTTTACATAGACTGATGGATCCAGTGGGTATTTTCACATTTGTGTTGTTGTTTCAGCTTTAAAATATTAACAGCTTTAACCCTTTCTTTCCTATATGGCCTGTTTTTCTTCTGTGACATTCTATGATTCTAAGATCTGATATCCTATCAGTTCTGTGATATTTAAATAATCCAAATTATCCTGTGTCCCTCCCACTCACCCGATGTTTTTGTCCACTAAAATGCCTCTCGTATGTTAACAACGAGCTGACTCCGTCCACCCCTCCTTCAATCGCCTGTTCTAGTCTGTCCCAGTAGAATTTCGTCAACTGGAACAGCTGGTAATCGTCGCACTTTGTCAAGATCTCAGTGATTGCAGAGTTTGGATCTGTGAACACAAATGGAGAAAACTAAACTCATTATCCACTTTATATCCAAGCTGCTACATTGCCTCTTATACCAGACAGCTCCTACTTGTTATGTTCTTATGTTCTTATGTGAGGAGTCAGACGCTGTAACAAGTGTCCCTGTGTACAGTGTGTGTCTCTCTGAGTGAGGAGTCGGACTATGTTATAAGTGTCCCTGTGTATAATGTGTGTCTCTCCCAGTAAGGAGTCAGACTCTGTAACAAGTGTCATAGAGTCCTAGAGTCATAACGACGCAGAAGGAGGCCTTCGGCGCATTGAGTTCGTGCCAGCTCTCCGTAGAAGAATCCAGTCAGTCCCATTCCTCCGCTCCATCCCCGTAGCCCTGCAAGTTTATTTCCCTCAAGTTCCTATCCAGTCTTCCCTTGGAAACATAGAGGCCTAGAAATTCATTATAGCCACTTTTGGGGCGGTAAAGTCGGGTGGCCGCTAAAGTTTGCGCCCAGCGCAAGGTCGCGCTCTCTTCACCGATATTCAGTCACAACGCCCCAAGAGGTTGCTGCTGCGCTAAAACAGGCGATGCACGACTATCTTTAGGCGCTAAGCCGGCGGTGCTGAGCGATACCACCGAGGCCGGGCGCAGCGCAGGTGCGGCGAGATTTTGATTGATGGCAGACACTCTGGCGCTGGTCAGCTCTTAAAGGGGGGGTCGATTTGTTTGCCTGCCACACCCTGCACACTGCAGCCCTCAACCTAGGCCTGACCACTTCAGCTTCACCTGTACAACGCCCAGGACTATGGAGAAGGCCAGGGAGAGAGCGCAGCGCTTCAGTGACGGTGACCTGAGGGTGCTGGTTGGCGGAGTGGAGCGCAGGCGCCATGTTTTGTACCCAGAAGGTGGCAAGAGGCCGCTGCCCAGCGCCTATTGGAAAGCCTGGAGGGAGGTGTCCAACAGGGTCTCTTCCAACAGCGTGGTTGCCAGGACTGCTGTGCAATGCCGGAAGAAGTTCAACGACCTCACTCGGATTGTCAGGGTGAGTACCCTTTCCAGTGTCCTCCTCATCCTTGCATGTGCAGCTCACATTATGGGCAAAGGGACCTGAAAGCCCTAATGGCCAGCCCTCATCCAGCAGCTATGGGACTGGCATGAAAATCACTTGCACATTCAGCACTTTACACACTGTCCAAGATATTCGACCATGGGAGGCAGTGCAGACAAGATAAGTGCTACACACTGTCCAAGCTATTCGACCATGGGAGGCAGTGCAGACAAGATCAGGGCTACACACTGTCCAAGCTATTCGACTATGGGAGGCAGTGCAGACAAGATCAGGGCTACACACTGTCCAAGATATTCGACCATGGGAGGCAGTGCAGACAAGATCAGGGCTACACACTGTACAAGCTATTCGACCATGGGAGGCAGTGCAGACAAGATCAGGGCTACACACGGTACAAGCTATTCGACCATGGGATGCAGTGCAGACAAGATCAGGGCTGCACACTGTACTTAGAGGCCGTCCTTTCTCTTGCAGGCCAAGGTTGCGCACAACCGGCGCAACCAAACTGTGACCAAGGCAGGCCGTCCTGACATGATAGAGCTCTCCGACCTCGACCAGCGTGTGGAGCGCATTATGGGAGGCTGGCTGATTGGCCCCGTCGCCACTGGAGATGCCGACCCTGTTCTGGGCACCAATGGTAAGGGCATGACCTTTTGGACCGCTCTCCTTCCACTTGCACATCAGATCAGCATCCTTTGCCACTGTCCAACCAATGCGGTGAATGGCACCACTCATGCCTCCCTCGCTGCCGCCCTGTCCTCAATCTAAATCTACTCTTGTGCCTTCCTGCTTTCAGATGGTGAAACGCCAGGTGAGGAGGCGGGCCCTCAAGCTGCCACTGTCAGCCCTTCGGAAGGCGAGGAGGAGGAAGAGGAAGCCGGCCCATCAGTGCCACCCTCAGCCGTGCCAGCCCATGCTGATGTAGGGCACACATCTTCCCTGGAGGGGAGCCGGGGGGAAGGATCGGAGGAGAGTGAAGCTCTGGGGCCCAGTGGCCTGCAGCAATGCGGGAGGGGTGGGGAAGCTCGGTGGACTTCTCCCCAGAGGGTGAGTGCGGCCTCCAGTCCTGCGATGGTCAGCGCAGAGGAGGTGCGCCTCCTAGAGGAAATGGCCATCCAGGCTGAGCGCAGGCACACTGAGCTCATGGCTGCAGTGGCACGGATGCCTGACTCCATAGAGTCACTGGCAAGGAGTGTGCAGGAATTCTGGTCAGCACAGGCCAGGAGTCTGCAACAATTCAGTGCAGCACAGGCCAGGAGTCTGGAACAATTCAATGCAGCACAGGCCAGGAGTGTGCAGGACATCAATGCAGCACAGGCCAGGAGTCTGCAGGACATCGCGGCAGCACAGGCCACGAGTCTGCAGGACTTCATGGCAGCATAGTCGGCTTCTAGCCAAGTGCTCAGTCGTGCTGTCCATTCACTGGCTGGTGTATTGCGGACATAGACAAGGGCCACACGGGCACTAACTGCTGCCACCCTCACTGGATCAGCCAGGCCTTGCCAGGGCACTCGCCGCACAGCAGCAGCCCAGCAATCTGTCCTTCAGCTGGTTGCTGCGCATGCTGCACTGCTGGCCCGTGCGAGTGCCAATGTGTCAGGCGACCAGCGAGCACCTGCAATCTGCCAGGTTGCCACCATTCCTGCAGCCGACACTGCCACTCCGCCATTGCAGCTACCACTAGCTGCTGGACAGACTGCTGCCGCCCAGCCACAGTTGGAGCAGTCAGCAGCCGGCCCCTCCAAGGCCAGAGCTGGTGCAGGCCGACCCCCAAGGGCATCTGCCGTCTCACCATCTGCCCCTCAGCAGCCTTCCCCCAGCCTTGCTGCAGCCACTGGGCTCCCATTGAGGAGGAGCAGCAGGGCGGGAAGGGCCCAGGCAAGGATGCGCAAGGCATCACCCTTGAAGGGCAAAAAGTAGAGGTATGCACAAATGCCTGGTGCTTGTTGGAAGGCCGACACTTGTGCAGTTGTTTGGGTGTAAGGCCGAGACTGGTGTTTATCTTTATTTGTGTAAGGCCGAGACTGGTGTCTATCTTTATTTGTGTAAGGCCGAGACTGGTGTCTATCTTTATTTGTGTAAGGCCGAGACTGGTGTCTTTCTTTATTTGTGTAAGGCCGAGACTGGTGTCTTTCTTTATTTGTGTAAGGCCGAGACTAGTGTCTTTCTTTCTTTTTGTAAGGCCGAGACTGGTATTTTTGTGTTTTTGGAGGGGGCTTCTCCACATGAGCATGTAATGTGGGAAGGGCAGAGGTTTTCAATAAATGTATGTTGTTAAATTGCAGTGTGCATGGTTTTTGGGTTAAGTCCTGGTTGCCCTGCTCGGCTGCGGGCTTGTGGAGTGGCTACATTCATCTGCTGACATAGCCACAAGCCAGTCCCTGAGAGGGGGCCAAGAACCGACGTTCAATAAGCCAGCGACGGGCGGCCCTTGCACTTTGTGCCTCCCTCCTGTGCTGGTCCTCCTCCTCCTCCTCCTGCTCCTCCTCCTCCTCAGGTGTTCCTCCAATGTGTGGTGGCAGTGGCTGAGTCCTGCGGATAGCCAGGTTGTGCAGCATGCAGCAAACGACGACGAAATGGGAGACTCGCTCCGGCGAATACTGCAGTGCTCCCCCAGAACGATGGAGACAGCGGAACCGTTGCTTCAGGACGCCGATTCTTTGTTCGATGATGTTCCTGGTCGATTGATGGCTCTCGTTGTATCGCTCTTCAGCAGGGGTGCTGGGCGCACGGAGCGGGGTCATCAGCCAGGTACACAAAGGATAGCCTTTGTCCCTGATAAGCCATCCTCGTGGGTGAGGCTGGGCCTGGAACATGTCTGCCACAGAAGTCTGTCGGAGGATGAAGGCATCGTGGCTGCTGCCTGGAAAGCGGGCATTGACAGCTAGGATGAGCTGCCTGTGGTCACACACCAGCTGTACGTTCAGCGAATGGTAGCCCTTCCGGTTGCAGTAATCCTTGGCATTCTCCAGTGGTGCCCGCAAACCCACATGTGTACAGTCAATGGCGCCCTGCACCATGGGGAAGCCCGCGAATGCTGCAAAGCCCATTGCAGACTCTTGCTGCTTGGCAAGGGCCATGGAGAAGGAGATGAACCGATGTCTCCTTTTGAAAAGGGCATTGGTCACCTGGCGGATGCAGCAATGCACGGCGAACTGGGAGATGTTGGCAATGTTGCCAGTAGCTGCTTGAAAGGAGCTGGTGGCATAAAAGTTGAGAGCCACCGTCACCTTCACTGCCACCAACAGAGACACCCTGCACCTCAGCTGTGGCTGCACATCACCGGCAAGCAGCTGGCAGGTCTCTGTGACCACCTCCCTTCTGAATCGCAGCCTCTGAACACACTGCTCCTCAGACATCTGGAGATAGGAGAACTGCTGGCGGTATACCCTGGGTGGGTAAGGCCTCCTTTGCCGACGCCTGTTGCCCCCTCTCTGTCTAGCCAGGGCTGCCAGTCTCTCATGGCGTCTCTGAGCCCTTTGGATGTAATTGAGGAAGCCAGCGTTTACACCCATTGCAGCCCCCATAATATGCTGGCAAACAATGAGATGTCAATGAAGGCAAAAACTTTTTGAACGCTGTGGCGTGAAGCCAGAAGTACCTCTCCGAGTGTTGGGCCAAAGCAGAAAGCTATCTACCTTGGTCTCTCTCCAAAGATCCGTTTCGCAAGAAGGTGTGCTGCAAAATGGCAGCGTTTTATATTGCAGGATGAGTGCCCTTTAATTTGCGCCCCCCGCGCCCCGCATCGGCTGAGCACCGTTCCACTTCACAGTCGCTAGGGGCGCCAGGTGCACAATGGGGCGGCGCAACTGAAGTTCCGGTTGGGGGCGCACAAAGGGCGTTGCATGAGGAAATGACGTCATGATCCGCGCGCAGCTGAGCGCGCGCAAAGACTTTGCACCGCCGCTAAATCTCTAGTGAAGTTGGGGCGAGGCGCAGTTCGCGCTTCGCCCGGGCACAAGCCGCCTCACGCCCGGAATCTACTCCTCCTAAGGCGCTAACGGCTGGCACAACCAACTGAATTTCTAGGCCAGAGTGTCACTGCTTCCACCACTTCCATCAGCAGCGAATTCCAGGTCATCAACACTCACTGCGTAAACCAGTTTTTCCTCCCCCCTCCCCCCTGTATCTCTTGCCCAAAACCTTAAATCTATGTCCCCTAGTCTTTGTACCATCAACAAATGGGAACAACCTTTCCCCATCTAGCCTATCAAAACCCTTCATAATCTTGTATATATCTATCTAATCCCCCTCAACCTCCTTTGCTCTAATGAAATCAAATCCAGCTTTTCCAACCTGTCATTGTAGCTAAGATCCCCCATCTCCGGAATCATTCTGGTGAATCTCATCTGCACCCTCTCAAGGGCCTTCACATCCTTCCTAATGTGTGGTGACCAGAAGTGAGGAGCCAGACTCTGTAACAAGTGTCCCTGTGTACAGTGTGTCTCTCCCAGTGTAGAGTCAGACTCTCTAACAAGTGTCCCTGTGTACAGTATGTGTCTTTCCCAGTGTGGAGTCAGACGGTGTAACAAGTGTCCCTATGTACAGTGTGTGTCTCTCCCAGTGAGGAGGCAGACTCTGTAACTGTCCCTGTGTACAGTGTGGCTCTCCCAGTGTGGAGTCAGACTCTGTAACAAGTGTCCCTATGTACAGTGTGTGTCTCTCCCAGTGTGGAGTCACACTCTGTAACAAGTGTCCCTGTGTACAGTGTGTCTCTCCCAATGTGGAGTCAGACTCTGTAACAAGTGTCCCTGTGTACAGTATGTGTCACTCCCAGTGAGAAGACAGACTCTGTAACAAGTCTCCCTACAACCCTCCGAGATCACTGCACTCCTCTGACCTCGAGCATATCCACGATTTTCGTTGCTCCACATTGGCGCCATGACTTCAGCTGCCAAGGCCCTAAACTCTGGTATTCCCTCTCTAAACCTCTTTGTAGCTGTGCCTCTCTCTCCTCCTGCTTTAAATGCAACTTAAAACCTACTTCTTTCACCGAGATTTTGGTCATCTGTCCTAAAATTGTGGCTCAGTGTCAAACTTGGTCTGATAATTGCCTTGTGCCGTTTCATTACATGAAAGCCGCTATATAAATGCAAGTTATTTTTGTTGTCCCTGTGTTGTGTTAATACCGCTTACTTCAGCTCGCGCCTGGTCTCCACCTTATTTTCATAAAAACTGGCTTCATTGTTTTAATATATTAAATAAAAGTTCCTCAAAACTACATCCCACCTTCTTCAAATGATACAGTAGACACGACCTGGTGGTCTATTGAAGCTGGTGGGTCTTACTCGGGAGGCTGGATATACAATTTACACAAGATGGTGAGACTGAGTGTCAGCAAAAAGGCGCAGCTGGGACTCTAAAATGGCGCCCCACAGGCAACGGGAAATGGCCGCCATGAACCTGTCGCAAAATGGTCACCATCACCCTGCAGCGAAATGGGCCCCATCAATCTGCAAAAGATCATAGAATCATACAGTCCATTCGGCCCATCCTGCCTGTGCCGGCTCTTTGAAAGAGCGATCCAATTAGTCCCTCTCGCTCCCCGTAGCCCTGCAAACTGACGTTACAAGTACAATCTGCCTCCTCCACCCTTTCAGGCAGTGCATTCCAGATCAGAACAACTTGCAGCATAAAACATCATCCTCATCTCTGCTCTGGTTCTTCTGCCAATTATTTCAAACCTGTGTCCTTTGGTTACCCAGCCTCCTGCCCCCGAAATATTTTCTCGATATTTACTCTATCATAACCCCTCAAATGGCCTCCATGTCCCCTCAACGTTGTCCCATCGCTCCGAAACACAAGCATTATTTTGACATGTCCATCCACGGGTTCACGTATCCGACTTTAATTTCCTTTCAGCCCCTGTTCGTCATGCACCGAGTGAACATGTATTTGTAACATGGCAGGCAGTGCTACGTTAACCCCAGGCTTTAACCTCTTTAAAACACAAGGGCCACCATCGAACAGGAACTTGTTAACACGAGGTAACAAAACCAGGACACGGAGAGGAAATTTAACACCAGGTAATAAACAGACAGAATTCACGTGGGGCACTTTGTGTACAACGTGTGAAGAAGATCACGTTCTGTCTCCCCTGGAGCTCTCGTTCAGCCTAAACTGGAGATGATCTCGGTCAGTCTCCCGTGGAGGAGGTCTCAGCCAGTCCCCTCTGGAGCACATCTCGGTCACTCACCTTTGGAGGAGGCCGCATTCATTCTCCCTCTGGAGGAGGCCGTTTTCATTCTCCCTCTGGAGGAGGTCTCAGTCAGTCCCCTCTGGAGGAGGTCTCGGTCATTCGCTTCTGGAGGAGGTCTCGGTCAGTCCCCGCTGGAGGAGGCCATGGTCCATCTCTTCTGGAGAAAGTCTCGGACCGTCTCCCTTGGATGCGGTCTTGGTCAGTCTCCCCTGGAGAATGTCTGCGTCAGGCCCCTCTAGAGAAGTCAGTCTCCTCTGGAGAAGGTCTCGGTCAGTCTCCTCTGGAGAAGGCCTGGGCCAGTCTCCTCTGGAGAAGGCTTGGACCAGTTCTGGCAAACGTTCTGATTGTCTGGGAGCTTATAGAGTTCCGACCCGTGGAACAGACAACACAAAACCCAATGAACCTGTGAAACATCTTTTACTTAAGTTTCAACAAGATGTTACAAGTAATTCCCAGAATACAAACTGTCCTCAATTCATGCACATATCACAAGCAAGCATCTAAAATCATTTACTTTAATCTCCGGTGATTATAACAAAACCACATCCATACTATTCACCAGATGAGATGTCAATTCAACGATGACTGGATGTATGACTAACTGTAACTGGCACCTGACCAGTTAACTTTGACTATAGCCACGAAACTCAGTGTCCAATAACAATTATACCCCAAAACTTGGCAACTCGCCCACTGCATTTATATTTCTAACTATATGGCATAATGGTCATTAATTGTTTCTCAGACCCTCTTTTCATTAGTCTGATGAACAACTGTGGGTCTCAAGGCTAAGTAAATTCATTAATCTGAAGATGTTTCTTTATTACACTGATTTCACAGTCAATATCGTTTCCCTACAGAAGCTCAATAAGCTTGCTTTCCATATCTGGTGCAATGCAATTGGCAGCTTTTCCAGCTTACAAGTCAAACAGTTTATTTTGCAAAATCCTCACTGCAACCAGTCTTTGTCCTCGCGAAGCATGATGGTAAATATGAGCAACTATTATGGCAAGTAGTGTGTTGTACAGTGTCCGCCTTCAAATAGTGTGTTCTACAGTGTCCACCTTCAAATAGTGTGTTGTACAGTGTCCACCCTCAAGTAGTGTGTTCTACAGTGTCCACCTTCAAACAGTGTGTTCTACAGTGTCCACCCTCAAATAGTGTGTTCTACGGTGTCCAACCTCAAATAATGTGTTCTACAGTGTCCACCCTCAAACAGTGTGTTCTACAATGTCCACCCTCAAACAGTGTGTTCTACAATGTCCACCATCAAATAGTGCGTTGTACAGTGTCCACCCTCAAATAGTGTGTTCTACAGTGTCCACCTTCCAATTGTGTGTTGTACAGTGTCCACCCTCAAATAGTGTGTTCTACAATGTCAACCATCAAATATTGTGTTCTACAATGTCCACCATCAAATAGTGTGTTGTACAGTGTCCACCCGAAAACAGTGTGTTGTACAGTGTCCACTCTCAAATAGTGTGTTGTACAGTGTCCACCCTCAAATATTGTGTTCCACAGTGTCCACCCTCAAATAGTGTGTTGTATAATGTCCACCCTCAAATAGTGTGTTGTACAGTGTCCACCCTCAAATAGTGTGTTCTACGGTGTCCACCCTCAAATAGTGTGTTGTACAGTGTCCACCCTCAAATAGTGTGTTCTACGGTGTCCACCCTCAAATAATGTGTTGTACAGTGTCCACCCTCAAATAGTGTGAATAACAATGTCCACCCTCAAATAGTGTGGTCCACAGTGACCACCCTCAAATAGTGTGTTCTACAGTGTCCACCCACAAATAGTGTGTCGTACAGTGTCCAACCTCAAATAGTGTGTTTACAGTGTCCACCCTCAAATAGTGTGTTCTACAGTGTCCACCCTCAAATCGTGTGTTGTACAGTGTCCACCCTCAAATAGAGTGTTCTACAGTGCCCACCCTCAAATAGTGTGTTCCACATTGTCCACTGTCAAATAGTGTGTTGTACAGTGTCCAACCTCAAATAGTGTGTTCTACAGTGTCCACCCTGAAAGGGTGTGTTTACAGTACCAACCTCAAATAATGTGTTGTACAGTGTCCACCCTCAAATAGTGTGTTCTACGGTGTCCACCCTCTAATAGTGTGTTCTACAGTGTCCACCCTCAAATAGTGTGTTGTACAGTGTCCACCCTCAAATAGTGTGAATTACAATGTCCACCCTCAAATAGTGTGTTCTACAGTGTCCACCCTCAAATAGTGTGTTCTACAGTGTCCACCCACAAATAGTGTGTGCGACAATGTCCCCCCTCACATAGTGTGTTGTACCGTGTCCACCCTCAATGGCTGTGCTCCCGAGTCATGGCTCACAGTCACTTACATGTGTAGGCGCTATTCTTCCTTCAGCTTCTTCTCTAACAGTTTGACCAATGCTTGCTGCTTGCGGCGCCTGTTGACTCGACAAGTTATCAATAGTATATATAACACAATCACCAACTGAACAATTACCAAAACATGTGAGATAATTCTAATCCAGGGATGAACCTCAATACTCATACCGATATCCCACCAGGACGAATCGTCCCCAATCTTAGATATTTCTTCACTTAGGTTCTGGTTTTTCTAGGCCAGGGTGTAAAAGTGCTTTTAAGACTGGCTAACTCGTTGCATTAACTCTACCATGTGTTATGGTAGAGGTGGAATGTGATAGCCGAATCGAGTCATGTACTGGTGTAATTGAACTTCTACTTTATCTTCGACAGCGATATCTACTTGCCTATGCGAATAAATGCTTAATTAACCCCGCGCCCCAAGTCTTACAGGTTGGACTGAGGTAAAGCAAAAAGTTCCCGCCGCAATGGGAGAAGTCAGATTGTTACCATACTGGTATTCCCGGTGTATGATGGTGAAACAATACTCACCTTTCCCTCGGTACGCAGATTGTACGGGGAAAAGCTTTCCTGCAACTACTTCCATGGTGCAGTGCCACTCTATCCAATCCCAATCGAATCCAGACGCAAGCATTGCATGTTCTACCATGTCATAAGGGCAGATGAATGCCACCCGAACTTGAGCGCACCCGGTAAGGTCTGGGGTCACCCATGTGGACCCATCCACCCGGGTCACCTACTGCGGGGGTTCGTCCTTCCTTACTAAGTGGTCTCCCTGGCATACTCCTATATTCTCCAAGGTGAATAGAGGATTTGGGGTCGTTTTTACATGCAGGATGGGATAACACAATACCATCCCTAATAATGTGATGTCGTTCTGTTCCTGCAAATGACATTCATATTTCACCGGATACACCTGAACCAACCGCCTGACTTTACACATATTCATGGTAAATTGATAAGTGGACATTGCCCTCACGTGTCGATTAGTCACCCACATTGGGAGATCCACTCAACAATGCTCTGAAGATAATCACGGGCTTGTTCCACGAACCAGGATCCATACATTTCACAAACATCATTCTGTGCGGCCTCACTAGAGGCATTCAGATTCTCCTTTAAAATTTGTTTTATCTTTTTAGTATGGGATTCTAAATAATTAACCATGTCCTTCAGATGAATGTACCATGATTCCTCTTTTTCCAGACCATTCATTTTATTCAGAATTTCCTTCAGACATTTTCTAACTGGCTTTTCCTGATTGATCCAAATTAGCCAAATCAAGTCTATTAACGAGTTACTGCATTATTTATCAGATTCCGTCGTGTTCTGTTATGGTCCCCTTTAAGAACGTAAACGACATTGTTTCCTTCACTGATCTTAATTTTTTCCCCATAGTTATTGTTAAACCCATTGCAATCTCCTGATCTCTTGCGAAATAATGGATCTAAGTCCGGTTCCGTCAAAGTTGAGCTGGCTCTTTCCCAAAATCCTTTAATTAATTCCTGCAACATTCTCCAATATAACCGTGCTGTTTCTGGTTTGCACCGGTCCAGTATTCGCACCTTGGTCAGATTTAATATCACAGGCACCACCTCATGATGCACATCATGGTACAATATCCGAGTTGGGAGGACCACTAACCCATTTGTCGGTCCCGGAGTGTGTTTGGGACAGACAACCCGGGTTTCTTCTTCTTCTTCCCGCGATTGTGTTTTATTTGCAGTAGGGGGTGCGGGGGGCGGGGGTTGTTAGGAAGGAGTTTCACTTTTAATTCTATGGTATCTATGGTTCTGTTTACGCATTCCGATACAGGATAAGTAACAGACATTTCTTGGCATAACCCAACCCTCCTTTTCATCCAGCATCCATTGATAAGGGGGCTAATTTTCGGCACTGCACACAAACGCAGGAGAAAGTCAGCAAACCGAGAATTCAGAACCAAAATTGACCCAATTCTTCAGTGGGCCTGGTCGATGGTTTACACATCCATATATACCCTCATGCTCCTGCCACCACCGTGGCCAACACAACATGGTTTCCCCATTGTCTTCCGATTGAGTTGGGCTCCCATTATATCGCCAAAGATCTCCTATCTGGCGGCGATGCGCTATCAATTACTCAAAAGACTGAGGTTAAGCGAGTAACTAACAGGCTTTTATTAACAAGAGAATGAAGGTGTGCCTCGAGTGGTCGACCAGTCCAGAATACAGAGGGACTGTGGAGCAGTCACCTTTATACCTGGACTCGTGGGAGGAGTCAGCCGAGGCATGTACAGACATGTACACAGTGGAATACAAACACCCACACAGGCAGGTATAACAATGGTTTACTACATTCACCCCTTGTTTAAAAATGAGTCTGGCGGGGTGAAGTGTATTAAAAGTTTGTGCATTGGAGTCTCTCCGGAGGCCTTGTCTGCCACTGTGATCGACGTGGCGACGGCAGGGGTAGTGAAGCTTCCGGCGTCGAGTCCCGCTTAGTCTGGAGCACTGGTGTGTAGTCCTCGTGGGTGTCGAGCGGGTCGCGGGGCCCAGGCGTGCCGTCTGCTGGGGTTGGATATTGGATCGTGGGGGGGGTTGGTAGTGGGTAGTGTGTTACTGGGGCCCCCGAGGGTGCGAGGTCTCGTATGGAGACTGTGTCCTCGCGCCCATCCGGGTACGCAATGTAAGGATACTGGGGGCTGGCGTGGAGGAGGTCGACCCTCTTGACCAGGGGGTCCGTTTTTGGTTCCTCACGTGTCTTCTCAGTAGGACCGGCCCTGGGGACGTCAGCCATGGTGGTAGCGATGTCCCCGATGTGGACTTCCTTAGGAAGACAAACATTTTCTCATGAGGGGTGGCGTTAGTGGCAGCGCAGAGCAGTGACCGAATAGAGTGGAACGCATCGTGGAGCACATCCTGCCAGCTGGATGTCGGAAGGCCCCTAGACTTTAAGGCTAGCAGGGCAGCCTTGCAAACTGTCGCATTCTCTCTTTCCACCTGTCCGTTCCCCCGGGGGTTGTAACTGGTGGTCCTGCTTGTGGCAATACCCCTAACGAGCAGGTGCTGGTGGAGTTCGTCGCTGATAAACGATGAGCCCCGGTCGCTATGGATATAGCTGGGGAAACCGAACAGGGTGAAGACGTCGTTCAGACATTTAATGACCGTGGCACTGGTCATGTCCGGGCAGGGGATGGTGAACGGGAAACGGGAGTACTCATCAATAATGTTGAGGAAGTACACATTGCGGTCGGAGGAGGGGAGAGGCCCTTTAAAATCAATGCTCAGGCGCTCGAAGGGGCGAGTGGCTTTTATCAGGTGAGCCCTGTCTGGTCTATAAAAGTGTGGATTGCACTCAGCGCAGACTTGGCAGTTCCTGGTCATGGTCCTGACCACCTCAATGGATTAAGGAAGGTTGCGGGCCTTGATGAAGTGGAAGAAGCTGGTGACCCCCGGGTGGCAGAGGTCATTGTGGAGGGCCCGCAGTCTATCAATCTGCGCGCTGGCGCAGGTGCCACGCGATAGAGCATCCGGGGGTTCATTGAGCTTCCCGGGCCGGTACAAGATCTCGTAATTGTAGGTGGAAAGTTCAATTCTCCATCTCAAGATCTTGTCGTTTTTGATTCTGCCCCTCTGCTTGTTGTTAAACATAAAAGCAACTGAACGCTGGTCAGTGAGCAGGGTAAATCGTTTTCCGGCCAGGTAGTGCCTCCAATGACGCACAGCCTCCACAATAGCCTGGACCTCCTTCTCAACAGCGGAGTGTCTGGTCTCCGGGCCCTGGAGGGTTCGTGAAAAGAAGGCCACGGATCTCCCCGCCTGATTAAGGGTAGCGGCCAGGGCAAAGTGATAAATCAACTTGTTGGTTCTATGAAGATCCTCAGGATGTTCAAGCAAATTATAGAGCTATAGTTAGTAGAATCACAGAAACTTACAGCGCAGGAGGAGGCCACGTCGTGCCTACGGTGGCTCTTTGACAGAGCAGTCGAGCTCAGTCCCACATCCCCACTATTTGTCCGTAACCCTGTAAGTTTCTCATCCACAAGTACCTGTCTAACTCCCTTTAAAACTATTTATGGCATCAGCTTACATCACCTTTTCAGGTCGAGCGTTTCAGATCCCGACATCACGCTGAGTGAAAACAATTCTCCTCAACCTCCCTCTAGATCTTTTGCCCTGATTTTAAATCTATGACCTATGGTTAGTGACCCACTCGCCAGACGGAATAGTTTTTCTCTATCTATATCAAAACTTCTTATCATCTTGAAAACCTCTATTAGGTCACCTGTTAACCTTCTCTGTTCCAAAGAGAACAATGCTAACTTTCCCGATCTAATAACAGTACACCCTTCAAGTCTGTGAATACTAACCAATCCTGGCATGTTCTCAGTGCGGGATACCAAAGAATTACTGAAAGTGACCCTATTTATACACCTAGATCAGAGGTGTCAAACAGACTGTCCGCACAGCAGTTACATCAGCCCATGTAACTAAAGTCGCTCATCCCTGGTACTATTTTAGTGAATCTCCTCTGCACCCTGTCCAAGGCCTTGACAGGGTATAACGTGTGGTGCCCAGAATTAGACACAATACTCCAGCTGAGGACTAACCACTGATTTATAAATGTTTAGCATAATGTCCTTTCTTTTGTACTCTATGTTTCTATTCATAAAACCAGGAATCCCGTCTTTTTTAACAGCCTTCTCAACTGATTCTGCCAACATCAAATAATTCTCCACATAATCCCTGAGGTCCCTGTTGCTTCAACCATTTTAAAATTGTACAGTTTAGTTTGTTTTGCCTCCCCTCATTCTTTCTTCCAAACATAGAGTCATAGAGTTATACAGCATAGAAAGACGCCCTTCGGCCCATCATGTCTGCGCCGGCCATCAAACTCTATATATTCTAACCCCATTTTCCCGAACTTGGTCCAATGCTACAGCGTTTCAAGTGCTCATCTAAATGCCTCTTGAGTGTTGTGAGGGTTCCTGCCTCTACCACCCTTTCAGGCAGTAAGTTCCAGATTCCAACCACCCACTTGGTGAAAAAGTTTTTCCTCGAATCCCCTATAAACCTCCTGCCCCTTACCTTGAAACTATGCCCCCTGGTTATTGACCCCTCTACTGAGGAGAAAAGTTCCTTTCTATCTACCCTATCTACCCTCATAATTTTGTACACCTCAGGTTCCCCCTCAGCCTTCTCTGCTCTAAGGAAAACAACCCCAGCCTGTCTAGTCTCTCTTCATAGCTGAAACGCTCCAGCCCAAGTAACATCCTGGTGAATCTCCTCTGCACCCTCTCTAATGCAATCACATCCTTCCTATAGTGTGGTGACCAGAACTGCACACAGTATTCCAGCTGTGGCTTAACTAGCGTTTTGTACAGCTCCATCATAACCTCCCTGTTCTTGCCTTCATTAGCGGAGGCATAGAATATAAGTATCCCATATGCCTTTTTAACCACCTTATCTACCTGGCCTGCTGCCTTCAGGGTTCTATGTACATGTACACCAAGGTCCCTCTGATCCTCTGCCCTTCCTAGTGTCCTACCATTCATTGTGTATTCCCTTGCCTTGTTAGTCCTCCCAAAATGCATCACCTCACACTTTTCAGGGTTCAATTCCATTTGCCACTGTTCTGCCGATCTGACCATCCCATCTGTATCGTCCTGTAGCCTGAGGCTTCCCTCCTCGCTATTTACCACACCCCACCAATTTTCGTGTCATCTGCAAACTTACTGATCATAGCTCCTACATTCATATCTAAATCATTAATGTACACTGCAAATAGCAACGGACCCAGCACCAATCCCTGTGGTACACCACTGGACACAGCCTTTCAGTCACAAAAGGAACCTTCGACCATCACCCTCTGCCTTCTGCCACTAAGCCAATTTTGGATCCAATGTGCCAAATTGCCCTGAATCCCATGGGCTCGTACATTCTTGACCAGTCTCCCATGCGGGACCTTGTCGAATGCCTTTCTGAAGTCCATGTAGACTACATCAACTGCACTACCCTCATCCACACACCTAGTCACATCCTCGAAAAATTCAATCAAATTGGTTAGACATCATCTCCCCCTGACAAAGCCATGCTGACTATCCTTGATTAATCCTTGCCTCTCCAAGTGGAGACTAATTCTGTCCCTCACAACTTTTTCCAATAATTTCCCTACCACTGATGTTAGGCTCACTGGCCTGTAATTCACTGGTTTATCTCTACTATCCTTCTTGAATAATGGTACTGCGTTAACTGCCCTCTGGCACCTGCCCTCTGGCCAGAGAGGTTCTGAAAATTTGTGTCAGTGCCCCTGCAATCTCCTCCCTTGCCTCACACAGTAGACTGGGATACATCTCGTCTGAACCTGGGGATTTATCCACTTTTAAGTCCGCTAAAACCGCTAATACCTCCTCCCCCTCGATGCTAATTTGTTCAAGTACATCACAATCCCCCTGCCTGATTTCTATGCCTACATCATCCTTCTCCATAGTGAACACAGATGCAAAATATTCATTTAAAACCTCACCTGCATCTTTCGGCTCTACACGCAGATTGCCACTTTGGTCCCTAATGGGCCCTACTCTTTCCCTGGTTTTCCTCTTGCCCTTAATATACTTATGAAGCACTTTGGGATTTTCCGTTATTTTGCCCGCTAGTGTTTTTTCATGCCCCTTCTTCGCTCTCCTAATTTCTTTTTTTAAGTACCCCCCTGCAATTTCTATACTCCTCTAGGGCTTCCACTGTTTTTAGTCCTTTGTATCTGCCAAAAGCCTCCCTTTTTTTCCTAATCCATTCATGTATATCCCTTGACATCCAGGGTTCCCTGGACTTGTTCCCACCCTTGATCTTTACGGGAACATGTTGCCGTTGTACTCTCTATTTCCTTTCTGAATGACCCCCACCGCTCTGATATGGATTTTCCTGCAAGTAGCTGATCCAAGTTCACTTTGGCCAGATCCTGCCTTATATTAAAATCGGCCTTTCCCCAATTTAGAACCTTTATTTCCGGTCTATCTTTGTCCTTTTCCATGACTACCTTAAACCTCACCGAATTATGGTCCCTGTCACCAAAATGCTCTCCTACTGACACTTCTACCACTTGCCCAGCTACATTCCCTAGAATTAGGTCCAGTACTGCCCCCTCTCTTGTCGGACTTTCTACATGCTGGCTCAAAAAGCTCTCCTGGATGCACTTTAAGAATTCTGCCCCCTCTAAGCCTTTCACACTCTGACTATCCCAGTTAATATTGGGGAAGTTGAAATCCCCTACTATTATTAGTATATCGATTCACTCTTCTCTGCCATGTGTCTGCCCATTTCACCAGTCTGTCTCTGCCCTCCTGAAGTCTGCTATGACCCTTCTCACTATTTACTACCTTTCTGAGTTTCGAGCAATCTGCAATTTTTTAAATTATGCTCTGTATCCCCAAGTGCAGGTCATTAACATATATCGAAAAGAGCAGTCGTACTAATACTGAGTCCTGTGGGATAACACTGCACTCTTTCCTCTAGTCTGAAAAACAGCCGTTCACTACTGCTCTCTGTTTCCTTTCCCTTAGACAATATTATATCAACGCTGACATTGCCCATTTAATCCCATGGGCTTCTAATTTGCTAACATGTCTATTATGTGGTTCTTGGTCAAGCACCTTTTGAAAGTCCATATACACAACATCAACCGCACAACCCTTGTCAACTGTTAATTCGTTAAACAACTCAATCAATTTATTCAACCACAATATGCCTTTAATAAATCCATGCTGGCTGCAATTTATTAACCCATGTTTTTCCAAGTGAATATTTTCTCCTGGATTATTGTCTAAAAGTTTCTCCACTGTCGTTGTTAGGCTGAATGACCTGTAGTTGCTGGGTTCATCCCTCTCCCCTTCATTGAACAGGGGTGTAACATTTGCAACTCTCCACTCTGCTGGCACCACTCACAAGTCCAAGGAGCATTGGAACAATTTGGCTCGAGCCGCCTCAGAGTAGCTGCAGTTCCTGAGAAGCAGTAAATGTTTTGTCTGTGAATATTAATATCAGGTTCTGCAAAAATCCTGCTGACCAGCATCATTCATCGGGAGGGAAGAACATCATTCACCCATTTCAAACAAATTAGCGAAGTTAGCATCAAAAGGATAACCAACTGTTAATGAATATTCACTTAAAGTAAGTTAAATCCCCTGATCCTGCTGTTGAATGGAATCAGCAGCATTGAATTCAATAAACTGGCTGAATATGGGGTGATATTGATCTTTGCCAGTATCGTGAAATGGGCTCATAGCGAATCAGCGCCCATTTTACATCGCGCCTCATTTTTCCCTCCTGGTGCAGAGTCAGTGTCAGGCTGAACTCAGCAGCAACAAGCAAAGTGCCTGTGTTCAAGTTGCTGCGGATGGTCAGTGATTTTACACATTGCTCTGAATTTAGTGATAGATATTTGAAATAAAGCAGCGTACTGTTGTGCCAGAGACAGGTGTGGGAGGGGGAGAATTGTGAGTGCACGGAACCGAAAGCAGGCTCTGTTACCAGCGTGAAACCAACACCGCCTTGTTTTCCTCCTCCTGCTCCACCCAGGCAGTCCTCTCGCCCAAGTGCTGTAAGAGGACAATCTGCCCCAGTTCATTCTCACTGCAGGCCCTTCACTCCGCTCATCAATATATTCATTATTATTCTCTACAGAAAGTCACTGAGCTGGTGGAGCAGGGAAACCGGGCGGACAGTTCCAAACTTCTCCTAAATCTGGTGATGGAGAAAGGCTCTCAGGCCCGAAGGGTGATGTGGGAATCCTTTGTGAAAATGCGCCATGGGGTACCAAAGCTGGACAAAATACTGAAAGAAATACAGGAACCTGGTACGGTGAATTCAATTTCACTTCTAAAATTGCATATTTTACTAAAGTAGTACACAGATTTGCTTTCATGAAAACTAATTTATTTAAACAGGTTTCTTTCGATTTAATGACATGAAAGCCACAGAATGTTTATCCGAAGTTCCCAATCAGCTGAAAGGTAGTTGATGGGGTAAAGATTTCAAACAGATTACTTCGGTTCTGATTATCAGAGGCTTTAACTTTGAGCATTGGTTTAGAGATTTCTAGAATCTGGGGTGAGAAGTTCAAGAGCTGGGCAAACAGAATTCAACTTCAATTTCACTTGTCACTGATTCTGAAATGTGTTCTTTGAAATGTGTGGGATGAAGTTACCATTCACACCAGGTGTGGGATTATCTTTAAATATTCGTTTCAAACTGCCGGCGCGACATCGGCCATCTCCATTTTCTCTGCTCCCCTCACTCATTCCAACCTACCTCCCTCTGAACATGCAGCATTCCGTTCTCTCAGAACCAGCCCTAACATTATCATTAAACCTGCTGATCAGGATGGTGCTGTTGTTGTTTGGTGAACCGAACTCTACCATGCGGAAGCTGAACGCCAACTCTCCGACACCTCCTACCTCCGCCTGGACCATGACCCCACTACTGAATATCAAGCCATTGTTTCCAAGACTGTCACTCACATCATCTCCTCTGGAGATCTTCCCTCCATGGCCGCCAACCTCATAGTTCCCCAACCCCGCACAGCCCGCTTCTACCTCCTCCCCATGATCCACAAACAGGACTGCCCTGGTAGACCCATCGTTTCAGCCTGATCTTGCCCCACGGAACTTATTTCTTCCTATCTCGACTCTAGTTTTCTCCCCTTGTCCAGTCTCTTCCCACCTACATCCACAACTCTTCTGACGCCCTCCGCCACAGTTTCCAGTTCTTCTGACGCCCTCCGCCACAGTTTCCAGTTCTTCTGACGCCCTCCACCACAGTTTCCAGTTTCCTGGCCCCAACCGCCTCCTTTTCACTATGGGCGTCCAATCCCTCTACACCTCCATTCCCCACCAGGATGGCCTGAGGGTGCTCTGCTTCTTCCTTGAACAAAGGCCCAACCAGTCTCCGTCCACCACCACCCTCCTTCACCTAGCTGAACTTGTTCTCACGTTGAACAACTTCTCCTTTGACTCCACTAACTTCTTCCAAATTAAAGGTGTTTCTTTGGGAACCTGCATGGGTCCTAGCTATGCCTACCTTTTTGTGGGATATGTGGAACATTCTTTATTCCAGTCCTACTCGGGTGCCCTCCCTCACCTCTTTTTTCCGGTACACTGATGACTATCAGTGCCGTTTCCTGCTCTCGCCCTGAACTACAAAATTTAATTCACTTTGTTGCCAAATTCCCTCACCTTCACATGGTCCATCTTCGACTCTTACTTTCAGTTCCTCGATTTCTCTACTGCATCTCTGGGGAAAGGCTATTGACAAACATTCACTATAAGCCCACAGACTCCCACAGCTACCTGGACTGCACTTCCTGCCAACCCGCTTCCTGTAATGACTCTCTTCCATTTTCCCAGTTTCTCTGTCTCCACCGCATCTGCTCTGACGATGCCACCTTCCATACTAGTGCTCCTGAAATGTCTTCCTTTTTCCTAACTACGAATTCCCCTCTACCGTGGTTGACACTGCCCTTGACCGTGTCCGCTCCATCTCCTGCACTTCTGCCCTCACCCCTTCCCCTCCCGGAACCAAGATAGAGTTCCCCTTGTCCTCACCTTTCACCCCACCAGCCTCCACATTCAACGGATAATTTTCCGCCACCTCCAGCGTGATCCCAGCACCAAACACATCTCCTCCTCACCTCCCCATTCAGCATTCTGAAGGGACTGCTCCCTCTGCGACACCCTGGTCCACTCCTCTCTCATCCCCAACATACCATCCGCTTCCCATGGCACCTTCCCATGCAAGCGCAGGAGATGCAACACCTGACCTTTTAACTCCACCCTTCCCACTATGCAGGGCCCCATATACTCCTTCCAGGTGAAACAGCGATTTACTTGTACTTCTTGCAATTTAGTATACTGTATTCGCTGCTCACGATGCGGTCTTCTCTACATTGGGGAGAGCAAACGCAGATTGGGTGACTGCTTTGCAGAACACCTCCATTCAGTCCGTACGGGTGACCCTGTGCTTCTGATCACCTGTCACTTTAATTCTCCGCTCTCCGCTCCAGTCCCACTCTGACCTTTTGTCCCCAGCCTCTTACACTGTTGCTATGAAGCTCAACTTAAGCTCGAGGAACAGCCCCTCATCTTTCGATTAGGCACTTTACAGCCTTCTGTATTCAACGTCGAGTTCAACAATTTCAGACCATAACCTCTGCCCCATCATTTTTTTTCTCTCTTTAACATGACAGCGGTTGATGATTCTGCCATTGCCATTTACACTTCAACTAGAGTCATCTTTTGTTTCTTAACTTGTCCCAATACAATCCCTTTTTACCTTGCATCATCATCCCTTTTGTCTCTTAATCTCTCCTGTCTTCCATCCTATCACAGACCTTCCCTTTTGTTCTTTCCTCCCCTCCCCCCACTCCCTGCTTTTACACTTACTTAAAAACCTATTACATCTCCAACTGTTTCCAGTTATGAGGGAGGGTCATCGACCTGAAACGTTAACCCTGTTTCTCGCTCTGCAGATTCTGTCTGACACGCTGAGTATTTCCAGCATTTTCTGTTTTTATTATGTTAAATATGCAGATGTTGTTATTTCTCCAGTGGTTTATCCAGCTGTTCATGTGACAGTCATTTGCTGCCAGGGCACTTCACTGACTGGGATAAAATATCAAACACCCAGTGGTCAGTCTGTCTAACACACTGATTAATCAGCAGAGAAAATGAATTTATTGCGTCTTCCCTGGATGACTCAAATGGATGATGTACCAGTTAGTGCAGTGTTTAGCCATAGGGCTAGATATTCAATTGTGCACTGCCGGTTATTCGGCCGCTTATCAAACTCCTGCAGCCAATATTGTGGGCAGGAAGCGCACTTGCATTTCCAGCCTGAATTGTGGATCGGGTATTGCTGTGCTGGCGGGAGTTCACGCCCAAATAATTTAAGAGTGAAAATATTATGTAAATGAGGGTCCTGCGCTTCCTGCTGGACCCTTTCCCACTTGGGGTAAGCCGCACCGTCTCACCCCACGTGCACCTGGCGCAAACCGGCAGGAAGGAGCCCTGACCAGCGCTACTGAAAGGAATCATGGGGAACTTACAGTTTAGTAACTGACTTCTCGTTTCAGGCAGCTGCTTAACTTCTGGGCGTTTCTTGCTGTGTTTTACCATTCTGGAAATTTTGCTTTGTCTAAAAAGAGTAAGATGCTGCTGATCTTGCACTGATGTTGACTCACTCACAGATAGTTTGACTGCAGTCATGAGTGGTGTCATAGGACAGCCTTTGGGACTGAAGGAGAGGCAGCAGCAAATAACACAGCAGGAGCAGCAGGGCGAGCAGCGGGGAACGCGGTAAGAGCAGCGGGGAATGCGGCAGGAGCAGTGGGGAACGTGGCAGGAGCAGCGGGGAACGCGGCGCGAGCAGCGGGGAATGCGGCGAGCGGCGTGAGCGGCGAGCGGCACGGCGGGAGCGGCGAGTGGCGCGAGTGGCGCGGCGGGAGCGGCGAGTGGCACGCGGCGTGCGGCGAGAGCGACGCGGCGGGGGTGGAGCGGCGGGGGGAGCAAAGCAGCGGGGAGAGCAGCAGGGGACGCGGCGGGGGACGCAGCGGGAGCTGCGGGGGACGCAGCAGGAGCAGCGGGGGACGCAGCGGGGGACGCAGCGGCGGTAGCGGCGGGGGATGCAGCGGGGGACGCAGCGGGAGCTGCGGGGGACGCAGCGGGGGATGCAGCGGGACCTGCGGGGGACACAGCGGGGGACGCAGCGGGAGCAAACGGCGGGGGGGAGCGGCGGGGGAGCGGCGGGGGGAGCAACGCAGCGGGGAGAGCAGCGAGGAACACAGCGGGGGACGTGGCGGGAGATGCGGGGAATGCGGCGAGGCATGCGGCGGGAGGGAGCGGCGCGGGAGCAATGCAGCGGGGAGAGCAGCGAGGAACGCGGCGGGGGACGCAGCGGCGAGTGGCGGAAGCGGCGCGGCGGGAGCGACGCGGCGGTGAATGCGGCGGGAGCGACGCGGCGGGGAAGGCGGCAGGAGCAGCGGGGAACATGGCAAGGCACGCGGCGGGGGGGGAGCGGCGGGGGGAGCAACGCAGCGGGGAGAGCAGTGGGGGACTTGGCGGGGGACGCAGCGGGAGATGCGGGGGACGCAGCGGGAGCAGCGGGGGACACAGCAGGGGACGCAGCGGGGCACGCAGCGGGGGACGCAGCGGGAGCTGCGGGGGACGCAGCTGGGGACACAGCGGGGGCCGCAGTGGGAGCTGTGGGGGACGCTGCGGGGGACGCAGTGGTGGACGCAGTGGTAGCTGCGGGGGACACAGCGGGGGATGCAGTGGGGGACGCAGCGGGGGACGCAGCGGGAGCTGCGGGGGAAGCCGCGGGGGACGCGGCGGGAGCAGCGGGGGATGCGGCGGGGGACGCGGCGGGAGCTGCGGGGGACACGGCGGGAGCTGCGGGGGACGCGGCGGGATCTGTGGGGGACGCTGCGGGGGTTGCGGCGGGAGCTGCGGGGGATGCGGCGGGAGCTGCGGGGGATGAGGCGGACGCAGCAGGAGCTGTGGGGGACGCGGCGGGGGATGCTGTGGGGGATGCAGCGAGAGCTGCGCGGGACGCAGCGCGGGACGCAGCGGGAGCTGCGGGGGTCAAAGCGGGGGATGCAGCGGGAGCTGCGGGGGACGCAGCGGGAGCTGCGGGGGGCGCAGCGGGGGATGCAGCGGGGGACGCAGCGGGAGCCGCGGGGGACGCAGCGCGAGCCACGGGGGACGCAGCGGGAGACACGGGGGACGCAGCGGGAGCTGCGGCGGACGCAGCGGGGGACGCAGCGGGAGCTGCGGGGGATGCAGCGGGGGATGCAGCGGGAGCTGCGGGGGACACAGCGGGGGACGCAGTGGGAGCTGCGGGGGATGCACCAGGGGACGCGGCGGGAGCTGAGGGGGACGTGGCGGGTGACGCGGCGGGAGCTGCGAGGTACGTGGCGGGGACGCGGCGGGAGCTGCAGGGGACACAGCGGGGGATGCGGTGGTAGCTGCGGGGGATGCGGCGGGGGGAGCTGCGAGGGATGCGGCGGGGGATGCGGCGGGAGCCGCGGGGGATACGGCTGAGGATGCGCCGGTAGTTGCGGGGGGAGCTGCGGGGGATGCTGCGGGGGAGCTGCGGGGGAAGCTGCGGGGGATGCAGTGGGGTACGCAGCGGGGGACGCAGCGGGAGCCGCGGGGGACGCCGCGGGGGACGCGGCTGGTGCCACTGGGGACGCAGCGGGAGCCGCGGGGAATGCAGCGGGAGCCGCAGGGGACGCAGCGGGAGCGGCGGGAGACGCAGCGGGAGCCGCAGCGGGTGACGCAGCGGGAGCCGCGGCGGACGCAGCGGGAGCCGCGGGGAACGCAGCGGGAGCAGCAGGGGATGAAGCCGGAGCCGCGGGGGACGCAGCGGGGGACTCAGCGGGAGCTGCGGGGGACGCAGCGGGGGACGCAGCTGGAGCTGCGGGGGACGCAGCGGAGGACGCAGCGGGAGCTGCGGGGGATTCAGCGGGAGCAGCGGGGGATGCAGACGGAGCCGCGGGGGACGCAGCGGGGGACGCAGCGGGAGCTGCGGGGTCACAGCGGGAGCTGTGGGGTCGCAGCGGGGGACGCAGCGGGAGCTGCGGGGGACGCAGCGGGGGATGCAGCGGGAGCTGCGGGGGACGCTGTGGGGGACGCAGCGGGGGACGCAGCGGGAGCTGCGGGGGATGCAGCGTGGGACGCAGCGGGAGCTGCGGGTTACGCAGCGGGAGCTACGGGGGACGCTGCGGGGGACGCAGCGGGAGCTGCGGGGGAATCTGCGGGGGACGCAGCGGGAGCTGCGGGGAACGCAGCGGGGGACGCAGCGCGAGCTGCGGGGGATGCAGCGGGGGATGCAGCGGTGGACGCAGCGGGAGCTGCGGTGGATGCAGCGGGGGCCGCAGCGGGAGCCGCGGGGGACGCAGCGGGAGCCGCGGGGTACACAGTGGGGGCCGCGGGGGATGCAGCGGAGGACACAGCCGGAGCCGAGGGGGTCGCAGCGGGAGCCGCGGGGGACGCAGCGGGGGCCGCGGGGGACGCAGTGGAGGACACACCGGGAGCCGCGGGGGACGCAGCGGGGGACGCAGCGGGGGACGCAGCGGGAGCCGCGGGGGATGCAGCGGGGGACGCGGCGGGAGCCGCGGGGGACGCAGCGGGAGCCGCGGGGGACGCAGCGGGAGCAGCGGGGGACGCAGCGGGAGCCGCGGGGGACGCAGCGGGAGCTGCGGGGGACGCAGCGGGGGACGCAGCGGGGGATGCAGCGGGAGCAGCGGGGGACGCAGCGGGAGCTGCGGGGGATGCAGCAGGAGCTGCGGGGAACGCAGCGGGGGACGCAGCGGGACCTTCGGGGGACGCAGCGGGAGCTGCGGGGGACGCAGCGGGGGACGCAGCGGGAGCTGCGGGGGACGCAGCGGGAGCTACGGGGGACGCTGCGGGGGACGCAGCGGGAGCTGCGCGGGACGCAGCGGGGGACGCAGCGGGAGCTGCGGGGGACTCTGCGGGGAACGCAGCGGGGAGCTGGGAGGAACGCAGCGGGGGCGCGCAGCGGGAGCCGCGGGGGATGCAGAGGGAGCCGCGGGGGACGCAGCGGGAGCGGCGGGGGACGCAGCGGGAGCGGCGGGGGACGCAGCGGTAGCCGCAGCGGGGGACGCAGCGGGAGCAGCGGGGGACGCAGCGGGTGCCGCGGGGGACGCAGCGGGAGCCGTGGGGGATGCAGCGGGAGCAGCGGGGGATGCAGCCGGAGCCGCGGGGGACGCAGCGGGGGCGGAGCGGGAGCTGCGGGGGATGCAGCGGGGGACGCAGCGGGAGCTGCGGGGTCACAGCGGGAGCTGCGGGGAATGCAGCGGGGGACGCAGCAGGAGCTGCGGGGGACGCAGCGGGGGACGCAGCTAGAGCTGCGGGGGACACAGCGGGGGACGCAGCAGGAGCTGCGGGGGACGCAGCGGGGGACGCAGCGGGAGCTGCGGGGGACGCAGCGTGGGATGCAGCGGGAGCTACGGGGGACGCTGCGGGGGACGCAGCGGGGGACGCAGCGGGAGCTGCGCGGGACTCTGCGGGGGACGCAGCGGGAGCTGCGGGGGATGCAGCGGGGGACGCAGCGGGAGCTGCGGGGGACGCAGCGGGGGATGCAGCGGTGGACGCAGCGGGAGCTGCGGGGGATGCAGCGGGGGCCGCAGCGGGAGCCGCGGGGGACGCAGCGGGAGCCGCGGGGTACGCAGCGGGGGCCGCGGGGGACGCAGCGGAGGACACAGCCGGAGCCGAGGGGGACGCAGCGGGAGCCGCAGCGGTAGCCGCGGGGGATGCAGCGGGAGACGCAGCGGGAGCCGCGGGGGACGCAGCGGGGGCCGCGGGGGACGCAGTGGAGGACACAGCGGGAGCCGCGGGGGACGCAGCGGGGGCCGCGGCGGTAGCCGCGCGGGACGCAGCGGGAGCCGCGGGGGATGCAGCGGGGGACGCGGCGGGAGCCGCGGGGGAAGCAGCGGGAGCCGCGGGGGACGCAGCGGGAGCCGCGGGGGACGCGGCGGGAGCTGCGGGGTAACAGCGGGAGCTGCGGGGAAGCAGCGGGGGACGCAGAAGGAGCTGCGAGGGACGCAGCGGGGGACGCAGCTGGAGCTGCGGGGGACGCAGCGGGGGACGCAGCAGGAGCTGCGGGGGATGCAGCGGGGGACGCAGCGGGAGCTGCGGGGGATGCAGCGTGGGACGCAGCGGGAGCAGCGGGGGACGCAGCGGGAGCTACGGGGGACGCTGCGGGGGACGCAGCGGGGGACGCAGCGGGAGCTGCGGGGGACTCTGCGGGGGATGCAGCGGGAGCTGCGGGGGACGCAGCGGGGGACGCTGCGGGAGCTGCGGGGGACGCAGCGGGGGATGCAGCGGTGGACGCAGCGGGAGCTGCGGGGGATGCAGCGGGGGCCGCAGCGGGAGCCGCGGGGGACGCAGCGGGAGCCGCGGGGTACGCAGCGGGGGCCGCGGGGGACGCAGCGGAGGACACAGCCGGAGCCGAGGGGGACGCAGCGGGAGCAGCAGCGATAGCCGCGGGGGATGCAGCGGGAGCCGCAGCGGGAGCCGCGGGGGACGCAGCGGGAGCCGCGGGGGACGCAGCGGGGGCCGCGGGGGACGCAGTGGAGGACACAGCGGGAGCCGCGGGGGACGCAGCGGGGGACGCGGCGGGAGCCGCGGGGGATGCAGCGGGGGACGCGGCGGGAGCCGCGGGGGACGCAGCGGGAGCCGCGGAGGACGCAGCGGGAGCCGCGGGGGACGCAGCGGGAGCAGCGGGGGACGCAGCGGGAGCCGCGGGGGAAGCAGCGGGAGCTGCGGGGGACGCAGCGGGGGATGCAGCGGGAGCAGCGGGGGACGCAGCGGGAGCTGCGGGGGATGCAGCAGGAGCTGCGGGGAACGCAGCGGGGGACGCAGCGGGACCTTCGGGGGACGCAGCGGGAGCTGCGGGGGATGCAGCGGGGGACGCAGCGGGGGACGCAGCGGGAGCAGCGGGGAACGCAGCGGGTGCCGCGGGGGACGCAGCGGGAGCCGTGGGGGATGCAGCGGGAGCAGCGGGGGACGCAGCCGGAGCCGCGGGGGACGCAGCGGGGGACGGAGCGGGAGCTGCGGGGGATGCAGCGGGGGACGCAGCGGGAGCTGCGGGGTCACAGCGGGAGCTGCGGGGAATGCAGCGGGGGACGCAGCAGGAGCTGCGGCGGACGCAGCGGGGGACGCAGCTGGAGCTGCGGGGGACACAGCGGGGGACGCAGCGGGACCTGCGGGGGACTCAGCGGGGGATGCAGCGGGAGCTGTGAGGGATGCAGCGGGAGCTGCGGGGGACGAAGCGGGGGACGCAGCGGGAGCTGCGGGGGATGCATCGGGGGACGCAGCGGGAGCTGCGGGAGACGCAGCGGGAGCTGCGGGTGACGCATCGGGAGCTACGGGGGACTCTGCGGGGGACGCAGCGGGAGCTGCGGGTGACGCAGCGGGAGCTGCGGTGGACACAGAGGGGGACGCAGCGGGAGCTGCGGGGGACGCAGTGGGGGATGCAGCGGGAGCTGCGGGGGCGCAGTGGGAGCTGCGGGGGATGCAGCGGCGGACGCAGTGGGGGACGCAGCGGAAGCAGTGGGGGACGCAACGGGGGACGCAGAGGGAGCTGCGGGGGAAGCAGTGGGGAATGCAACGGGAGCTGCGTGGGTTGCAGCGGGGGACGCAGCGGGGGACGCAGCGGGAGCTGCGGGGGACGCAGCGGGGGACGCAGCGGGAGCTGCGGGGGACGCAGCGGGCGACGCAGCGGGAGCTGCGGGGGACGCAGCGCGGGACGCAGCGGGAGCCGCGGGGGACGCAACGGGGGCCGCGGGGGACGCAGCGGGAGCTGCGGGGGACGCAGCGGGGGACGCAGCGGGAGCTGCGGGGGACGCAGCGGGGGAGGCAGCGGGAGCTGCGGGGGTTGCTGCGGGGGATGCAGCGGGGGCTGCGGGGGACGCAGGGGGGACGCTGCGGGGGACGCAGCGGGGGATGCGGGGGACGCAGCGGTGGACGCGGGGGACGCAGCGGGGGACGAAGTGGGAGCTGCGGGGGATGCAGCGGGAGCTGCGGAGGATGCAGCAGGAGATGCGGGGGACGCAGAGGGGGACGCAGCGGGAGCTGCGGGGGACGCAGTGGGGGACGCAGCGGGAGCTGCGGGGGACGCAGTGGGAGCTGCGGGGGATGCAGCGGGGGACGCAGTGGGGGACGCAGTGGGAGCAGCGGGGGACGCAGTGGGGGACGCAGCGGGGGACGCAGCGGGAGCTGCGGGGGACGCACCGGGGGACGCAGCGGGAGCTGCGGGGGATGCAGCGGGGAATGCAGCGGGGGCTGCGGGGGACGCAGCGGGGGCTGCGGTGGACATGGAGGAAGCCACTGGGAACGCGGCGGGAGCTGCGGGGGACGCGGCGGGAGCAGCGGGGGACGCGGCGGGGGACGCGGCGGGGGACGTGGCGGGAGCCGCGGGGGACGCGGCGGGGGATGCGGCGGGAGCTGCGGGGGACGCGGAGGGGGCTGCGGGTTATGCGGTGGGGGATGCGGCGGGAGCTGCGGGGGACGCGGCGGGAGCTGCGGGGGACGCGGCGGGGGATGCGGCAGGAGCTGCGGGGGACGCGGAGGGGGCTGCGGGGTATGCGGTGGGGGATGCGGCGGGAGCTGCGGGGGACGCGGCGGGAGCTGCGGGGGACGCGGAGGGGGACGCGGCGGGAGCTGCGGGGGACGCGGAGGGGGACGCGGCGGGAGCTGCGGGGTACGCGGCGGGGGAGGCGGCGGGAGCTGCGGCGGATGCGGCGAGAGCTGCGGGGGACGCGGCGGGTGATGTGGCGGGAGCTGCGGGGTACGTGGCGGGGACGCGGCGGGAGCTGCAGGGGACGCGGCGGGTGACGCGGCGGTAGCTGCGGGGGACGCGGTGGGAGCTGCGGGGGACGCAGCGGGGGACGTAGCGGGTGCTGCGGGGGATGCAGCGGGAGCTGCGGGGGACGCAGCGGGGGATGCAGTGGGAGCTGCGGGGGGAGCTGTGGGGGACGCAGCGGGGGACACAGCGGGAGCTGCGGGGGACGCAGAGGGAGCAGCGGGGGACGCAGCGGGGGGCGGCGCGGGGGACGCTGCGGGGGACGCAGCGGGAGCTGCGGGGGACGCTGCGGGGGATGCAGCGGGAGCTGCGTGGGATGCAGCGGGGGACGCAGCGGGGGCTGCGGGGGACGTGGAGGAAGCCACTGGGGATGCGGCGGGAGCTGTGGGGGACGCGGCGGGAGCTGCAGGGGACGCGGCGGGGGACGCGGCGGGGGACGTGGCGGGGGGCTGCGCGGGGGACGCTGCGGGGGGCGGCGCGGGGGACGCTGCGGGGGACGCAGCGGGAGCTGCGGGGGACGCTGCGGGGAATGCAGCGGGAGCTGTGTGGGATGCAGTGGGGGACGAAGCGGGGGCTGTGAGGAACGCAGCCTGGAATGCAGCGGGGCACGCAGCGGGGAGCTGCGAGGAATGCAGCTGGGGCACGCAGCGGGGGACGCAGCAGAGTACAAGAGCAGCTGACACAGGAGGGATCAGTAGAGGCACTCCGCAGAAGTCCATGCCCACAGCGTGTATTCAGGGGCCGTTTGCTCGACATTAAAGGGAACCTGGATATGTACATGAGGGTAAAGGAATAGATAGATATGCTGATGGGATGAGATGGTGCGGTGGGATGAGGCTCGGTCGGAGCAGATACACCGGCACAGACCTTTTCGACTGAACTGCTTGTTTCAGTGCTATAGATTCAATGGTAACTCTATGTACCGTCACTAAGGCGCCTTCACTTCACCAAGGGGGCTGTCATCGAGCTATGTCACCTGCTGCAGACACAAGTCCAGCAAGGACTGCACTGCCTGCGGCCATCAAAGTCACCGTTCTCCTTAACTTCAAAACCATGGGCACCTTACAGGCTGTAGCAGGTGACACCAGTGATCTATCCGAGTCAGCAGTCCACTGCTGTATCAGGGAGATCATTGAGGCTCTCTTTACCAGGATGGACACCTCTATGTTCTTCCATAATGAGAGAGCGAAGCAGGATGAGAGAGCTCCAGGCTGCGTCCACATGACCGGCTTTCCCAGGCTGCGAAGTACCATAGACAGCCGCTACCTTGCCTTGAGTGCTCCCCATTCCCAGCCTGGCATGTTGATCAATCGTAAGGGAGTCCACTCCTTTAATGCATAGTTGGTTAGCGACCACAAGCAGCACCTCATATGGACCTGTTTCCGCTATCCTGGGAGCAGTCATGACTCTGTCATCCTGCACCAGTCGTCTGTGAAACCTTTATTCAAGCCAGGCCCTCAGGTTTCAGGCTGGTGCTTGTCGACGAGGACTAGTCCCTCTAGACAGGGCTCACTACTGTCAGGGACCCAAGCACAGCTGCAGATCTGGTCTACCATGAGAGTCATGCCGTCGTGAGAAACCTCACAGACCACACAATCGAGATCTACTACTTCCCTAAGCTATTGTTCAGATTTGTGGTCGTCTGCTGCATTTTGCAAATCATTGCCATCGTGAGGAGCAACGAGAAGTACTCCAGAAACAAGTGGAGCCCGAAGAGTGGAAGGAGGAGGAGAGGCATCGATCACAGTGCCCCGAGCTGAATCAGCTCTCGGAGATCAGTTCATCGAAGAGCGCTTTCTCCAAATCATCACTTCCATTCCCAATACATGAAATGTCCCACAACCCTTACCACTGTGCTTACTACCACCATCCTGTGGCCTTCCTTCAGTTCAGCTTAAAGGGTCCGGCCCTCACTCCACTACAAAAATCAACACCAACACCAAATTCAGTACAATAAACACTTTCATCAAACAATGCAAGTGCATCTCAATGTAATAGTTAAGAGAAATAATTAAGAATCAACCTTGTACCAGCTCTTTGAGCGCCGGCAATATTCCGGCCAGAGTGCGGGTTTGGAGGCAGGTCTGCAGTCAAAAACACAAAGATTGACCGGGTCGGTATCCCGCTGTAAACCCGCCTCCTTGTCAGTTTCCCAAGTGTCGGGTCTGTCATCCCTGAACAGACCCAACACCAAGCGGCGGGTCAGCCAATTTCAATACTTCAAAGCTTGTTAAAAGGTAGTTACGCATCATTTCCCCATGTACTTACCATTTGACCAGGTTAATAACGAGGTTCCTGGAGAGCGGGTATTATGTCAGGTTCGTATGTCGTGTTCTCAATGACTCTCCATTGCTGTGAGTAGGTGACCGATGCCAAAGTGGTTTAAAACCTACCATTTCACAGCTGTTCAATTCCCAAACTTCGAAGCTGGAGCCTTCATGATTTGGAACCCACTTTTGCGCTTTATGCAGATAAGAAGTGTTTGGAGTAAACTCGCTCTCCCCTGTCACCTCCTTGGATCAGCCTCTCTCACCATTAACAGATCGCTTCTGTCATCTCAACTTCAGCTGCCATCTATTCCAGTAGCATCGGTACCCTTGAAAAAAGCTCACCTTGGTCCTCAGAATCGCACCACAATCAGCCCCAACACCAGCAGTACCAGGCACACCAGCATCACCAACAACAACACCAACCTGCTCCGCAATAACCAGATGTTGCACAGGACACAGGGCATCAGCACCTGAGCACATAGATGCCAGGGATGAACTCGCCATGGCCAGAATTACTGCACTTAACACCATGGCTACCACATGATGCGCCAGGTTGGCACCACCATACACCAGCACCATTAAACATCTCTACAATGCCGAAGCCATTCCATTCACACTCATCAGCATTGTGGGGGATACTATTATGTCTCACCATTCACTGCAACTCACTAAGCCAATTCCAAAAGTGCACACAATTCTGTCCAAGAACGCAATGTGTTGAAAATAAAGATTTCAATGTTTCACAGCACATCAACACAAACTTCACATGAATATTGGCTAAAGCACCCAAGTGCCTACCTTTGTGTGTTTTTATTTGGGACGCTTGCAGTAGGTTGAGTGTGAGGGGTGGCGAGTGAGATGTAGAGAGGGATGGGGGAGGTGCAAACTAAGTTGGTGTGAGTAAGGATTAGCAGGAGTAGGATAGGGAAGGCACATGGCTGGGGATGTGATGAGTGGCACAGCAGGATGAGGTTGAGTGTGTGTTGCAGTAACTTTTTGTAATCTACTGAGATCATTGAACGGTTTGTGCCACTGCAGCCTGGTCCACCGGACGACACACCTGCTTGTGCCCCACTGTGCAATGTGCAACCAGGCTGCATTGGTCTCCAGGGGAGGTGTCTTCCGCACATTGGAAAAGAAGAGAACCTCCCTGCGTGCTGTGACTCTCCATAAGTATATGGAGGGAGTCATGAGAGAGCCTGCGTGCAGCCATGCTCCTCTGTGCAGGGGTTGTTAGTGGTTGAAGCAACTCCATGCTGTAGAACACTTGACAGCACAAATGCCAAAATCAATTTGGACATGACCCCTTTACAGAATCCGGCTGATGGCACGTCACCAAATGACATCATCAGACCTGCTTCCGTTTTATTGGTCTGGAACCTCGCAGGGCGGGACTTAACAAGCCCCATCAACGGAAAATTCTTCTCTCACAGCGGGATGGAGCCAGGGACGGTGTCGCCATCCGGCGCCAAGCTCGGTCGCACTTAGCTTGCCTCGGGAGGTGAAATCGTGGCCTTTGTGTCTGTATTGCGTGCTCGTTTCCCTATCCTAGTGCTCCTATGAGGTATTTCCCCAGTGGCTACAGCTTATGAGCTGGAACGCTGCTGAATGACCATTGTGGACACTTCAGATGGCTGTGATGGGTGACCTCGAGCAGCTCTGTGCCTAGAAGGGCCGGCTGCAGACTGTGGCATCTTGAAGTGGGTCCACGTGGCTGTGTGGCACTAACAGGTGCACTGCTGGGCTGGTTGCTGGGGGAGTAGACATGCTGTCCTCCTGAGAGAGGACAGTAGGTGCCTCTCCCATGGAGCCAAGGCCACCCTCCTGGGACTGTTTCTCAGCACTCCTAGCAGTAATGGCAGATGCCATGGAAGACGCCAGCAGAATCTCCATCATGGTGGGCGCCACTGGTGTGCTGATGGAGCTGATCACTCGGCCCATATTGCACAGAGTGGGCTCCATGCCTGTGGAAAGCCTTGACACAAGTTGGAGCTCACTGGCAGGCTGCCCAGTGCACCGAGCATTTCCTGATATATGTCCATCAGCTTTCTTCGGTAGGCGGGTCCCTCGACGTCAGTATCTGAGTCCACTGCAGCAAAGTTAGAATGTGATCTCGCCCTCCAGTGAGCACGTGCCCAATCCTCCATCCCCATCTCCTGAACGTTCACCATGTGAGGACCCCTTATCTAGCCTAGCCTCGCCTCTAAAATGCATGTGGTGCCAGTATCTGAGCTGCTGCTTGCAATGGTTACCTCGAGTAATGTTGCAGCCCCAGGAAGACTGGACTGCTGTTCCTCTACTGACAGAAGGATGTCAACATCAGCAGCTGAACTGAAAGAGATGGACAATTGTTGCCTTTTACTTTAAAGTTGGAACAGAGAGAGAGGGACATTTCTGGTGAAAGCACCTGTAGTTTGTCGTGCACAGGGTCAGGGTGAAATAGATGTAAGAAGCGAAAAATAGGAAAAGGTGTGAGAAAATCTGCAACGTTTCCTCCAGTGATGCCAGTCGCCACGGACATGGCTCTGTCCCTGCTGGTGATGGTCAGTACATATTCTCTGCGGTGGGAGAGTATGTTCAGACAGGCTCGGCCTCGTCTGGTGACAGCTTCCTGTCTCAAGTCCACTTGAGCTTCTGCAAGAAGGGAATGTGTTCGTAACATTCTTGTGAGGTGTTTGAAAATGCGCATGTCATGGTAGAAAAGCTGGTATGCAGCGTATGGGATGTTAGATTTGGGGTGTGTGACTTTGAGGAGAAGGATATATAGTGAAGTGTGGTGCAGTGTTTGTGGGGGGTGTAGAGAAGTAGGTAGGGGAGTATTAAGAGTGTAGTGAGGCTGGAGGTGGGGGAGGTGTGAGCAGAGAGTAAGAGAGAATGTTCTTACCTTGACGACTCCAATGGAGTCATTACGGAAAAGCAGCCGTGTCCTGGGAGCTAAGCCTCCAGCACTGCTAAAATTATCAGGGAGGTTTATAAAATTATGAGGGACTTATATAGTGTGGATATGAAGCAACTGTTTCGCTAGAAGAGAGGTCAATAACCAGGGAGCAGAGATTTATAGTAATTGGTAGAAGGATTAGAGGGGAGTTGAGTACTTTTTTCACCCAGAGGGTGCTGGGGGTCTGGAACTCACTGCCTAAAAGTGCAGTAGCGGCAGAAACCCTCATTGCATTTAAAACGTACTTGGATGTGCACTTGAGAGCCTCCACAGCCCTCTGGGGTAGAGAATTCCAAAGATTCACCACCTCTGTGTGAAGAAATTTCTTCTCTCAGTCCTGAATAGCCTAACCTTTATCCTGAGGCTGTGGCCCCTGGTTCTTGACTCCCCAGCCAAGGGAAACATTCTCCCAGCATCCACCCTATCAAGCCCTGTAATAATTTTGTATGCGTCAATGAGATCCCCTCTCATTCTTCTGAATTCAAGAGAATACAGGCCTAGCTTACTCTCTCTCTTCTCACACGACAGTCTCGCTATCTCAGGAATCAATCTCGTGAACTTTCGTTGCACTCCCTTCATGGCAAGTATATCCTTCCTTAGGTAAGGTGACCAAAATTGTACACAGTACTCGAGGTGTGGTCTCACCAAGGCCCTATATAATTGGAGTAAGACTTCTTTACACCTGTACTCAAATCCTCTTGCAATGAAGGCCAGCATACCATTTGTCTTCCTAATGACTTGCTGCACCTACACATTCACTTTCAGTGACTCATGTGCAAGGACACCCAGATCCCTTTGAGCATCTGCATTCCCCAATCTTTCACCATTTAGGAAATACTCTGCCTTTCTGTTTTTTCTACTAAAGTGGATAACTTCACATTTATCCACATTATATTCCATCTGCCATGTTCTCGCCCACTCATTCAGCCTGTTGAGGTCCCTTGAAGCCGCTTCACATCCTCTTCGCAACTGACACTGCCACCTTGCTTTGTGTCATCAAATTTGGAAATGTTTCATTTAGTCCCCTCATCCAAATCATTGATATAGATTGTGAATAGTTGGGGTCCAAGCACCGATCCTTGCGATAACCCACTAGTCACAGCCTGCCATCCTGAAAAAGACCTGTTTATCCCTATTCTTTGTTTTCTGTCTGTTAACCAATTCTCAACCCATGCTACAGGAAACTCTCGATTTACCGGCACCCAAACAACCAGAAATCTCGGTTAACCGGCAAAATTCAGTATTAGGTTCAGTTAAGTTTTTCTTCATATTAGTGGCCGTTTCTTGATTCTTGGCTGTGTAATCGGGGGTTTCTGCACTAGTTGCTAAGCGACAGGGACGCTTGGTCTGTGGCCAGGGATCTTGCAGCTGTTGCTATGCAACAGGGAAGCCTTGTTTTTGTTGCTGTGTACGGAGCTCTCATACCTTTTAACTACAACTCTGTAATCTGGAGTTTTTGATAAACCGGCACCACGCCGGTCCCATCGGTGCCGGATAAAAGAGTTTCCTGTAGTATATTACCCCCAATTCCATGTGCCCTAATTTTGTTCACCAACCTCTTGTGTGGGACCTTATCGAAGGCCTTCTGTAAATCCAGATACTCCGCATCTACCGGTTCCCCTTTGTCTACTCCACTAGTTACATCCTCAAAGAAATCCAATAGTTTTGGCAAACAGGATTTCCCTTTCATAAATCCATGTTGACTCTGCCCAATCTTACTATTAGTTTCTAAGTGCCCAGTTATTGCATCCTTTATAATCGATTCCAGCATTATCCCAACTACTGATGTGAGGCCAACAGGTCTGTAGTTCCCTGTTTTCTCTCTCCCTCCTATCTTAAATAGCGGGGTTACATTTGCTTTCCTCCAATCTGCAGGAACCGTTCCAGAATCAATAGAATTTTGGAAGATGACAACCAATGCGTCCACTATCCCAATGGCCACCTCTTCCAAAACCCTAGGATGTAGGTCATCCGGTCCTTGGGATTTATCGACTTTTAGTCCCATTAATTTTGCCAGTACTGTTTTTTTACCAATAATTTCTTTAAGATCCTCATTCTCGTCACACCCTTGGTTTTCTCGTATTTCTGGGAGGTTTTTTGTGTCTTTCTCCGTGAAGTCAGAAACAAAGTATTTATTTATTTTCTCTGCCATTTCGTCATTCCCCATTATAAATTCTCCCATTTCTGACTGTAAAGGACCTGCATTTACCTTTGCCAGTCTTTTCCTTTTCACATACCTATAGAAGCTTTTACAATCCGTTTTTATATTTTTCGCTAGTTTGTGCTCATATTCCATTTTCCCTTTCTTTATCAATTTCTTGGTCCCCCTTTGCTGATTTCCAAAAAATCACAATCCTCAGGTTGATTGCTTTTTCTGGCTACTTTATAAGCTTTCTCCTTTGACTTAATACTAGCTTTAATTTCTTCTCTTAGCCATGATTGGATCACTTTTTTCCTTTTGGGTTCTTATGCCCTGGAGGAATATATGTTTGTTGCAAATGGCCGAACCCTTATTCTGAGACTGTGCCCCCTGCTTCTAGACTGCCCAGCCAGGGTAAAAATCCTCCCCGCATCTACCCTGTCAAGCCCTGTAAGAATTTTGTATGTTTCAATGAGATCATCTCTCATTCTTTTAAACTCTAGAGAATATAGGCTTAGTCTACTTAATCTCTCCTCATAGGACAATCCTCCCCATCCCAGGAGCAGTCTGATGAACCTTCGTTGCACTCGCTCTATGGCAAGTATATTCTTCGTTAGGTGAGGAGACCAAAAGTGTATACAATACTCCCGGTGTGGTCTCACCAGGGCCCTACATAATTGCAGCAAGATGTCTTTACTCTTATACTCAAATCCTCTTGGTAATAAAGGCAAACATACCATTTGCTTTCCTAATTGCTTGCTGCTTTCTGTAGCTCTAGAAGCCATTTGACCAATTCACAATTGTCTCCCCATTGTCTGTATGCGGAGAGCACTGTTACAAAGTGTTGGTTACCTTTACAAGGTGTTGGTTACCTTTTAAGTCGTGTCAGGGAGGCCCGATATCTAGCACCCACCCCGGCCAAAAGAAAGCACAGGTACATAGCCAGTGAATAGCACAGGTAGCACTAACTGCACCACTGGCTCATTACAATCAGAACAAATAATACCTGCTGCCTTAGTCAACGCTAAGAGGCATGTACAGTGCACCCTCCGTCACTGCATGCCTGTTTTCTGGCCCGATCAAATTCTAGGGCATGCAGTCTGTATGTGCAACACCACTCAAACATTGTTAGTATTTTCTGAAACAAAATAACAGCGGGAAAATTCTGAGAAGCAGAATAAATCCACTTGACCCAAACAAGTCTGTCTCTGTACTTCTCATCTTACTTCTTAGGCAGTCCCTCATAACCGAGGATGACTTGCTTCCACACTAAAAATGAGTTTGCAGGTGACTGAGTCCAATGCGAAACCTACAGTCTCTGTCACAGGTGGGGCAGACGGTGGTTGAAGGGGCGGGTGGGTGGGGTGCTTGGGTTGACTTGCGGTGCTTGCGCTTGGCTTCCGCTTGCTCCCAGCGAAGAGACTTGATGTGTTCGGCACCTTCCCGGATGCTTCACCTTCACTTTGTACGGTCTTGGGCCAGGGATTCCCAGGTGTCGGTGGGGATGTTACAGTTTTTCAAGGAGGCTTTGAGGGTATCCTTGAAGTGTTTCCTCTGCCCACCTGGTGCACTCTTGCCCTGTCGGAGCTCCGAGTAGATTGCTTGTTTTGGGAGTCTCGTATCGGGAATGTGGACAATGTGACCCTTCCATCGGAGCTGCTCAAGCGTGGTCAAAGCTTTGATGCTGGGGATGTTGGCCTGAGCGAGAACACTGACGTTGGTGCACATATCCTGCCAATGGATTTGCAGAATCTTGCGGAGGCAGCGTTGGTGGTACGTCTCCAGTGCTTTGAGATGCCTGCTGTACATGGTTCATGTCTCTGAGGCATACAGCAGGGTGGGTATCACTGCTGCCCTGTAGACCATGCGCTTAGTGCCGGGTTTGAGGTCCTGGTCTTCAAACACTCTCTTCCTCAGGCGACTGAAGGCTGCACTGGCACCCTGAAGGTGGTGTTGGACTCTGTAACAGTGAAGATCTCACCTGCCCATCTGTTTAGTGTCTGCACAAACTCATCTGATTGTCTTTCAGTCCCATTTACATTGCCCCAAATGCCCTTCCCTGGTAACTTGATCCCCTATTCTATTACCCTTTCGGTGAAATAATTTAACTCAATTCCATCTTAATCCTTACCTCCAACTTGTACCTTTCTGTTAGTACCTGATTCTCTTCTCAGTGAGCCTGTTCCTGCAGCAATGTTGTTAATTCCATTAAAAATCAGACAACTTCAATTACAAGTCCCTGACGTCGCTTCAGTAAAAGAAACTAATCCCATTTCCTCGACCTTTCCTCATCGAAAATTCCTGATGCTCTTAATCATCTTTCTTAATTCCATTCCATTCCTAGTCTATTAAATAGAACAATGGCAAGGCAGCTAGGTCCCGTGGAGTGCTCATCCTGTGCCATGTGGGATGTCCTGGACACTTCACGTAGCATGGACGACCACAAGTGCAGGAAGTGTCACCAACTACGGCAGGTCGAGATCCGTGTTTCAGAACTTCAGCGGCAGCTGGAGTCACTGCGGTGCATCCGCGAGGCTCAGAGTTACATGGATAGCACACTTCTGGAGGTTGTCACCCCACAGCTTAAGAGTGTGCAACCAGAGAGGGAATGGCTGACCGCCAGACAGAAGAAGAGAACCAAGCAGGTAGTGCAGGAGTCCCCAGAGTGAATCTCGCTCTCCAACCAGTATTCTGTTCTGCGTACGGTTGAGTGCGATGGTTCCTCTGGGGAATACAGCCAGAGTCAGGTTCACGGCACCACTGGTGGTTCAGCTGCACGGGGTGGAAGGGAGAGGAAAGAGTGGAAGACCAATAGTGGTAGGGGATTCGATAGCTGGGGGAGCAGACAGGCGTTTCTGCAGCCGTAGAAGTGACTCCAGGATGGTATGTTGCGTCCCTAGTGCCAGGATCAAGAATATCACTGAGTGGCTGCAGGACACTCTGAGGGGGGAGGGTGAACAGCCAGGGGTGGTTGTCCATATTGATACCAACGACATAGGCAGAAAGAGGAATGAGGTCCTGCAGGCAGAGTTTAGGGAGCTAGGAGAGAGATTAAACGCGGGATCTCAAAGGCAGTAATCTCTGGATTACTCCCGGTGTCACAGGCTAGTGAGTACAGGAATAGGAGGATAGAACAGCTGAATGCCTGGCTGGACAGATGGTGCAGGAGGGAGGGTCTTAGATTCCTGAGGCATTGGGAGCATTTCTGGGGAAGGTGGGACCTGTACAAGCCGGGCGGATTAAATTTCATGGGCACCAGCACCAGCATAAGGGAGTAGAAAGGAGGAATAATATGCATGAAAGAGTGAGTGTGCTGCATAGTACTAGTGAAGAAAGTAGCACTGGAGGTGGAAGTAAAACCATATTAGATAGGAGCAGACCAAGAAAGACTACAAAAAATTCAAAAATGGGTTTAGAATGCATATATGTAACCGCACAAAGTGTGATGTATAAGGTTGGTGAGCTACAAGCACAATTAGCCGTCTGGCATATATATATATATAAATATTTGCTGATGGCACCTAACTTGGTGTGGCAAACAGTGAGGATGATACCAGTTGATGACAACAGGAAATAGGCTAGCAGAAAAGTGGCAGATGGAATTTAAAACCGAGAAGTGTGAGGTGATGCATTTTGGCATAAGGAAAGGGAGAGGCAATATACACATAATGGCACAGTTTTAGAGAGTGTGCAGGGACAGAGGGCCCTGGGAGTTCATGTGCAAAGGTCCCTGAAGGTGGCAGGTCATATTGAGAGAGTGGTTAGAAAAGCATATGGGATCTTGGGCTTCGTAAATAGAGGTATTGAGTACAAAAGTGGAGAAGTTATGCTGAACCTTGATAAAGTGCTGGTTAGACCACAACTGGAATATTGCATCCAGTTCTGGTCACCACACTTTAGGAAGGATGTGAAGGCCCTTGAGAGGGTGCAGAGGAGATTTACCAGAATGGTTCTGGGGATGGGGAATCTTGGCTACAAGGACAGGTTGGAGAAGCTGGATTTGTTTTCAATAGAGCAAAGGAGGTTAAGGGGTGAATTGATAGAGGTGTACAAGGTTATGATGGGTTTGGATAGGCTAGGCAGGGAAAGGCTGTTCCTACCAGATGATGGTACAAGGACTAGGGGACACAGATTTAAGGTTTTGTGCAAGAGATAGAGGGGGGGATGTGAGGAGAAACGTTTTTACACAGCAAGTGGTGAGGACCTGGAGCTCGCTGCTGACGGAAGTGGTGGAAGCAGATACACTCGCTGTTTTTAAAGGGAGACTGGATAGGCACTTGGGGGAAATAAACTTGCAGGGCTATGGGGATAGAGTGGGGGAATGGGACTGACTGGATTGCTCTACAGAGAGCCGACATGGATTTGATGAGCCGAATGGCCTCCAACTGTGCCGTTATGACTCTATGACTATGATTCATCCAATCGTAGCAAAATAATCGAAACTCCTGCACGTTTTTCTCTATCCGCTCCCGCACTGTTACCTCTGGTATCCCCCAAGGATATATCCTTGACCACCTCCTATTTATGATCTGCAATCTGTCCCTTGGCGACATCATCCGAAAACAAAATATCAGATTCCACTGAAGAGACTCAGTTCTCCCGCACCACCATCTCTCTCAGGCCCTGCAGTGTCTCTGATGCGTCACGCAGCTTGTCCGACATCCAGTATTAGCTGAGCAATCGCTTCCCCCCTGTTAAATATTGGGAAAACCAAAGCCATTATCTTTGGTCGCAGCCACAAACTCCATACCCTAGCCACGGACTCCGTCCCTCTCCCTGGCAACTGTGTGAGTCATGACCAGACTGTTTGTAACCAATGCATCCTATTAGATCCTGAGCTGACCTTTCACTCCCATTCTCTCTCCATCAACAAGACCACCTACTTCCACCCCTGTAACATTCGCTGTCTGCTCCCGTGCCTCAGCCCATCTAATGCTGAAATCCTCATCTATGCCTTTGTTATCTCCAGTCTCAATGATTCCAACACGCTAAGGATGGCCAACCAACCACGTTCCACACTCTGTAAATTTGGACTTATCCAAAACTCTGCTGTACCTATTGGAACTCGCAGCAAGTCCTGTTCATCCATCACCCATGTGCTCGCTGAACTACTTTGGGTCCCAGTCTGGCAAATTTTAAAATTATCATCCTTGTTTTCCATCCCTCCATGAGCTCACCAATCCCTATCTCTGCAATCTTCTCCAGGCCTACAACCCTCCGAGATATCCGCACTCCTCAATTTTGAACATTGTGCATCCCTGATTTTCACCTCTCCACTATTGCCGGCTGTGTTCTCAGCAGCCTCGGCCCTGAACTCTGGCATTCCCTCTCCAACCCTATCCGCCTCTACTTATTGCCTGTTCACCCTTAAAATTCGACCTCTTTTACCAGGCTTTTGCTCACCCGATCTAATATCTCTTTATTTGGCTCCGTGTTTCATTTTATCTGATAATGCTCCTGCTATGCCTCTTGGGACGTTTGTACGAAGTTCAAGTGGCTATGTCAATTCAAGTTGTTGTTGTTAATGCTCTTTTTACCTTCACAATAATATTAAAATTTCCCTGTGACATGTTAACCGGAAATATATAGAATTCCACAAGAACTGACCCAAGACTTGATCAAATAATTGGGGATCATCAGTACATTGCTATCACTCTCGACGTGCTGCATATAGAAACATAGAAGATAGGAGCAGGAGTAGGCCATTCGGCCCCTCGAGCCTGCTCCGCCATTCAATGAGATCATGGCTGATCATCCAAATTCAGTACCCTATCCCTGCCTTCTCCCCATATACCTTGATCCCTTTAGCCTTAAGAAATATATCCAACTTTTCTTGAATATATTTAATGAATTGGCCTCCACTGCCTTCTGTGGCAGAGAATTCCGCAGGTTCACCACTCTCTGGGTGAAGAAATTCCTCCTCATCTCAGTCTTAAATGGCTTACCCCTTATCCTTAGACTATGACCCCTAGTTCTGGACTCCCCGGACATCAGGAACATCCTTCCTGCATCTAGTCTGTCCAGGCCTGACAGAATTTTATAGGTTTCGATGAGATCCCCTCTCAATCTTCTAAACTCCAGTGAGTACAAACCCAATCTCTCCTCATACGTCATTCCTGCCATCCCAGGTATCAGCCTGGTGAATCTTCGCTGCACTCCTTCCATGGCAAGAACATCCTTCCTCAGATAAGGCGATCAAAATTGCACACAATACTCAAGGTGCGGTCTCACTAAGGCCCTGTACAACTGCAGCAAGACATCTTTGTTCCTGTACTCGAACCCTCTTGCTACGAAGGCCAACATACCATTTGCCTTCTTAACCGCCTGCTGCACCTGCATGCTTACCTTCAGCGACTGGTGCACAAGAACACCCAGGTCTCGTTGCACTTCCCCTTCTCCCAATCTATTGCCATTCAAATAATCTGCTTTCCTGTTTTTGCCACCAAAGTAGATAAACTCACATTTACCCACATTATCGTGCATTTGCCATGTTTCTGCCCAATCACCCAACCTGTCCAAATCATACTGGAGTTTCACGACATCCTCCTCACAGCACACCCTCCCACCCAGCTTTGTGTCGTCTGCAAATTTGGAGATACTACATCCAATTCCCTCGTCCAGATCATTAATATACATTGTGACCTGCCCCTCTCTCAGTGCTGCCCAATAAGTACATTGTGAGCCTGTCACCCTCTCAGTGCTGCCCAATAAGTACATTGTGAGCCTGTCCCCCTCTCAGTGCTGCCCAATAAGTACATTGTGAGCCTGTCCCTCTCTGTGCTGCCCATTTCCCGATTTGCTATTTGTATAAAGCTCCACTCTGCTGGGTGTGGGGTTCAATCATTTATCCATTATAACCACTGCAGCCATGTAACCAGAATCACCTGTGGATTTGTAATGAGATGTCTGCAGTACATTGTACTACTGATAGTATTCACCATCAGAGGCAACATTTCACCTTTGCACAGCTCGCCATATTAGTTCCCATGTAGATTTGAAACTGCTCACAGAAATTTCCTGTCAACCAAGATTCACATGAACTGTTTTGATTTTCTAACTGTCTACGATTAAAATTTTGAAATAGTTCGTGTCACATTTTACTGAAAAGCAGAGCAGTATATTTGAGCCTTCTTTGTCAATATAACTAACATTGAGACCACTTTCTGTCTGTTCTAATTGAAGATCTTCAACAGAAACACAAGGAAACACTCCGGGTACAAACTGAAACACTGAGAGTGAACACTATCCTAATAAAGGAGAAGGTTAAGATTTTCCAGCTGGTTGATTGATACGCTGAGCTAACGGTCATTTCCACTGTTCGAGATCGGACACTTGCAGAACATGAACTGCTGGCAAGAGGCCGAGACCATGAAGAGTGGAGAGAGAAACATCTCCAGAGAGAGCTGGAAAAAATCCGAACTGATCAATTGTTCGAGAGCTGTTTTTCCCGGAGAAAATCCAATTCTGGGAGTTCAGGGGCAGTGAGCGGAGTCCCGGGGATTGGAAAAACAACAATGGTAAAAAAGATTGTTCATGACTGGGCCATTGGGAAAATATACCCACACTTTCAATTTGTTTTCAGCTTTAAATTCCGGGATTTGAACGCTATTAACTGTAGGATAAACCTGAGGAATCTGATACTGGATCTGTATCCTTACTTTGGGAATATTCTGGGAGAGCTCTGGAACAACCCAGAGGTATTGCTGTTTATATTCGATGGTTTGGATGAATTCAAGGACAGGATCGATTTTGCTGACAATCGGAGAAATACAGAACCTCAGCACATGTGCACAGATCCCGACTGCTGGTGTGAAGTGTCTGACATTGTGTACAATTTAATACAGCACAAGCTGCTCCCAGGATGTTCAGTGCTAGTGACCAGCCGCCCCACTGCATTACATTTATTGGAAAAGGCTGAGATCAGTGTCTGGGCTGAAATCCTGGGATTTGTTGGGGAAGAGCGGAAGGAATATTTCAACAAGTTTTCTGAAGATCAGACTGTGGCAACAGTTGTTTTCAAACACGTGGAGGAGAATGAGATCCTGTACACCATGTGCTACAACCCTTCCTACTGCTGGATCCTCGGGCTCTCACTGGGCCCCTTCTTTACACAAAGAGACAGGAATCAGCAGCGAGTTCCCAAGACCATCACCCAACTATATTCCTACTATATTTACAACATTCTGGAAATCCATTGCCCAGAGATTGAAAGCCCCCGTGATGTTTTACTGAAGCGTGGTGAGATGGCCTTCACAGGACTCTCCGATAAGAAGATTGCGTTTAGAAATGGAGATTTGATCAAGTACAATCTGCAACCTTCCCAGTTCCTGTCTGGGTTCATGGTGGAACTTTTGGAGAGAGATAATTCTGCCCAGAGCGTGGTGTACACATTCCCACACCTCACCATCCAAGAGTTTGTAGCCGCACTCTCTCAATTCCTGACTCCAGATCCCGGGGACATCCTGAAACTCCTCGGAGCAGCCCACAGCAAGGAAGATGGGCGATTTGAGATATTTCTCCGTTTTGTTGCTGGTCTCTCCGCTCCACGCTCAGCTCGGCCCCTGGAGGAGTTTCTGGGTCCATTTCTTCATCAAACCACCTGCCGAGTGATTGACTGGGTGAAGGAGAAAGGTTGAAGGACAGATTGGAAACACGGAGAGTGAAACTGGTAAAAGGAACCTCCTGAACACATTCCACTCCCTGTTTGAGTCTCAGAATAAAGCACTGGCTCGGATCACAGTGGGACCTGTGGAATCAGTTACATTTCGTGGATTGTCATTGACCCCGATTGACTGTGCGGTCCTGTCTCATGTCATTGGACTCTGTGATACAATAAAACACCTCGATCTGCGGGAAAGCTACATTCAGTGTGAGGGTCTCCAGCGGCTGGGACCCGCGCTGCCCAAATGCCGGGAGTTGAGGTAACTGTTTATTTGTGTCTCAATGTTGGGTGAATTGTAGAACAGTCACGGATTGTTTTTTTCCGTATGAAGGTAAACAAGCAGTTCAGTTAAACCAGAGAGAAGCAGATTCAACATAAATATTACCAATAATAAGAGGATCGGTCAGTAATTCCCTAAGGACTGGAGAAATTAAAATGGATCCTTGTGAACAAGTAAGGATTTTACAGTCTTTATCAGATCAGCAAAAATAGGTCACTGAGAATCTGATAATTTAATTACAATAAATCATATTTAATAAGGTTGGACAGCGGAATTTAAAAATAAAATATAATCCGGCAATAAAGATAAAGTTAATTCAAAATATTTTAACTGGAAACAGGACAGAAACCCAAGTTTAAATCACTAACAGTTAGATATTTACTCCAATACTGTGCAGGGTGTGTCTTGTCTCAGGGAAGGTTTCCTGGATTGGGAATATTGGGGAACCTGGAATTTTTTCAGCTGTAAATGTTTAGAATTATTCACATCCTGAACATTGAGTAAAGATTGATATTCAGGATCTTAAATCTGACGGTAAAAAGGTTCCAATCTAACGTGTTGTGGGGTATTAGCCCCGGAGTACAGACACACAGCGGGGATCATACGGGCCTCACACACAGCGGGCGGCTCCTGGGTAAACCTGGGGCAGTGAACCGGGAATTCTCCATTATCCGCCCCGTGTGTGTGAGGCCCCGTTCGGGGAGGGAACTTTCGATATTCCCCAAAAACTGTCGGGCTAGCTACACCTGAAATAAATGTAGAGCCAGTTTAATGGGAATAAAGTGAGAGACTCCCGTCCCCTATAAACTAGGGGCTCAGGGACGTTTAAAATTGTAACGGGACAGAATAAACTCTCCTTGTTACATAAAATCCTGGGGGACGGATTTTACATCAGCAGTTAGCGCCGCTCCACAATATAACTTCCCCCGAGATATTATACAGATTATTATAATGCATAGAGTATAAAATACAGGGAATCACCGCTTTATCATTTAATTCTGGGAAAATTGCCCCATTCCCGTAAAATCCGGGATTTAAGGGGGCAGCAGAAATGAGACAAGTTTCTCCAAACATAACGCGGCCGATCACTGAGCTCCAGGAGGGTAATTCTGATCATCAGGGAATAAGATCATGAGGGACATTTAAAGGCTTCACACAGACAGCACTTTATTTAATAAATACATTTACGAATATATGGGGAGTTGGACAGAGTGATATTCATTCCAAGTGACAGGTTCGGGGGGAATTTTGGGGGTGGAGGTCTGCGGGTGCGATTGGTGGCGGGTCGGGTTGGAAACTGGATTTTTTCCCCAGCGGGTCGCGACCCCGCTGTCAGCATGCCGGCCACTAGCCTTTCCCAAATGACGGATCTGTCAGCTCTGAGCAGACCTGACATGCAGCGACAGGGGAGCCAAATCAGGTCATTATGACCCAAAGCATTAACAGCTATTTTCAGCTCACCTTCAGAGTTTACCAGGTCACTCACGGGTTCACGCTGCTCGGGGATCACGTCACGTAAGCAGGGCAGGAGTTGAATGGCCATAGAATCAACTCATTACTTGACAGCTGGAAATAAGAACATAAGAAATAGGTGCAGGAGGAGGCCATTTGGCGCTTCGAGCCTGCTCCACCATTCAATAAGATCATGGCTGATCATCTTCCTCCTCTCCACTTTCCTGAACTATTCCCATATCCCTTGATGCCCTTAATATTCAAAATCTATCGATCTCTGCCTTGATGACTAAAAAAAAGAGAGAAGATGAATTATGAGAGTAAACTGGCAAGAAATATTAAAACATAGTAACAGCTTCTATAGGTATACAGGCAGAGAGTAGCTAAAGTAAACATTGGTCCCTTAGAGGATGAGACTGGGGAATTTATAATGGGGAACGGGGAAATGGCAGAGACTCTGAACAAATATTTTGGATCTGTCTTCACGGTAGAAGACACTTACAACATCTCAATAATGGATAATCAAGCGGCCACAGGGAGGGGGGAACTAAAGACAATCACTAAGGAAAAAGTACTTGGTAAAATAATGGGACTAAAAGACAAGTTCCCTGGACCAGATGGCCTGCATCCCAGGGTCTTAAAATAAGTGGCTGCAGACATAGTGGATGCATTGGTTGCAATATATCAAAATTCCCTGGAATCTGAAGAGGTCTCAGCGAATTGGAAAACCGCAAATGTAACACTGCTATTTAAGAAAGGAGGGAGACAGAAAGCAGGAAACTATAGACCAGTTAGCCTAACATCTGTCGTAGGGAAAATGCTGGAATCCTTCATTAAGGAAGCAGTAGCAGGGCATTTGGAAAATTATAATGCAGTCAAGCAGAGTCAGCATGGTTTTCTGAAAGGGAAATCATGTTTAACAAATTTGCTGAAGTTCTTTAAGGATGTAACGAGCAGGGTGGACAAAGGTGAGCCAATGGATGTGATGTATTTAGATTGCCAGAAGGCATTCGATAAAGTGCCACATAAAAGTTTACTGCATACGATAAGAGCTCATGGAGTTGGGGGTAATATATTAGCATGGATAGAAAATTGGCTAATTAACAGAAAGCAGAGAGCCGGGATTAATGGATAATTTTCCGCTTGGCAAACGGTAACTTGTGGGGTGCCACAGGGATCAGTGTTGGGGCCTCAACTATTTACAATCTACATTAATGACTTTGATGAAGGGACTGAGTGTAATGTAGCCAATTTTGTGGATGATACAAGGATGGGTAGGTAAGCAAGTTGTGCAGAGGACTCCAGGAATCTGCAAAGGGATATATACAGACTAATTAAGTGGGCAAACGTTTGGCAGATAGAGTATAATGTGAGAAATTGCGAAGTTATTCAATTTGGCAGAAAAAATTAAGAAGCAAATTATTACTTAATTGGAGAGAGATTACAAAATGCTGCAGTTCAGAGGGACCTCGGGTTCCTTGTGCATGAAACACAAAAAGTTAGCATGCAGGTATGAAAGTAATCAAAAAGGCAAATGGAATGTTGGCCTTTATTGCAAGAGGGTTGGAGTATAAAAGCAGGGAAGACCTGCTACAAATGTACAGGGTATTGGTGAGACCACACCTTGAGTACTGCATACAGTTTTGATCTCCTTATTTAAGGAAGGATATACTTGCATTGGAGGCAGTTCAGAGACGATTCACTAGGTTAATTCCAGCGAGAGGGGGTTGATTTATGAAGAAAGGTTGAGCAGGTTGGGCCTATACTCATTGGAATTCAGAAGAATGCGAGGTGATCTTATTGGAAATATATAAGATACTGAGGGGGCTCGACAAGGTAGATGCAGAGAGGATGTTTCTCCTCGTGGGGAAATCTAGAACGCGGGGGCATCGTTTCAGATTAAAAGGTCGCCCTTTTATAACTGAGATGAGGAGGAATTTCTTCTCTCAGGGTCGTAAATTTGTGGAATTCTCTGCCCCAAAGAGCCGTGGAGGCTGGGTCATTAAATACATTTAAGGTGGTGATAGACAGATTTTTGCAAGACAAGGGTCTGAAGAGTTATGGGGAGCGGGCAGGGAAGTGGCTTTGAGCACAAGATCAGCCATGATCGTATTGAATGGCGGAGCAGGCTCGAGGGGCCAAGTGGCCTATTCCTGCTCCTATTTCTTATGTTATGTTCATATGTTGAATATACTCAATGCCTGAGCCTCCACAAACCCCTGGTGTAGAGAATTCCAAATTTTCACACACCTGAGTGAAGAAATTTCTCCTCATCTCAGTCCTAAATAGCCGACTGCTTATTCTGAGACTATGACCCCTGGTTCTAGACTCCCCAGCCAGGGGAAACATCCTCCCTGCATCTACCCTGTCAAGCCCTGTAAGAATTATATGTTTCAATGAGGTCAATCTTGCTCTTCTAAACTCTAGAGAATATAGGACTAATCTACTAAATCTGTCCTGAAAGGACAATCCCCCCATCCCAGGAACCAGTCTGCTGAACCTTCGTTGTACTCCCTTTATGGCAAATATATCCTTCCTTAGGTAAGGAGATCAAAACTGTATTCCAGGTGTGGTCTCACCAGGGCGCTATATAATTGCAGTAAGACGTCTTTATCCTTATACTCAAATCCTCTTGTCGTAAAGGCCAACATACCATTTGCTTTCCTAATTGCTTGCTGTACCTGCATAAAAGCTACCATCCCACAGCCGTTCACTTTCCAAGCTCAGAAACTGTTGCTTACTGCATCTGGACGACAGATTGAGATTTATGCAGGCTGCAAATGTTTGGAGCAAGCTCCCTATCTACTGTCACTTCATTGGAACAACATCTCTCATCATTGACAGATTGCTTCTGTCATCTCAAGTTCACCTGCCATCTGTTACATCAGAATGGGTATGGCTTATGCTGCCTCACCTTTGTTCTCAGAATCTGACCATGATCAGCCCGAACACCATCAGTACCAGGCACACCAGCAGCAACCTTCGCCGCAATCACCTGATACTGCACAGGGCATCAGTACCCGATCACATTGCTGCCCGAGATGCCAGGGATGGCCTCACCAGAGCCAGATTTACTTCACTTACAAGCTTAAATTTTGTGTTTTATCGTTTCAAGGGTCTCTGTGGTGTAGCGGGGACAGTTGGTAAACGAGTGCCATTGAGTATATCATTTAATTGGTGGTATTGATTTGATTTAATTTGAATTAATAAAGGGTAAGTCATGTCAGGACAGCCCGGCCCTGTGGTATGCACCTCCTGCGCCATGTGGGAACACAGGGACACCTCCTGTGTCCCTGGCGACTGTGTGCGGGAAGTGTATCCAGCTGCAGCTACTGGCAGACCGCATTGCGGCGCTGGAGCTGCGGATGGATGCATACTGGAGCATTCGCGAGGCTGAGGACGTCGTGGATAGCACGTTTAACCAGTTGGTCACACCGCAGGCAAAGGTTGCACAGGCAGAAAGGGAATGGGTGACCGCCAGGCAGAGTAATAGGCGCAGGCAGGTAGTACAGGAGTCCCCTGGGGTCATCCCCCTCTCAAACAGATATACCGCTTTGGATACTGTTGGGGGGGATGGCTTATCAGGGGAAGGCAGCAGCAGCCAACTTCCTGGCACCAGAGAGGAAGAAAAAAGAGTGGGAAAGCTATAGTGATAGGGGATTCTATTGTAAGGTGAAGAGATAGGCGTTTCTGCGGCCACAAACGAGACTCCAGGATGGTGTGTTGCCTCCCTGGTGCAAGGGTCAAGGATGTCTCAGAGCGGCTGCAGAACATTTTGGAAGGGGAGGGTGAACAGCCAGTTGTCGTGATGCATATGGGTGCCAACGATATAGGTAAAAAACAGGATGAGGTCCTAAAAGCTGAATATAGGGAGTTAGGAGGTAAATTAAAAAATAGGACATCAAAGGTAGTAATCTCAGGATTGCTACCAGTGCCACGTGCTAGTCACAGTAGAAATAGAAGGATATTTCCGATGAATACGTGGCTAGAGGAATGGTGCGAGGGGGCGGGATTCAAATTCCTGGGACATTGGAACCGGTTCTGGGGGAGGTGGGACCAGTTCAAACCGAACGGTTAGCACCTGGGCAGGGCTGGAACCAATGCCCTAGGGGGAGTGTTTGCTAGTGCTCTGGGGGAGGGTTTAAACTAAAATGGCAGGGGTTTGGGAACCTGAGCAGGGAGACAGAGGAAAGGGAAACAAGGATAAAAGCAAAAGATAGGAAGGAGAAAAACAAAAGGGCAGTCAGAGAAATCAACGGTTTAAATCAAATATGGCCACAGTAAATAATAATTATAATAGGTCTAAGAGCGTTAAGAAAACAAGCCTGAAGGCTTTGTGTCTTAATGCGAGGAGCATTTGTAATAAGGTGGATGTATTAGCTGCACAAATAGAGGTAAACGAATATGATTTGATTGGGATTACGGAAACATGGCTCCAGGGTGGCCAAGGCTGGGAACTCAACATCCACGGGTATTCAATATTCAGGTAAGATAGGCAAAAAGGAAAGGGGGGTGGGGTAGCATTGCTGGTTAAAGAAGGGATTAACACAATTGTAAGGAAGGATATTAGCTCTGATGATGTGGAATCTGTATGGGTAGAACTGAGAAATACCAAGGGGCAGAAAACGTTAGTGGGAGTGGTATCTAGACCTCCAAACAGTAATGCGGAGGTTGGGGATGGCATTAAAATGGAAATTAGAGAAGCGTGCAATAAGGGCACAGTAGTCATCATGGGTGACTTTAATCTACATTTAGATTGGGCTAACCAAATTGGTAACAATACTGTGGAGGAGGAATTCCTGGAGTGTTTACGGGATGGTTTCAGGGACCAATATGTCGAGGAACCAACCAGAGATCAGGCCATCTTAGACTGGGTATTATGTAACGAGAAAGGATTCATTAGCAATCTTGTTCTACGAGGCCCCTTGGGTCGGAGCGATCATAATATGATCGAATTCTTCATTAAGATGGAGAATGAAGTAGTTGACTGTCCTGAATTTAAATAATGGAAACTACGATGGTCTGAGGCACGAGTTGGGTAGGACTGATTGGGGAATTATCACTCAAAGGGTTGACAGTGGATAGACAATGGCAAATATTCAAAGACCGCATGGCTGAACTACAGAATTTGTTCATCCCAGTTTGGCATAAAAATAAAACAATAAAGCTGACTCAACCATGGCTAACAAGAGAAATTAGGGATAGCATAAGATCCAAGGAGGGGACATAAATTGGCCAGAAAAAGCAGTAAACCTGAGGATTGGTAGCAGTTTAGGATCCAACAAAGGGGGACAAATGGATTAATTAAGAAGGGGAAAATTGAATATGAGCATAAGCTTGCAGGGAACATAAAAACTGACTGTAAAAGATTTTATAGATATGTGAAGGGAAAAAGATTGATGAAGTCAAGCGTAGGTCCCTTGCAGTCAGAATCAGGGGAATTTTTAATGGGGAACAAAGAAATGGCTGACCAATTAAATACATATTTTGGTTCTGTCTTCACAAAGGAGGACACAAATAACCTGCCAGAGATGTCAGGGAACATAGGGTCTGATGAAAGGAAGGAACTGAAAGAAATAGTTATTTGTAGGGAAATGATGTTAGGGAAACTGATGGGATTGAAGGTGGATAAATCCCCAGGGCCTGATAATCTACATCCTAGGGTACTTAAGGAAGTGGCCCTAGAAATAGTAAATGCATTGCTGATCATCTTCCAACATTTGATGAAATCTGGAGCAGTACCCATGGATTGGAGGGTAGCTAATGTTACCCCACTCTTCAAAAAAGGTGGTCGAGAGAAAACGGGGAATTACAGACCGGTAAGCCTGACATCGGTAGTGGGGAAAATGCTAGAGTCCATTATAAAAGATGTAATAGCAGAGCACTTGGAAAACAGTGACAGGATCGGACAAAGTCAACATTGATTTACCAAAGGTAAATCGTGCTTGACTAAACTACTGGAATTTTTTAAGGATGTAACTGGTAAAATAGATAAGGGAGAAGCAGTGGATGTAGTGTATTTGGACTTTCAGAAGGTTTTTGATAAGGTCCTGCATAAGAGATTAGCGTGTAAAGTTAAGGCACATGGGATCGGGGGCCAGGTATTGACTTGGATAGAGAACTGGTTGGCAGACAGAAAGCAAAGAGTTGGAATAAACGGGTCTTTTTCCGAGTGGCAGGCAGTGACTAGTGGGGTACCGCAGCGATCAGTCCTAGGACCCCAGCTATTCACAATATATATTAATGATCTAGACAAGGGAACTAGATGTAATATCTCCAAATTTGCAGACGACACAAAGCTGGGTGGGCGTGTGTGCTGTGAGGAGGATGCCGAGAAACTCCAGGATGATTTGTACAGGTTGGGTGATTGGGCAGAAGCATGGCAGATGCAATATAACGTGGATAAATGTGAGGTTATCCACTTTGGTGGCAAAAACAGGAAGGCAGATTATTATCTGAATGGCAATAGATTGGGAGAAGGAGAAGTGCAACGAGACCTGGGTGTCCTTGTGCACCAGTCGCTGAAGGTAAGCATGCAGGTGCAGCAGGCGGTTAAGAAGGCAAATGGTACGTTGGCCTTCGTAGCGAGAGGGTTTGAGTACAGGAACAAGGATGTGTTGCTGTAGTTGTACAGGGCCTTGGTGAGACCACATCTTCAGTATTGTGTGCAGTTTTGGTCATCTTATCTGAGGAAGGCTGTTCTTGCCATGGAAGAAGTTCCGTGAAGATTCACCAGGCTGATACCTGGGATGGCAGGAATGATGTATGAGGAGAGATTGGGACGATTGGACTTTTACTCGCTGGAGTTTAGAAGAATGAGAGGGGATCTCATTGAAACGTATAAAATTCTGACAGGACTGGACAGACTAGATGCAGGGAGGATGTTCCCGATGGTCGGGGAATCCAGAACCAGGGGCCACAGTCTATGGATAAGTGGTAGGCCATTTAGGACAGAAATGAGGAGGAATTTCTTCACCCAGAGAGTGGTGAACCTGTGGAATTCTCTACCACACAAGGCAGTAGAAGCCAATTCATTAAATATAATCAAGAAGGAGTTGGATATATATTCTTAAGGCTAAAGGGATCCAGGGGTATGGGGAGAAAGCAGGGACCAGATACTGAAATTGGATGATCAGCCATGATCGCCTTGAATGGCGGAGCAGGCTCGAGGGGCCGAATGGCCTACTCCTGCTCCTATCTTCTATATTTCTATGCTGTACACCCTGGCTGGCACATGATGCGCCAGGTTGGCACCAACCTACACCAACACCATAAAGCATCCCTACAACGCCCAGGTCATTCCTTTCACAGTCACCAGCAGTGCGGGGGATACCGTTATGTCTCACCATTCACTTCAACTCACTAGGCCACCTCCAAAGGTGCACACAGATGTGTCCAGAAACGGGAAGTTTTCAAAAGAAAGATTTCAATGTTTGGCAGCACATTAACAGAAAATTCACATGATCATTGTCTAAAGCACTTAAATGCCATCCCTTGTGCGTTGTTATTCGGTAGCATTGGACTGGGATGATGGTGAGTGAGTGGTGGCTAATGAGATGGGGATGTGATAATGATAGATAGAGAGGGATGGGTGGCGATGCAAGGTAAGTTCGTGTGAGTAAGAATGTGCAGGAATAGGGTAGGGAAGGCAGAGTGATGGGGATGTGATGAGTGGCACAGCAGAATGAGGTTGAGTGTGGCTTTGCAGTAACGTTTCATGATTTACTGAGATCATTGAAAGGTTTGCACCGCTGCAGCCTGTTGCTCCTGACGACATCCTTGCTTGTGTTGAAAGGATATTTACTTGTCCAAGCCTCTTTGGGGTTATCCCGGATCAGGCGTATTTCTCAGATGTTCACTTCCAACTAAAGGTTGAGGTAGCCGAATCCTAAAGACACTTAACTAGGTCTAAAGGTCCAGTCTATCTCTCCCTAAATGAAAGGAGCAACCCGAGAATATTACCGTTCTCCCGATGGCACTTTTAATAAGTTTAACCAGACAGTAAAGTCCAGGATATTATAAGGGTCCGGAGATCTCCTTCAGAAATATATAACTCTCCACCAAAGAGTGTACAGGGATTGGGTTCGCGAGTTATTGATACAAAAGACTTATGTGAGACAATTCTAAAAATATAGAGATTTATTTAAGAAACTGACATGCAATTCACAGTTGGTGAATCAGTCAATTGCAACGTTAACAGTTCTAAAAAGAGAAAAAATACAATCTTATTCTTAACAGAGAATCTTACCTTTAAATCTTAACTTCGCTACGGTATTATAGTTCTTAATTGATGGATATCCTGAATAGACAAGTTTATCAAGGTCGCAGTTACCTTCAATCTCCTAGGTACAAAAGAGTGAAGGACTACAGAGCCGCCCCTGTAGTCGAGAATTGCTTTGCTCGATTAAAGTGAGTCTCATTATCTCATTCGAGACTCTTTTTCAGTTGTTTTTCATAAGGTTTCTGTTGATCCAAGTTAATTATCACCAATCATCTTTTAGCTGACCTACTGAAATTCTTACTGCTACAGCATCAATAGCTATTGGGAGTTTACCATATGTGTGCAAAGGGCAGATGTACCTTACCTCATGTCATTTTTAAGAGGTTTTAATCAAGATCATTCATCCAGGGTCGACCATTGTCTTTGTTTTAATAAGGTTACCTATTCAGGGCCACCCATTCTTCTGCTTCAATAAGGTTACTTATTCAGGGTCAACAACTTGTCCTACTTCAATTCTTTCATAGCACTTTCATAGTTAGGTTTCTAAATTTCAAAACCCAGTTTGTCATGTTTTAAAGTCTACGGTCTGTCGGTCTCTCAGATTCTTGTGCTTCGGATCTCGCCTCCGCTCTCAGCACAAACAGCTCACTGACGGTTCTGGACCTGGGTTTTAATAAATTGAGAGATTCTGGAGTGAAGCTGCTGTCTGCAGCTCTGAGGAACCCGGACTGCAAAACACAGACACTGCAGTAAGTACAAGACTGTGTGAGATGGTGTTTATAATAACTGGATGTCTGACACTGAACATTAATAGAGTTATTAAAAAACACTGTACATTATTATTAGTATCAGTAATAGTGTTATAAATAAGCTCTGCGGAATTACCCTGATTCCTGTTATTTCTCTCTCTGATCCCCAGGCTGGATGATGTCGGTCTCACAGATCCTGGTGCCGGTGATCTCGCATCCGCTCTCAATGCAAACTGGTCACTGACGGGTCTGGGCCTGAGTGCGAATAAACTGGGAGATTCAGGAGTGAAACTACTGTCTGCGTCTCTGAGGAACCCGGACTGTAAAATACAGAAACTGGAGTAAGTACCAGACTGTGTGAGATTGTGTTTATAATAACTGGATGTAAAACACTGTACATTAGTAATAGTATCAGTAATAGTGTTATTAATAAACACTGGAGATTTACTCTGATTCCTGTTATTTCTCTCTCTGATCCCCAGTCTATGGGGTGTCGGTCTCACAGATTCATGTGCCGGGTATCTCGCCTCCGCTCTCAGTACAAACCGGTCACTGATGGTCCTGGACCTGAGTGATAATAAACTGGGAGATTCAGGAGTGAAACTATTGTCTGCGGCTCTGAGGAACCCGGACTGTAAAATACAGGAACTGCAGTAAGTACCAGACTGTGTGAGATTGTGTTCATAATAACTGGATATCTGACACGACATTATTATTAGTATCAGTAATATTGTTGTTAATAAACTCTGGGGATTTACTCTGATTCCTGTTATTTCTCTCTCTGATCCCCAGGCTATGGGGTGTCGGTCTCTCAGATTCTTGTGCCGAGGATCTCACCTCCGCTCTCAGTACAAACCGCTCACTGACGGGTCTGAACCTGGGATTAAACTCCTTCACAGACCGATCTGTCCCCGCTCTCCGCCACCTTATAATGACCTGCAGGAGTCTGGAGTGGATCCGGTGAGTGTTTGTGTTAATGTTTAATTTCATAAATAAAATATAAATGGGATTCAGTCACATTATGGGTAATATTTGCCTGAATTTATTATTGAAATATTAACCCCAGTCTCGCGGTTATTTACACTGTTGTTCAATCTGTTTATTTCCTGTTTTATCTTTAATCTGTTTCAGGCTGGGGGCGAATCAATTCAGTTCAACCGGAAAGAATCAGCTGGAGTCGCTGCAGGGAACAAGACGTGGACTGAGCGTGGAAGTGTAAACATTTCAATTGATGGCCATCACTGGTCATTTTTGGCCGATTTTCTGCCGCTCCCCTTTAAGTGGCCCTTTAACGGTTTCCATCTCGAGTTGAGCGCGCGTCATCTCCCATTGTGAGGTCAGAGGCCCAGCCACAGGGTCACGAGACTCAGCCGCCCGGCCGCACAGCGCTGCTTCTGCAGGATATCTGGGGCTGAATGTTCCCCAATGGGGCATTGGGGAAATGCACAGACAGGAAGGGCTCAGGGTGGGGCTCAGTCTGGGCTGCAGTGGGACACTGACAATTGCACTCAGTATTCCTGAGTGACTCTCCCAGTGAGGAGTCAGACTCTGTAACAAGTGTCCCTGTGTACAAGTGTATGTCTCTCCCAGTGTGGACTCAGACTCTGTAACAAGTGTCCCTGTGTACAGTGTGTGTCTCCCAGTGAGGAGTCAGACTCTGTAACAAGTGTCCCTGTGTACAGTGTGTGTCTCTCCCAGTGAGGAGTCGGACTCTGTAACAAGTGTCCCTGTGTACAGTGTGTGTCTCTCCCAGTGAGGAGTCAGACTCTGTAACAAGTGTCCCTGTGTACAGTGTGTGTCTCTCCCAGTGAGGAGTCAGACTCTGTAACAAGTGACCCTGTGTACAGTGTGTCTCTCCCAGTGAGGAGTCAGACTCTGTAACAAGTGTCCCTGTGCACAGTGTGTGTCTCTCCCAGTGAGGAGTCAGACTCTGTAACAAGTGTCCCTGTGTACAGTGTGTCTCTCCCAGTGAGGAGTCAGACTCTGTAACAAGTGTCCCTGTGTACAGTGTGTGTCTCTCCCAGTAAGGAGTCAGACTCTGTAACATGTGTCCCTGTGTACAGTGTGTGTCTCCCAGTGAGGAGTCTTGACTCTGTAACAAGTGTCCCTGTGTACAGTGTGTGTCTCTCCCAGTGAGGAGTCGGACTCTGTAACAAGTGACCCTGTGTACAGTGTGTGTCTCTCCCAGTGAGGAGTCAGACTCTGTAACAAGTGTCCCTGTGTACAGTGTGTGTCTCTCCCAGTGAGGAGTCGCACTCTGTAACAAGTGACCCTGTGTACAGTGTGTGTCTCTCCCAGTGAGGAGTCACACTCTGTAACAAGTGTCCCTGTGTACAGTGTGTGTCTCTCCCAGTGAGGAGTCGGACTCTGTAACAAGTGTCCCTGTGTACAGTGTGTGTCTCTCCCAGTGAGGAGTCAGACTCTGTAACAAGTGACCCTGTGTACAGTGTGTGTCTCTCCCAGTGAGGAGTCGCACTCTGTAACAAGTGTCCCTGTGTACAGTGTGTGTCTCTCCCAGTGAGGAGTCGCACTCTGTAACAAGTGACCCTGTGTACAGTGTGTGTCTCTCCCAGTGAGGAGTCAGACTCTGTAACAAGTGACCCTGTGTACAGTGTGTGTCTCTCCCAGTGAGGAGTCGCACTCTGTAACAAGTGACCCTGTGTACAGTGTGTCTCTCCCAGTGAGGAGTCAGACTCTGTAACATGTGTCCCTGTGTACAGTGTGTGTCTCCCAGTGAGGAGTCAGACTCTGTAACAAGTGTCCCTGTGTACAGTGTGTGTCTCTCCCAGTGAGGAGTCAGACTCTGTAACAAGTGTCCCTGTGTACAGTGTGTGTCTCTCCCAGTGAGGAGTCAGACTCTGTAACAAGTGACCCTGTGTACAGTGTGTGTCTCTCCCAGTGAGGAGTCGCACTCTGTAACAAGTGACCCTGTGTACAGTGTGTGTCTCTCCCAGTGAGGAGTCGCACTCTGTAACAAGTGACCCTGTGTACAGTGTGTCTCTCCCAGTGAGGAGTCAGACTCTGTAACATGTGTCCCTGTGTACAGTGTGTGTCTCCCAGTGAGGAGTCAGACTCTGTAACAAGTGTCCCTGTGTACAGTGTGTGTCTCTCCCAGTGAGGAGTCGGACTCTGTAACAAGTGTCCCTGTGTACAGTGTGTGTCTCTCCCAGTGAGGAGTCGGACTCTGTAACAAGTGTCCCTGTGTACAGTGTATGTCTCTCCCAGTGAGGAGTCAGACTCTGTAACAAGTGACCCTGTGTACAGTGTGTGTCTCTCCCAGTGAGGAGTCGGACTCTGTAACAAGTGTCCCTGTGTACAGTGTGTGTCTCTCCCAGTGAGGAGTCAGACTCTGTAACAAGTGTCCCTGTGTACAGTGTGTGTCTCTCCCAGTGAGGAGTCGGACTCTGTAACAAGTGTCCCTGTGTACAGTGTGTGTCTCTCCCAGTGAGGAGTCGGACTCTGTAACAAGTGACCCTGTGTACAGTGTGTGTCTCTCCCAGTGAGGAGTCGCACTCTGTAACAAGTGACCCTGTGTACAGTGTGTGTCTCTCCCAGTGAGGAGTCGCACTCTGTAACAAGTGACCCTGTGTACAGTGTGTGTCTCTCCCAGTGAGGAGTCGCACTCTGTAACAAGTGACCCTGTGTACAGTGTGTGTCTCTCCCAGTGAGGAGTCAGACTCTGTAACAAGTGTCTCTGTGTACAGTGTGTGTCTCTCCCAGTGAGGAGTCGGACTCTGTAACAAGTGACCCTGTGTACAGTGTGTGTCTCTCCCAGTGAGGAGTCGGACTCTGTAACAAGTGACCCTGTGTACAGTGTGTGTCTCCCAGTAAGAAGTCGCACTCTGTAACAATTGTCCCTACAACCCTCCGAGATCTCTCCTCTGACCTGTTGTACATCCTCGATTTTCGTTGCACTACGTTGGTGCCATGCCTTCAGCTGCCAAGGCCCTACACTCTGGAATTATCTCCCTAAACCTGTTCCCAGCTGTACCTCTCTCTCCTCCTCCTTTTAGACGCTTCTTGAAACCGTCCTCTTTCACCGAGCTTTGGGCCATCTCCTAAAATCTCTATGTTGCTCACTGTCAAATTTTGTTTGAAAAGTTGCCTTTTGACGTTTCATTACATTAAAGCCGCTATATAAATGGAAGTTATTGTTGTCCCTGTGTTGTGTTAATAAAACTCCACCGCTTACTTCAGCTCACGCCTGGCCTCCTCGTTATTTTCATAAAAACTGGCTTCATTGTTTTAATATGTTAAATAAAGTTTCCTCAAATGCACATCTTACCTCTCCAAACGACACTAGATGCGACCTTTCGGTCTATTGAAGCTGGTGGGTCTTACTCGGGAGGCTGGATATACAATTTACACAAGATGGTGAGACTGAGTGTCAGCAAAAGAGCACAGCTGGGACTCTAAAAATGGCACCCCACAGGCAACGGGAAATGGCCGCCATGAACCTGTCGCAAAATGGTCAACATCACCCTGCAGCAAAATGGCCCCCATCAATCTGCAACAAATCATAAAATCATACAGTCCATTCGGCCCATCCTGCTTGTGCCGGCTCTTTGAAAGTGCGATCCAATTAGTCCCTCTCTCTCCCCGTAGCCCTGCAAACTGTGTCTTTACAAGTATACAAGCACAATCTGCCTCCACCACCCTTTCAGGCAGTGCATTCCAGATCAGAACAACTCGCTGCAGATAAAATCCTCATCTCTGCTCTGGTCCTTTTGCCAATTAGTTTAAACCTGTGTCCTTTGTTTACCCACACTCCTGCCACTGGAAATAGTTGCTCCCTATTTACTCTATCAAAACCCCTCAAGTGGCCTCCATGTCCCCTCAAAGTTGTCACATCGCTCCGAAGCACAAGCATTATTTTGAAATGTCCATCCATGGGTTCATGTTTACGACGTTAATTTCAACTCTTCCCCTGTTCATCATGCACCGAGTTAACATGTTTTGTAACATTGCAGGCCGGGCTACTTTAACCCAGTCTTTAAACTCTTTAAAACACAAGGGCCACAATCGAACAGGAACTCGTTATCCCAAGGTAACGAAACCAAGGCCTAGAGAGGAAATAAACCCCAGGTAATAAACAGACAGAACTCAGTTGGGCCCCTTTGGCTACAACCTGTGGAGGAGGCCTCGGTCAGTCCTCTCTGGAGGAGGTCTCGGTCAATCTCCTCTGGAGGAGGTCTCGGTCAGTCACCTCTGGAGGAGGTCTCGGTCAGTCCCCTGTGGAGGAGGTCTCGGTCAGTCTCCTCTGGAGGTGGTCTCAGACAGTCTCATCTGGAGAAGGTCTCGGTCAGTCTCCTCTGGAGGAGGCCTCGGTCAATCCCCTCTGGAGGAGGTCTCGGTCAGTCCCCTCTGGAGGAGGTCTCGGTCAGTCCCCTCTGGAGGAGGTCTTGGTCAGTCCCCTCTGGAGAAGGTCTCGGTCAGTCCCCTCTGGAGAATGTCTCGGTCAGTCCCCTCTGGAGGATTTCTCGGTCTGTCTCCTCTGGATGAGGTCTCGGTCAGTCCCCTCTGGAGGAGGTCTCGGTCAGTCCCCTCTGGAGGAGGTCTCGGTCAGTCCCCTCTGGAGGAGGTCTCGGTCAGTCCCCTCTGGAGGAGGTCTCGGTCAGTCTCCTCTGGAGGAGATCTCGGTCAATCTCCTCTGGAGGAGGTCTCGGTCAATCTCCTCTGGAGGAGGACTCGGTCAGTCTCCTCTGGAGAAGGTCTCGGTCAGTCTCCTCTGGAGAAGGTCTCGGTCAGTCTCCTCTGGAGAAGGTCTCGGTCAGTCTCCTCTTGAGGAGGTCTCGGTCAGTCTCCACTGGTGGAGGTCTCGGTCAGTCTCCTCTGGACGAAGTCTCGGTCAGTCTCCTCTGGAGGAGGTCTCCTTCAGGCCCAGGGAGGAGGTAAAATGGCATGTGTATCATGTCTTGCGCTTGCACGGGAAGGTGCCAGGGTGTCACGGAGGAAGCGAACACTTCGGAATGTTGAAAATGAGGGTTGGCGAAGATGCATTTGGTGGTGGGATCACGTTGGAGGTGGTGGAAATGGCGGAGGATGATCCATTAAATGTGAATGCTGGTGGGGTGAAGGTGAGGACAATGGGAACCCTATCGTGGTTTTGGGAGGGAGGGGAAGGGGTGAGAGCAGAAGTGGTGGAAATGGATTGGACACGGTCGAGGGCCATATAAACAACGGTAGAGGGGAACCCTCGGTTGACGAAAAAGGACATATCGGAAGCACGAGTATTGAAGGAGGCATCATCAGACCAGATGCGGCAGAGATGGAGAAATGAGAGAATGGAATAGAGTCCTTACAGGATGCATGGTGGGGGGAAGTGTAGACCAGGTAGCTTTGTGAGGCAGTGGGCTTATAGTGAATGTTTGTCGACAGCCTATACCCAGAAATTGAGACAGGGAAGTCGAGGAAGGGAATCATAATGTCGGAGATGGACCATGTGCAAGTGAGGGAAGGGTGGAAATTGGAAGCAAAGGGAATGAAATTTTCTAGTTCAGGGTGAGAGGAGCAAACGATACCGATAGAGTCATCAATGTACCAGAGAAAGAGGTGAGGGATGGGACCTGAGTAGGACTGGAACGACGAATGTTTCACATATCCCACGACAAGTCAGGCATTTCTAGGGCCCATGCGGGTTCCCAAAGCAACACCTTTAATTTGGAGAAAGTGAGTGGAGTCAAAGGAGAAGTTGTTCAATGTGAGTACAAGTTCAGCCAGGCGGAGCAGGGTTGATGGATGGGGACTGGTTTGGTCTCTTTTCAAGGAAGAAGCAGAGCGCCCTAATTCCGTCCTGGTGGGGGATGGAGGTGTAGAGGGATTGGATGTCCATAGTGAAAAGGAGATGATTGGGGCCAGGAAACTGGAAAATGTTAAAGTGGCGGAAGGCGTCGGAAAATTCAGGAATGTAGGTGGAAGAGACTGGACAAGGGGAGAAAAAAATAGTCGGGATAGGAAGAAATCAGCTCCATGGGACAAGAACAGGCTGGAATGATGGGTCTGTCATTAATGTGGATCTTGTGATGGAGTTAGAAACAGAATGTGCGGGGTTGCGGGTCTATGAGGTTCACAGCCATGGAGGGAAGATCTCCAGAGGAGATGAGCTCAGTGACAATCTTGAAAACAATGGCTTGATGTTTGGTACTGGGGTCATGGTCCAGGGGGATGTAAGAGGAAGAGGAGGAGAGTTGGCATTGAGCATCCGCACGTTTGAGGTTAGTTCGTCAAACAACAACAGCACGACCCTTGTCAGCAGGTTTAATGACAATGTTCGGGTTGGATCTGAGAGAATGGAATGCTGCATGTTCAGAGGGAGGTAGGTTGTGTGAGTGAGGGGAGCAGAGAACTGGAGATGGCAGTTAGCAATATAAGGATTGTGGGAGGGTTAGACGCCAAAGGGAAGGGTCCAGGTAGAACGAGAATTCTGAAAGTGGGGAAAAGGGTCCACTGTGTGGGGGGACGACTCCTAGCCAATGAAGTAGTCATGGAGTTGAAGGCAGCGGAAAAAGAGCTTGGCACCGTGCCAAACTCGAAATTCGTTGAGATGAGAGCGTCGGGATGAAGCTCAGGCCTTTGCTGAGGACTGCTCCTTCCGGTTCGGAGAGGGGAAGGACAAAGGGGATAGTGAAAACACGGCAAGGGGTGAGGTTGGAAGAAGGGATGTGGTCAGAGGAGAGTGAAGGGGAAGAAGGTACTGCAGAGGTGTTGGTATACACGAGTTGTTGAAGCTTGCGATCCTAGACACCTGAAAGGAAGAAAAACAGTTTTTTGTTGAAGTGTCGGATGAGGAGTAGGATGAAATGGAACTGCGGGACAGGACAGCTTTGCGATAGAGTGAGTCTCAGACTAAGAGGATTTTCCTCCATAGAGGTGGAACGCTTTCGATTGGGAGTCACCCACCCTTGGGGTCCCCACCCTGGGACCCACCCATCCAGTCACCACCTCGCCCAGAGACTCACCCACCCAGGTTCCCACCAACTGAGACACACCCCGAGCTACACTGCACACTGGGTGAGACCCACCCATACACCACCCAACACAGGAACCTACCCACCCAGTGACCCACCAACTGAGACACACCCCACACTGGGACAGACCCACCCATACACCACCCCACCCAGAGACCCACCCAGAGACCCAGCAACCGAGCCACACCCCACACTGGGAGCCAGCCACCCTGGTGAGCAGGTTGGAGACTGCAGGCTGGAGCTCCTCTCCTGAGCCTTTGACATGTTGGTTAACGCACTTGCACGCCCTGTATTTCTGCCAAATCTTATGTTGATCCAGGTAATGATGCCCAGGACCAGACAGCTCTGACCAGGAATATTCCAGGACCTTTTGTTTTTTTAAACCTTAGTATTTCTTGTGAATATTGCTAGTTTGATATAGTAATAAAAAATCGATTCACACCTGCAGCCGCAGAAATGCCTGTCTGTTCTCCCAGCTATCGAATCCCCTACCACTATTGCTTTTCCGATCTTCCTCCTCCCTCCCGCCCCTATACAGTTGAGCCATCCATGGTGCCATGGGCTTGGCTCTGGCTGTACTCCCCAGAGGGACCATCGCCCTTACCAATACTGAATATTGGTTGGTGAGCGAGATGCACCCAGGGACTCCGGCACTACCTGTCTCGTCCTCCTTGTCTGTCTGGCGGTCACCCATTCCCTCTGTGCCTGCACTCTCTTATGCTGCGGGGTTACCACCTCCTGAAACATGCTATCCATGTAGCTCTGAGCCTCACGAATGCACTGCAGCGACGCCACCTGCTGTTCAAGCTCCAAAACCTGTGTGCAGGAAGTGTCGTCGGTTGGAGGAGCTCAAACTTTTCATTACCTTTCAGCTGATCTCTCGAACACCTCCATCACCATCCCGGGGTATGTCCTGTCCCACCGGCAGTACAGACCCACCAGGGGCGCTGGTACAGTGGTATACAGTCGGGAAGGAGAGGCCCTGGGAGTTCTCAACATTGACTCCGGACTCCAAGAAGTCTCCTGGCTTCAGGTCAAGCATGGGCAAAAAACCTCCTGCTGATTACCACCTACCGCCCTCCCTCCACTGATGAATCAGCACTCCTCCATGTTGAACACCACTTGGAATAAGCACTGAGAGTAGCAAGGGCACAGAATGTACTCTGGGTGGGGGACTTCAATGTCCATCACCAAGAGGGCTCGGTGGCACCACTACTGAACAAGCTGGCTGAGTCCTGAAGGACATAACTGCCAGTCTGGGCCTGCGACAGGTGGTGAGTGAACCAACATGAGACATTGGAACCAGTTCTGGGGGAGGTGGGACCAGTTCAAACCGGACGGTTTGCTCCTGGGCAGGGCTGGGACCGATGTCCTAGGGGGAGTGTTTGATGGTGCTCTGGGGGAGGGTTTAAACTAAAATGGCAGGGGATGGGAACCTGAGCAGGGGGACAGAGGAAAGGGAAACAAGGATAAAAGCAAAAGATAAGAAGGAGAAAAACAAAAGTGGCAGTCAGAGAAATCAACGGTTTAAATCAAACATGGCCACAGTAAATAATAATTCTAATAGGTCTAAGAGCGTTAAAAAAACAAGCCTGAAGGCTTTGTGTCTTAATGCGAGGAGCATTCATAATAAGGTGGACGAATTAGCTGCGCAAATAGAGGTAAACAAACATGATTTGATTGAGATTACAGCTACATGGCTCCAGGGTGGCCAAGGCTGGGAACTCAACATCCAGGGGTATTCAATATTCAGGAACGATAGGCAAAAAGGAAAGGGAGGTGGGGTAGCATTGCTGGTTAAAGAAGAGATTAAGACAATTGTAAGGAAGGATATTAGCTCTGATGATGTGGAATCTGTATGGGTAGAACTGAGAAATACCAAGGGGCAGAAAACGTTAGTGGGAGTGGTATCTAGACCTCCAAACAGTACTGTGGAGGTTGGGGATGGCATTAAAAGGGAAATTAGAGAAGCGTGCAATAAGGGCACAGCAGTCATCATGGGTGACTTTAATCAACATATAGATTGGGCTAACCAAATTAGTAACAATACTGTGGAGGAGGAATTCCTGGAGTGTTTACGGGATGGTTTCCTGGACCAATATGTCGAGGAACTAACCAGAGATCAGGCCATCTTAGACTGGGTATTATGTAAGGAGAAATGATTAATTAGCAACCTTGTTGTACGAGGCCCTTTTCCTCGGAGCGATCATAATATGATCGAATTCTTCATTAAGATGGAGAATGAAGTACTTGACTCAGAGACTAGGGTCCTGAATTTAAATAAAGGAAACTATGATGGTCTGATGCGCGAGTTGGGTAAGATTGAATGGGGAATGTCACTCAAAGGGTTGACGGTGGATAGGCAATGGCAAACATTCAAAGACCACATGGATGAACTACAGAATTTTTTCATCCCAGTTTGGCCTAAAAATAAAACAAAAAAGGTGACTCAACTGTGGCTAACAAGGGAAATTAGGGATAGCATAAGATCCAAGGAGAGGACATATAAATTGGCCAGAAAAAGCAGTAAACCTGAGGATTGGGAGCAGTTTCGGATTCAACAAAGGAGGACAAAGGGATTAATTAAGAAAGGGAAAATAGAATAAGAGAGTAAGCTTGCCGGGAACATAAAAACTGACTGTAAAAGCTTTTATAGATATGTGAAGAGAAAAAGATTGGTGAAGTCAAGCGTAGGTCCCTTGCAGTCAGAATCAGGGGAATTTATAATGGGGAACAAAGAAATGGCAGACCAATTAAGTACATATTTTGGTTCTGTCTTCACAAAGGAGGACACAAATAACCTCCCAGAGATGCCGAGGAACATAGGGTCTGATGAAAGTGAGAACTCAAAGAAATCAGTATTTGTAGGGAAATGGTGTTAGGGAAATTGATGGGATTGAAGGCCGATAAATCCCCAGGGCCTGATAATCTACATCCTAGGGTATTTAAGGAAGTGGCCCTAGAAATAGTAGATGCATTGCTGATCATCTTCCAACGTTCGATGGAATCTGGAACAGTACCCATGGATTGGAGGGTAGCTACTGTTACCCCACCATTCAAAAAAGGTGGTAGAGAGATAACGGGGAATTACAGACCGGTAAGCCTGACATCGATAGTGGGGAAAATGCTAGAGTCCATTATAAAAGATGTAATGGCAGAGCACTTGGAAAACAGTGACAGGATTGGACAAAGTCAACATGGATTTGCCAAAGGTAAATCGTGCTTGACTAATCGACTGGAATGTTTTGAGGATGTAACTAGTAAAATAAATAAGGGAGAACGAGTGCATGTGGTGTATTTGGACTTTCAGAAGGCTTTCGATAAGGTCCCGCATAAGAGATTTGCATGTAAAGTTAAGGCACATGGGATTGGGGGCAAGGTATTGACTTGGATAGAGAACTGGTTGGCAGACAGAAGTCAAAGATTTTGGAATAAAGGAGTCTTTTTTCAAACGGCAGGCAGTGACTTGTGGGGTACCGCAGGGATCGGTTCTTGGACCCCAGCTATTCACATTATATCTTAATGATCTAGACACGGGAACTAGATGTAATATCTCGAAATTTGCAGACAACGCAAAGCTGGGTGGGCATGTGTGCTGTGCGGAGGATGCCGAGAAACTACAGGATGATTTGGACAGGTTGGGTGATTGGGCAGAAGCATGGCAGATGCAATATAACGTGGATAAATGTGAGGTTATCCACTTTGGTGGCAAAAACAGGAAGGCAGATTATTACTTGAATGGCAATAGATTGGGAGAAGGGGAAGTGTAACGAGACCTGGGTGTCCTTGTGCACCAGTCGCTGAAGGTAAGCATGCAGGTGCAGCAGGCGGTTAAGAAGGCAAATGGTATGTTGGCCTTCGTAGCGAGAGGGTTTGAGTACAGGAACAAGGATGTCTTGCAGCAGTTGTACAGGGCCTTGGTGGGACCACATCTTGAGTATTGTGTGCAGTTTTGGTCGCCTTATCTGAGGACGGATGTTCTTGCCATGGAAGGAGTTCAGCGAAAATTCACCAGTCTGATACCTGGGATGGCAGGAATGACGTATGAGGAGAGATTGGGACAATTGGGCTTTCACTCGCTGGAGTTTAGAAGAATGAGAGGGGATCTCATTGAAACTTATAACATTCTGACAGGACTGGCAGACTTGATGCAGCAAGGATGTTCCCGATGGTCGGGGAGTCCAGAACCAGTCTAAGGATAAGGGGAAGGCCATTTAGGACAGAAATGAGGAGGAATTTCTTCACCCAGAGAGTGGTGTACCTGTGGAATTCTCTACCACAGAAGGCAGTAGAGGCCAATACATTAAATATATTCAAGAAGGAGTTGGATACATTTCTTAAGTCTAAAGGGATCAAGGGGTATGGGGAGAAAGCAGAGACTGGGTACTGAATTTGGATGATCAGCCATGATCGCATTGAATGGCGGAGCATGCTCGAGGGGCCGAATGGCCTACTCCTGCTCCTATCTTCTATGTTTCTATGTTTCTATATGAGAGAAAAATCTACTTTACCTCGTCCTCACCAATCTACCTGTCGCAGATAAATCTGTCCATGACAGCATTGGCAGCAGTGACCACCGCACAGTTATTGTGGAGATGAAGTCCCGTCTTCACACTGACAACATCCTCCATTGTGTTGTGTGGCACTACCACCGTGCTAAATGGGATATATTCAGAACAGATCTAGCCGCTCAAAACTGGGCATGCATCAGGTGCTGTGGGCCATCAGCAACAGCAGCAGAATTGAATTCCACCACAATCTATAACCACATGGCCCGGCATATCCCTCACTCTACCATTACCACCAAGCCAGGGGACCAGCCATGGTTCAATAAGGAGTGTAGAAGAGCATGCCAGGAGCAGCACCAGGCGTACCTAAAAATGAGGTGCCAACCTGGGGAAGCTGCTACGCAGGACTATGTGCATGCTAAAAAGTAGAAGCAGCATGGTATAGACAGGGCTAAGAGTTCTCACAATCAACGGATCAGATCAAAGCTCTGCAGTCCTGCCACATCCAGTCGTGAATGGTGGTGGACCATTAAACAACTGATGGGCAGAGGAGGCTCCAAGAATATCCCCATCCTCAATGATGGTGGAGCCCAGCATGTGAGTGCAAAAGGCAAGGCTGAAGCGTTTGCAACCAACTTAAGCCAGAAGTGCCGAGTGGATGCTCCATATCGGCCTACTCCCCAGGTCCCCACCATCACAGAAGCCAGTCTTCAACCAATTTGATTCACTCCACGTGATATCAAGAAACGGCTGAGCGCACTGGATGCAGCAAAGGCTATGGGCCCCGACAAAGTCCTGGCTATCGTGCTGAAGACTTGTGCTCCAGAACTAGCCACGCCTCTAGACAAGCTGTTCCAGTACAGCTATAACACTGGCATCTATCCAACAATGTGGAAAACCGCCCAGGTATGTTGTGTCCACAAAAAGTAGCACAAGTCCAACCCGGCCAATTACCGCCCCATCAGTCTACGCTCAATCATCAGCAAAGTGATGGAAGGTGTCATCGACAGTGCTATCAAGCGGCATTTACTCACCAATAACCTGCTCACTGATGCCTAGTTTGGGTTCCCCCAAGACCACTCGGCTCCAGACCTCATTACAGCCTTGGTCCAAACATGGACAAAGGAGCTGAATTCCAGAGGTGAGGTGACAGTGATTGCACTTGATAACAAGGCTGCATTTGACCGAGTCTGGCATCAAGGAGTCCTAGTAAAACTGAAGTCAATGGGAATCAGGGGGAAAATGCTCCACTGGCTGGAGTCAAACCTAGCACAAAGGAAGATGGTTGTCACAGCTCCAGGACATCGCTGCAGGAGTTCCTCTGGGCAGTGTCCTAGGCCCAACCATCTTCAGCTGCATCATGAATGACCTTCCCTCCAACATAAGGTCAGAAATGTGGATGTTCGCTGATGACTGCACAGTGTTCAGCACCATTCACAACTCCACAGATAATGAAGCAGTGCATGCCCGCATGCAACAAGACCTGGACGATGTTCAGGCTTGGGCTGGTAAGTGGCAGGTAACATTTGCGCCACAGAAGTGCAAGGCAATGACTGTCTCCAACAAGCGACAGTCTAACCATCTCCCCATGACATTCAATGGCATTACCATCGCCAAAACCCCCACTATCAACATCCCGAGAGTCACCATTAACCAGAAACTTAACTGGACCAGCCACATAAATACTGTGGCAACAAGAGCAGATCAGAGGCTAGGTATTCTGTGGCGAGTGTCTCACCTCCTGACTCCCCAAAGCCTTTCTACAATCAACAAGGCACAAGTAATGAGTGTGATGGAATATCTCCACTTGCCTAGGTGAGTGCAGCTCCAACAACACTCAAGAAGCTCGACACCATCCAGGACAAAGCAGCCCACTTGATTGGCACCCCATCCACCACCTTAAACATTCACTCCCTCCACCACTGGCATACCATGGCTGTAGTGTGGACCATCTACAAGATGCACTGCAGCAACTCGCCAAGGCTTCTTCGGCAGCACCTCCCAAACCCACGACCTCTTCCACCTAGAAGGACAAGGGCAGCAGGCGCATGGCAGCATGGGAGCACCACCACCTCCAAGTCACACACCATCCTTACTTAGAAGTATATTGCTAATCCTTCATCGTCGCTGGGTCAAAATCCTGGAAGTCCCTACCTAACAGCACTGTGGGAGTACCATTACCACACAGACTGCAGCGGTTCAAGAAGGCGGCTCACCACCATTTTCTCAAGGGCAATAGGGATGCGCAATAAATGCTGGCATTGCCAGCAATGCCCTGATTCCATAAACAAATAAAAAACAAACTGCAAATCCAGTAGCTTGAGCTCCTCCAGCGACGGCACTTCCTGCACAAATTGTTGTGCAGGACACTGGAAGTGTCCTGGAGTTCCCACATGGCACAGGATGTGCATTGCACGAGACTGAGGTGCCCTACCATGCCTCTACTTGTTTGACTCTTTGAAGAATTAATGCCATGTACAAATGCTTTCGACAACACAAAAATTCATGCTCACTGCTCAATAAAATGATTGGAGTCTTAAATCAAGTCTTGAAACCCAAGCTCATTGGCGAAACACTTAACGGGTGAACCAATATCAGGTGCAATCTAATCGTAACTCATCATTGCCACAGGGTTTTTTCACTACTTAATGGAGAGGTGCTTTGATGTGGCAGCACCTCATTCTCATAATTCCTGGCTGTACAGCTGCATCAGTAAGCAGCAGTAGAACAAGGAGAAGGTAGCGGAGGACTGAACTAGTTATGTTCATATGGAAGAAGTCACACAACACCAGGTTATAGTCCAACAGCTATAACCTGGTGTTGTGTGACTTCTTACATTTGTCCAACCCAGCCCAACTCCGGCATCTCCACACCACAGGTATGTTCATGGCAGGTCCAAGAACCAGGGAGAGAGCCTGCAAGTCTCTGATGAAGCATTGGGCATCACTGTTGCTAGGCTGAGGGTGGTGTTCTACCCGGCAAGTGGCAGAGGCCCTCATCACAAGTATTCTGCACCATTGGAGGGAGGTACCGCAGCTCGTTTTGGGCAGCACTGTGGTGGCCCCAGGACCCAGAAAGAGTGCAGAAAGAAATTTAATGACATCACTCGGGTAGTCAAGGTGAGTGAATGCTTCAACAAATGCTATTTACCACCATCTGCACCACAATCGTCACACACTGGTCAAAGCACCAGACCCCCAACACTCACCCACCAACAATCTCTACCTACCAACACCCACACCCACATCTCACACCTTGCACACAATGACAGCTGTTCAACTATGGTAGGCACATCACTTGAACACATTACTCCACACTCACTCATGCACCTTCCGTTCCCTTATAGGCCAAGGTGGCACACAAGAGGAGGGAGCAGTAGCGCACAGGCGGGGGACAAGCTGACACCCAACCACTGTCTGCGCGGGAGAATCGAGTGCTGCAAATCATTGAGCACCAGGTGGTGGATGCCTTGGCCACTGGCAGCATTGATCTCCTTGGGGACAACAATGATATGTTCATCCCTGCTCCTTCTTCTCACATCGCACTTCCCCCTCACCCCACAAGCACTTCGTAATTCCCAGCTAATCATGCTGTATGCATTCATTTCTCCCTTCCTGCCCCCTCCCTTCACCTTAACCCGACTCTTGTGCCTTTATGTTTTCAGATAATGAGCAAGCTCCTGAGCAGTCTGTTCCTGAGCCCACCGTAGAGAGTGAGGTGGGGGAAGAGGAGTAGGAAGAATGCACCGTGTCGCGGCATCGCTCACTCGCAGACACCAGCTCATATGCTTGCACTGTGCATTCTTTAGAGGTTAGCGTATTAGTGGGATCTGCACAGGGTGATGCACCGGGGGCAAGTGGGCTGCAGTAAGGCCTGGGAGAAAGGGTAGCTCGGGGGCCAGCTCCCCGGAGAGTAAACTTGCGCATGGGAAATGCTGCACAGGACTCAGATGAGGACGTCGATGGGGAGGCCTTTAGAAGAAGGGTTATTGGCATGCACACAGAGATGTTAAATGCAAAGGCAAGGGTATGTGCGAGAGTCTCTCGGCAATAGTAAGGATTCTGCAGGAGTCTGCCTGCAACATTCCACACCATGGAACTCATCATTTCCCATCTGCAAAGGATAGTAGGCTCCCGAGAGACTGTGGCGACCCAGACCTGATGCCACGTGTGAATGGCCATCTGGCAGCTTCCATTGCAGCACAGGCGGAAGCAAAGCAAAGTCTTAGTGCTGTAATGGAGTCTATGCTTGGTGCCATCCAATCTCAGACTGCTCTCATGCAGACTCATCTTGAAGCCACGCAAGCTCTGACTGCTGCCATCCTGGCTGGGTCTACCACAGTTGACCGTGGTTTTCACTGTGTTGCAGCAGGCCAGCAATCTGTGCTCCAACAGATTACTAGGGATGCTGAAGTGCTGTCCTGGGGGAGTGGCAATGGGTCAGTGGAGCAGGAACCTGCTGTCCTCGCTCAGGATGACAGCATCCTGCTTCCACCACTGCCACTCTGCCATTACCCTTGTTGCTGCCTGTCATCCAGCCAGCCCAGACTGCTGCCACCCATGCTGAGGTGGTGCAGTCTACAGCTGGGCCTTCCAGGCCTAGAGCTGGTCGAGGACGTCCTGCAAGGCAATCTGAAGTCTCCTGCACGGACACCCAGCAACCACTGGACCAACACTTCGTAGGAGCACTAGAGCAGGAAAAGGCACACTAACGACAGGCACTAAGGGATTGCACAAGGGTGAAAACTAAATATTTTTGATGTAAATATGTGCCCACTACTTTTTGATCAATTTATTACGTCACTTACCATTCTTTTCTGGTATCTCTCATTTCAGCTTTGTGCTGTGATTTGTTCTGCAAGATGGCTGGAATGATGGAGATGTGGTGAGCAAAGTGTATCTGTGGTTTAAGTCATTCTGGTGTGAGGCTGGTGGTCTGTTTGGAGGAGGTGACAGAGTTCTCTGATCACCTCCTTCGTGGAGCAGTGCCAACAAATACACTGCTCCTCGCTTCAGTTAAGGTAGGGTGAAACTAACAAATAACCACTGAAAGTGCACGAACCTGACAGCTGCGAGTAATTACTGATGATCTCTTCAAATAAGGTCCCTGGTGCATGCTTCCTGGTGCTGCACGCCAGCTCTCCCTGTCGGTGTTTACTCCAGGCGGTGAGGTAAGTGGCGAGTATCAATGTTACACATCGGGCAGTCAGTGAGCGTTGCTCACTCACTGATGTTACAATCTACTTGGCGTTGATGTTCCTGCCAATACATCTTACAGTTGGCACTACGGGATGGGGATGGTGGATTTGGCGTGTGGCATTGCAGCTGCCTCGCCCCAGCGATACTGCTCTAACACCCCATTAGCACCATCTACTGGCGCTAAATGGAGCTGCTAAGTGGACGAATTTGTTCCCCTTAGAATCTTAAAAGTCGGACCAAACATTGCATCCGGCCGCTTCTCTCACTCTCGTAGTTAAAGTCTTTGTTCAAACGATTATTTATATTTATATTTATATTAATTAGTTTATCTAGTTAAGTTAGAGAAAAAAAGTTAATACTCACCCACCCATCCCCTAGCTGCTGTCCTGTGACGTCTCTCCTTGTTTTTTGCTGTTCTTTTGGAATTCACTGTATCTATGCCTCCGCTGCTTCTGCTGCCAACACCTCGCAGGTCACCTGGAAACACGTTTCCGCCCCAGGTTGCGCAGCATCAGTGGTGTTTTACTGTGGGTGGAGCTGGAGTTGGCAGCAGATATTGTGAGTGAGTATAGTCCATATAAATAGGGGCAAGGAGAGAACTAATTAATATTAAGGTAAATCATTCAAACAAATATCCTTAATTGTAAATATATTAAAATTAATGTATAGTCAGAAAATTAGTCCCATTGTTTTCGAGTAACAGATTCTAGAATTAATATGAATCATTTTTATATTAAAATATTCTTGGAGTGAGCATAGTCTCAGGAAGGTGGAGAGAGCAAAATCGAATCAGCACTACACTAACTAGGACTAGAAAAAGGTCGCTTGTTTCACAGAGTTGATCTGTGGATTCACTGGGATGTAAAGCTCGATCATACCTCACCTGGGAGTGCGTGATGCTTACATGTGCAGGGATTTCTGTCCTGAATTCATGCCATGCTGTACGTGAGATGGTGAGCTTCATTGGGTAGTGTAAGAGGAGCTGTATGCTGCATTGGTCCATGCTGCATCTGAGTTCACTGAGCTTGATGAACGACTATACAGTGAGATTTACACTGTATCTAACCCCAGCCTCCCTGTTCTGATAGTTATTGATAAGACAGTATTGAGGGAACTTTAATCTGTTTCTAACTCGTGCTGTACCTGCCCGGTGAGGGTTTGATGGAACAGTTTCGAGGGAGCTTTACTCTGTCTCTCACCCGTGCTGCTCCTGACCTGGGAGTGTTTTATGGGACAGTGTAGAGGGAGCTTTACTCAATATCTAACCTGTGCTGTACCTCTCCTGGGAGTGATTTATGGGACAGTGTAGAGGGAGCTCTACTCAATATTTAACCTGTGCTGTACCTGTCCTGAGAGTGGTTTATGGGACAGTGTGTCAGGGTTGGGGAGCCACGGGGCCGTGATCTCCGGGTAAGGTAGGTTCTGGACCCAAGTGCAGAAACCATGCTAGAGGCAGGTATACAATCTTAAGGAACAGTACTTTATTCATTACTTAACTAGATTCACACTAGGAACACAACAGCATATGTAAGAACTCGAGACAGGAACCCCACATCATACATAGAACTCGAGACAAGAACAATATACATAGAACTCAAGACAAGTTACAAAATGGCTAGTCAAGAATAGGAACTCAGGACAGCTTCCATGAGGCAACATACTTGTCCATAGTGAGCTGGGATAAGCTTACCACAAGCGCAACCAGCTTGCCGAGAGAAGACTCGAGACAAGCTATCACGAAGGGCTGCCGCAGGGGTAACAGGCTTCTCAAAACAAAGCTCAAGACAAGCGCCAGCATGGCAACACGCTAGTCCAGCCAGCACCTTATCAAGACTAAGAACAACAAGAACACAGTTAGTTACATCTTAAATACAGAGCTCGAGAATACATCTTAAATACAAAGCTCGAGAATACATCTTAAATACAAAGCTCGAGATACACCTTAAATACAAAGCTCGAGATACATCTTAAATACAGTACTGGAGATACATCTTAAATACAGAGCTCGAGAGAACCATGGCAACCAGCTAGTTGAAACCAGGAGCCACAATGCAAGGCCAGTCCCTAGTTAGGACTGAGCAAGTAAGGGAGCAACCACAGAACTTATATACCAAGAAAGCCAGGTGCAACCCATGAACAGCTAACAGGCCGTTAAGAATTAACACAGGAGGCTAGGAACAATTAACAAAGGGCTAGAGCCAAAAAGTGAAGGTGCCATCTAGAGGCTAGAGAAGGAACTGACTGGCACCGTCACACAGTGCAGTGGAAGCTTTTCTCTCCATCTTGCCCGAGCTATACCTGCCCTGGGAAAATGTAACAGGACATTGTAGAGGGAAATTTACTCTGTATTTCAACTATACTGTATCTAATCTGTGTGCGTTTGATCTGAAAGTGCAGAGAGAGCTTTACTTTCTATCTAACCTGTGCTGTACCTGCCCTGGGAGTGTTTGATGGGACAGATGAGAGGGAGATTTACTCAATATCTGCTCTGTGCTGGAACTGACGTGGGACTGTTTGATGGCCATTTCAAATATGCTCTACTCTGTCTGTAATCCATGCTCTACCTGACCTGGGAGTGTTTGATAGGACAGTGTAGAAGTAGATTTGCTCTGCTTGCATCTCGTGCCATTCCTGAACTGCGATTGTATGATGGGATATTGTAGGAGGAGTTTTAACTATTATTGCCCATGATCTCCCCTCCAATTATTACTCAAATGGCCTCACCAAGTGATAGCCCCGATGCTCCCCACAATGTACGCCCCCTCCTGTTAAAGGGAGCTAAACGGTTTTATAACACAGTTGTTATATCTTCACCAAAGCACCATGACCTTGATGTGCCAAATAACTGCCTGAATCCATGAAGTTAAAACTTAAAACTAAAGGCTTTTATTAAGTAAGAATCATGGCATCAAGTTAACACAGGGCAACCATCATTCATCACCGACCCAGCCCTTATGAGTAAAACCCAGCTCTTATAAATAAGACTCACACCAATCAGGAGGGTCCATAAAGGCGGAGCTGGGGAGGAACATTAGTGGTTACACCTGTAAAACATTCCAGACATTAACAAGTACAGCAACAGACAATCCTGAACACAGTTATTTCATCACATTCACCCCCTGCTATAGATTCAGTCGGTCAGGATGTCTAATATTCCTCTGGGAACGACGTAACTCTTGCCGAGGCTCCTCCCGGAGTACCAACTTTGGTTCAACTGAATTCCCAGAATTATCAGTGTTTTCCACACTGAGGGTTTGTGTCTCTGAAGGTCCAATACCACGATTGAAAACTCCACTCTGAAGAGTCGAACTCTTTTCGAACTCCAGCAGGTGCAAGATCTTTAATAGAGACCATATCCTCTCGCCCATCCGGATATTCAATGTACGCATACTGGGGATTAGCATGAAGGAGTTGTACTTCCTCCACCAGTGGATCAGTCTTGTGGCCTCTCACATGTCTGCGCAACAGCACAGGGCCCGTGTTCGTCAACCATGTGGGTAATGATACTCCATTAGTAGCTTTTCTTGGAAAGCTAAACATCCTTTCATTTGGGGTGGCATTCGTCGCTGTACACAAAAGAGACCTTATGGAATGCAACACGTCTGGCAGGACATCCTGCCAGCGAGAGGTCGGCAGGCCTCGCGACTTCAAAGACAATCCAATAGCCTTCCACACTGTCGCATTTTCTTTCCTGACCTGCCCATTACCACGAGGGTTATAGCTGGTAGTTCTATTCGTTGCAATCCCTTTTGATAGCAAAAACTTTCACAATTCTTCGCTCATAAAGGAAGAACCCCTATCACTATGTATATAGTTAGGCATGCCAAACAAAGAAAACAGTTGGCAGAGGCATTTAATTACAACAGCACTGGTCACATCCGGACAGGGGATAACAAAAGGGAACCGAGAGTACTCGTCTATAATATTAAGAAAATAGACATTATGATCGCTCGATGGAAGGGGATCTTTAAAATCGAGACTCAAACGCTCAAATGGTCGAGTTGCTTTAATAAGATGAGCTGGCTCGGACGGCTTATAGAAGCGGGGTTTGCATTCAGCACAAACACAACAGGTTCTGGTCATTGCCCGGACCTCCTCAATAGAGTAGGGTATATTGTGGGACTTAATTAAGTGGTTCATTCTGGTATCCCCAGGATGGCAGAGTGCATCGCGGAGACTTTGAATCTTATCTATACCTAGACTAGCACATACTCCTCATGACAAAGCATCCGCTGGCTCATTAAATACTCCAGGCCTGTACTGAATATCATAGTCATATGTTGACAGTTCTATTCGCCATCTTAAAATCTTATCATTTTTGATCTTGCCTCTCTGCTTAGTATTGAACATAAAGGCCACAGATCATTGGTCAGTAATAAGCATAAAACGTCGGTCAGCGAGATAATGGCCTAGAAATTAGATTTGCCTCCACCAGGGCTTTTGCGCCCGAAATTTTGCGCCCGCGATAATTGCCGCTGCGCCCGCCAAAAATTCAGCTGCCCCACGCCCAGACGGCTGCGGGCGCTAATGGAGGGTTTCAGCGCCTCGCTATGGGTGCTGAATGCAGGTTTGCGGTGCTAATCCCCCACTGCGGCACCCGATGTGGTGCGGCAGGCTGGGGTACTGCAGGCCTCCTCCTTCTGTTAAGGAGGAGCTGCCTGCAGCCGACCGCTGACCGGTCGATTCGCCCGACAAATGAGCCCGGCACCTCGGAGAAGTGCCGGGCTCGCGGGCCACACACATCAGTGCCACGGGGGGGTGGTGGAGGAGTCTGGGGAGGGAGGTGCGGGCAGGCGGCCGCCGGTAAAGCGGCCGGCCGCCGCTCCACCTTAATGCGCCGGCGCTACATGCTGCAACATCCCGTTGAACAATCGTTGGTTGCGGCTGCCACGGGCGAGGTGGCCGCAACTGAATTTGGGCGTCCGGCCGCATTACTACGGCAACCGGGACACTGCACACACCGATGACGTCATCGGTGCCGGTGCAGCGCTACCGGCTAACGCCGATGATAGGGCCCAACGCAATTTCGATCGCGGCTATAATTCCGGCGCAAGTCCCTCTAACACCTCTAATTGGGCGCTAACCCCACCGAATTTCTAGGCCAATGTCTCCAATACCTGACTGCTTCGATAATCGCCCGCGCCTCCTTTTCCACTGAAGAATGTCGAACTTCTGGTACTTGCAATGTACAAGAGAAGAAAGCTACTGGTCTACCAGCTTGGTTAAGAGTTGCTGCCAACGCAAAATCAGATGCATCACTTTCCACTTGAAAAGGGATCTTCTCATCCACGGCACATACCACTGCCTTCTCAATGTCCCGTTTGATATTACAGAAAGCCTCCTGAGCTTCCGCCGATATCAGAAAAGACGTCGACTAATAAGAGGTCGGACTTTATTTGAGTAACTAGCCACCCACTGGGCATAGTACGAAAAGAATCCCAGACACCTTCTTAAAGCTTTTACAGTGTGAGGTAAAGGTAATTCCTTAAGTGGGCATAATCTTTCAGGGTCTGGCCCGATTACCCCATTCTCCACAACGCAACCAAGAATACACAAATGTGTAGTATTAAAGGTACACTTGTTTTCGTTGTAGGTCAGGTTTAACCTCTTTGCCGTCTCTAGAAACTTCATGAGATTTTGATCATGCTCCCGTTGGTCGCGCCCACAGATAGTAACATTGTCCAGGTACGGGAATGTTGCTTCCAATGCATATTCATCCACCATACGATCCATCTCCCGTTGGAAGACGGAAGCCCCATTCATCACTCCAAAGGGCACCCTAAGAAATTGGCACAGGCGCCCATTAGCTTCGAAGGCCGTATAAGGTCGTTCTTCTATTTTAATAGGGGGTTGATGGTAGGCAGACTTTAAATCAATGGTGGAGAACACGCGATACTGAGCTATCTGGTTCACCATCTCAGAAATACGAGGCAAAGGATAGGCGTCCAATTGGGTATACAAGTTTATTGTCTGGCTATAATCGACCACCAGTCTTTTCTTTACATTAGTTTTAACCACCACCACCTGGGCATGCCATCGGCTATTCCTGTGTTCGATGATTCCCTCCCGTTGAAGCCTTTCCACTTCCTCTTTTATAAATGTTTTATCTTCTGAACTATACCGTCGACTCTTAGTCGCTATAGGTCTGCAATTAGGAGCAAGGTTCACGAACAAGGAAGGTGGACTTACTTTTAAAGTAGAAAGGCCGCAGACTGTGAGTGGAGGCTGAGACCCACCATACTTAAGGGTAACGCTCTCATGCTGACACTGGAAGTCCAAGCCTAAAATTTATTTCACACACAACTGAGGTAATATAAGGAGTTTAAAGTCCATATACTCTGTATCCTTAATGGTCAATGTGACTTTACAATATCCAGTTACCTCCGAAGTAAGGGACTTGGACGCCATCACAATTTCACTTCGAGTAGGATACACCTTCAATGAACAGGAGTTAACAAGGTTGGGATGTATAAAACTTTCAGTACTGCCACAGTCTATCAAACACCCAGTAGGACGACCATTAATCTTAATGTCCATCATAGATTTTGACAAGGAACACGGTATGGTCTGGTCAACCGTAACCGAGGCTAGAGTAAAATGATAGGCGGCAGCAGAGAAGACATCGGGTACAGGATTACCCTTATACACTTTACTAAAATGTCCCCGTTTCTTACATTTAAAACAAGTAGCCTCTCTGGCTGGGCATATTTGCCTGGAGTGTTTAGATTGGCCACAAAAATAAGACAGACCCATGGGGTACAGCCGCAACAGTAGGATTAAGTGGAGGCTCCATTGGCGTTATGGATGCCTCCATACTCGGAAGACACAGGCTGAGAGGGACGCATGGGCTGATGCATACACTTCTAAATTCTTCTGGGCTACATCTAACGATCGAGCCGTAACAACGACTGTTTTTACAACTAACGAGTCATTCTCGAGGAGTGTCTGTCTAATATAATTAGATTGGAGGCCAGATATAAAAGAATTGCGGATGGCTTCTTCCTGATACAATATGGCAGGGACAGCCTTGTAGTTGCAATCCTTAGCCAAAGCCTTAAGATCCTGCAGGAAACCATCCAGGGATTCCTCGGGTAATTGCCTGCGTGTAGACAAAAGATACCTGGCGTATACTTCATTAACCGACTTAAGGTACTGGGCCTTAAGAGCTGCAAGGGCCTCTTCATACATAGTAATATCTTCAAATATAGAGTAAGTTTGATGACTTACCAAGTTGGTTAAAAGACCCAACTTGTTAACTGTTGGATCGATCGATGCAATGAAGTGTTCAAAATATCGAAGCCAGTGCGTAAATTTCTTCGACGCATCTGCTGAATGGGGATCGATATCCAGACGCTCTGGTTTCAAAAATCGCTCCATCTTCCAAAGTTGTTACTTAATAAAATTGATGTGCCAAATAACTGCCTGAATCCATGAAGTTAAAACTTAAAACTAAAGGCTTTTATTAAGTAAGAATCATGGCATCAAGTTAACACAGGGCAACCACCATTCATCACCGACCCAGCCCTTATGAGTAAAACCCAGCTCTTATAAATAAGACTCACACCAATCAGGAGGGTCCATAAAGGCGGAGCTAGGGAGGAACATTAGTGGTTACACCTGTAAAACATTCCAGACATTAACAAGTACAACAACAGACAATCCAGAACACAGTTATTTCATCACAGACCTCAAACTGCCTTTCACTGCCGTGCCAGGAGCGAGACCCAGTACTTGATATTATATGAGGGAGTGTTTGGGGTGTATAAATCAGAAGGTGAGCATTTGGGCCATTGAATAATGGGTTCTCATATTTGGAGGATGGGACGGAGAATTCGTAAGGGACAGTTTTGCGCAGTTGTGCTCCCTGCCTGGGATTTCAGTACATGAGAATGGGTTTGGAGACAGGACTGAATGTCCAACATGTGTTCATCCCCAGTGAGACTGCGCACCAGGAACAGAGCATGGTCATGTGACCCTGTGACACCTCGACTGGGCGGAGCTCTGGCTGCTTTGTGACATTGTTACTGGCTGCTGTGTGATTGGCTCCTGGCTCCTTTGTGATGTTACCTGGAGACAGGTTTCCAACCCTGGTTATGCTCCATCAGTGATGTGTTACTGTGGGCGGAGCTGGAGTTCGCAGCAGATATTGTGAGTGAGTATAGTCCCTAAAAGTAGGGGCAAGGAAAGAAAAGAACAACTTAATATTAAAGTAAGGAATTCAACCAATATCATTAATTGTAAATAAATACAAATTTAATATATTAATCATCGCAAAATTAGTCCTATTGTTTTCGAGTAACAGATTCTACATTTAATATGAATCATTTTAGTATTAACAGATTACTGGACTGAGCATTATCTCAGGAAGGTGGAGAGAGCAAAATCGAATCAGCACCACACTAACTGGAAATCCAAAAAGGTCGCTGAGTTCACAGGGCTATCTTGTGGGACAAACAGCTCTATTTTCCAAGACGGGATAAAACAGGAAGCTTCATAAATGTTTGTAAAGGTGAGTAGGTCCACTGAGAATCCCATCAATCCAGGACCTTGCAACATGAGAGAATAACCAGCTATTGAGTGCCGTTTAATTTCTGGGATAAGCCTCGGCCTTTTTCTGCTGCCCTTTGACTGGGGGTTCACTGGTATCTAAAGCTAGCCAATATCTTTAGTTCTTGAACCACTCGCCAGAGGGGATAGCTTTACTATATATACTCTATCAAAACCTCTCAACATCTTGAAAACCTCTATTAGGTGACCTTTTATCTGTCTCTGTTCCAAGCAGAACAGCCCTAATGCTTCCAAAATCTCATCCTACCTGAACTCCATCATCCCTAGTAACATCCTGAGAAATCTCCCCTGTACACTTTCTAAGGCCTTTACACCTTTCCTGAAGTGTGGTGCCTAGAATTGTCCACAGTAATCCAGCTGAGGCCTAACCAATGATTTATAAAGTTCTAGCATGATCTATTTGCTTTTATATTTCTTTCCTCTGGTTATAAACACAAGTAACATGTATGATTTTTAACCACATTATCAGCTTGCCCTGCCACCTTTAAGGATTTGTGGATATGGATACCAAAGTCTCTCTGCTCAGCTACCCTGTTCAGAATCGTGCCATTTATAGTGTGCTGTCTTTCCATATTAGTCCTCCTACAATGCATCACTTCACACTTCTCCGCATTGAACCTCATCTGCCAATTTCACCATCCTGTCTATGTCATCCGGAAGCATGTACCTGTCCTCATCACCAACTACTACTTTGCCAAAGTTTTGTTTCATCTGCAAACTTTATAATTCTGCTCCGTACACCCGAGTCTATGTCATTTATAAAAATTGAAGAGAGAAATGGACCCAAAATGGCCCATTGGGGAACACCACAGGAAACAACTTTCCAGTTTGAAAAACATCTGTTCACTCCCACAATTTGCTGGCTGTCACTGAGCCAATGTTGTATCCAGATCGCCACTTTCCTCTTAATTCCATTCGCTTCCATCTTCTTAACAAACCACATATCCAAGCCACATATCGAAGTTTACCAAAGACACAAAGATAGGTGGTATTGTAAGCAATGTAAATAAAAGCAGAACATTACGAAGAGATATTAATAGAACAAGTGACTGGGCAAAACTGTGGCAAATGGATTTCAATGTAGGCAAGTGTGAGGTCATCCAGTGATATGATCCTATGCCTGATTTTACCAGGTGTAAGGGTTTATGGGCATCTGCTGGGCAGTAGTTCGACAAATACCCCAAATCTGCAGCAGCGAAAGTGGTTTTTGGGTTAGTGTGTTAGATCTGTCAAGGTGAGCCTTGACACATTGCAGGTTCTGGGTTTTGCTCAAGCGCAGTTCATGTGGAAACCCAGAACTAGTGGGGCCTTTCTGATGGCTTACGACAGCATACGCTTTGCATACACCATCATCAAAAGCACAACATCCGGGCCCTAAACCTGAGTCTACATCGTTTATAAAAAATGGAAAGAGTAATGAACCCAAAGTGATCCTTGGGGAATGCCACGGCAAACAACCTCACAGTCTGAAGAAATATCCATCCACCACCACCATTTGCTTCTTGTCACTGAGCCAATTTTGCACCAATACCACTATTTTCCCCTTATTTCCAGGGCTTTCATCTTCTTAATAAGTCACATGTACAAGACACATATCCAATTTTTCCGAGGACACAAAGATAGGTGGCATTGTATGTAATGTAGCTGGAAGCAGAGGGAATGGCTGAGATGCTAAATTAGTACTTTGAATCTGCCTTCACCAAGGAAGAAGATGCTGCCATAGACATTGTGAAGGAGGAGGTAGAGGAGATACTGGATAGGATAAAAATTCATAAAGTGGAGGTACTAGAAACGCTGGCTGTACTTAAAGTGGATAAGTCATCAGGATCAGATGGGATGCATCCTAGGAAGCTGAGTGAAGTGAAAGAAGAAATCAAGAAGTTACTGGCCATAATTTTCCAATCCTCCTTAGAAACTAGGGTGGTGCCAGAGGACTGGAGAATTGCAAATGTTGCACACTTATTCAAAAAAGGGTGTAAAGATTAACCCAGCAACTACAGGTCAGTCAGTTTAATCTTGGTAGTGGGAACGCTTTTAGAAACAATATTCAGGGACAAAATTAACAATCACTTGGACAAGTGTGGATTAATTCAGCAAAGACAGCATGGATTTATCAAAGGCAAATCGTGTTTAATTAACTTGATCGAGTTTTTTGATGAGGTAACAGAAAGCGTTGATGAAGGCAATGCAGTTGACGTGGTGTACATGGATTTCCAAAAGGTTTTCAACAAAGTGCCACATAATAGGCTCGCCAGCAAAGTTGAAGTACATTAAATAAAAGGGACAGTGGCAGCATGGATAATATATTGGCTAAGTGACAGGAAACAGAGATTAGTGGTGAATTGTTTTTTTCCCCACTGGAGGAAGGTGATACATTTTGGTAGAAAGAATGAGGAAACGAAATATAAACTAAAGGGTACAATCCTAAAGGAGGTGCATGAACAGAGACCTAGGGATATATGTGCACATATCATTGAAGATGGCAGGGCAGGTTGAGAAAGCAGCTCATGAATAGGCCTATCGTGTACAAAAGCGGGGAATTATGATGAACCTGTATAAAACACTGGTTCGGCCTCAACTGGAAGATTGTGATCAATTCTTGTCACAACACTTTCGGAAGGATGTGAGGGCATTAGAGAGGGTGCAGAAATGATTTACGAGAATGATTCGAGGGATGAGGGAATTCAATTACGTGGATAGACTGCAGAAGCTGTGGTTGATCTCCGTAGAGTAGAGAAGATTGAGAGGAGATTTGATAGACGTATTCCAAATCATGAGGAGTCTGGAAAGAGTAGATAGAGTGAAACTGTTCCCATTGGCAGAAGGTTCGAGAACCAGAGGACACAGGTTTAAGGTGATTGGCAAAAGGACCAAAGCAACAGAAGAAAAAATATTTTTTACGCAGCCAGTGTTTAGGATCTGGAATGCACGGCCTGAAATGGTGGTGGAGCCAGAGTCAAGCATAGCTTTCAAAAGGGAATTGGATAAGTACCTGAAGGAAATAAAGCAGGGCGACGGGAAAGGGACTCGCTAAAGTGCTCTTGCAGAGAGCCAGCACGGGCACAGCGGGCCGAATGGCCTTCTTCTGTGCTGTAACCATTTTATGATTCTATAATTGCAAAGCGTTAAAAATATTATATGTGTAATTAGCACGGAATTATAACACCTCTCCCCCACTGTTAAAATAAATACACATTCTTTATTTCATTTGGAAAGAGGACAAAACAAATGACAATGAAATTGTTGAGATTGATGGAAAGTCGGTATGTTTCTGAATAGAAAGGAAATGTATTTTCAAAGGCGTTAATTTCAGACAAGTGCTGGATCTGCATAAATTTGAGAGATGAAGGAAACGGCAGCACAGAGCCGCGAGCTGGACATGGTACATACCGGAAGGAATAAAATGCCCAGTTTCAGCACCGTGAATGGCAAGTTTGCAGCCAATTACAGGGTCCATTTAGTTACAGATTTCACTGGTCAGCAGCCGAATGGTCTCACCAGAAAGGATGTTTGATGTCGGGATATCAGTAATTTATTTAGCGATTTTCACGGTCTTAGGGTCTCCCAAAGCACTTCACAGCTGACTAGCTGTTTTTTTGAGATATAACTGCTATTTTATGGATTAACGTGGCAGCCAATTTCCCACAAACTATAATTAGCTCTGTTAATCTAGTGAAACATAAGTGACAGTGTCAGCCCCTTATATTTAACTAGATTCATCTCCTGGGATTGAGAGCAATATATTAGCGTGGATTGATGATTGGTTAACAGACAGAAAACAGAGAGTAGGTATAAACGGGTCATTTTTGGGTTGGCAGGTTGTAACAAGTAGAAAAATAGAAACATAGAAGATAGGAGCAGGAATAGGCCATTCGGCACCTCGAGCCTGCTCCACCATTCAATGCGATCATGGCTGATCATCCAATTTCAGTACCCAGTCCCTGCTTTCTCCCCATACCCCTGGATCCCTTTAGCCTTAAGAAATATATCCAACTCCTTCTTGAATATATTTAATGAATTGGCTTCTACTGCCTTCTGTTGTAGAGAATTCCACAGGTTCACCACTCTCTGGGTGCAGAAATTCCTCCTCATTTCTGTCCTAAATGTTCTACCCCTTATCCTTAGACTGTGACCTCTGGTTCTGGACTCACCGACAATCAGGAACATCCTTCCTGCATCTAGTTTGCCCAGTCCTGTCAGAATTTTATAAGTTTCAATGAGATCCCCTCTCATTCTTCTAAACTCCAGCGAGTACAATCCCAATCATCCCATTCTCTCCTCATACGTCATTCGTACCATCCCAGGTATCAGCCTGGTGCCGCAAGGATTGGTGCTCGGCCCTCAGCTCTTTACAATCTATAGTAATGATAGGTAAGGGGACCGTGTGTAATATATCCAGGTATGCTGACTTTGCAAAGCTAGGTGTGAAGATGAACTGCAAGGAAAACGCAAACAGGCTGCAAAGGGACATAGACAGGTTAAGTGAGTGGGCCAGAAGTTGGCAGATGGAATATAAGGTACGGAAATGTGAAGTTGTCCACTTTGGTGGGAAGAATAGAAAAGCAGAATATTTTGTAAAAAGTTGGCAGACTCGTAAATGTTGGGATTCAGAGGGATTTGAGTGTCTTTGTAGAGGGATCACAGAAAGGTAACATGTATGTGCAGCAAGCAATTAGGAACACAAAAGTTTTTTAAGCCTTTATTGTAAGGGCGTTGATTTACAAGAGAGAAGAACATTTCTGCATTTTCTGCTTTGTGAAGCCACTCTTGGAGTACTGCATACATTTTTCGTTTCCTTACCTAAAGATGGATATACTCGCTTTGGAAGTGTTGAAGCGAAAGTTCCCTAGTTGATTCCTGGGATGAGATGGTTTTCATGTGAGGACAGATTGAGTAGAATGGATGTATATTCTCTGGAGATTAGAATAGTGATAGTTAATCTCATTGAAATGTCTACATTGCTTAGAGGGCTGGACAGGGTAGATGCTGAGAGGTTGTTTCCCCTGGCTGAACAGTCTGTAACCAGGGACCATGGTCTCAGGATAAGTGGTCGGCCATTTAGGACTGAGATGAGGAGACATTTCCTGGAATTCTCTACCTCAGAGGGCTGTGGATGCTCTTTCGTTGAGAAAATCCAGGAATGAGCTCGAAAGATTTTTGGACACTAAGGATATCAAGGAATGTGGTGAGAGGGCGGGAAAGTGGACTTGAGGTAGAAGATCAGCCAGGATTGTGTTGAATGGTGAAGCAGGCCTGAGGGGCCCTATGGCCTACTCATGTTCAAATGGAAATGGATATTTCAGATAAAAAGAAGCAACAACTAAAGATTCTGGATATATGCAACCAAAAAAGAAAATAGTGAAAACTAAGAACCGGTTGTGTGCAGAAGCAAATCAGTTGATGATTAACGTGTAGACCCAGCGTCAGATTTACATTTTTGGAATAAGTTTATCCTGATTTATTGTAGAATAAATGCATTATTACATTTCACTCCCTCTGTGGAGGGGACCCAGGTCCAAGGCCCGTGTCCCCAGGCGAGAACGTTCGAGGTGACACAGGTCCAAGGCCCGTGTCCCCAGGCGAGAACCTTGGAGGTGACACAGGTCCAAGGCCCGTGTACCCAACGAGAACCTTGGAGGTGACACAGGTCCAAGGCCCGTGTCCAAAGGCGAGAACCTTGGAGGTGACACAGGTCCAAGGCCGGTGTCCCCAGGCGAGAACCTTGGAGGTGACACAGGTCCAAGGCCCATGTCCACAGGTGAGAACCTTGGAGGTGACCCAGGTCCAAGGCCCGTGTCCCCAGGTGAGAACCTTGGAGGTGACACAGGTCCAAGACCCGTGTCCCCAGGTGACAACCTTGGAGGTGACACAGGTCCAAGGCCTGTGTCCCCAGGTGAGAACCTTGGAGGTGACACAGGTCCAAGGCCCGTGTCCCCAGGCGAGAAACTTGGAGGTGAAACTGGTCCCTAGCCCGTGTCCCCAGGCGAGAACGTTGGAGGTGACCCAGGTCCAAGACCCGTGTCCCCAGGTGAGAACCTTGGAGGTGACACAGGTCCAAGGCCCGTGTCCCCAGGCGAGAACCTTGGAGCTGACACAGGTTCAAGGCCCATGTCCCCATGCAAGGACCTTGGAGGTGACCCAGGTCCAAGGCCCGTGTCCCCAGGTGAGAACGTTGGAGGTGACCCAGGTCCAAGGCCCGTGTCCCCAGGCGTGAATGTTGGAGGTGACCCAGTTCCAAGGCCCATGTCCCCAGGCGAGAACCTTGGAGGTGACACAGGTCCAAGGCCCGTGACCCCAGGTGAGAACCTTGGAGGTGACACAGGTCCAAGGCCCGTGTCCCCAGGCGAGAACCATGGAGGTGACACAGGTCCAAGGCCCGTGTCTCCAGGCGAGAACCTTGGAGGTGACACATGTCCAAGGCCCGTGTTCCCAGGCGAGAACCTTGGAGGTGACCCAGGTCCACGGCCTGTGTCCCCAGGTGAGAACCTTGAAGGTGACACAGGTCCAAGGCCCGTGTCCCCAGGCGAGAACGTTGGAGGTGACCCAGGTCCAAGACCCGTGTCCCCAGGCGAGAACCTTGGAGCTGACACAGGTCCAAGGCCCATGTCCCCATGCAAGGACATTGGAGGTGACCCAGGTCCAAGGCCCGTGTCCCCAGGTGAGAACGTTGGAGGTGACCCAGGTCCAAGGCCCGTGTCCCCAGGTGAAAACCTTGGAGGTGACACAGGTCCAAGGTCCATGTCCCCAGGCGAGAACCTTGGAGGTGGCCCAGGTCCAAGGCCCGTGTCCACAGGCGAGAACCTTGGAGGTGACACAGGTCCAAGGCCCGTGTCCCCAGGCGAGAACCTTGGAGGTGACCCAGGTCCAAGGCCTCTGTCCCCAGGCGACAACCTTGGAGGTGACCCAGGTCCAAGGCCCGTGTCCCCAGGCGAGAACCTTGGAGGTGACACAGGTCCAAGGCCCGTGTCCCCAGGCAAGAACCTTGGAGGTGACACAGATCCAAGGCCCGTGTCCCCAGGCGAGAACCTTGGAGGTGACCCAGGTCCAAGGCCCGTGTCCCCAGGCGTGAATGTTGGAGGTGACCCAGTTCCAAGGCCCATGTCCCCAGGCGAGAACCTTGGAGGTGACACAGGTCCAAGGCCCGTGACCCCAGGTGAGAACCTTGGAGGTGACACAGGTCCAAGACCCGTGTCCCCAGGCGAGAACCATGGAGGTGACACAGGTCCAAGGCCCGTGTCTCCAGGCGAGAACCTTGGAGGTGACACATGTCCAAGGCCCGTGTTCCCAGGCGAGAACCTTGGAGGTGACCCAGGTCCACGGCCTGTGTCCCCAGGTGAGAACCTTGAAGGTGACACAGGTCCAAGGCCCGTGTCCCCAGGCGAGAACCTTGGAGGTGACCCAGGTCCAAGGCCCGTGTCCCCAGGCGAGAACCTTGGAGGTGACCCAGGTCCAAGGCCCGTTTCCCCAGGCGAGAACCTTGGAGGTGACCCAGGTCCAAGGCCAGTGTCCCCAGGCGAGAACCAAGATGGCAAAGTAATGGGTGTGAAGCCAAGGTCAGAAATCCCCTGTGTCCCGCCATCGGGGGGCCGCAAACCTGCTGCAGCCAATGTTCGACTGATTACCTCTCTTGAAGAATGTTTTTTGGTTGCCAGCTTACAATCGACCTATTGGCAAAGCCCTCGTGAGAAACTTCTCAGCCGCTAGCACAGCTGAATCAACCAGTGCCATGTTTCCTTATTGTTTACACTCAGTTGTAGTGAGGCTGTCTTTAATAGAATTGGCATTGTTGGATACCTCAAGATGCAAGTTATGCATCAAATATAATATGAAACACCAATGAACAAAGCTACTCCCAGTGTGATATAACTACAGGAGAACAAACCTGTGCCCCACCCACAACCCCCACCCTACCCCGCCCACCAGCCGCCCCATTGCAGAAAGCTCATGGATGAAAGAGATTGAGATGAGAATACTGTACACAGGAGATCCCATTTCTTTCGATCATTTCATCAATTTGACTATTAGTATCAGCGGATATTTCAGCGCATTCTTCAACTCCTCCATGAATTTTTTCTGGGTCACGACATAAATACACGTGTTTGTGCAGCAGCTCAATAGGAGAAGCATGTGTCCGGATTCCTGAAGAATAAAGACTGGGTCATTGTAACCTGTATAGACATAAATGCCTGTGATTCGGTAATAGAGGTGATGTACGGTGTATGTCGCCCATAACATGACGAAACTTCCGGATATACTGAAGGGTAAAATGATGGATTTTTTCCGGTTCTCCAACTCAGGATCAACTTTATGTTCAGCAGTGTTGATGCCCCTCAATGCCCGTCGGACTCTACTGGAGGCTAATATGTGTCTTACTGTCAGTACATTGAACAGTAAAATAAGGAAAATTGCAAGACACGGTGTTAAAATATGATTACTCCAGGAATATGCTATCCACGTGGGTAAAGTATAAAAGTTGGATTTGAGGCCACAGAACATTAGGACGTTATTAATAAAATACAAAGGTTCAAGTACAAAGTACCATGGGATATTTTGCAAACAGCTCAGAAGAAACACCGTGCCTATGATCGGAGCTGCCGTTTTCTCGGTGCAATATGTCCTTTTCAGCTTCTGGCAACAAATAGCAACGAATCGATCAAAGATGAAAGCGACTGTTAACCAGACAGAGCCGTTTCTGCAAGCATAAACTAGGACCGTTTTGAGATTGTGATGAAATATTCCATTCATCACTGCCTGTGACTGTGGTTGGTTTCAGTTTCATTTCCCTTACCTCTGTTCCATTTCCTCACCATTGTATTGTACTATGTGTAGGGCTCCGCCCATACCTGGCCCATTGTATTGTACTATGTGTAGGGCTCCGCCCATACCTGGCCCCTATGTAAGCTGGCCCAGCCTGCAGCACACCCAGTGCGGCAGAGCTCTGGATGGAAGATACCTCTCTCCTGTGTGTTACCTTCTAAGTCAATAAAAGCATTGTTTTGTTTCGCTAACATCGAGTCTCGGATTTATTGAGGCACATCAATTTTATTGACTTAATTTTCAACACAATGGATCAACTCTTGAAACCCGAACGTTTGGATTTGGACCAGCATGCTTCGGACGCATCGGCATGCTTTGGACACTGGTTTATGTGTATGGAATTCTTCCTGGACAATTCCGCTGCCGTCAAAGGCGCTACGGACGCTGCGAGTATGAAACTCGGAATTCTGCGGAATGAAGTAAGCCACCGGGTTTACCCCCTCATCCAAGACGCCGACACGTACCCGGCCGCCTGCGACATCTTAAAGGCACATTTCCAGCAGCCTACGAATGAGGTGTATGCTAGGCATCTGCTCGCTACTCGCGCACAGCGAACTGGGGAATCGGTGGAGGAGTTCCTAGGCACCCTGAAAACGCTTGGCAAAGACTGCAAGTGCCAAGATGTAAAAGCCACAGTGTACACTGACGAGCTTGTTCATGATGCCTTTATCACAGGCCTCAGCTCCACTTACATCCGGCAGAGACTGCTGGAAAAAACGGGATTGGACCTGAAACAGGCTGCGGACACAGCGCGATCCCTGGATGTGGCCCAGAGAAACTCAGGTGCCTACTCTTCAGCCGGCGCCGTCCACGCCGCCACGTGCGTACCAAGGGTGCCGCCATCTTGGAAGGCATTTTCCCCGCCCGGCAGCCCGACACCGTCGGGGCCCCGCTCTCCCCCCAGAAGCCCTACGACAGCCGCGACGCGTCAGGGACCCAACTGCTACTTCTGCGGGCAGCCGAAGCACACCAGAAACCTGTGCCCGGCGAAAGGCACCACCTGCTTTAAGTGCGGTAAGAAGGGGCACTTCGGGAAGGTGTGCAGAGGGAACCCCGCCGGAAAACCCGCCACCGCCGCGTGTGTGCCGTGGGAGCGGCCATCTTGGACGCCATCTTGCCCGGCCTCGTGGGGTCCGCCATCTTATGAGCAGACAGCGTGGACGCCATCTTGTCTCGATCAGGGCCCTACAGTGGCATCGGTCACAGTGGACCAGACCAGGCCGCACCCGCTGTCCAAATCAATGGTGGACATCGAGGTAAACGGGTGCGGGGTTAAATGTTTAATTGACAGTGGAAGCACGGAGAGTTTTATCCACCCTGAACTGGCACAACAACTCTCCCTAAAGGTGGTCCCTACTCGGGGTACCGTCTCTATGGCTGATAAAACCCAGACATCTACCATCATGGGTTACTGCACGGTACAATTGTCCGTTAACGGAACTGTATACGATAATTTTAAAGTATTAATCATGAAGAATTTATGTGCGAGCGTGATCTTGGGCCTAGATTTCCAGTGCAACCACCAAAGCATCACGCTCAAGTACGGTGGGTCCCAGCCACCCCTCACAGTGTGCGGTCTGGCTACCCTGAAGGTAAAGCCACCTTCGCTATTCGCGAACCTTACCCCTAACTGCCGGCCTATAGCGACCAAAAGCAGGAGGTACAGCTGGGAGGACAGGCGGTTTATCGCGACCAAGGTAGACAGGCTCCTGAAAGAGTGCATTATTGAACGCAGCAACAGCCCGTGGCGTGCCCAAGTGGTAGTGGTAAGGGGTAACGAGAAGAAACGGATGGTGATCGACTATAGCCAAACGATCACCAGGTACACCAAACTAGACGCCTACCCGCTACCCCGCATATCAGAAATGGTGAACCAAATCGCCCAATACCGGGTGTTCTCCACCATCGACTTCAAGTCAGCGTACCACCACCTCCCTATCAGACCAGATGACCGCCCGTACACCGCCTTCGAGGCAAACGGACACCTCTACCAATTCCTCAGAGTCCCCTTTGGGGTGACGAATGGGGTCTCGGTCTTCCAGAGGGAGATGGACCGGATGGTGGATGACCACCACTTGCAGGCAACCTTCCCCTACCTCGACAACGTCACCATCTGCAGTCACAACCAGCAGGATCACGACTCGAACCTCGAGAGGTTCCTGAAAACCGCACAAAAACTCAACCTCACCTACAACGAGGACAAGTGCATTTTCAACACCACGTGCCTCTGCATACTGGGCAGCGTGGTGGAGAATGGGGAAATCAGACCAGACCCCGACCGATTGCGCCCCCTACGGGAGCTGCCCCTGCCCAACACTCCCAAAGCCCTGAAAAGGTGCCTGGGGTTATTTTCTTATTATTCCCAATGGGTCCCCAACTACTCCGACAAAGCCCGCCCCCTCTTGAAAGCATCCTCTTTTCCGCTCTCTGCTGAGGCCCACGCCACCTTCAAAAGCATTAAGCAGGATATTGAACGGGCCACGCTACAGGCAGTGGACGAGAACACTCCATTCCAAGTGGAAAGTGATGTGTCTGACTTTGCCTTGGCGGCCACCCTCAACCAGACGGGGCGGCCCATAGCTTTCTTCTCGAGGACCCTTCAAGGGCCCGAGATCAGACACTCCTCCGTGGAAAAGGAGGCCCAAGCCATCGTGGAGGCAGTGCGCCACTGGCGCCACTACCTAGCCGGCAAACGCTTCACCCTACTTACCGACCAGCGGTCGGTAGCGTTTATGTTCAATAATAAACAGAGGGGGAAGATCAAAAATGATAAGATTCTTAGGTGGCGGATCGAGCTCTCCACCTTCGAGTATGACATCATTTACCGGCCAGGGGCCCTTAACGAATCCCCTGACGCCCTCTCACGAGGGATGTGTGCCAGCACCACTGGGGATCGGCTACAGACCCTCCTCAATGACCTCTGCCAACCAGTGCTCACGCGGCTGTTCCACTTCATAAAGTCCCGCAACTTACCCTACTCGATTGATGAAGTTCGGTCTCTGACCAGGAACTGCCGCACTTGCGCTGAGTGCAAGCCTCGGTTCTACCACCCAGATAGAGCCCACTTAATCAAAGCTACATGGCCCTTTGAGCGGCTCAGCTTAGATTTCAAGGGCCCCCTCCCGTCCGTCGACCGCAATGTTTACTTCCTGAACATTGTGGACGAATACTCCCGGTTCCCATTCGCCTTCCCCTGCCCAGACATGACCAGCGCCACGGCCATTAAATGCCTCAACAGCCTGTTCTGCCTGTTCGGAATGCCGAGCTACATCCATATGGAAAGGGGGGTGTCCTTCATGAGTGAAGAGCTACGCCAGTACATGCTGCCCAGGGGGATCGCCATGAGCCGTACCACCAGCTACAACCCCCGGGGTAATGGTCAAGTGGAGCGAGAGAACGGGACAGTACGGAAAGCAGTCACTCTAGCTCTAAGGACCAAGGGCCTCACCATCTCCCGCTGGCAGGAAGTCCTCCCAGATGTGCTCCATTCGATACGGTCGCTATTGTGTACTGCCACTAATGCCATGCCTCATGAATGAATGTTTGTCTTTCCCCGGAAATCCACCTCAGGCGTATCCATGCCGTCATGGCTCTCCACCCCAGGTCCGGTATTCATGCGAAGGCATGTGAGGGGCCACAAGACGGACCCTCTCGTGGAGCCAGTGCACCTACTCCACGCCAACCCCCAATACACGTATGTCCGGCACGCCGACGGAAGGGAGGACACCGTGTCCATAAAAGACGTCGCCCCAGCTGGTAACGAAAACAACCATGACAATAGCAGCAACAATGATCACAGCAACTCTTACCCACCCACTACTCTTTCATCACCCCCGGAAGAACATCGACCAATGGCACCCCCACCAACTACCCCTTCAACAACCCTGGCAGCACCCCCGGCAAAGACCCAGGAGGCCGCCGGGGACACCCAGCCGACACCCGCGGCACCACAACAGCCACGTCGGTCGCAGAGGACTATCAAACCCCTGAACAGACTAAATCTATAGAAGGGGTGAATGTGATGAAATATTCCATTCATCACTGCCTGTGACTGTGGTTGGTTTCAGTTTCATTTCCCTTAACTCTGTTCCATTTCCTCACCATTGTATTGTACTATGTGTAGGGCTCCGCCCATACCTGGCCCATTGTATTGTACTATGTGTAGGGCTCCGCCCATACCTGGCCCCTATGTAAGCTGGCCCAGCCTGCAGCACATCCAGTACGGCAGAGCTCTGGATGGAAGATACCTCTCTCCTGTGTGTTACCTTCTAAGTCAATAAAAGCCTTATTTTGTTTCGCTAACATCGAGTCTCGGATTTATTGAGGCACATCAGAGATGGCATGCCAGAGTAACGGACAAGGCGCTAACTGGATATTAAATGCCAATGATCCCGTTCAATATCACACCGGTGATAACGACCAGTAGATCCGTGACAGCCATAGCCACTAGATAGAGAGTGATGCATTTGGAGAGACTGCACTTCCCCCGGCACAGGATCACAATTGCCATTATGTTAACTGCAAGAAAGAGGGAAATCATTGACTAGACTCCCAGTACAAAGCATCAGGATTTTGTCTGAATTTCACAGTTTCATTACTGCCTCTGTGGAAGGAATCGAAACACCCGCTTTGTGGTGACTGAGGATAATTTTAACCTCACGCGTCGGGCGGGAAACCCACAGCATCGAGAAAACGCCAGTTTTACTGCGTCCAATATTAACTCCATTCATTTCAATGGAGAGTAAAACCAGCGTTGTACGCGATCCCATCAGTTTTCCAATGGATTGTTTGGGTTTGTTTCAAAATAAAACAAAATAATAATTAAACTGTGTATTTGAAAAAATTCATAGCACGTGAGTGGTAAACGTGAACTAATATCTAAAATATACAATAAGGGGAGGCGAAAGGATGAATTGAAACGAATTGAAATGGAGGTGGGAACTTGCAATCGGTGCAGCCACGGCTTTCAGATAAACCCCCGCATCGTGCAACAGAAATACGTCAGTTTGAATTCGGGCGGTTTCTATAACTGGCGGCCGATCTGCAATGTCAGTTTTATTCCCGATGGCAAGTTGGTAATTTACTCCATTGTGGCAGGTCTTCCTTAGAAAAGATGCAGAGACTATGGAGAGGATACCGAGGGAACCAACTAACACAACACCGGGGAATGCTGGGCTTTAGTTGACAAAGTAGGCAGGGGATCCTGGAGCTCGGTGCATTTGAATAGGGAGTTTAAGAGGCGATCTGGTAAACGTGTTCCGACAGCTGAGAGATTTCCATAAGTCCAATAAGGGAGAGAGAAAAAACATTTGCTCTGGCGGATGAACTGTATTAATATAGGAAAAAGAAAGATTAAATCTTCACCAAAGAACCTCGGGAAATGTTAGGATATTTTTGGGGTCGGGTTGGTGGTGGTGATAGGAAATGAAATAACCTACCAGAGGCTAGGATGGAATCGAGGAAAGGGGTGGGGACTCGGAGTAAATTAATTTCTGGTTCAGAAGCGATGTTCTCGATAGCTTCATTATACGATTTTACAATTGTCCCTATACCACTATGAATATTTCCAGAGGGAGATGTTGTAGTGTGACAACATACATTTTTAAAACATTTCTTCTTTGATGCTGTCTGGATGCAACCAGCTGGAGTTAGTTCCGGGAAACCGCGGATGCGCCTGGAAGTTGCGATTTGTGATGACAGGATCAGAGCTTAATGCTCTCGCATCACATTCTTCTATTACGTTCGCGGAGAGTCATCCGTGATATTGTTGATGTGACGTGAATCACTGAAGGGTTGACATTGTAAGATGCATCAGGAGAGGAGATAAAGTACAACTGAGAGTAATTTGCGCAGTTCTGGTCTGCATGCTGTGAAAAGCATATAGAGGCACTGGAGAAGGTGCAGAAAATATTTCCAAGGGAGAACCAGGAACTGAAAGGGTAGGACTATCAGGAAAGATTGAACAGGCTGGGAACCTTTTTTCTAGAAAAGAGAAGGCTGAGGGGTGACCTGACAGAGGTCTTTCTATGAAAGTGTTTGATAGCGTAAAGGTGGAGAATATGTTTCCACATGTGGGGTTGACTAAAACTTGGGGACATAAGTACAAGATAGTCACTAATATATTAATTAGGGGATTCAGGAGAACATTCTTTACCCAGAGTGGTGAGAATGTGGAACTCGCTACCATGAGTAGTGGCTGAGGCGAATAGCATAGATGCAGTTAAGGGCAGCTAGATAAACACATGAGGGAGAAAGGATTAGAAAGTTATGCAGAAAGGGTTAGATGATGAGAGGTGGGAGGAGGCTCATCAGGAGCACAAGCACCGGCTTAGACCAGTTGAGCCAGATGACTCTTTGTGTGCTGTACATTATATGTAATTCTATGTATGTAACATATGCAACAAGAGACTTATTTACATAATGAACAAGATGGCAATAAAATGACATACCTGGAACACCAACAGCCGCAAGAATTGGGTAATAAATAGCATACACCGGACCCGTAGCTGCTTCATGCATCTTCTGTTAGATTCAGGCTGTGAATACAATGGTTCGGGGACATGCACCGTGATGGGGTAAAAATCGATCCTGATATACACTTGTGGGACGTCTCCCGTGACTCAATGATGTAACATCATTACTGCTGTTAGTGAGACTCATTTAAACAAACAAGTTGCTTTCGCTTTACTGGATTTAATGTAATCGAGCAAATATAAATGATGTCGCAGTAATAACAGCCCAATATTATTTTGACATTTGATCTGCGAAAAAAAGCTTTGTCCATCAGTCATATACATTTGAAAAAGTTACTATTTGATCCCATCTATTTTATGTGAAAAACAAGCTAATTTAGGCTGGTAGCTTCATGGGCCGCCCATTATACAAATCGTCCTATTCTCATTATTACTGATTTCAATGGCACGCTGTGGGTGGCTGATTCGAAACAATTCCCTGTAGCAGCGAGATCCACATTGTGGCCACTCGCTGGGTAAAGAGGTTTATCCTGAATTCAGTATAGGAATTATTGGAATAATGTTAAAACAACAGTCTGAGAGAGGACAACAGGTGTCTCTCCCTGGAACTAAGACCACTTTCCTTGGATGGTACTTCAGCTCTGTGCGAGAACAGCAGGAGATATGTGATGCTCTGGAAGGTCCTGTGATTGTTGCCCGCCCCCGACCCCCAATGAAAATCTGGCAGCTTTATAAGATGACATGCAGGGTGAGTTGCCATGGAAACTGTCAGAGTTGTCAGCAGAAGCTCCAACATGATGAGCGCCAGTGTTGTGTTCTTGGAGTTGACACTCGCCCAATGTTGGACAGAATGTTCTCCATGCTCTGCTAGAAGCCCAACACAAGTTAGAGTTGGACTCCACCATGCTCGGAGCAATTGCCTGCAAGCCCGCTGGCAGGCTTCCCAGTGAAAATAACATCTCACCTAGGCGCCTATCAGCCATCTTCGGTAGCCTCGGCCCTCAAAGTCCCCTGCAGAAGAGCTAGTATATGATATCTCCCTCTGGCGAACTGGTACCTATGGTGTCCTGTCACCAGCCCTAGAACCTGCCCACTTGTGTGCAGTGATTCTCCCCGTGAAGACATGTCCTGCAGTGTAGTCTCCACACTATGTGTGTGCAAATCTCTGACTTGGTGCTGGAAAGAGTTAGATCGAGGGCTCGATCGATTGGGTTCAAGGAACAAAGGAAAGTTGGTGCAGCTGAGAAATGTGACCCGCGGGTCAGCGGCCGGAGCAAAGCAAACATACAGGTGTGAGAAGCGGAAAGTGAAAGTCAGAGTTGGTAAGGCCGCAGTAATGTGTCAGTGAAGTGAAAGTAGGGGAGTGATGGAGGAAGGAAGGAAAAGTTGGGAGGGAGGCCGGGTCGTATTTTGGAGCGTCAAGCACAGGCACGTGAATAAGCTAGAATTTGTAATGTGCCTGTGTTGCAGTGGGTAAAAGAGGTAAAATAAACTGTGCTGTAACTCGGAGACCAACCGAAGTTGCTGCGACCGAAATCTAGGAACCTGAGTCCCAAACAGTGCAGGAACTGCTCAGGATTCAACCTTGGCCTGTGCTGTGTTAGTCCATTACAGCCATGTGTTAAAGTGCAGATGCAGAGCACGAAGTTCCCATGTTCCCTGGGCGGATCCGTGTAGGGTTCACTGTTTGGTGCGCTTGTGATGGAGGGGACGGGACTGTGTGTGTGAGACAGGCGGGTCCGTGTGGTGGGGGTCGGGGAGTGGGTATGGCATTTTGATTTTGGGGAGGAGGGGTGGATTCGTGTGAGGCAGAGCCGAGTCATTGGGGCCGATTTTCCCGCAGGTGTGGGGAATTGTCGGTTCCTCGAATGTCGGGATTCCCACACGAGTGAAAATGGGTCTGCCAGATTGATGCAATTTCCCCTCAAGTGGCCAATTCATTTCCAGCGTGGGAACACTTGCTAATTGACTATTTCCAGTGAGAAAGTCGGACAGTATGATGTCATCATTCGTGGTGCTTTTAAGGCCCACAGCAAGCATTGCTTCCACTGCAGGCAGGCAAACGAACCATACAGGAGGGCAGAGGAGCCTACAGCAGCTGTGGCCAGTGCCAGGCCCCAAGCTGCCTCCAAATTCGAAGAGGCTTCACTGCAGGCATTATTGGATGGGGTGAGGGCCCACAGGGCGGTCCTCTTCCCTAGGTCAGGGAGGAAGAGGCCTCCCACTGAGACCATGGCTGCATGGATGCAGGTGACAGTAGGTGTCAACTCACTGGGCGTCACCAGATGAACTTGGATACAGTGTCAGAAGCGATTCCATGACCTTCACCGTACAGGAAAAGTAAGTATGAAGTTTCCATCACCCTCAAACTGATCCCCATTGCCTTTCCCCACCAGCACTCAGCTTTAGCACTCCCTTCCTCCACATCCCACTTCACAGTCACATCCATACACCCTTACCCATTCCCTCTCTCTCTATGCTCACATTCACCTAACTATTCCCCCATGCAGCCCTCACACTCCCTCTCACTCTGATGCTTTGAGCACAACTGACAACACACAGGGAGGGCCCTTGGTCTTGCAGCCTCACACCATCTTTGTCTCCCTCTAAGTATCTATGCTATGCAATCTCTACACTCACTCCTTTACTCTCACTCAAACTCCACGTGTCTCCCTCATTGCAGGAAAGGAGAGCTCACAACAACAGAGAGCAAGCCAGGACTGGAGGAGCCCCACACTCAATAGCCCACCTGACCCCCTGTGATGAAGGAGTCCTGGAAATTGTCAGGGCTGATGTGGCTGCAGAAGCTGGGGAAGGAGAGACGGGGCAGTCCCACAAGCTCTTGGCAGAATAGTTTTCCATCACTCTCATTGACATAGCATGAGTCGCTGTTATGGTTCTGAAACTACATAATTTGGACTTATGAGCATCTGCAAAATCCAATGTGCATGTAACCTTGGCATCACATCTCTAACTTTTTCCTTTACTTCCCCACAGGACCATCCAGAGCCCCCGTCCCCACTGCGGAGGAGGAAGATGCTGAGCAGCCAGATGCTTCAGAGGAAGCTCCAACCTCTGAGGGCGCAGCGTCAGCAGAATTCAGTGCACCCAGCACCAGCGCAGACACTCACACCTCGGTGGGACCTTCGCGAGATAGGGTAGTTTTGTCACCTGGTGTACCACAGCTCACAAGTGAGCATCAGCAGATGGTGGAGACAGGGACAGCAGTAAAGAGTCCTCGTCGGAGGGCGCAGGACTCTGCCAGCTCAGCTCAGCTGCATCTCGACCCTCTGGCTATGGGTCCATCCGCAAGAGAAGAGTTGATGGATCTCCATGCACAGATGCAGGAGTCTCTGGTAGGTTTCATCTCCAGGGTCGCTGCAAGTGTGGAGCGAATGGAGGAATCCATAGCGAACATGAACAGAGCCTTTGTGGAATCATTGGTGAATGAACGCATCACTACGGAAAGGATGGCAACCTCCGTGGAAAGGATGGCTACAGTAAAGGAGAGGATGGCTATGGCCATGGAGGAGCTAAGTCTCCAGAGTGTTGAAAACATGGCGAGTGTTCAGAATAGTCTGACATCTCTGGAGGAGCGATGGTCAGCTATTGTGCAGAGAAACCAGACCTTCATAGCAAGCCCTCTGAATAGGATTGCCATTGTAGAAACGGGTCCCCATGGCCCCCTGATGTGCAGCAAGCTGCTCTCAAGCCAGTTGCAGGCACTGAGGGGGGCCTGACCCATGAGAGGGTGGTTGGTGGCCGATCTCAAGGAAGTGGGGGTTCCTCTCCAAGTGCTCACGCTTCCATGCCACTGCAGAGCCCTCGGTCAGAGCCCTGCTGGAGTCCACACCCAACTGAGATAAAGGTCTCAGCCCCTGCACAGCTGCAGGAGCAGCAGACTGCTGGCGAGCCCCCACAGGCTCACCATCCTAGAGGACGCCCACCAAAGATGTCGAGACAGGAGCAGCAGGAAAGTTAGCAAGCGGCCTCCAAATCTGCTGAAGCCACAGGGAACCATTAGGTAGGAGCACGCGTAAGAGGAAATTAAAGCACTAATAGTCACAAGGGTAGTCACTTGGGTAAAATGTTGTGTTTATTTTAAAAATGCCATCAGTTGGTTATCGTCAATAGAATTTCTGATGGCAACTTCTGCACTTGTGGCGTGTGTCATTTCGTGAATGGGGCTGGAGGTCCTCTAATGCCAAGAGGGGAAGGAAAGAAAGGCCTCCCATGCTTCTGGTCGGTGCCTCAGTTGAGGAAGTGCTGAGTGAGGCTGGCGAGAGGGGCTTCCCAGGAGCTCACACTGGAGAAGTGTGTGAGGCTCCAACCTTCCACAGCTGTGCCTAAGCCTGGAACAAGTTGCCCCAAGCCTGAAACAACAAGTTCCTGCAACCTACAAATGATGTCTGATTAAATCTCTTCGTTCCTGATTGACCTGCAGCCGATAGTCAGCAATCCAATATTGTTCATGCCAGGTTTCATCAGCGGGGGTCCCACCAGGCGTGTTTAACGTGGGAAAAGGCTGAAAATAGCAAGGGCCCCTTAAAATGGCATTATAGATGCCAATTATTGGTGATTAAGGTGCCTGAAGACCACTCCCGCCTGCTGTGGGCGGGACTGATTCGGGTGGAAAGAAATGCCTGGGTGAAAATTGGACGGGGTGGGGAATCAGGCGGGGGAGGGGGGGCCGCCACCCCCTCTTTTTGCGATGTCGCCCCCCCCCAATACGTCTGAAAGCCCGCCTAACGGCTCCAGGAAAATCGGCCCCAACAGTGGACTATATTTATGTCTTTCCTCAGAGAGTGATGATGCAGATAGTACAAGAACTTTGCAAGAGACGCGGGCTGAACAAATGTGGCTTTGATATGCCGACCATCTGCATCCCGAATCCCAACAAGGTAGGGCCGTGTTTCCTCAATGTTAATCCGGGAAGTACAGAGCTCACAGAAACAACGCTCCTTAGACACTGCACGTGCGGATTCCAATGTGCATGTTGGCTAAGGAACTGGTATCAACCGCAGAAGCAGAGGGCATTCATCAATGGGGTAGAACGAATGAAGCCAGATCCTAATATCAGTCCTGCGGTGCACGGTGTTGGGTGACTGCTGTTACCCAACTTCTTAAGCGATTTGACTGAAACAATGGAATGTTAACAAGCTTCCATATCACAAAATTGTGCGTGTGAGTGGGAAATTGAAATATTTTGCCCTTTAGTTTCTTTTGACATACGGGTGGTTCTGGATAAGTAGCTTTTATTGTCCCTTCCAAGTTGCTTTGAGAATATGGCGGGCATTTTCTTTGAATCACTGAAGGCCTTTTGTTGCTGGTGCTCCCAGGATGTCGTCAGAACACGATATTGACCCAATCCGGTGAAGAAATAGAGATACATGTCCCTGTGTTTGTGAAGTGTACCTTGTAGGGTAACTTGGACATGTTGGTGCTCACATTAATCTGTTGCTCTTGTTTTATTTGCGGTCGAATTCACGGAGGTGGAAAGTGTTGGCCAAGTAACATCGGCGAGTTGCTGCAGTATATCCTGTAGACCGTGCACACAGCAGGCGCTTTGTGTCGGGAGTGTAGCGGTTAGTATTGGGTCGAATAAAGGTCGATTTAGGGAATGGATCACAGTTTCGCAGATAACCTTCAATGTGTAACAGTGTAGACTTGTGTATTTTTTATCTCGGAAACTTCAGGAACGTGTAGAGAATGTAGCGGGGCCGGTTAATGTTTTACAGGCAGGGAGGAAACGTGGTTTCATAACCAATAAACCATTGACCGTCCACATGCAGTGTTGCAAGGACATTGGGAAGGTAAAAATAGTTTTAGATTGTATTGCTGCAACAGCACAATGTAAACTGAGAACACTCTAACGGGGCTTTGACATGGTTCCGCTTGGAATATTGCAGACCATGTTGGCAGGCACAGATAGTGAAGGTACAGGAGGAGAGCGATCAAAGCGATACCCATTCTAAGGGCACTTTATTATTGGGATAGGCTTCATAAATTGAGGTGATTTTCACAAGAGAAATGTTAGTTCTGTGAAGATATAATTGAGGGCTGTAAATCGCTGATGAGATTCAATTCTGCTCAGTTGTATGAGTTACTCGGTTCCTGGGAGAACTCGGGACAGTGAGTAAAACCACGTCGACAAAGTGTTAGGTTAGACATTCGGGCCCAGGGTCCTCAAATTCTGGAGCAGGTCACTGAGACGTGCAGTGAATGTAAATTCACCACAGTCCAATCTGAGCACAAAGAGTTACTGAGTTAGCGGTACAGTTCTGCAATTGGTAAGTCACGGGCTAGCTGGAGGACTCTTGGTTATTGTACTCTCCAGTCACTTTGCTCGATTAACTTAGGATTCGGAAAAAAATTGCCCCGAGTTTTTCCTCAATTTACAACTTTTCTTTCCTCTGTGTTTTACCTCTGCGAGGGCCCGTATGACCTGGGGTCAGCAGGTGGGGGTGGGGTGACGGGGGCTGCTGGGTGGTTGCTATTTTAATTGGCTACAACATGCCTGCTACGGAGCAGATGACATTTATCAGGCCTTTTCCTGTGTTCGTTTGTGTATTCTAATACCTAACATCAGCCCCTTTATCGAAAAGCGGTAAAAAAGGCACAAGCAGTAGATGGATATTGAAAAGAGCAATAGAGCAGAATAATAATGGTCAATCATCGTCAGATTTGGGTTTCCAAAGCTTGTTTTTTCTATCACGAAATGAATCGTCATATGGGCAAGGAACTTTTGGATTCTGGGTTCCTTAAGGGTAATTTTATCTGTAGTGATCGAGTACAGCGAGCGGTAGTGGATTGACCGTCCTATTCAAATCGCCCGATTTTATTTCCCTTTGCAGTTATCCGATATCGATGCGATATCGCCAGTTTCACACTATTGGACACAATTAAAATGAACCCCATTGAGTTAGCGTGGGAAACAGCGCCCCAAATTCTCAGTTAAATACAGCCTGGAGGTAGCGAGGTCGCAGAAGGATCAGTTATTCATCGATGTGGATAAGGGGAATGCAGTGTGTCCTTCGGAATGAGATGCCTCTAATTTATCAGTTGGTAGTTCCTATGTCTTTTTGCAACTTTTGGACTGGCAGCCAACACGTTGCGTCAATCAGATCCAAGAGGTGTGCACGACAATAGAACAGACGGTAAACCGGACAGTTGAGAACACGCTGAGCCAGCTGGAGAAGGACTGCGAGCTGAGCATGCGCACCACCAGGAGCCAGCTCGAGGAGAGCAGGTGAGGCTTTAGTGTGAGTTGTGTTCAGGACAGGTGCAGTGCGACTGGGCAAACAAGGATAGGAATTAACAACATTGTCAGAAATGGTAACCTTACCAGTATTATAACTGAAGAGGGCATCGGGGCAAGGAGACTCGGCTCGATATTCCTTTCTGCGCTCCTCTAATTCTGGCTTCTTGCACATCTCCGATTTTAATCGTTCCACGATTGGCGGCCCTGCCTTCAACTGCCGAGGCTCTAAGGTTTGGAATTCCCTTTCTAAGCCTCGCCACCTCTTCACTGCTCTTTCCTCCTTCAAGAGGCTCGTTAAAAACTGCCTGTTTTCTTCTGCCCTATTATCTCCTTATGTGGCTCGGCGTCAAATTCTGTTTGATAACGCTCCTGTGAAGCGCCTTGGGACGTTTTACTACATTAATAGCGCTATATAAATATAAGCTGTTGTTATTATATCATGAATATTTAGTTAGGAAAATTTGACTTATTTCTTCAATACGTCAAGGTGATCTTATCCAAGATTTCTTGTTAATGGGGTAGTTGAGAAAGATTATTGTGAACTTTTTATATACCAAGGCAGGCGAGGTAGAATCGGGGAATTAGGAGCAAGAACAGAAATCGAATGACCCATTTCATCCGAAGTGAACGGAGATCGTGGAATCATTTACCATGGAAGAGAATTGAAGCGAGCAGCGCAAAGGGCCTGGAGTCAGGATTGAGCGATATGTGTGTGGATGTACAAAGCATTCTAAACAGAGTTGGAGTTGGAAGCTACAATAATTATGGAGAATAGAATGTTTCTTTAGCGGGAACATATCTTAGATTTGGACTGGCCTTGGAACTTAATATTCCACGTTTCGTCCTTGCCTCTGCCCATCTGCTGTTGAAACCCTCCTCCATGCTATTGTTACCTCCTGGCCGCTCTCCCTTCTTTCACCCTCCATAATCTTGAGCTCATAGTAAACTCTGCAGCCCCTGTCTTAACTTGCACCAAGCTCCGGGCAGCCATCTCCCCTGTCAGCACTGACCTACATTGTTCCCTTGTCCAGCAACACGTCGAGTTTACAATTCTCATCCACCTCTTAAAATCTGTCTATGGCCTCGCTAACCCTTATCTGTAACCTTCCAAATCCCTGCAACCCTCTGAGAATTCTGCGTTCCTCCATCTCTTCCCTCTTGTGCATCCCGCACTTTCTTCGGCCCACCATTGGTAGCTCTGCCTTCACCTGCCTAGGCCCTAAGCTCTGGAAATCCCTCCCTAAACCTCTATACTTCTCCAAATCTCTCTTCATATAATACAATCCTTCAAACCTACCTCTTTCAACAAGCTTTTGATCACCCATCCTAATGTATCCTTCTTCGGCTCGGTGTCAATTTTATCTGATTATGCTCCTGTGAAGTGCCGTGGGACGTTGTACTATGCTAAAGGCGCTATATAAATCTAAGTTGTTGCTGCTTTTATGAGCGAAAGGAGCCGCAAAAGGTGCTGGAGTGGCAGTGTTAGTGAATCATTATATTACAGCGCTAGGAAACAATGACATCACAGACGTTGCAATGAGACAGAATTCACATGGACAGGGTTAAGTATTAGGATGGGCCAATATACAATTCTCGATGTACATAACAGAACGTTAAAGGTATGTGATAGAAGGGGAGAATTACAGCCAGTTCAAAGGATAATGTAAGAACAAAGGCTGAATCATCTTGGGAGATTTTATCTATCCCAAGGTAAACAGGAATAAACCGAGTATGCGTGGTCAAAGTGGAGAACATATCTTTGAATGGGTCCGGCACTGCTTGTCAGTTCAGCATGTTTCAATTCAACAAGAAAAGAAACATTGCTTGCTTTAGTTCTGTAAATTTGAGTGTAGTAAATAAGTGCATTGAGAGTAGGTGAGAAAGGTGGAAATGGTTACCACCACATATTGGGAGAAATGGGCGCATCAGAATGTTGGCAATTTTCACTTTGGGCAATAACGTAAAATGGATGATATCGGTTGGACCACTCGTGATAAACCTCACGAAATTTTCTTTTCAATTAAAGTCATTCGGGAGAGATGTAAAACCGGCTACCAGTTTACTACCAACCGTTTTGCACCATGGCACACAGCCAGAATTACACCAGGGCAAGGAAAATCGAACGGGCATATACTGGGCGGCTAAAAGGACATCGCCTATTGAACACTATCGCCCATAGTTAAAATAACCCACAATGTGAATCTTCAAATGAAGGCGTCTGATGAAGTTTGAGGATAATAGTGTTGAATGTAATCATGTGAAATGTAAAAAGTTTAATGGCGTTTACAAAAGGGAGAGCAGAAGGTTTAAAATGGGTTATTAAGCTGACAACAGGTAGCATAACAGCAAATAATAAGAGCTTTTATAAATATACAAAATAAAACAATTAGTTAGACAGGGTAGGACCGATTTAAGAATAAAGTATGCGGTGGTGTTAATTATAACGTTATCTCATGGTGTAAAATGGACGATATAGAATTATCCGTACAATGTACACCATGAAGTCAATCAAAGGTAAAATTGGACGTGGCATAAAATGGCGACCAATTCATAAAAGGCCACTTTGCACCCGCGCTCAAAGTTAATTGAGATGAATATATGGTAATGATGGCTGAACTCATGTAGTAAGAAATGGTCCAGCTTCGGATCACTGTTGTTGATTCCTGGTGTCCTGTGGTGCTGAGTTCCCATTATTACACTAATTTGTTGCACTTTTGGAGATTTCCACCAGTTACTTAAGATAGTGATTCTGACTTTCAATTCAGTGAACAGGGATCTAAGAACAGGAAATCCTGGATCAAACATATGTTCTTCAGCTCCTTGGCATACCTGGCACCACTCTCTCTGCTGACAAGTTTCATCATTTCCAACACATCAAGAGAAAGCCTCGCCGATATAATAGGAGACGACTAGGCCCACATTTCGCTGATCTGGGCGGCATGACTCTCTTTTAATATCCTGAGTCTCACCACTGAATATCTGCCAGTGTTAGGCATATATTTGTTTGACTGGACTGCGTAGATGGAGCACTATTCTATATCACGATCTATACCTGTCCCGTGAGTCTTTGAGGAGAAAATAAAGAGGGTGATTTACTGTGTATCAAACCCGTATTCTACCAAACCGAGGAGTGTTTGATGGAGCAGTGTATAAAAAGCTTTACTCGGTATCTAATCCATGCTATACCTTCCCTGGGAGGTTTAAATTGGACATTGTTGCGAAAGCTTCAATTTGTATGTAACCAGTGCTGTAACTACCCTGGGAGTGCTTAATGGGACAGTATAGATGGAGCTTTACTCTGTACCTGATGCATGTTTTATCTAACCCATACTGTACTTTACCTAATGTTAGTCGATGTGAGTGTTTGATTGGGCCTTGTGGGGGAAGTTTAACTCTGTATCTGACGCATGCTGCACCTGCACTGGGAATATATTGATGGGACAGTGTAGTGGGAGCATTACTCTGTATCTAACCCGTGCTGTATCTGCCCTGGGAGTGTTTGATGGGACAGCGTAGAGGGAGCTTTACTCTGTATCTAACCCATGCTGTACCTGCACAGGGAGTGTTTGATTGGACAGTGTAGTGAGAGATGTCCTCTGTAGCTGATGCATGCTTTATCTAACCCTTACTGTATCTAAACTAATGGTAGTTGATGTGAGTGCTTGAATGGATATTGCTTTACTCTGTATCTAATCCATGCTGTACCTGCCCACTGAGTGCTTGATCGGGATTGGACCTGCTCTGTATCTGACCAGTACAATGCCTGTCCTGGAAATGTTCAATGGGACAGTGTAGAGGCAGCTTTACTTTGTATCTAATCCATGCTCTACCTGCTCTATGTGTGTTTGATGGGGAAAGTGTAGAGCGTGGTTTACTTTGTATCTAACCCGTGCTGTACCTGCCCTATGTGTGTTTGATGGGGACAGTGTAGAGGGTGGATTACTTTGTATCGAACATGTGCTGTACCTGCCCTGTGTGTTTGATGGGACAATGTAGAGTGTGGTTTACTTTGTATCGAACCCGTGATGTACCAGCCCTATGTTTGTTTGATGGGACAGTGAAGAGGGAGGTTTACTTTGCATCTAACACGTGCTATACGTGCCCTATGTGTGTTTGATGGAACAGTGTAGAGTGAGTTTTATTCTGTATCTAACCCGTGTTGTACATGCCCTATGTGTGTTTGATGGGACCTTGTAGAGGGACCTTTATTCTGTATCTAACCCGTTCTATACCTGCCCTGATTGAATTTGATGGGACAGTGTAGAGGGAGCTTTACTCTGTATCTCTCCCGTTCTGTACCTGCCCTATGTGTTTGATGGGACAGTGTAGAGGGAGCTTTACTCTGTATCTAGACCATGCTTTACCTGCCCTGGGAGTATTTGATGGGACAGTGTGGACGGAGCTTTGCTCTGCATCTAACCCGTGCTGTACCTGCCCTATGCATGTTTGATGGGACAGTGTAGAGGGAGGTTCACTTTCTATCTAACCCGTGCTGTACCTGCCCTATGTGTGTTTGATGGGACAGTGTTAAAGGAGCTTTACTGTGTGTCAAACACCTACTGTATCTAACCTGGTGGTAGATGATGGCAGGTGTAGCTGGCGTTTTCAGCTCCTAGCCTTGCTTTGTTAGAAACGAGGCTCTCATTTTCTCTGGGCACAGAAGGAGGTGGTGGGCGAAAATATGATAATATATTTCTGAGAAATAACGAGGTTGTTCCACTTCTCCGGTCATTTTCAATATTGCAATTAACGTTTGGAAATTAGATTTGGTTTGATGTCCACTTCACATGTTCATTTTTTGCTCTGTTGATCTCAGCTGCTTAGGCCTTTGATATTCCCATAGATTGCTCAAGAACTGAAAGTTATTGTCTTGTGACAGGGGCCAGCACTTTATTTTAGCAAGAGATGCTCAATCTCACCTGCAATGGACCGTGATAACATCTTACATTAACGTGAATTTCAAAGATTGCAATGTGAGAGTTGTATTCCACCTTTATTACAGACCTGCTCAATGTGACACTTTGTTACTCTTCTCTTCTGGCTAGTGGTGTGTATCTACGACCTGGAACTGGTTCACCAGAGACAGTTATCTTCTGGCGCTGATTATGCTGATCGGATTCATGTTCGTTTCGATGTTCCTTTCAAAGTGCTACTCGAGGTAAATGTTACAGTAACGGCGGAAGATGCACTGGAACAAAAACAAAGGGAGCGAGAGATAAAGGGATAGGTCTAGGGGGACTGAAAGAGTCAGATATAGGAAGAGAAGCAGTAATAGATGAAGGAAGCTAATACATGTCAGAAAGAGACAAAGGCATCTTCAAACAGACAGCGAGATCTAAGGGAACAAACAGAGACAAGGAGAGATAGAAACAGGGAGAGGGGGCTTAAAGAGGAATACAGGCGAAACAGAATGACATAATTATAAGGAAGCATAGAGAGAGAGAGAGAGGAGAACGATAGAGACATAAACAGAAAGTGAGGAAACCAAGAGAGCGACAGGAAAAAAAAGAAAGACTGAAAGGGAGAGAGCGAATGAGAAATATAGAAAAGAAAGGCAAAGCAAGAGAGAGAGAAAGAGAGAGAGTGACAGAGACTATCATCAGTAGATGGTTAGGCATTTAACCAGGGAGGAAGATTTCTGTAGGTGCAGTTTGCCAGATGTAAAATAATGCTAGATTGTGACTGAGGAGATGAGGAAACTGCTCATCCACACATGGTACCCTGGGCTGCGCTGAATTTCTCCCTCCATTTTTCAGCACAAAAGCGACCCTATTGAGGAAGGAGAAAAAGAAACTAGAAGCAAACCGTGACTATGTCCAATGTGTTGTGGTTGAGAAAAAGGTTAACATTCCCTGTCACCCTGTCCTCTCTCTAATTCTAAAACTCTACCTCTCTCTAATTCTAAAACTCTACCTCTCTCTAATTCTAAAACTCTTCCTACCTTCTTTGCTATATCAACATTTGCATTATATTTGCCTTTTACAGGCCCAGTACTTAACTTCTGTATTTGCATATCTCTTTCTCGACAATTATTTTCTCCAGACATTCCAGTGTTTGATGTAATTCCTTCTGGAATTTCCTTTATTAACACGGGAATACTCCTTTCTTTGTTGCAGGCACAGCTCTATGACATGTATCTCTATCAGTGTGTCTCTGAACAGGAACTGAGGTAAAACTGACCAGCAGTAGGACTTCGGAAAGTGCCTCCCTTGAGACAATAACATGACGCGATTTCTAACCCCGGGCTGAGGGAATGGTAGTATGGTGTTTATGTTAACTGGGCTAGTAATCCAGAGGCCTAGTCTAATAACCTGATGAAACCTGAGTTCAAATCCCACCACGGCAATGTTGTAATTTAAATTCAGTTAATTAAATAAATGTCTCGAATAAAAAGCTAGTATCAGTAATGGTGTCTATTGGATTAATGTAAAAAAAAATCTGTTTTAATATTGACCGTTAGGGAAGGAAATCTACCGTCCTTACCTGGTCTGGCCAACATGTGAACCTAGGCCCACAGGAATGTGCTTGAATCTTAACTGCCCTCTGAAACGGATTAGCCAGTCACTCAGTTGCAGCAAACTGCTACGAATAAGAACATAACTTGAAGGACGATCCGAGATCGACCTCGGCATCTCAACATCTACAGACATGACAACAGCACAACAACCCAGTCGAGCATGCAAAATCCTCCTCACGAACATCTGGGTATTGTGCCAAAATTGGGAGAAGCTGTTCCACAGAATAGTCAAGCAACAGCCTGATATATTCATACTCACAGAATCATTCTTTTCAGCCAATGTCCCAGACTCGTCCATCACAATCCCTGGGTATGTCCTGGCTCACTGGCAGAATAGACCCACAAGAGGTGGCGGCACAGTGGTGTCCAGTCGGGAGGAAGTGGACCTGGGAATCCTCAACATTGACTCCAGACCTTATGACGCCTCATGGCTTGAGGTCAATCATGGGCCAGGAAACCTCCTGCTGATTACAACCTACCGCCCCTCCTCAGCTGATGAATCAGTAACGCCACTTGGAAGAAGCACTGAGATTAGCACTGGATGGGGTCCTTCAATATCCATCACTAAGAGTGGCTTGGTAGCACGTTTACTTACAAAGCTGGCCGAAACCTGAAAAATACGACTTCCAGCGTGGGCCTGCAGCAGATAGTGAGAGAACCAAGGAAAATGAGGAAAAGCCTACACGACCTCGTCCTGACCAATCTACCTATCTCAGAGGCATCGGTCCTTGGCAGCAGTGACCACCGCATATTCATTGTGAAGACAAAGTCCCGTTTTCACACTGAGGACACCCACCATCGTGTTGTGTGGCACTACCACCCTGCTAAATGTGATAGATTCAGAACAGATATAGCAACTCAAAACTGGGCATGCATAGAAGCATAGAAGATAGGAGCAAGAGTAGGCCATTCAGTCCCTCGAGCCTGCTCCACCATGCAATGCGATCATGGCTGATCATCCAAATTCAGTATTTTGAAAAAGGTTTAGACCCGAAACGTCGACTCTAATTTCTCTCCTGTTGCCGGGCCAGCTGAGTTTTTCCAGCATTTTCTGTTGTTATTTCGGATTTCCAGCATCTGCAGTATTTTGCTATCGTATAGTTTTCTATCCAAGTCAGTACCTTACCCCCAATCCCATGTGCTTTAACTTTGCATGCTAATCTCTTATGCAGGACCTTATCGAAAGCCTTCTGAAAGTCCAAATACACCACTTCCACTGGTTCTCCCTTTTCTCTTCTACCAGTTACATTCTCAAAAAATTCCTGTAGATTAGTCAAGCATGATTTACCTTTTGTAAATCCATGTTGACTTTGTCCGATCCTGTCACCGTTTTCCAAGTGCTCTGCTATTACATCTTTTATAATGGACTCTAGCATTTTCCCCACTACCGATGTCATGCTTACTGGTCTATAATTCGAAGTTTTTTCTCTCTAGCACCTTTTTTTATATAGTGGGGTTACATTACCTATGCTCCAATCCATGGGAACTGTTCCAGAATCTATAGAATTTGGGAAGATGACCAGCAATGCACCTAGTATTTCTAGGGCCACTTCCTTAATACCCTACGATGTAGATTATCAGGCCCATGGGATTTATCGCTCTTCAATCCCGTCAAATTCCCTAACACCATTTGCCTACAAATACTGATTTCATGCAGTTCCTCTCTCTCATTAGACCCTGTGTTCCCCGTCATCTCTGGGAGATTATATGTGCCCTCCTTTCTGAAGACAGAACAAAAGTATGTATTTAATTGGTCTGCATTGTCTTTGTTCCCCATTGTAAATTCCCCTGATTCTGACTGCAAGGGACCTACACTTGACAATACCAATCTTTTTCTCTTCATATATCTATACAAGCGTTTACAGTCAGTTTTTATGTTCCCTGCAAGCTTACTCTCATATTCTAAGATCCCCCTCTTAATTAACCCCTTTGTCCTCTTTTGCTGAATCCTAAACTGCTCCCAACCCTCAGGTTTACTCTTATATCTGGCCAATTTATATGTCCTCTCCTTGCATCGTATGCTATCCCTAATTTCCCTTGTTGGCAAATGTTGAGTCACCTTTTTTTGTTTTATTTTTATGCCAAACAGGGATGAACAAATTTTATAGTTCATCCATGCGATCTTTAAATGTTTGGCATTGCCTATTCACCGTCAACCCTTTATGTAACATTCCCAATCCATCCTAGCCAACTCACGCCTCACACCATTGTAGTTTCCTTTATTTAAATTCAGTACTCAAGTCTCTGAATTAATTAATTCACTCTCCATCTTAATGAAGAATTCTATCGTATTATAATCACTCGTCCCCAAGGGGCCTCGGACAACAAGATTGCAAAATAATAATTTCTCATTACACAATACCCAGTCTACGATGATCTGATCTCTAGTTTGCTCCTCGACATATTGGTCCAGGAAACCATCCCGTATACACTCTGGGAATTCCCCTTCCACAGTATTGTTACTAATTTGGTTAGGCCAATCTATATGTAAATTAAAGTAACCCATGGTAACTGCTGTGCTGATCATCTTCCATCATTCGATGGAATCTGGAACAGTACCCATGGATTGGAGGGCAGCTAATGTTACCCCACTATTCTAAAAAGGTGGTAGAGAGAAAACGGGGAATTACAGACCAGTAAGCCTGACATCGCTAGGGGGGAAAATGCTAGAGTCCATTATAAAAGCTGTAATAGCAGAGCACTTGGAAAACAGTGACAGGATCGGACAAATTCAACATGGATTTACAAAAGGTAAATCATGATTGACTAAACTACAGTAATTTTTTGAGGATGTAACTGGTAAAATAGATAAGGGAGAACCAGTGGATGTGGTGTATTTGGACTTTCAGAAGGCTTTCGACAAGGTCCTGCATAAGAGATTAGCATGTAAAGTTAAGGCACATGGGATTGGGGGCAAGGTATTGACTTGGATAGAGAACTGGTTGGCAGACAGAAAGCAAAGAGTTGGAACAAACAGGTCTTTTTCCGAGTGGCAGGCAGTGACTAGTCGGGTACAGCAGGGATCGGTCCTTGGGCCCCAGCTATTCACAATATATATTAATGATCTAGACAAGGGAACTAGATGTAATATCTCCAAATTTGCAGACGACACAAAGCTGGGTGGACGTGTGTGCTGTGAGGAGGATGCTGAGAAACTCCAGGATGATTTGGACAGGTTGGGTGATTGGGCAAAAGCATTTCAGATGCAATATAACATGGATAAATGCAAGGTTATCCACTTTGGTGACAAATACAGGAAGGCAGATTATTATCTGAATGGCAATAGATTGGGAGAAGGGGACGTGCAACGAGACCTGGGTGTCCTTGTGCACCAGTCGCATGCAGGTGCAGCAGGCGGTTAAGAAGGCAAATGGTATGTTGGCCTTCGTAGCGAGAGGGTTTGAGTACAGGGACAAGGATGTCATGCTGCAGTTGTACAGGGCCTTGGTGAGACCACACCTTGAGTATTGTGTGCAGTTTGGGTCGCCTTATCTGAGGAACGATGTTCTTGCCATGGAAGGAGTTCAGCGACGATTCACCAGGCTGATACCTGGGATGACTGGAATGATATCTGAGGATAGATTGGGTCGATTGGGCTTATACTCGATGGACTTTAGAAGAATGAGAGGGGATTTCATTGAAACTTATAAAATTCTGACAGGACTGGACAGGCAATTAATTTCAGTTCAATTTTGTTTACAAGTCCTCCCAGCATTGGAATAATATGGCATAACAATAATAAAAATACTAATAGAAATACAGTAATATATAAAACAACAGTAATAAATAATAATAAATTATTCGTTCAAGAGTCTTATAGCCTGGGGGTAGAAGCTGTTTCAAAACCTGCTGGTACGAGACCGTATGCTTCGGTATCTCTTACCAGACAGGAGCAGGGCGAAGAGGTTGTGGCTGGTGTGGCTCATGTCTTTGACGATTCTCAGGGGCTTCCCCCGGCACCCCTCGGGGTAGATCTCCTGCACAGCAGGTACTTTAATTGCTATAGTATGTTGTGCAGCTTTCACCACCATCTGTAGAGCCTTGCGGTCTATGGCGGTGCAGTTGCCATACCAGGTAGTGATACAGCCGGACAGGATACTCTCGATGGTGCACCGGTAGAAGTTGGTGAAAATCTGGGGGGCCATTCCAAATTTCTTCTGTCTCCTGAAGAAGAACAGGCATGGGCATGCCTTCTTGGTTATGACGTCGATGTGATGGGACCACGTTAAGTCCTCCATAATGAATACACCCAGGATGCAGAAAGGATGTTCCCGATGGTTGGAGAGTCCAGATCCAGGGGTCACAGTCTAAGGTTAAGGGGTAAGCCATTTAGGACAGAAATGAGGAGGAATTTCTTCACCCAGAGAGCGGTGAACCTGTGGAATTCTCTACCACAGAAGGCAGTAGAGGCCAATTCATTAAATATATCAAGAAGGAGTTGGATATGTTTCTTAATTCTAAAGGGATTAAGGGGTATGGGGAGAAAGCAGGGATAGGGTACTGTATTTGGATGATCAGCCATGATCTCATTAAATGGCACAGCAGGCTCGAGGGGCCGAATGGCCTACTCCTGCTCCTATCTTCTATGTTTCTATGTTTGTCCATGTTTGGACCAAGGATGTAATGAGGTATGGAGCCCAGTTGAAATGGCGGAACAGAAACTGAGCATTGATGGGCAGGTTATTGGTGAGAAAGTGCCACTTGATAATACCATTGATGACACCTTCCTTCACTTTGCTGATGATTGTGCATAGACTGATGGGGCGGTAATTGGCTTGATTAGATTTGCCCTGATTTTTGTGAACAAGACATTCCTGGGCAGTTTCCAAAATGTCTTGAAGCTGTACGGGACCAGCTTGGTTAGAGGTGCTGCTTGTTCTGGAGCACAAGTCTTCTGCACGACAGCCAAGATGTTGTTGGGGCCCATAGCCTTTGCTGTACCCAGTGCGCTCAGCCTTTTCTTGATATCACGTGAAGGAAACGAATTGGCTGAAGACTGGCTTAAGGAGGACGCCGAAATGGATCATCTACTTGGCACTTATGGCTGAAAATGGTTGCAAATGCTTCAGCTTTGTCTTTTGCCCGTACTTGCTGGGCTCCACCATCATTGAGGTTGGGTATATTCATGGAACCTCCAGCTCCTGTTAGTTGTTTATTTTTCCACCAACATTCACGACTGGATTCGGCAGGACTGCAGACCTTTGACCCGATCCATTGATTGTGGAATCAATTAGCTCTGTCTATAGCCTGCTGTTTCCGCTATTTAGCATGCATGTAGTACTGTGTTGCAGCTTCTCCAGTTTGACAACTCATTTTAGTTATTACTGGTGGTTCTTAAGGCATGCTCTTCTGCTCTCCTTATTGAACCAGGGTTTGTCCCCTAGCTTGATGGTAATGGTAGAGTGAGGGATATGCCGGGCTATGAGTCATAGAGTCATAGAGTTATACAGCACAGAAAGAGGCCCTTCGGCCCATCGTGTCTGCGCCGTCCATCAATCCCTGTCCAGTCTAATTCCATTTTCCAGCATTTGGTCCATAGCCTTGTATGCAATGGCATTTCAAGTGCTCATCCAAATGCTTCTTGAATGTTGTGAGGGTTCCTGCATCTACCACCCTTTCAGGCAGTGAGTTCCAGAGTCCAACCACCCTCTGGGTGAAAAAGTTCCTCCTCAGATCCCCTCTAAATCTCCTGCCCCTTACCCTGAATCTATGCCCCCTTGTTATTGACCCCCCTAATAAGGGGAAAAGTTCCTCTTTATCTACCCTATCTATGCCCCTCATCATTTTGTACACCTCAATCAGGTCCCCCCTCAGCCTTCTTTGCTCCAAGAAAAACAACCACAGCCTGTTTAGTCTTTCTTCATAGCTGAGGCGTTCCATCCCAGGTAACATCCTGGTGAATCTTCTCTGCACCCTCTCCAAAGCAATCACATCCTTCCTATAGTGAGGCGACCAGAACTGCACACAATATTCCAGCTGTGGCCTCACCAGCGTTTTGTACAGCTTCATCATAACCTCCCTGCTCTTATATTCTATGCCTCGGCTAATGAAGGCAAGTATCCCATATGCCTTTTTAACCACCTTATCTACCTGTTCCGCTGCCTTCAGGGATCTATGTACATGTACACCAAGGTCCCTCTGACCCTCTGTACTTCCAAGGGTCCTACCACTCATTGTGTATTCCCTTGCCTTATTTGTCCGTCCAAAATGCATCACCTCTCACTTTTCAGGGTTAAATTCCATTTGCCACTTTTCCGCGCATCTGACGAACCCATTTATATCGTCCTGTAGCCTGAGGCTTTCCTCCTCACAATTTACCACCCACCAATTTTCGTGTCATCCGCAAACTTACTGATCATACCTTTCACATTCTCATCCAAATCATTTATGTAGATCACAAACAGCAAGGGACCCAGCACCGATCCTTGAGTTACCCCACTGGACACAGGCTTCCAGTCACAAAAGCAACCTTCGACCATCACCCTCTGCCTCCTGCCACTCAGCCAGTTTAGGATCCAACGCAACAAGGCACCCTGGATCCCATGGGCTCTTACCTGCTTGACCAGTCTCCTATGCGGGACTTTGTCAAAGGCTTTGCTGAAGTCCATGTAAACCACATCCACAGCATTTCCCTCATCCACACACCTTGTCACCCCCTCGAAAAATTCAATCAGATTTGTCAGACATGATTTACCCTTGACAAAGCCATGCTGACTATCCCCGATTAATCCTTGCCTCTCCAAGTGGAGACTAATTTTGTCCCTCAGAATTTTTTCCAATAATTTCCCTACCACAGATGTTAGGCTCACTGGCCTGTAATTCCCTGGTTTATCCCTGCTACCCTTCTTGTATAATGGTACTACGTTAGCTGTTCTCCAGTCCTCTGGTACATCCCCTGTGGCCAGAGAGGTTCTGAAAATTTGTGTCAGAGCCCCTGCAATCTCCTCTTTTGCCTCATACAGCAGCCTGGGATACATCTTGTCCGGGCCTGGGGATTTATCCACTTTTTGGCCTGCTAAAACCGCTAGTACCTTCTCCCTCTCGATGCTAATATGTTCAAGTATGTCACAGTCCCCTTGCCCGATTTCTATGTCTACATCGTCTTTCTCCATAGTGAACACAGATGCAAAAAATTCATTTAAAACCCCGCCTACATCATCTGGCTCTACACACAGATTGCCACTTTGGTCCCTAATGGGCCCTACCCTTTCCCTGGTTATCCTTTTGCCCTTAATATACTTATAAAACATCTTAGGATTTTCCTTTATTTTGCTCGCCAGTGTTATTTCATGGCCCCTCCTCGCCCTCCTAATTTCATTTTTAAGTATGCCCCTGCACTTTTTATACTCCCCTAGGGCATCCTCCGTCTTTAGTCTTTTGTAACTGCCAAAAGCCCCCCTTTTTTTCCTAATGCATTTTTGTATATCCCTTGTCATCCAAGGTTCCCTTTGCTTGTTGGTCCCACCCTTGACCTTTACAGGAACATGTTGGCGTTGTACTCTCTCTATTTCCCTTCTGAAAGTCTCCCACTGTTTTGATGTGGATTTTCCTATAAGTAGCTGCTCCCAGTCCACTTTGGCCAGATCCTGCCTTATCATGTTAAAATCGGCCTTCCCCCAATTTAGAACACTTATTTCCGGGCCGTCTTTGTCTTTTTCCATGACCACCTTAAACCTCACCGAATTATGGTCACTCTCACTGCAGCCACCCTCTCTGCATCAGATAGGATCACCCCGGGCCCTTCCACTCCCGTACAAGGCCAGGAATCAGTGGAGCATGCGATTGTGGAGGATGAGCCGAGCCACTCCCCTCAGATAGCCAGTGTGTCGTCCAACCATGGTGCAGGTGTCCTCTCTCGGCAGGAGACCATTGCACATGACAGCGCTGGGATGCCTGCATTGCAGCTGCCACCACCTGCAGGCCACACTGGTTCCAGCCATGGTCACAGCAAGCATCCTGCGTCTGCACCCTCCAAGCCCAGAGGTCGGCCAAGCCACCCCTCAGGGGCTTCTGTGCTTCCAGACAGTCAGCAAGCGTCCCCCAGCCTTGAGCCCGCCACTGGCGTCCAATTACGTAGGAGCAGCAGGGAGGGAAGGGGCCGGGCTCGAAAGAGAAGTCGTCCTCCCTCAAGGGGCCAGTTGTAGAGGGAGGTGCTGAGACGTTTGTTTGTCCAAATTCAAGGACACCCTCACCTGCTGTTAAATTTGCAGAAGGTTTCTTGAGTTTTGCGGCTTTGCCGAACAGTTCACAGTTATTTTGAAAGTTATGGTTTCTGCTCACATTACGTTGTTTAGCTGTAATGAAAGACTTATGTGTCAATAAACTGAAGTTTCAATGTTGCATGGTGCATGTGACTAATTTCAGTGATGCTGGCATTCAGAGGCCCTCAAACATCCAAAGTGCGCATGAGTTAAGACTCGCATCATTCCGCCACAGGGGTGTCAACAGGAGTCCAGAGGAGCCTCTGACGTATGGACCTGCCACTTTCAGCAGCCCTTCCATCTTCCTCCTCCTCCTCCTCCTCCTCCGCCTGCTCGTCCTCCTCCTCCTCCTCCTCATACTCCTCCTCCTCTGCCTGCTGGTGCAGGTTCCGAGGGAAGGTAATGAATTGACGCGTTCGCCTATAAAGTGCATCAGTCACTTGCCAGATGCAACAGCGGACTGCAGCCTGAGCGACAGTCGCATTGTCCCCAATAGCTGATGAAAGGTTCCGTTGGCATAAAAAGGAAGGCCATCAGTCAGTTTAGCCATCATGGACAGAGAGGTTCCGCAGCGTTCACGCGGCTGCAGATCCTGACTGAGCAGATGGCACAGATCAGTAACAATGTCCCTCCAGATTCGGAGCCTTCGCAAACACTGCTCCTCCGACATATCAAGGCTTGTCACCTGCTGCCTAAAGACCCTCGCAGCATCCCGTCGGATTGGCCGACCTCCATTGCCCCTCCTCATTCTGGCAAATCCCGGCCCTCTCTCCCGCCGTCTCTCTGCCCCTTCACAGCGTTGGGAGATGAGGCCGTCGCCCTCCAAACAAGCTCCCATTCCGATGCCATTTGGTCAAAAGGCATTTAGGTGTAGTGCTGCAAGTGCTTCGGACATGGTTGAAGGTCCCAAGTACTGGAAAGCTAAATTCCCAGAACTCCGCTCCACATTAGCTTGCCAACTCTCTCTAGCAGTGATCGCAATGAGCAAGCCAAGTGGCAGAAGATTCTGCACTAGAGCTGTCCCCTTTAAATAGCGCCGCCCTATTCCCAGAAGGGCCTGTTAGCCCTCGTTGGAACTGTGACTAATAGCGCTGGGCGCTAAGGCTCCGGGCGCCACCCAATATGCGCTCAGGTGCTCCTAAAAGGCATTGCACACTGAAATGACGTCATGAGCTGCTTGCGCTCGCGGGCGCGCGCAAAAACTTAGCACAGGCGCTAAATGTAAAGTCAATATCTGAGTTGGCACTATCTTCATAGCGTTCACCACAACCCAGGGCTTCGCCCCAATTCTAGGCCTCTTTAGGCACTCAGCGCCGGTGCTACCCACCCAATTTCTAGGCCTGGCATAAATAAGGACATTGAGAACATGATAGGCATATGTGAGACATGTCAGAATCACCAAATCAAACAAGCAAAGGAACCAATGATAGTAGCTGACTTACCAACAGCACCATGGCAAAAGGTTGGTATGGACCTCTTTCATTTGAATGGTAAAGACTATCTAATAGCGATTGACTACTATTCTAACTATCCTGAGATGGTACTGCTCTCAAGCACATCAGCAAGCAGTGTCATAATGCATGTTAAATCCATCTTCACCAGACATGGAATTCCTAGGATTGCCATTAGCGACAATGGTCCGTGCTTCAACTGTAAGGAGTGACAACTCTTGCAGCACATTATGACTTTCAAAACATCACATCCAGTCCTCTGTATGCTCAGTCGAATGGTAAGGCAGAGAAAGGTGTTCAAGTTCTCAAACAGCTACTGAAGAAAGCAACTGGAAGCAAGTCTGATCCTTATCTCGCCCTGCTGAGCTAACGAGCCTCACCTTTAGACTGTGGTTCTTCACCTGCTGAGCTCCTAATGGGTCGCAAGTTGCGCACCACGCTACGCTGCTGTGCAAAAGAAAAGCAGAGTAAGGAACTGAGACAGAGACTTCAACTGTTAAAGCTGAAACAGAAATCACACTATGACAAGTCATCCAAAACACTGAAACCATTGACAAGGGATGATGTTGTCAGCATTGAGGATCCAGATGCATGGAACAGGAAAGCTACTGTTCTGGAGGAATTAGGACCAAGGTCATACATTGTTAGAACTGAGAAAGGACAGATTCTCAGGAGGAACTGCCGTTCCCTCCTGAAAACACAAGAAACTATCCAAGAGCAAATCGATGACAATGCCGCAACTGAATCTTGTCACTCACCACCAGAACAATCTAAAAGAATCACACATGCAGGCTCTCATGAAAACACATCAGGCTTATCTGTGCTGAGAAGATCCACACGTGAAGTAGAACAGCCTGATAGACTTAATCTTTGAGTACAAAGAAAATTATAATAAAAGAATGAAAAGCTTAGAATTCATAAAGTAAAGCTTTGAAAATGTGTTGACTGTTGTAAAGATGTTCATGTCGTTATGATTGATTGATATTGATTTTGTTTAACCTCTAAGGAAGGGGGATGTAATGATCAGTTACATTTCATTCTAGAATAGTGCATTGGTGGAGCTGTATTTTTATTAGGGGGCTACCGACAAGGCAGTATTCAAGATGGATGCTTGTATACTAGTCCACATGGCTGAATAAATGACTAGCTCAAGCTAGCTGCTCATAATGAAAATGTTTATTTATTTATTAAAATAACGGCCTAGAAATTGGGTATAGCCCAGCTTGGGGCGTTAGAATTGGCGGAGCACAAATTTTATAGCCAGACGCAACTTATCGACACCTCATACGATATTGGGTTGCAGCGCCCCAAAGGTGATTGAGGTGCGAGTTCAGGCATTACACGGTGCTCCTAAGGCGCTAACATGCCGGCACAACCCAATATCGGGGCGTCCGAATGCAGCACAGGTGCTCTCAATTACCGATGACCAAGAGACATTCAGGCGCCGGCCAGCTCTTAAAGGGGTGGGTCAGGCAGCTCCAGCATTCACACGCTGTGCCTTGTAGGCCTGCAAATTGGTGCAGGCCCTTCTGTGGCGCAAAAATCTTGGAGCAGGTGGAGAGGGTGAGGCAGAGAGCAGAGCACTTCACCAATGAGTCTCTGGAGGAATTGGTGGCCGCAGTGGATCGCCGGCGAGCTGTCCTCTACCCCGACAATGGCAGGAGGCCTAATCATAAGGATTACAGACGAATTTGGAGGGATGTTTTCAGAGGGACAACTCCAGCAGCATGGCGGCCAGGTGCCCTGTGCAGTGCAGGAAGAAATTCAACGACGTCACTCAGTTCGTCAGGGTGAGTGGTGTTTATGTAAACTTATGCATCCCTTATTAGCATCCGACGTTATGGCTACAGGGTGCGCTATGCCCCAATGGCCATCTCTCAGCAAGCACCCATGGCCCTTTCTGGTCACACACATGCACATTTGACTCAGGGCATCATGCAAGGGCTGTTCCACCATGGGGGGCATGAGATGATAACTCAGGGCATCATGTAAGGGCTGTTCCACCATGGGGAGCATGAGATCTTACCTCAGGGCATCATGTAAGGGCTGTTCCACCATGGGGGCCGTGAGATGATAACGCAGGGCATCATGTAAGATCACTTCCCATCCTTTCCCCTGCAGGCCAAGCTGGCGAGAAACTACCAGGAACAGTTTCGCACCGGAGGAGGTCGTCCTCAACTGGAGCCTCTGACGGATCTCGAGGAGAGAGTCCACCAGATTGTGGGAGGACGTCTGAGTGGTCCTGTCCCCAATACCAATGCAGCTGCCGACCGCATTGTCCACAGCGATGGTAAGGTTCTCAACTATTACAGCTGTCTTCTTCGAGTTGTTTCCCCCACCAGCATGCTTTCTCAATGTGGACCCATGTCATGGCATTGCCGCACTCTTGCATTCCTTGCTGTCAAATTGTCCTTTTTCTAAAGCCACTCTTCAACCTCCCTGCTTTCAGATGCTGCATCTCCAGCTCGGGAGCCGGCCCCTCAAGCTGCCACTGCCAGTGCCTCCGGAGGCGACGAGCAGGAGGAAGTCGGATCATCCGTGGCAGCCTCAGGGGAGCCACCGCATCTGGAGACTGGGGATAGTAGTTCCCTGGAGTGGAGCGGGGACGGGGGGCTCTGATGAGGAGCCAGTTGCAGGAACCAGTGAAATGCAGCAACGCACGGGGGGTATGGATGCTCGGGGGCCGTCTCCCCGGAGGGCGATGCAGTCCACCATGACTGCTGCACAGAGTGCAGAGGAGGTGCGTAGACTTGCCGAAATGAGCGCCCCGGCTCGGCTCAGGCACACTGAACTTATGGCTGCAGTGGGGAGGATGCCTGAGTCGATCGACACACTGGCAAAGATTGTGCAGGACTTTGGGGCTGAAATGGAAAGGACTGTCCAGGGCCTTGGGGCAGCAATGGAAAGGCCTGTACAGGGCTTCGGGGCAGCAATGGAACGGTCTGTCCAGGGCTTGGCCGAGGCAGTGGAAGGGACTGTTCCGGCCTTGTCCGAAGCAGTGGAAAGGACTGTCCATGGCTTCTCCAAAGCACTGGATCCTGCCACGCAGGTCCTCACTGCTGACACACAGTTACTTGCTGGCCTCGCCCTCACAAAAATTGATGCCACACGAACACTCACTGCTGCCACCCTAGCTGCATCAGGCAGGATCACCCCAGGCCCTTGCAGCACCACAGCAGGCCACGAATCTGTGGAGCAGTCGATTGTGGCAGATGATCTGGTGTGGCCCCGTCAGAGTGCCAGTGTGTCAGCCGACCATGGTGCAGGTGTCCTCTCCCTGCATGTGAGCAGTCCTGATGCCACCGCTGGAACGTCAGCAGTGCAGCTGCCACCACCTGCACAGCAGACTGCTTCCAGACATGCCCAGTTGGAGCAGTCTGCTTGCGGGCCCTCCAAGCCCAGAGGTCGTCCAGGCTGTCCCTCAGGGGCTTCAGCGCTTCCAGACACTCAGCAGGCGTCCCCCAGCCTTGACGCAGCCACTGGGGTCCAATTACGGAGGAGCTGCAGGGAGGGAAGAGGCCGACCTCATAAGAGGATTCGGTCTCCATCAAGGGGTCAACAGTAGAGGGAACTGCTAAGACATGTCCTTTTTCAAATTTAAGGCCGTCCACACCTGCTGTGTTTGCTTGTTATGTTTCGGTTAGTCTCGCTGGTTTGCCAGACAGTTAACTGTTAGTTTGTTGGATATGATTCCTGTTGACATTACGTTGTCATGCTGGAATAAAGCACTTGTTTGATAATAAAGATACTTTTTTGTTAACAATGGAGCTGTAGACCATTTACAATCATGGTGGCCTTCATAGGCTTACTGCGAACCGAAGGGCGCTGCTCGAATCGCAGCCATCATTCCGTCCGAGTGGCCTAGAACTGAGTCCTTATGAGCTTCTGACGAATGGCCCTTCCAATTTCTGGAGCCCTCCCATCTTCCTCCTCCTCCTCCTCCTCCTGATCCTCCTCATCCGCATGCTCCTCCTCCTTCTCCTCCTCCTCCTTGTCCGCCTGCTCTGCTGGACCTTGAGGGTCGGCTGGCATTGGCTGGGTGCGTCGAATGGCCAGGTTGTGGAGCAAGCAGCAGACAATGACGATGCGCGTCACATGCTCCGGCGAGTACTGTAGGGCGCCGCCCGAATGGCCTAGACAACGGAAACGCTGCTTCAGCACACCAATTGTGTGCTCCACAATGTTCCTGGTCGCCTGATGGCTGTTGTAGTAATGCTCCTCTGCCGGGGTGCTGGGCAAACGGAGTGGGGTCATGAGCCATGGGCAGATAGAATAGCCCTTGTCACCAAGAAGCCAGCCTCGTGGGTGAGCCGGGGCCTCAAAAAGGTCAGCCACTGAGGTATGCCGCAGGATGAACACATCATGCCTGCTGCCAGGGAATTGTGTGTTGGCCGCCATGATCATCTGCCGGTGATCACAGACCAGCGGCACATTAAGGGAGTGGAACCCCTTGCGGTTGCGGAACTCCTCAGGATTCTGTAATGTTGCCCGCAAAGCCACGTGTGTGCAATCAATGGCCCCCTGCACCATGGGGAAGTCCGCAATAGCCGTGAAGCCCTGCGCGCGCTCCCCCTGCTTCTGCAAGGTCACAGGGAAGGTGTGGTGATTATTCCTTGTTTAGTAAAAGTATTGTGATTGTTTGTTTGTTAACTGCCTTGGGATATATGTTGTAATCTCATTGGTAGTTGATGTCACATGATGTGTGGTGGCCACCTTAAATTCAGTTCTTTTCCAGCTTTGGTTGGGACTGGATGTGGAAAGATGTGCTGCAGATTTTAAAGTTAATAAAGCCTAGCTTTGGAAGGCAAATCTATTCTTTATCTCAATTTATTAACTTTATGTTAGAATGGAGCGATATCTTCAACCAGAACGATTCAAGGCTGACACCAATTCTGCTGGAGTGGATGATAAATGGAAACATTGGTATTGTACATTTAAAAACTTTTTGGGCATGTTGGATCAAGAGTCTCTAAGTAAGCTGAATATGCTGATCAACTACATTGCTCCGGATGTATATAAATATATTTTGGACTGTAAAACTTATGAAGTGGCTATTTCTACATTGGAAAAGATTTTTGTTAAACCAAAGAATGAGGTATTTGCACGTCACCTTCTATCTGCCCGTAGGCAGCAGGTGGGAGAATCTTTGGATACTTATTTACAAGCACTTCGGTGCCTTAGTGTTAACTGTAATTATAAGGCCGTGACGGCTGAAGAATATAAGGAAGAATCGGTACGGGATGCTTTTATTAATGGATTACTGTCCAGATCAATTCGTCAGCGGTTGTTAGAAAATAAGACTTTGGATCTTAAAAGTGCTTTTGAGCAAGCTTCTACATTGGATGTGGCTCAGAGAAGTTCGGATTCTTATGCTCTTTTTAATTGGCCTGCGACTATGGTTTCGGCAGTTTCGGATGAAAAGGAATTATGTGGACTTAATGGGAGTGGTTTACTAGATTCTGAAACAGTTTCTACTTCGGCGGCTGTTGCCTCTAGGATTCAGAAGTGTTATTTTTGTGGAAATATCCGGTACCCTCGCCTGAAGTGCCCTGCTCGGGAGGCTGTGCGTAGTAAATGCGGCAAGAGAGGTCATTATGCACACGTGTGCAAATCATCAGGTTCAATTACCTCCTCCTCTCCTGGTGTGGGAGGGCCCTCCTCTAAACGCCTCCTCCTCTGTGACTATTCAGCCTTTAGATAGGGCGTTTATTGCATCAATTTCTGCTGCATTTGCTCATGGCCTAAACAAAGCTATAGTTACGGCTCAAGTTAATGGGTTGGAAGTGAAGGCCCTTACAGATACGGGCAGTACTGAGAGTTTTATAAGTCTTCAGTTTGCGAAGGAGAAGCATTTGAAAATTTCGCCTGTTACGTATCAGCTGTGTATGGCTCAGACGACCCTTACTTCACAAAGAGCTGGTTGTTGCTTTGTGAAAATGATTCTTCTAGGTAATGCGTATACTGATATATGCCTATTTGTTTTGCCTAATCTCTGTGCGGATATTTTGATTGGACATGATGTGCTTCAGTTACATGAGTCTCTTAGTCTTTCATTTGGAGGGACTAAGCCACCTTTATCCATTTGTGGATTAACCTCTTTATCCATTTCTCCATTATCACTTTTTTCCAATTTGATGCCGGATAGTAAGCCAATTGCTACCAAGTCAAGAAGATATTGTAGTCAGGATAGAGAATTTATTAATTCTGAAGTTCAACGTCTCTTATTGGAAGGAATCATTGAACCTAGTTGTTCGCCTTGGCGAGCACAGGTAGGTGTCATGATTAACGAGAGACACAAGAAACGAATGGTGATAGACTATTCCCAAACTATTAATAGGTATACTCAATTAGATGCGTACCCTGTGCCTAAGATTGATGAGCTTATCAATAAAGTATCTCAGTATAAGGCTTTTAGCACTATTGACTTAAAGAGTGCTTATCATCAGATTCCTATTGTTAAGAGGGATCAACCATATACGGCCTTTGAGTCTGGTGGAAAGCTGTATCAGTTTTGCTGAATACCATTTGGTGTTACTAATGGTGTTGCTTGTTTTCAACGGGCAATGGATGCTTTTATAAGTGATAACTCCCTCTCTGACACCTTTTCATACTTAGATGACATCACAGTGTTTGGCAAATCAAGGGTGGAGCATGATTCTAATTTAAAAAGATTCCTTCAAGCTGCGGAAAAAGTTGGTTTAACTTTTAATAAAGAGAAATGTATCTTTTCGACTACTGAGGTAAATCTATTGGGGTATATTATCTTGGGAAACAAGATTAAACCAGATCCAGAACATCTGCGACCATTGTTTGATTTACCTTGTCCTACTAATTCTAAGGCTTTGCAACGAGTTGTTGGACTGTTTTCTTATTATTCTAATTGGATTGCAAATTTTTCACGAAAGATCCGGCCTCTTATTCGGGTTACGACATATCCTCTATCATGGGAGGCCAGGACATGTTTTGAGAATTTTAAAAAGGATATTTTAGCAGCAGTTGTGCATTCTATTGATGAGCAGGTTCCTTTTGTGCTCGAGACGGATGCTTCTGATTTTGCAATTGGGGCTACTCTGAACCAAAATGGAAGACCTGTGGCCTTTTTCTCACGTACTTTGAACAATAGTGAAAAAAGACGTTCTTCAATAGAGAAAGAGGCATACGCAATATTAGAAGCATTGCGTAAATGGAGACATTATTTATCAGAGCGACATTTCACGTTGGTAACAGATCAAAAACCTGTGTCCTTTATGTTTGATGTTAAACATTTTGGAAAGATCAAAAATGATAAAATAATGAGATGGAGGATTGAGTTGGCATGTTACCATTTTGACATCGTTTATCATCCGGGGAAGGATAATGTTGCTGCTGATGCACTGTCGAGGGCTTATTGTTCTGTGAATCACGGAGATACGCTTATTAATCTTCACAATGCCTTATGTCATCCTGGGGTTACGAGGATGATACACTTTGTACGCAGTAAGAATTTGCCCTTTTCAGTTGAAGACGTCAAGCGGATGACACAGAATAATCACCACAGAAGGTGACTACTTCACTCCTCCTTCTATAGAATGCAGCTGTCACTTGCCGAATGCAGCAATGCACCGCAAATTGTGAGATATTTGAGATGTCCCAGTTGCTGCCTGAAACGAGCCGCTGGGGTAAAAGTTGAGGGCAACATTGACTTTGACGGCCACTGACAGAGAGGTCCTGCACCGTAGCCGTGGCTGCAGATCCTCAGCAAGCAGGTGGCACATCTCAGTCACAACATCCTTACCGAATCTGAGCCTTCGCAGACACTGCTCCTCCGACATGGTAAGGTACGAGACCTGTTGCCTGAAAACCCTGGCAGCGTATGGTCGGATTTGGCAACATCCATTGGCCCTCCTCCTTCTAGCCAATCCCGGGCCTCTCTCCCGCCGTGTCTGTGCCCTTGCCAGTTGTTCAGCCAGGATGACGCTCCCCTCCAAAGCAGCTCACATTATTCTGTCAGACGAGTAAGACGCAGTAGTCTCTCTCGATCCAACTGTTCTGGACAGGGCTGAAGGTCCCAAGGCTCCTCTGGCTCAATGAGAAGAAATCTCTGCAGCTGAAGGTCTGCAACTCTCTCCAGAATCGAGCAGGATGGCCGTGCCAAATGGCTGCCTCTTTTATACTAGTGCTGTCCCCTTTAAAGAGCGCCCCCCGAGTACAAGAAGGACCTGGTAACGTTCCATCCAACTGTTACTAATAGCGCCAGACGGAACGGAGGGGGGCGCCACTTAATTTCCGGTTTGGGGCGCCAAAAATGCATTGCATAATGAAATGTCGTCATGATCTGGCTGCGCCCGCGAGCGGGCACAATGAGTTAGCGCCGGCGCTAAAAGGCTACTCAATATGGCAGGAAGTGCTGGGATCACTGCGCCCGCCCAAAATTTGGGTAACGCCCGAAATCTCGGGCTCATTAGGTGCTAATCGCTGGCGCAACCATCCGAATTTCTAGGCCAACATGTGTGTCTGCAAATTGCAGAGACTGTGTGAGTGTGTCTGAAAGTGCGTGGGTGTCTGTGTTTCTACAAATTGCAGGGTCTGTGTGAGTGTGACTGTATGTGTGTGGGTGTCTGTGTTTCTGCAAATTGCAGGGTCTGTGTGTGTGTGTCTGTGTGCGTGGGTGTCTGTGTGTCTGCAAATTGCAGATTATTGTGAGTGTTTCTGTATGTGCATGGGTGTCTGTGTTTCTGCAAATTGCAGAGTCTGTGTGAGTGTGTCTGTATGTGCGTGGGAGTCTGCAAAGTGCAGGGTTTTTGTGAGTGTGTCTGTATGTGTGTGGGTGTCTGTGTGTCTGTAAATTGCAGGGTCTGTGTGAGTGTGTCTGTATGTGCGTGGGTGTCTGTGTATCTGCAAATTTTGTGAGAGTCTGTGTGTCATGTTACTGTATGTTTTATCTCAAAGTTGATGGGAGGGAGCGTGTGTGAGTGAGAGACAGGCAGACAGACAGCCAGTGAGAGAGAGACATGAAATCAAAAGGCAAGATGCAGAATAGAAAGCCTGTTTCTGTAGGCCACAAAGTGAAACGATAAGATACAGAAAAGTATTTTTGGTTTTAATTTTCCAACATGGCAGTCATTACTCCACAGGCTGGCCAGGGTGTGTGTGTGTGAGAGAGAGCGAGATAGAGAGAGGGAGAGAGCAAAAGCTGGTGCTTGTGTGAGATGTGGTCTGCTGTCTTATTATCTGCTGTTGTTATATTAACCCCTCTTGATTTCATTCTGGCCTGGTCCACATGTAATGCTGCTGTGTATTACTTTATTGCACTTTATTTCACTTCACTTCACTTCAAGACAGACAGTCAGTCAGTGAGGTATTGAAACATGTCTTTGTGGACTGTCTGATAGTTAAAGCTGCTCTGGGATCTTTGCATTCTTTTTATTCCACTCCACCCAAATCAAGACAAGGCAGGTAGGCAATGAAAGAGACACATGAAATTAAGACAACAGGCAGAATAGAAATATAAACAGAAAAAGCTGGAAATACTCAGCAGGTCAGGCAGCATCTGTGGAGGGAGAGAGAAACATAGTTAACGTTTCAGGTCGATGACCTGTCATCAGAACCTTGCCATAAACTCACGAAAGATCATCGAGCTGAAACATTAACTCTGTTTCTCTCTCTCCACAAATGCTGCTTGACCTGCTGAGTATTTCCAGCATTTTCTGTTTTTATTTCAGATTTGCAACATCCACAGCATTTTGTTTTATTGCAGAATAGATAGCCTGTTTCCGTAGGTCGCAAAATGAAAAGATAAAATACTGAAAGGGGCCTGTTTGCTTTTAAATTGCCGAACACAGCCGAGGAATGATAGAAATCAACTTTCTTTCATTGCTGACATTGTTTTTGGTAATTTTGCAGGCTGGCCTGTCTGTGTGTGTGTCTGTGTGTGAGAGAGAGACAGACAGCAAAAGCTGGTGTGTATGCAGGGCTTGTCTGTGTTCAAGTTATCTGCTGTGTGCTTTGGTACTGCATCTCATGCCTGAAAAAATGGGTAGTATACACCATTAGTTCGCACTGATTTCATTCCACACTGTGCTGCTGTGGGGTGTTACTTTGCCTTTCTTTCAAGAATTTTGTAAAAAGCAAATCTACATCAAACCATTTGGTATTTTTCGGGACTGGATTTTATAGGGGAATGTTTGTGGCGTGTTTCGTGGCATATCCTGCTGTTGGATTTTACTTTCCCTTCAGCCCAACCCAAACAAGACAAGACCTTTGTAAAAAAAGAAGTATATATTTTAGTTTTTGAATTATTCTCGGAATAATCTGTTTGATTTTTTTCTGGACTGGGCTTTATTGGGGAATGTTATTGGGATGATTTCAGAGCAAAAGTTGCTGTGTGATCTTTCCATTCATTTTATCACACACCAGGCAAGCCACAGACAGGCAGACATATAGTTAACAAAAGTAAAGTATATATATTATTATTTATCCCTGATTGCATTTACTTCTTTTCACGCTCCGGGCTTTCATTTCCTCTCGGCAACCTGGATTTCTGGGGCCTCGGCTTCACTTCTTCCTGTTGGATTGCCCTCATGGCTGCACAGCCAGGAAGGGACATCATCAAAAATTGACACTCCCAGGCTGCACCACTTTCAGAATGGATATGTGTGTGTGTTTCTGCAAATTACAGAGTCTGTGTGAGTGTGTCTGTATGTGTGAGGGTGTCTGTGTTGTCATGATCAGTAACATGTCATTCTGGAATGGTACACTAGGTGGAGCTGTATGTTCAGTAGGGGGCTACCGACAAGGCAGTAGTCAAGATGGATGCCTGTAGAGTAGTCCACATGGCTGAATAAATGACTAGCTCAAGCTAGCTGTTCATAATGAAAATGTCTATTTATTTATGAACATAATGGCCTAGAAATTGGGTGTAGCCACGATTGGGGCATTAGAATTGGCGGAGCACAAATGTTATAGCCAGACGCAACTTATCGACACCTCGTGCGATATTGGGTTGCAGCGCCCCAAAGGTGATTGAGGCGCGAGTTCAAGTGTTACACGGTGCTCCTAAGGCGCTAACATGCCGGCACAACCCAATATCAGGGCGTCCGGCCGCAACGCATGTGCTCTCAATTACTGATGACCATGAGACTTCCAGGCAACGACCAGCTCTTAAAGGGGTGGGTCAGGCAGCTCCAGCATCCACACTCTGTGCCATGTAGGCCTACAAGTGGGCGCAGGTCCTTCTCTGGCGGAAAAAATTTGGAGCAGGTGGAGAGGGTGAGGCAGGGAGCAGAGCACTTCACCAATGTGCCTCTGGAGTAATTGCTGGCTGCAGTGGAGCGCCGGCGAGATGTCCTCTACCCCGACAATGGCAGGAGGCCTAATCATAAGGACTACGGACGAGTTTGGAGGGATGTTTCTCAGAGGCTCAACTCAAGCAGCATGGTGAGCAGGAGCCCTGTGTAGAGCAGGAAGAAATTCAATGACCTCACTCGGGTCGTCAGGGTGAGTGGTGTTTATGTAAATGTATGCATCCCTCCATTAGCATCTGACTTTATGGCTACAGGGTGCGCTATGCCCCAATGGCCATCTGTCAGCAAGCACCCATGGCCCTTTCTGGGCACACACATGCATATTTGACTCAGGGCATCATGCTGTTCCACCATGGGGGGCATGAGATGATAACTCAGGGCATCATGTAAGGGCTGTTACACCATGGGTGGCATGAGATCATAACTCAGGGCATCATGTAAGGGCTGTTCCACCATGGGGCGCATGAGATGATAACTCAGGGCATCATGTAACATCACTTCCCATCTTTTCCCCTGCAGGCCAAGCTGGCGAGAAACCACAAGGAACAGCTTCGCACCGGAGGAGGTCGTCCGCAACTGGAGCCTCTGACGGATCTCGAGGAGAGAGTCCACCAGATTGTGGGAGGACGTCTGAGTGGTTCTGTCACCACTGCAGCTGCCGACCCCATTGTCCTCAGTGATGGTAAGGTTCTCAACTATTACATCTGTCTCCTTCCAGTTGTTTCCCCCGCCAGCATGCTTTCTGAATGTGGACCCATTTCATAGCATTGCCGCACTCTTGCATCCCTTGCTGCCGATCTGTCCTTTTGCTGAAGCCACTCTTCAAACTCCCTGCTTTCAGATGCTGCTTCACCAGCTCGGGCGCCGGCCCCTCAAGATGCCAGTGCCAGTGCCTCCGGAGGCGATGAGCAGGAGGAAGTCGGACCATCCCTGGCAGCCTCAGGGGAGCCACCTCATCTGGAGACTGGGGGTGGTAGTTCCCTGGAGGAGTGAGGGGGGGCGGGCTCTGATGAGGAGCCAGTTGCAGGAATCAGCGGCCTGCAGCAATGCGTGGGGTGTAGGGACGCTCGGGGGCCATCTCCCCGGAGGGCGAGGCAGGCCACCATGACTGCTGCACAGAGTGCAGTGGAGGTGCATAGCCTTGCCGAAATGAGCGCCCAGGCTCAGCTCAGGCACACTGAACTTATGGCTGTAGTGGCGAGGGTGCCTGAGTCGATTGACACGCTGGCAAAGAGTGTGCTGGACTTTGGGGCAGCAATGGAAAGGACTGTCCAGGGCTTTGGGGCAGCAATGGAATGGTCTGTCCAGGGTTTCTGGGCTGCAATGGAAAGGTCTGTCCAGAGCTTGGCCGAGGCAGTGGAAGGGACTGTTCCGGCCTTGGCCGAGGCAGTGGAAGGGACTGTTCCGGCCTTGTCTGATGCAGTGGAAAGGACTGTCCATGGCTTCTCCGAAGCACTGGATCCTGCCACGCAGGTCCTCACTGCTGCCACGCCGTCACTTGCTGGCCTCGTCCTCACACAAATTGAGGCCACACGAACACTCACTGCTGCCACCCTAGCAGCATTAGGCAGGATCACCCCAGGCCCTTGCAGCTCCACTGCAGGCCACGAATCTGTGGAGCAGTCGATAGTGGCAGATGATCCGGTGCAGCCCCGTCAGAGTGCCAGGGTGTCGGCCGACCAAGGTGCAGGTGTCCACTCTCGGCATGTGAGCAGTCCTGATGCCACCGCTGGAACGTCAGCAGTGCAGCTGCCACCACCTGCACAGCAGACTGCTTCCAGACATGCCCAGTTGGAGAAGCCTGCCTGTGGGCCCTCCAAGCCCAGAGGTCATCCAGGCTGTCCCTCAGGGGCTTCAGCGCTTCCAGACACTCAGCAGGCGTCCCCCAGCCTTGACGCAGCCACTGGGGTCCAATTACGGAGGAGCTTCAGGGATGGAAGGGGCTGACCTCGTAAGAGGAGTCGGTCTCCATCAAGGGGTCAACAGTAGAGGGAGGTGCTTAGACGTGTCTTTTTTCGAATTTAATGCCGTCCACAGCTGCTGTGTTTGTTCGTTATGTTTTGGTTAGTCTCGCCGGTTTGCCAGACAGTTATCTGTTAGTTTGTTCGTCATGATTTCTGTTACCATTACGTTGTCATGCTGGAAGGAAGCACTTGTTTGAAAATAAAGATTTTTTTTTATTAACAATGGAGCTGTAGACTATTTACAATCATGGTGGCCTTCATAGGCTTACTGCGAACCGAAGGGTGCTGCTCGAATCACAGCCAGCATTCCATCCGAGGGGCCTAGAACCGAGTCCTTATGAGCCTCTGATGAATGGCCCTTCCAGTCTCTGGAGCCCTCCCATCTTCCTCATTCTCCTCCTCCTCCTGATCCTCCTCCTCCGCATGCTCCTCTTCCTCCTTCTCCTCCTCCTCATCTGCCTGCTCTGCTGGACCTTGAGGGTCGGCTGGCATTGGCTGGGTGCGTCGAATGGCCAGGTTGTGGAGTATGCAGCAGACAACGACGATGCCGGCCACATGCTCCGGCGAGTACTGTAGGGTGCCCCCCGAATGGTCTAGACAACGGAAACACTGCTTCAGCACACCAATTGTGTGCTCCACAATGTTCCTGGTCTTCTGATGGCTGTTGTTGTGATGCTCTTCTGCCGGGGTGCTGGGCAAACGGAGTGGGGTCATGAGCCATGGGCAGAGAGGATAGCCCTTGTCGCCAAGAAGCCAGCCTCGTGGGTGAGCCGGGGCCTCAAAAAGGTCAGCCACTGAGGTGTGCCGCAGGATGAACGTGTCATGGCTGCTGCCAGGGAATTGTGCATTGACCGCCATGATCATCTGCCGGTGATCACAGACCAGCTGCACATTAAGGGAGTGGAAACCCTTGCGGTTGTGCAACTCCTCAGGATTCTGTAATGGCGCCCGCAAAGTCACGTGTGTGCAATCAATGGCCCCCTGCACCACGGGGAAGTCCGCAGTAGCCGTGAAGCCCTGCACGCGCTCCCCCTGCTTCTCCAAGGTCACAGGGAAGGTGACTAATTTGCGTCTCCTTTTATAGAGGGCAGCTGTCACTTGCCAAATGCAGCAATGCACCTCCAATTGTGAGATATTTGAGATGTCCCCAGATGCTGCCTAAAACGAGCCGCTGGCGTAAAAGTTGAGGGCAACAGTTACTTTGACGGCCACCGACAGAGAGGTCCTGCACTGTAGCCGCGGCTGCAGATCCTCAGCAAGCAGGTGGCACAGCTCAGTCACAACTTCCTTACCGAATCTGAGCCTTCGCAGACACTGCTCCTCCGACATGGTAAGGTATGAGACCTGCTGCCTTAAAGCCCTGGCAGCGTATTGTCGGATTTGGCAATGCCCATTGGCCCTCCTCCTTCTAGCCAATCCCGACCCTAGCTCCCTCCGTCTCTGTGCCCTTGCCAGTTGTTCAGCCAGGATGACGCTCCCCTCCAAAGCAGCTCCCATTATTCTGTCAGACGAGTAAGACGCACTAGTCTCTCTGGATCAAACTGTTCTGGACAGGGCTGAAAGTCCCAATGCTCCTCTGGCTCAATGAAAGAGAACTCTCTGCAACTGAAGGTCTGCAACTTGCTCCAGAAGTGAGCAGGATGGCCAGGCCAAATGGCTGCCGCTTTTATACTAGTGCTGTCCCCTTTAAAGAGCGCCCGCCGAGTCCGAGAAGGACCTGGTAACTTTCCATCCAACTGTTACTAATAGCGCCAGGCGGAACGGAAGGGGGCGCCACTGAATTTCCGGCTCGGCGCGCCAAAAGGGCGTTGCACAATGAAATGACTTCATGATCTGGCTGCGCCTGCGAGCGGGCACAAAGAGTTAGCGCCGGCGCTAAAAGGCTACTCAATATGGCAGGAAGCGCTGGGATTACTGCGCCCGCCCGAAAATTGGGTAATGCCCCAAACCTCGGGCTCATTAGGTGCTAAACGCTGGCGCAACCAACCGAAATTCTAGGCCAACATGTGTGTCTGCAAATTGCAGAGTCTGTGACAGTGTGTCTGTATGTGCGTGGTTGTCTGTGTTTCTGCAAATTGCAGGGTCTGCGTGAGTGTGTCTGTATGTGCATGGGTGTCTTTGTTTCTGCAAATTGCAGAGTCTGTGTGAGTGTGTCTGTATGTGCGTGGGTGTCTGCAAATTGCATGGTTTTTGTGAATGTGTCTGTATGTGTGTGGGTGTCTGTGTGTCTGTAAATTGCAGGGTCTGTGTGAGTGTGTCTGTATGTGCGTGGGTGTCTGTGTTTCTGCAAATTTTGAGAGAGTCAGTGTGTCATGTTACTGTATATTTTATCTCAAGGTGGATGGGAGGCAGGATGTGCGAGTGAGGGACAGGCAGACAGACAGCCAGTGAGAGAGAGACATGAAATCAAAAGGCAAGACGCAGAATATAAAGCCTGTTTCTGTAGGCCACAAAGTGAAAAGATACGATACAGAAAATTATTTTTGGTTTTAATTTTCAAACATGGCAGTCATCCCTCTACAGGCTGGCCAGGGTGTGTGTGTGTGAGAGAGAGTGAGATAGAGAGAGGGAGAGAGCAAAAGCTGGTGCTTGTGTGAGATGTGGTCTGCTGTCTTATTATCTGCTGTTGTTGTATTAACCGCTATTGATTTCATTCTGGCCTGGTCCACATGTAATGCTGCTGTGTATTTTTTTATTGCACTTTATTTCACTTCACTTCACTTCCAGACAGAGAGTCAGTCAGTCAGTGAGATACTGAAACATGTCTTTGTGGACTGTCTGATAGTTAAAGCTGCTCTGGGATCTTTGCATTCTTTTTATTCCACTCCACTCAAATCAAGGCAAGGCAGGTAGGCAATGAAAGAGACACATGAAATTAAGACAACAGGCAGAATAGAAATATAAACAGATAAAGCTGGAAATACTCAGCAGGTCAGGCAGCATCTGTGGAGTGAGAGAGAAACATAGCTAACGTTTCAGGTCGATGACCTGTCGTCAGAACCTTGCCATAAACTCACGAAAGATCATCGAGCTGAAACATTAACTCTGTTTCTCTCTCTCCACAGATGCTGCTTGACCTGCTGAGTATTTCCAGCATTTCCTATTTTTATTTCAGATTTCCCACATCCACAGCATTTTGTTTTATTGCAGAATAGATAGCCTGTTTCTGTAGGCCGCAAAATGAAAAGATAAAATACTGAAAAGGGTCTGTTTGCTTTTAAATTGCCGAACACAGCCGAGGAATGATAGAAATCAACTTTCTTTCATTGCTGACAGTGCTTTTTTGGTAATTTTGCAGGCTGGCCCGTGTGTGTGTGTGTGTGTGTGTGTCTGTGTGTGTGAGAGAGAGACAGACAGCAAAAGCTGGTGTGTATGCAGGGCTTGTCTGTGTTCAAGTTATCTGCTGTGTGCATTGGTACTGCATCTCATGCCTGAAAAAACGGGAAGTATACACCATTAGATCATACTGATTTCATTCCACACTGTGCTGCTGTGTGATCTTACTTTGCCTTTCTTTCAAGAATTTTGTAAAAACCAAATCTACATCAAACCATTTGGTATTTTTCTGGACTGGATTTTATACCGGAATGTTTGTGGAGTGTTTCATGGCCTATCCTGCTGTAGGATTTTACTTTCCCCTTCAGCCCAACCCAAACAAGACAAGACCTTTGTAAAAAAACAAGTATATATTTTAGTTTTTTAATTATTCTCAGAATAATCCGTTTGATTTTTTTCTGGACTGGGCTTTATTGGGGAATGTTATTGGGATGTTTTCAGAGCAAAAGCTGCTGTGCGATCTTTCCATTCATTTTATCACACACCAGGCAAACCACAGACAGGCAAACATTTAGTTAACAAAAGTAAAGTATATATATTATTATTTATTCCTGATTGTATTTACTTATTTTCATGCTCCGGGCTTTCATTTCCTCTTGGCAACTTGGATTTCTGGGGCCTCGGCTACACTTCTTCCTGTTGGATTGCCCTCATGGCCGCACAGCCAGGAAGGGACATCATCAAAAATTGACACTCCCAGGCTGCACCACTTTCAAAATGGATATGTGTGTGTGTGTGTGTTTCTACAAATTACAAGTCTGTGTAAGTGTATCTGTATGTGCGAGGGTGTCTGTGTTGTCATGATCAATAACATGTCATTCTGGAATGGTACACTAGGTGGAGCTGTATGTTCAGTAGGGGGCTACCGACAAGGCAGCAGTCAAGATGGATGCCTGTACACTAGTCCACATGGCTGAATGAATGACTATCTCACGCTAGCTGTTCATAATGAAAATGTCAACGTTTGGTAATATCTACTGAATATTGTGAAACGTGACATGGAGAATTTGAAGCCACTGGAGGGTTTGAAACACACGGGGAATGTCGACTGCAATTGGCGGACTTTCATACAACAATTTGAACTCTACATTGCCGCCATCGGGTTCGGTACAATGCCAGATGGAAGAAAAATAGCGTTGCTGCTCATGGTTGCGGACCCGCAGGCAATAGAGGTAGTTAATACATTTGTATTTGATCAAGAGGAGAACAGAGAAAAAATGGACGATGTGATAAAGAATTTTGACACACGTTGCTTTCCCAAAAGAATGAGACCTATGAGAGGTACGTGTTCCATTCACGGACACAGCAGCAAAATGAGACTTTTGATCGCTTTGTGACTGATCTGAAACTGAAAGTACAGACATGTAATTTTTCTGAACTGAAATCATCCATGATTCGTGACCAGATTGTGTTTGGTATTCATGATAAAAAAGTCAGGGAACGTTTGTTGAGAGAAACCGAACTAACATTGGAGGATGCTGTGAAAATATGCCATGCCAGTGAGCGAGCTCGGTAGCATGCAAAGACATTCAGTGAAATTAATAATGATGCGACTGCAATGAGTGACTGTGCTGCTGTCGGTGCTGTGTCCTACAAGGGGAAGAAACAGGGGCAGAACAGAAATGCAAGCAATCGGAGGATGGAATTTTCAAATGTAAACGCTGTGGTTACCAGCACCAGGCAAGACAATGCCCAGCGTTTGGGAAAAAGTGCACAAAATGTAATGGAAAGAACCACTTTGCCAAATAATGCTTTTCAAAAGTAAAAACAAAGAAAGGGCAACAAGTCAATGTGATTGAGGACACTGATTTAAGTGAGACATTTTTTGTCGGAATGGTGTCATGTGACAATATAGAAAAGGATTCAGAAAATGTGCTGCCCTCAGGAATGGACAATGCTGAACATCAAGTTAATGCAGTAAAAGAGGACAAATGGATAATGTTACTGCAGGTAAATGGAGCATTAGTTACATTGAAACTAGACACTGGGGCAAAAGCAAACTTATCAGTATGAGTGACATTAACAATATGAAAGAAAAGCCCAAATAACAGAAAAAGTCAGTACTACTGAAGAACTATAATGGACAGAAAATAGTTAGCTTAGGTATATGCAGACTTAAAGTGAGAGTCAAAGACAAAGTGCATCATCTCATGTTTTCTGTTGTGGCTGAAGGGCTTGATTCACTACTCAGCGACAAAGCTTGTGGGGACTTAGAACTGGTCAAGAGAGTCTACCGTATAAACTGTGCCATAAGCAGACCAGATGACTCGGTGTATTCTGTAGTGAGTAATTTCCAGGATGTGTTCAAAGGATTTGGAGTTCTACCATTCAATTGCAAGATCCAGCTAAAAGAGAATTCTCAGCCAGTGGTAAATGCTCCACGGAGAGTTCCAGCACCCCTGCCTGACCGGCTCAAGAAAGAACTGGACAGAATGACCACACTAGGAGTCATCAGGAAAGTCAAAGAGCCAATAGACTGAGTTAACTCCATGGTATGTGTAAAGAAAAAGAACAATGATCTAAGAGTATGCATGGATCCAAATGACTTAAATGAAAACATAAAACGTGAACACTACCAGATTCCCAAGCGAGAAGAAATCACCAGTGAAGTGTCAGGTGCCAGATACTTCACAAAGCTCGATGCCTCACAAGGATTTTGGCAACTAAAACTGGATGAAGAGAGCACCAAATACTGTACCTTCAACACACCATTTGGCAGGTATTGTTTCCTCAGAATGCCTTTCGGGATAATATCTATATCTGAAATCTTTCATAGAGCGATGGAACACATAATTGAAGGTCTGGAAGGAGTTTAGGTCTATGTTGATGATATCATCATCTGGGGCTCCACACTGAAAGAACACAATGAGAGACTGACTAAAGTGCTACAGAGCTTACGCCGGAATGGACTGAAGCTCAACAAAGCCAAGTGTCAGTTTGACATCCAGGAAGTCACTTTCCAAGGAGATAATCTATCTGGTAAAAGAATAGAGCCAGATATGGAAAAAATAAATACCATACTCAACATGCCCCGACCCACTGACAAAAAAGGAGTGTTATGCATCATGGGGATGATAAACTTAACATAGAAACATAGAAAATAGGAGCAGGAGTAGGCCATTCGGCCCTTTGAGCCTGCTCCGCCATTCAATGAGATCATGGCTGATCATTCAAATTCAGTACCCTGTCCCTGCCTTCTCCCCATATCCCTTGATCGCTTTAGCCTTAAGAAATATATCCAACTCCTTTTTGAATATATTTAACGAACTGGCCTCCACCGCCCTGTGTGGCAGAGAATTCCACTGGTTCACCACTCTCTGGGTGAAGAAATCCCTCCTCATTTCACTCCTAAATGGCTTACCCCTTATCCTTAGACTATGACACCTGGTTCTGGACTCCCCGGCCATCATAAACATCCTTCCTGCATCTAGTCTGTCCAGGCCTGACAGAATTTTATAAGTTTCGATGAGATTCCCTCTCAACCTTCTAAACTCCAGTGAGTATAAGCCCAATCGACACAATCTCTCCACATACATCATTCCTGCCATCCCAGGTATCAGCCTGGTGAATCTTCGCTGCACTCCTTCCATCGCAAGCACGTCCTTCCTCAGGTAAGGCGACCAAAACTGCACACAATACTCAAGGTGCGGTCTCACCAAGGACCTCTACAACTGTAGCAAGACATCCTTGTTCCTGTACTCGAACCCTCTTGCTACGAAGGCCAACATACCATTTGCCTTCTTAACCACCTGCTGCACCTGCATGCTTACCTTCAGCGACTGGTGCACAAGAACACCCAGGTCTCTTTGCACTTCCCCTTCTTCCAATCTATTGCCATTCAAATAATAACCTTCCTTCCTGTTTTTGCCACCAAAGTGGATAACCTCACATTTATCCACATTATAGTGCATCTGCCATGTTTCTGCCCAATCACCCAACCTGCCCAAATTGTACTGGAGTTTCATGACATCCTCCTCACATCTTACCCTCCCACCGAGCTTTGTGTCATCTGCAAATTTGGAGATATTACATCCAATTCCCTCGTCCAGATCATTAATATATATTGTGAACAGCTGGGGTCCTAGGACCGATCCTTGCGGTACCCGACTAGTCACTGTCTGCCACTCAGAAAACGACCCATTTATTCCAACTCTTTGCTTTCTGTCCGCCAACCAGTTCTCTATCCAAGTCAATACCTTGCCCCCAATCCCATGTGCCTTAATTTTGCACGCTAATCTCTTATGTGCGACCTTATCAAAAGCCTTCTGAAAGTCCAAATACACCACATCCACTGGTTCTCCCTTATCTTTTTTACCAGTTACATCCTCAAAAAATTCCGGTAGATTAGTCAAGCATGATTTACCGTTTGTTAATCCATGTTGACTTTGTCCGATCCTGTCACTGCTTACCAAGTGCTCTGCTATTACATCTTTTTTATAGATTCTAGCATTTTCCCCACTACCGATGTCAGGCTTACCGGTCTATAATTCCCTGCTTTTTCTCGACCACCTTTTTTGAATAGTGGGGTAACATTAGCTACCCTCCAATCCATGGGTACTGTTCCAGAGTCTATCGAGTTCTGGAAGATGACCAGCAATGCATCTTCTATTTCTAGGGCCACTTCCTTAAGTACCCTCGGATGTAGATTATCAGGCCCTGGGGATTTATCGGCCTTTAGTCCCATCAATTTTCCTAACACCATTTCCCTACAAATAATGATTTCTTTCATTTCCACCCTTTCATTAGGCCCTATGTTCCCCGGCATCTCTGGGAGGTTATTTGTGTCCTCCTTTGTGAAGAGAGAACCAAAGTATGAATTTAGTTGGTCTGCCATTTCTTTGTTTCCCATTATAAATTCCCCTGATTCTGACTTTAAGGGACCTATGCTTGACTTCACCAATTATTTTTCTCTTCACATATCTATAAAAGCTTTTACAGTCAGTTTTTATGTTCCATGCAAGCTTACTCTCATATTCTATTTTCCCTTTCTTAATTAATCCCTTTGCCCTCCTTTGTTGTATCCTAAACTGCTCCCAATCCTCAGGATTATTGCTTTTTCTGGCCAATTTATATGTCGTCTCCTTGGATCTTATGCTATCCCTAATTTCCCTTCTTAGCCATGGTTGAGTCACCCTTTTTGTTTTATTTTTATGCCAAACTGGGATGAACAAATTCTGTAGCTCATCCATTCGGTCTTTGAATGTTTGCCATTGCCTATCCACCGTCAACCCTTTGAGTGCCATGCCCAATCAATCCTACCCAACTCGCTCCTGAGACCATCGTAGTTTCCTTTATTTAAATTGAGGACCCTAGTCTCTGAGTCTACTACTTCATTCTCCACCTTAATGAAGAATTCGTTCATATAATGATCGCTCAGACCCAAGGGGCCTCGTACAACAAGATTGCAAATTAATCCTTTGACGTTGCATAATACCCAGTCTAAGATGGCCTGGTCTCTGGTTGGTTCCTCGACATATTGTTCCAGGAAACCATCCCGTAAACACTCCAGGTATTCCTCCTCCACAGAATTGTTACAAATTTGGTTGGCCCAATCTATATGTAGATTAAAGTCACCTATGATGACTGCTGTGCCCTTATTGCACTCTTCTTTAATTTCCCTTTTAATGCCATCCCCAACCTTCGCCTTACTGTTGGAAGGTCTATTTAACACACCCACTAATGTTTTTTTCCCCTTAGTATTTCTCAATTCTACCCATACAGATTCCACATCATCAGAGCTTATATCCTTCATTTCAATTGTATTAATCCCTTCTTTAACCAGTAATGCAACCCCACCTCCCTTTCCTTTTTCCTTTCTTTCCTGTATATCGAATACCCCTGGATGTTGAGTTCCCAGCCTTGTCCATCCTTTAGCCACGTTTCCTTAATCCCAACCAAATCATATTTGTTTAACTCTATCTACGCAGCCAATTCGTCCACGTTATTACAAATGCTCCTCGCATTAAGACAAAAAGCCTTCAGGCTTGTTTTTTTAACGCTCTTAGACCTATTAGAATTATTATTTACTGTGGCCACGTTTGATCTAAACCTTTGATTTCTCTGAGTGCCACTTTTGTTTTTCTCCTTCCTATCTTTTGCTTTTATCCCTGTTTCCCTTTCCTCTGTCTCCCTGCTCAGGTTCCCAACCCCCTGCAATTTTAGTTTGAATCCCCCCGAACAGTGCTAGCAAACCTCACCACAAGGATATTTGGCCAGCTCTGGTTCAGGTGCAACCCGTCCGACTTGTACAAGTCCCACATTCCCCAGAAGCAGGCCCAGTGATCCAGGAAACTAAAGCCCTCCCTCCTGCACCAACTCTTTAGCCACGCATTCATCTGCTCCAACCTCCTATTCCTATAATCACTAGCACGTGGCACCGTGAGTAACCCATAGATTACAACCTTTGATGACCTGCTCTTTAATCTGCTACCTAGCTCCCTATATTCTTGCTGCAGGACCTCATCCCTCTTCCTACCCATGCCATTGGTCCCAAAGTGAACCACGACCTCTGGCTTTTCACCCTCCCCCTTTAGAATGCCCTGCAGCCGTTCAGTGACACCCTTGGCCCTGGCACCAGGGAGGAATCAAGCCATCCTGGAGTCATGTCTATGGCCACAGAAACGTCTATCTGTACCCCTTACGATAGAATCCCATACCACTATTGCTCTCCCACTCTTTTTCCTCCCTTCCTGAGCAGCAGAAGCACCCCTGGTGCCGGGAAGTTGGCTGCTGCTGCCTTCCTCTGGTATGTCATCCCCCTCAACAGTATCCAAATCGGTATACCTGTTTGAGAGTGGGATGGCCACAGTGGTCCCCTGCACTACCTGCCTGCCTCTACTGCTCTGCCTGATGGTCACCCATTTCCCTTCTGCCTGTGCAGCCCTTACCTGCGGTATGACCACCTCACTAAACATGTTATCCATGAACATCTCAGCATCGTGAATGCTGCAAAGCCCATCCATCTGCAGCTCCTGCGCCGCAATGCGGTCTGCTGGTAGCCACAGCTGGATGCATTTCTGGCACTCGTGGTCATCAGGGACACTGGCAGTGTCCCTGAATTCCCACATAGAACAAGAGGAGCATAAAACGGGGCTGGGCTCTGCTGGCATGACTTACCCTTTAATTAATTTAAATTAATTCACTATCACCAATTAAAGATAAACTCTAAGGCGCTTGTATGGTTTACCAAAAGTCCCTGCTGCACCAGAAATGACCTTAGCAACTATAAACTACATAGTTAAAGTTTAAAAAAGAGAAATACTCACCAACCAATCACTTACATGCTCCCTGGTGACGTCACACTCTGATTACTTTTTACCTCTCTCCCCACTGCTGTGTTGGTCGGGCCTTGCCTCGCTCCTCCTTTTATACTGCCGCCTCGGTGCTCTCCTGGTCCGATCTGGTCGGGCCTCACCTCGCTCCTCCTTTTATACTGCCGCCTCGGTGCTCTCCTGGTCCGATCTGGTTGGGCCTCGCCTTGCTCCTCCTTTTATACTGCTGCCTCGGTGCTTTCATTGGAAAGTTCATTCCCTTCATTGGATAGTTCATTCATAACTTTTCAGCCAAGAAAGCCTGTCTGCGAGACCTGCTACATATATCAAATGAGTTCGCATGGACAGAAAGACATAAACAAGAGTAGATGGACCTCAAAACAGTGCTGACAACCACACCTGTACTCACCTTCTTTGACCCAACAAAGAGAATCAAACTGTCAACGGGTGCATCAAAAGATGGCCTAGGCGCAGTCTTGCTACAAGCAGATGGTGAAGATTGGAAGCCTGTTGCCTATGCCTCCAGGTCCATGACTGACTCTGAGGCCTAGAAATTGGGTTGGTAGCACCGGCGCTGAGCGCCTAAAGAGACCTAGAATTGGGGCGAAGCCCTATGTTGGGGTGAACGCTATGAAGATAGCGCCAACTCAGATATTGACTATACATTTAGCGCCTGTGCTAAGTTTTTGCACGCGCCCGCGAGATGTCATTTCAGTGTGCGACGCCTTTTAGGAGTGCCTGAGCACATATTGGGTGGCGCCCGGAGCCTTAGCACCCAGCGCTATTAGTGACAGTTTGTGGGAGGGCTAACAGGCCCTTCTCGGAGTAGGGTGGCGCTATTTATAGGGGACAGCTCTAGTGCAGAATTTTCTGCCACTTCGCCTGCTCATTGCGATTGCTGCTAGAGAGAGTTGGCGAGCTAATGTGGAGCGGAGTTCTGGGAATTTAGCTTTACAGTACTTGGGACCTTCAACCCTGTCCGAAGCACTTGCAGCACTACACCTAAAAGCCTTTTGAGCAACTGGCATCGGAAAGGGAGCTTGTTTGGAGGGCGATGGCCTCATCGCCCAACACTGTGAAGGGGCAGAGAGATGGCGCGAGAGAGGGCTGGGATTGGCCAGAATGAGGAGGGGCAATGGAGGTCGGCCAATCCGACGGGATGCTGCGAGGGTCATTAGGCAGCAGGTGACACGCCTTGACATGTCGGAGGAGCAGTGCTTGTGAAGGCTCCGAATCTGGAGGGACATTGTTACTGATCTGTTTCTGACCCGGGCCTGTTTGCTCATCTCAGCCAGGTGACGGACCTCATCTGCACTCTGTGCAGCAGTCATGACGACCTGCCTTGCCCTGCGGGGAGACGGTGACCGAACATGGCTATCCCCCGTGCATTGCTGCATGCCGCTTGGTCCGGCAACTGGTTCATCCTCAGAGCCACCCCTCCTCCCCTCCAGGGGACTACTATCCCCAGTCTGCAGACGTGTCAGCTCCCCGGAATCTGCAACGGCTGGTCTGGATTCCTCCTGGTCCTCGCCTCCGGTGGCACTGGCACTGGCATCTTAGCGCGTTGAGCTGAGTTGGTGCTGCTTCATCTGAAAGTGGGAGGTGGAAGAGTGGCTTTAGCAAAAGGACAGCTTTGCTGAAAGATATGCCAGATTGCGGCACATCTCTGACATGGCTGCACACTGAGGATGCATGCTGGTGGGGGAACCAAGTGGAAGGCAACAGGTGAAAAAGGTGAGAGTCTTACACTCGCTGTCGGTAATGGGGTCGGCTGGTGCAGTGGCCACAGGACCAGACAAACATCCTCCAGGTATCTGGTGCACTCTCTCCTCCAGATCCATCAGAGTGACCGCTTGTGCAGGTCCACCACCGGTTCGACGCTGCTCCTTTCGAATCATTGCCAGCTTGGACTGCAGGGGAAAGAAGGGGAGGTTCTGTTACACGATGCCTTGAGACCTCATCGCATGCCCCCCATGGTGCAAGAGCCCTTACATGAGGCCTTGAGACCGCATCGCATGCCCCCCATGGTGCAAGAGCCTTTACATGAGGCCTTGAGACCTCATTGCATGCCCCCCATGGTGCAAGAGCCCTTACATGAGGCCTTGAGACCTTATCGCATGCTCCCCATGGTGCAAGAGCCCTTACATGAGGCCTTGAGATACCTGTCCATGTGTGTGCCCAGAAAGGGACATGGGTGCACACTGACAGATGGCCATTGGCGCATCATTGCAGCAGGGTGCCCGAAGTCAGCTGCAGATGGAGGGATGCACAAGTTTGGTAAACCATCACTCACCCTAACGATCCGAGTGAGGTTGTTGAATTTCTTCCTGCACTGAACAGGGGTCCTGGTCGCCATGCTGCTGGAGTTGACCCTCACAGCAACCTCCCTCCAAGATCGCCGATAAGCCTTCTGATTCGGCATCTTGCAATTATCCGGATACAGGACCTCTCAACGGTATTCAACTGCAGCCACCAAGTGGTCCAGAGCCTCAGTGCTGAAGCGCTCTGCTCTCTGCCTAACCTTCTCCATGCTGAACAAGCTTGTACCGCCAGACAAGGGCGAGCGCCGAATCTGAGGCCTACAGGGCATTGGGTGTTGAAGCTCAGGCTGACAGACCCACCCCTTTAAGAGCCGGCCGGCACCTGGAGGTCTCGTGCTTTCCCATAATTGAGTTCACCTGTGCTGCACCCGTCCGCCTCGATATTGAGTAGCGCCTGACCTTTTGCGCCTTAAGAGCACCGTGCAACGGCTGATTTAGCGCCTCAATCCCCTTTGGGGGCGATGCAACCCAATATCATGCCAGGCGGCGATAAGTTTCGTCTGGCTATAAACTTTCCACATCGCCAGCTCTAACGCCTCAAGCGGGGCCATACGCAATTTCTAGGCCTGAGTGGCGATACGCCCAGATTGAAAAGGAGTGTCTAGGCTTGGTAGTTGGACTCAAAAAGTTCCATGGCCACATATATGGAGTTCCCACCTTCACCGTTGAAACAGACCACTGCCCATTGGTTGCCATCACAAAGAAAAATCTGAACGAGATGTCTCCAAGGATTCAACGACTCATGATGAAGCTGCAAAGTTATGATTTTGAACTGATCTACACACCAGGCAAACACATAGTGTTAGCAGATGCACTATCCCGAGCACCCAAAATGAGTCATGTGAGCTCTAATGAGGAAGACGTGGATGTTCATGTAAGTATGGTCACTGCTGCGCTACCCGTGTCAGACACAAAATCAAAGCAAATAGCAGAAGAAACAGTAAAAGGTACAGGCCTAGAAATTCACTATGGCCCCGCCAGCTGGCTAGCGCCCAAAAGTTAGCGCTGGGCGCGAAGCCAGTTGCGACCGACAGATATTCAGTTTTTGCGCCCCAAGTCGGAACCGGGCCCTATTCCAGTGTGTGCCCGCCCACGCTTGGGGCGCTGAAACTGAATTTCAGCGCTCTAGGCGCCGCTGCGCCACCCGCTGCGGAGCGGCAGGCTGTGGTACTGCAGGCCTCCTCCTTCTCTTAAGGGGGAGGTGCCTGCCACGGGGAGATCGCCGCTGGATAGTGCCGGCAAATGAGCCTGGCACCACGGAGAAGTGCCGGGTTCGCGGAAAGCAGCCGGCAATGCCGCAGGGGGGGGTTGGTGGAGGAGGCCGGGGAAGGAGGTGCTGGCAGGCGGCCGCCGAAAATGCGGCCGGCCACACCTCCACCTTAAAGTGCCCCACTAAGGCTACAGTACGGCCCCATTTTCTGGTCGCTGTTTGCGGCCGCTGCGGAAGAGGCGGCCGCAACAAAATATGGGGATCGGGCCGGTATCGGGGTGGAACCGGGGCACTGTGCACACCGATGACATCATAGGTGCATTCGCAGCGCTAACGGCTACCGCCGCCATTACCGCTGTGCTGAATATCAGTGCAAACTCCTGTATTGGCGCAGAAGCCCTCTTTAGCCGGTAACTGGCCGCAAAGCTGCCGGCGCCTTAATGAATTGGCCAAAAGGTTCCTGTCCAAAGTACTATCTCATAAGGTCAGAGTTGAGTGTCGCAAGTGGACTATTACTAAAACAGAACAGAATAGTCATTCCACAGGCTCTACGTCAAGGCATGCTTAAAAGGATTCATGAGGGACACCTCCGAATTGAAAAATGCAAAAGGAGAGCAAGAGACACTGTTTATTGGCCTGGCATTAATAAGGACATTGAGAACATGATAGGCATATGTGAGACATGTCAGAAACACCAAAACAAACAAGCAAAGGAACCAATGATAGCAGCTGACTTACCAACAGCTCCATGGCAAAAGGTTGGTATGGACCTCTTTCATTTGAATGGTAAAGACTATCAAATAGTGATTGACTACTATTCTAACTATCCTGAGATGGCGCTGCTCTCAAGCACATTAGCAAGCAGTGTAATAATGCATGTTAAAACCATCTTCACCAGACATGGAATTCCCAGGATTGCCTTTAGCGACATTGGTCTGTGCTTCAACTGCAAGGAGTGGCAACAGTTTGCAGCACATTATGACTTTCAACACATCACATCCAGTCCTCTGTATGCTCAGTCGAATGGTAAGGCATAGAAAGGTGTTCATGTTCTCAAACAGCTACTGAAGAATACAACTGAAAGCAAGTCTGATCCTTACCTCACCCTGCTGAGCTACCGAGCCTTCTCGTTAGACTGTGGTTCTTCACCTGCTGAGCTCCAAATGGGTCGCAAGTTGCGCACCATGCTACCCTGCTGTGCAAAAGAAAAGCAGAGTAAGGAACTGAGACAGAGACTTCAACTGTTAAAGCTGAAACAGAAATCACACTATGACAAGTCATCCAAAACACTGAAACCATTGACAAGGGATGAAGTTGTCAGGATTGAGGATCCAGATGCATGGAACAGGAAAGCTACAGTTCTTTAGGAAGTAGGACCAAGGTCATACACTGTTAGAACTGAGGAAGGACAGATTCTTAGGAGGAACTGCCGTTCCCTCCTGAAAACACAAGAAGCTGTCCAAGAGCAAATCGATGACAATGCCACAACTGAATCTTATCACTCACCACCAGAACAATCTAACACAAACACACATACAGGCTGTCATGAAAACACATCAGACTTACCTGTGCTGAGAAGATCCACACGTGAGGTAAAAAAGCCTGATAGACTTTATCTTTGAGTACATAGAAAACAATAATAAAAGAATGAAAAGCTTAGAGTTCATAAAGTAAAGCTTTGAAAATGTATTGACTGTTGTAAAGATGTTTGTGTCATTATGATTGATTGATATTGATTTTGTTTAACCTCTAAGGAATGGGGATGTAATGATCAGTAACATGTCATTCTAGAATGGTACACTAGGTGGAGCTGTATGTTTAGTAGGGGGCTATCGACAAGGCAGTAGTCAAGATGGATGCCTGTAAACTAGTCCACATGGCTGAATAAATGACTAGCTCAAGCTAGCTGTTCATAATGAAAATGTCTATTTATTTATGAACATAACGGCCAAGAAATTAGGTATAGCCCTGATTGGGGCGTTAGAATTGATGGAGCACAAATTTTATAGCGAGACACAACTTATCAACACCTCGTGCGATATTGGGTTGCAGCGCCCCAAAGGTGATTGAGGCGCGAGTTCAGGTGTTACACGGGGCTCCTAAGGCGCTAACATGCAGGCACAGCCCAATATCGGGGCATCCGGCTGCAGCGCAGGTGCTCTCAATTACCGATGACCACGAGACTTCCAGGTGATGGCCAGCTCTTAAAGGGGTGGGTCAGGCAGCTCCAGCATCCACACTCTGTTCCATGTAGGCCTACAAATCGGCGCAGGCCCTTCTCTGGCGGAAAAAAATTGGAGCAGGTGGAGAGGGTGAGGCAGAGAGCAGAGCGCATCACCAATGAGTCTCTGGAGTAATTGCTGGCCGCAGTGGAGCGCCGGCGAGATGTCCTCTACCCCGACAATGGCATGAGGCCTAATCATAAGGACTACGGACAAGTTTGGAGGGATGTTTCTCAGAGGGTCAACTCCAGCAGCATCGTGACCAGGAGCCCTGTGTAGTGCAGGAAGAAATTCAACGACCTCAATCGGGTCGTCAGGGTGAGTGGTGTTTATGTAAACTTATGCATCCCTCCATTAGCATCTGACGTTAAGGCTATAGGGTGCGCTATGCCCCAATGGCCATCTGTCAGCAAGCACCTAAGGCCGTTTCTGGACACACACATGCACATTTGACTCAGGGCATCATGTAAGGGCTGTTCCACCATGGGGGGCATGAGATGGTAACTCAGGGCATCATGTAAGGGCTGTTTCACCATGGGGGGCATGAGATCATAACTCAGGGCATCATGTAAGGGCTGTTCCACCATGGGGGGCATGAGATGATAACTCATGGCATCATGTAATATCACTTCCCATCCTTTCCCCTGCAGGCCAAGCTGGCGAGAAACCACAAGGAACAGCTTCGCACCGGAGGAGGTCGTCCTCAACTGGAGCCTCTGACGGATCTCGAGGAGAGAGAGTCCACCAGATTGTGGGAGGATGTCTGAGTGGTCCTGTTACCACTGCAGTTGCCGACCCCATTGTCCACAGTGAAGGTAAGGTTCTCAACTATTACATCTGTCTCCTTCCAGTTGTTTCCCCTGCCAGCATGCTTTCACAATGTGGACCCAAGTCATAGCATTGCAGCACTCTTGCATCCCTTGCTGCCAAACTGTCCTTTTGCTGAAGCCACTCATCAACCTCCCTGCTTTCAGATGCGGCATCACCAGCTCGGGAGCCGGCCCCTCAAGGTGCCAGTGCCAGTGCCTCCGGAGGCGATGAGCAGGAGGAAGCCTGACCATCCTTGGCAGCCTCAGGGGAGCCACCTCATCTGGAGACTGGGGATAGTAGTTCCCTGGAGGGGAGCGGGGGGGGGCTCTGATGAGGAGCCAGTTGCAGGAACCAGTGGCCTGCAGCAACGCGCGGGGTGTAAGGACACTCGGGGGCCATCTCCCCGGAGGGCGAGGCAGGCCACCATGACTGCTGCACAGAGTGCAGTGGAGGTGCGTGGCCTTGCCGAAATGAGTGCCCAGGCTCAGCTCAGGCACACTGAACTTATGACTGCAGTGGGGAGGATGCCTGAGTCGATTTACACACTGGCAAAGAGTGTGCTGGACTTTGAGGCAGCAATGGAAAGGACTGTCCAGGGCTTCGGGGCAGCATTGGAATGGTCTGTCCAGGGTTTCTGGGCAGCAATGGAAAGGTCTGTCCAGAGCTTGGCCGAGTCAGTGGAAGGGACTGTTCTGGCCTTGTCCGAGGCAGTGGAAAGGATTGTTCCGGCCTTGGCCGAGGCAGTGGAAGAGACTGTTCTGGCCTTGTCTGAAGCAGTGGAAAGGATTGTTCCGGCCTTGTCCGAAGCAGTGGAAAGGACTGTTCCGGCCTTGTCCAAAGCAGTGGAAAGGACTGTTCCGGCCTTGGCCGAGGCAGTGGAAAGTACTGTTCCGGCCTTGTCCGAAGCAGTGGAAATAACTGTCCATGGCTTCTCCGAAGCACTGGATCCTGCCACGCAGGTCCTCACTGCTGCCACGCAGTCACTTGCTGGTCTCGTCCAGACAAAAAGTGAGGCCACGCAAACACTCACTGCTGCCACCCTAGCAGCATTAGGCAGGCTCACCTCAGGCCCTTGCAGCACCACAGCAGGCCATGAATCTGTGGAGCAGTCGATTGTGGCGGATGATCCGGTGCGGCCCCGTCAGAGTGCCAGTGTGTTGGCCGACCACGGTGCAGGTGTCCACTCTCAGCATGTGAGCAGTCCTGATGCCACCGCTGGAACGTCAGCAGTGCAGCTGCCACCACCTGCACAGCCAACTGCTTCCAGACATGGCCAGTTGGAGCAGCCTGCTTGCGGGCCCTCCAAGCCCAGAGGTCGGCCAGGCTGTCCCTCAGGGTCTTCAGCACTTCCAGACACTCAGCAGGCGTCCCCGAGCCTTGACGCAGCCACTGGGGTCCAGTTACGGAGGAGCTGCAGGGAGGGAAGGGGCTGACCTCGTAAGAGGAGTCGGTCTCCATCAAGGGGTCAACAGTAGAGGGAGGTGCTAAGACGTGTCTTTTTTCGAATGTAATGCCGTCCACACCTGCTCTGTTTGTTTGTTATGTTTTGGTTAATCTCGCCGGGTTGCAAGACAGTTATCTGTTAGTTTGTTAGTTATGATTTCTGTTACCATTACGTTGTCATGCTGGAAGGAAGCACTTGTTTGAAAATAAAGAATATTTTTTATTAACGATGGAGCTGTAGACTATTTACAATCATGGTGGCCTTCATAGGCTTACTGCGAACTGAGGGGTGCTGCTCGAATCACAGCCAGCATTCCATCCGAGGGGCCTAGAACCGAGTCCTTATGAGCCTCTGATGAATGGCCCTTCCAGTCTCTGGAGCCCTCCCATCTTCCTCATTCTCCTCCTCCTCCTCCTGATCCTCCTCATCCGCATGCTCCTCTTCCTCCTCCTCCTCCTCCTCCTCGTCCGCCTGCTCTGCTGGGCCTTGAGGGTCGGCTGGCATTGGCTGGGTGCGTAGAATGGCCAGGTTGTGGAGCATGCAGCAGACAACGACGATGCGGGCCACATGCTCCGGCGAGTACTGTAGGGTACCCCCCGAATGGTCTAGACAACGGAAACGCTGCTTCAGCACACCAATTGTGTGCTCCACAATGTTCCTTGTTGCCTGATGGCTGTTGTTGTAATGCTCTTCTGCCGGGGTGCTGGGCAAACGGAGTGGGGTCATGAACCATGGGCAGAGAGGATATCCCTTGTCACCAAGAAGCCAGCCTCGTGGGTGAGCCGGGGCCTCAAAAAGGTCAGCCACTGAGGTCTGCCACAGGATGAAATTGTCATGGCTTCTGCCAGGGAATTGTGCATTGACCGCCATGATCATCTGCCGGTGATAACAGACAAGCTGCACATTAAGGGAGTGGAACCCCTTGCGGTTGCGGAACTCCTCAGGATTATGTAATGGCACCCGCAAAGCCACGTGTGTGCAATCAATGCCCCCCTGCACCATGGGGAAGTCCGCATTAGCCGCTAAGCCCTGCGCGCGCTCCCCCTGCTTCTCCAATGTCACAGGGAAGGTGACTAATTTGTGCCTCCTTCTAAAGAGAGCAGCTGTCACTTGCCGAATGCAGCAATTCACCGCAAAGTGTGAGATATTTCAGATGTCCCCAGATGCTGCCTGAAACGAGCCGCTGGCGTAAAATTTGAGGGCAACAGTGACATTGACGGCCACCGACAGAGAGGTCCTGCACCGTAGCCACGGCTGCAGATCCTCAGCAAGCAGGTGGCACAGCTCAGTCACAACATCTTTACCGAATCTGAGCCTTCGCAGACACTGCTACTCTGACATGATAAAGTATGAGACCTGCTGCCTAAAAACCCTGGCAGCGTATTGTCGGATTTGGCAACGTCCATTGGCCCTCCTCCTTCTAGCCAATCCCGGCACTCTCTCCCTCCGTCTCTGTGCCCTTGCCAATTGTTCAGCCAGGAAGACGCTCCCCTCCAAAGCAGCTCCCATTATTCTGTCAAACGATTAAGATGCAGTAGTCTCTCTGGATCCAACTGTTCTGGACAGGGCTGAAGGTCCCAAGGCTCCTCTGGCTCAATGAGAAGAACTCTCTGCAACTGAAGGTCTGCAACTCTCTCCAGAAGCGAGCAGGATGGCCAGGCCAAATGGCTGCCACTTTTATACTAGTGCTGTAACCTTTAAAGAGCGCCCCCCAAGTCCGAGAAGGATCTGGTAGCGTTCCATCCAACTGTTACTAACAGAGGGGGGCGCCACTGAATTTAAGCTTCAGGGTGCCAAAAAGGCGTTGCACAATGAAATGACTTCATGATCTGGCTGCGTCCGCGAGTGGGCACAAATAGTTAGCGCCGGTGCTAAAAGGCTACTCACTATGGCAGGAAGCGCTGGGATCACTGCGCCAGCCCGAAAATTGGGTAACGCCCCAAATCTCGGGCTCATTAGGTGCTAATCGCTGGCGCAACCAACCGAAATTCTAGGCCAACATGTGTGTCTGCAAATTGCAGAGTCTGTGTGAGTGTGTCTGTATGTGCGTGGGTGTCTCTGTTTCTGCAAATTGCAGGGTCTGTGTGAGTGTGTCTTTGTGCGTGGGTGTCTGTGTGTCTGCAAATTGCAGAGTATCTGTGAGTGTGCCTGTATGTGCATGGGTGTCTGTGTTTCTGCAAATGGCAGAGTCTGTGTGAGTGTGTCTGTATGTGCGTGGGTGTCTGTGTTTCTGCAAATTGCAGAGTCTCTGTGAGTGTGTCTTTGTGCATGGGTGTCTGTGTGTCTGAAAATTGCAGAATATCTGTGAGTGTGTCTGTATGTGCGAAGGTGTCTGTGTTTCTGCAAACTGAAGAGTCTGTGTGAGTGTGTCTGTATGTGCGTGGGTGTCTGCAAATTGCAGGGTTTTTGTGAGTGTGTCTGTATGTGTGTGGGTGTCTGTGTGCCTGTAAATTGCAGGACCTGTGTGAGTGTGTCTGTATGAGCGTGGGTGTCTGTTTTTCGGCAAATTTTGAGAGAGTCAGTGTGTCATGTTACTGTATGTTTTATCTCAAGGTGGATGAGAGGGAGCGTGTGCGAGTGAGAGGCAGGCAGACAGACAGCCAGTGAGAGAGAGACATGAAATCAAAAGGCAAGACGCAGAATAGAAAGCCTGTTTCTGTAGGCCGCAAAATGAAAAGATAAAATACTGAAAGGTGTCTGTTTGCTTTTAAATTACCGAACACAGCCGAGGAATGATAGAAATCAACTTTCTTTCATTGCTGACAGTGCTTTTTTGGTAATTTTGCAGGCTGGCCCGTGTGTGTGTGTGTGTGTATCTGTGTGTGTGAGAGAGAGACAGACAGCAAAAGCTGGTATGTATGCAGGGCTTGTCTGTGTTCAAGTTATCTGCTGTGTGCATTGGTACTGCATCTCATGCCTGAAAAAATGGGAAGTATACACCATTAGATCATACTGATTTCATTCCACACTGTGCTGCTGTGGGATCTTAGATTACCTTTCTTTCAAGAATTTTGTAAAAAGCCAATCTACATCAAACCATTTGGTACTTTTCTGAACTGGATTTTACAGGGGAACATTTGTGGAGTGTTTCATGGCCTATCCTGCTGTAGGATTTTACTTTCCCCTTCAGCCCAACCCAAACAAGACAAGACCTTTGTAAAAAAACAAGTATATATTTTAGTTTTTAAATTATTCTCAGAATAATCCGTTTGATTTTATTCTGGACTGGGCTTTATTGGGGAATGTTATTGGGATGCTTTCAGAGCAAAAGCTGCTGTGCGATCTTTCCATTCATTTTATCACACTCCAGGCAAACCACAGACAGGCAGACATTTAGTTAACAAAAGTAAATTATTTATATTATTATATATTCCTGATTGTATTTACTTCTTTTCATGCTCCGGGCTTTCATTTCCTCTCGGCAACCTTTGTTTCTGGGGCCTCGGCTTCACTTCTTCCTGTTGGATTGCCCTCATGGCCGCACAGCCAGGAAGGGACATCATCAAAAATTGACACTCCCAGGCTGCACCACTTTCAAAATGGATATGTGTGTGTGTGTGTTTCTGCAAATTACAGAGTCTGTGTGAGTGTATCTGTATGTGCGAGGGTGTCTGTGTTGTCATGATCAGTAACATGTTATTCTGGAATGGTACACTAGGTGGAGCTGTATTTTCAGTAGGGGGCTACCGACAAGGCAGTTGTCAAGATGGATGCCTGTACAGTAGTCCACATGGCTGAATGAATGACTAGCTCAAGCTAGCTGTTCATAATGAAAACGTCTATTTATTTATGAACATCACATGGTAACAGGTTTGGTAATATCTGCTGAATATTGTGAAATGTGACATGGAGAATTTGAAGCCACCGGAGGGTTTGAAACTCACGGGGAATGTTGACTGCAATTGGCGGACTTTCAAACAACAATTTGAACTCTACATTGCCGCCATCGGGTTCGGTACAATGCCAGATGCAAGAAAAATAGCGTTGCTGCTCACGGTTGCAGGCCTGCAGGCAATAGAGGTAGTTAATACGTTTGTATTTGATCAAGAGGAGAACAGAGAAAAAATGGACGATGTGATAAAGAAGTTTGATACACATTGTTCTCCCAGAAAGAACGAGACCTATGAAAGGTACGTGTTCCATTCACGGACACAGCAGCAAAATGAGACTTTTGATAGCTTTGTGGCTGATCTGAAACGGAAAGTACAGACATGTAATTTCTCTGAACTGAAATCATCCATGATTCATGACCAGATTGTGTTTGGTATTCATGATAAAAAAGTCAGGGAACGTTTGTTGAGAGAAACCGAAGTAACATTGGAGGATGCTATGATAATATGCCATGCCAGTGAGCTAGCTCGGCAGCACGCAAAGACTGTCAGTGAAATTAATAATGAAGCGACTGTAATGAGTGACTGTGCTGCTGTCGGTGCTGCGTCCTACAAGGGGAAGAAACAGGGGCAGAACAGAAATGCAAGCAATCGGAGGATGGAATTTTCAAATGTAAACGCTGTGGTTACCAGTACCAGACAAGACAATGCCCAGCGTTTGGGAAAATGTGCACAAAATGTAATGGAAATAATGACTTTGCCAAATAATGCTTTTCAAAAGTAAAAGCAAAGAAAGGGCAACAAGTCAATGTGATTGAGAACACTGATTTAAGTGAGACATTTTTTGTAGGAATGGTGTCATGTGACAATATAGAAAAGGATTCAGAAAATGTGCAGCCTTCAGCGATGGACAATGCTGAACATCAAGTTAATGCAGTAAAAGAGGACAAATGGATAATGTCACTGCAGGTAAATGGAGCATTCGTTACATTGAAACTAGACACTGGGGCAAAAGCAAACTTATCAGTATGAGTGACAGTAAAAATATGAAAGAAAAGCGCAAAATACAGAAAAAGTCAGTACTACTGAAGAACTATAATGGACAGAAAATAGATAGCTTAGGTTTATGCAGACTTAAAGTGACAGTCAAAGACAAAGTGCATCATCTCATGTTTTCTGTTGTGGCTGAAGCACTTGATTCACTACTCAGTGACAAAGCTTGTGAGGACTTAGAACTGGTCAACAGAGTCTACCGTATAAACTGTGCCATAAGCAGACCAGATGACTCGGTGTATTCTGTAGTGAGTAATTTCCAGGATGTGTTCAAAGGATTTGGAGTTCTCCCATTCACTTACAAGATCCAGCTATAAGAGGATGCTCAGCCAGTGGTAAATGCTCCACGGAGAGTTCCAGCACCCCTGCCTGACCGGCTCAAGAAAGAACTGGACAGAATGACCACACTAGGAGTCATCAGGAAAATCGAAGAGCCAATAGACTGGGTTAACTCCATGGTATGTGTAAAGAAAAAGAACAATGATCTAAGAGTATGCATGGATCCAAATGACTTAAATGAAAACATAAAACGTGAACACTACCAGATTCCCAAGCGAGAAGAAATCACCAGTGAAATGTCAGGTGCCAGATACTTCACAAAGCTCGATGCTTCACAAGGATTTTGGCAACTAAAACTGGATGAAGAGAGCACCAAATACAGTACCTTCAACACACCATTTGGCAGGTATTGTTTCCTCAGAATGCCTTTCGGGATAATATCTATATCTGAAATCTTTCATAGAGCGGTGGAACACATAATTGAAGGTCTGGAAGGAGTTTGGGTCCATGTTGATGATATCATCATCTGGGGCTCCACACTGAATGAACACAATGAAAGACGGACTAAAGTGCTACAGAGCTTACGCCGGAATGGACTGAAGCTCAACAAAGCCAAGTGTCAGTTTGGCGTCCAGGAAGTCACTTTCCTAGGAGATAATCTATCTGGTAAAAGAATAGAGCCAGATATGGAAAAAGTAAATGCCATACTCAACATGCCCCGACCCACTGACAAGAAGGAGTGTTATACATCATGGCGATGATAAACTTAACATAGAAACATAGAATATAGGAGCAGGAGTAGGCCATTCGGCCCTTCGAGCCTGCTCCGCCATTCAATGAGATCATGGCTGATCATCCAAATTCACTACCCTGCCCCTGCCTTCTCCCCATATCCCTTGATCCCTTTAGCCTTAAGAAATATATCCAACTCTTTTTTGAATATATTTAATGAACTGGCCTCCACCGCCCTCTGTGGCAGAGAATTCCACATGTTCACCACTCTCTGGGTGAAGGAATTGCTCCTCATTTCAGTCCTAAATGGCTTAATCCTTATCCTTAGAATATGACCCCTGGTTCTGGACTCCCCGGCCATCATAAACATCCTTCCTGCATCTAGTCTGTCCAGGCCTGACAGAATTTTGTAAGTTTCGATGAGATCCCCTCTCAATCTTCTAAACTCCAGTGAGTATAAGCCCAATCGACACAATCTCTCCTCATACATCATTCCTGCCATCCCAGGTATCAGCCTGGTGGATCTTCGCTACACTCCTTCCATGGCAAGAACGTCCTTCCTCAGGTAAGGTGACCAAAACTGCACACAATACTCAAGGTGCGGTCTCATTAAGGCCCTCTACAACTGTAGCAAGACATCCTTGTTCCTGTGCTCGAAACCTCCTGCTACGAAGGCCAACATACCATTTGCCTTCTTAACCGCCTGCTGCACTTGCATGCTTACCTTCAGCGACTGGTGCACAAGAACACCCAGGTCTCTTTGCACTTCCCCTTCTCCCAATCTTTTGCCATTCAAATAATAATCTGCCTTCCTATTTTTGCCACCAAAGTGGATAACTTCACATTTATCCACATTATAGTGCATCTGCCATGTTTCTGCCCAATCACCCAACCTGTCCAAATCGTACTGGAGTTTCACGACATCCTCCTCACAGCTTACCTTCCCACCGAGCTTTGTGTCGTCTGCAAATTTGGAGATATTACATCCAATTCCCTCGTCCAGATCATTAATATATATTGTGAACAGCTGGGGTCCTAGGTCCAATCCTTGCGGTACCCCATTAGTCACTGTCTTCCACTCGGAAAATGACCCGTTTATTCCAACTCTTTGCTTTCTGTCCACCAACCAGTTCTCTACCCAAGTCAATACCTTTCCCCCAATCCCATGTGCCTCAATTTTGCACGCTAATCTCTTGTGTGGGACCTTATCGAAAGCCTTCTGAAATTCCAAATACACCACATCCACTGGTTCTTCCTTATCTATTTTACCAGTTACTTCTTCAAAAAATTCCAGTAGATTAGTCAAGCATGATTTACCTTTTGTAAATCCATGTTGACTTTGTCCGATCCTGTCACTGCTTACCAAGTGCTCTGCTATTACATCTTTTATAAAAGATTCTAGCATTTTCCCCACTACCGATGTCAGGCTTACCTGTCTATAATTCCCTGCTTTTTCTCGACCACCTTTTTTGAATAGTGGGCTAACATTAGCTACCCTCCAATCCATGGGTACTGTTCCAGAGTCTATCGAGTTCTGGTAGATGACCAGCAATGCATCTACTATTTCTAGGGCCACTTCCTTAAGTACCCTGGGATGTAGATTATCAGGCCCTGGGGATTTATCGCCCTTTTGTCCCATCAATTTTCCTAACACCATTTCCCTACAAATACTGATTTCTTTCAGTTCCATCCTTTCATCAGGTCCTATGTTCCCCGGCATCTCTGGGAGGTTATTTGTGTCCTCCTTTGTGAAGACAGAACCAAAGTATGAATTTAGCTGGTCTGCCATTTCTTTGTTTCCCATTATAAATTCCCCTGATTCTGACTGTAAGGGACCTACGCTTGACTACACCAATCTTTTTCTCTTCACATATCTATAAATGCTTTTACAGTCAGTTTTTATGTTTCCTGCAAGCTTACTCTCATATTCTATTTTCCCTTTCTTAATTCACCCCTTTGTCCTCCTTTGTTGAATCCTAAACTGCTCCCAATCCTCAGGATTATTGCGTTTTCTGGCCAATTTATATGTCACCTCCTTGGATCTTATGCTATCCCTAATTTCCCTTGTTAGCCACGGTTGAGTCACCTTTTTTGTTTTATTTTAATGCCAAACTGGGATGAACAATTCCTGTAGGTCATCCATTCGGTCTTTGAATGTTTGCCATTGCCTATCCACCGTCAACCCTTTGAGTGCCATGCCCAATCAATCCTACCCAACTCGCTCCTCAGACCATCATAGTTTCCTTTCTTTAAATTGAGGACACTAGTCTCTGAGTCAACTACTTCATTCTCCATCTTAATGAAGAATTCGATCGTATTATGATCACTCAGACCCAAGGGGTCCTGTACAACAAGATTGCAGATTAATCCTTTGTCGTTTCATAATACCCAGTCTAAGATGGCCTGGTCTCTGGTTGGTTCCTCGACATATTGGTCCAGGAAACCATCCCGTAAACACTCCAGGAATTCCTCCTCCACAGTATTGTTACTAATTTGGTTGGCCCAATCTATATGTAGATTAAAGTCACCCATGATGACTGCAGTGCCCTTATTGCACGCTTCTTTAATTTCCCTTTTAATGCCATCCCCAACCTCCGCCTTACTGTTGGGAGGTTTATATAACACTCCCACTAATGTTTTTTTCCCCTTAGTATTTCTCAATTCTACCCATACAGATTCCACATCATCAGAGCTAATATGCTTCATTACAATTGTATCAATCCCTTCTTTAACCAGTAATACTACCCCACCTCCCTTTCCTTTTTGCCTATCTTTCCTGAATATCGAATACCCCTGGATGATAAGTTCGCAGTCTTGGCCATCCTTGAGCCACGTTTCCGTAATCCCAACCAAATCTATTCGTTTACCTCTATTTGCGCAGCCAATTCGTCCACCTTAATGCAAATGCTCCTCGCATTAAGACACAAAGGCCTAGAAATTCAGTATAGCCACTTTTGGGGCGCTAAAGTCGGGCGGCCGCTAAAGTTTGCGCCCGACGCAAAGTCGCGCTGCCTTCGCCGATATTCAGTCGCATCACCCCAAGAAGTTGCTGCTGCGCTAAAACAGGTGATGCATGACTATCATTAGGCGCTAAGCCGGCGGTGCTGAGCGATACCCCCGAGGCCGGGCACAGCACCGGTGCAGCGAGTTGTTGATTGATGGCAGACACTCTGGCGCCGCTCAGCTCTTAAAGGGGGAGGGTGGATTTGTTTGCCTGCCATGCCCTGCACACTGCAGCCCTCAACCCATGCCTGACCACTTCAGCTTCATCTGCACAACGCCCAGGGCTATGGAGAAGGCCAGGGAGAGAGCGCAGCACTTCAGCGACGGTGATCTGAGGGTGCTTGTTGGCAGAGTGGAGCGCAGGCGCAATGTTCTGTTCCCAGAAGGTGGCAAGAGGACGCTGCCCAGCGCCTACCGGAATGCCTGGAGGGAGGTCTCAAACAGGGTGTCTTCCAACAGCGTGGTTGCCAGGACTCCTGTGCAATGCCGGAAGAAGTTCAACAACCTCACTCGGTTGTCAGTGTGAGTACCCTTTCCAGTGTCCTCCTCATCCCTGCATGTGCACCTCACTTTATGGGCAAAGGGACCTGAAAGCCCTAATGGCCAGCCCTCATCCAGCAGCTATGGGACTGTCATGAAAATCATTTGCACATTCAGCGCTTTACACACTGTACAAGCTATTCGACCATGGGAGGCATTGCAGACAAGATCAGGGATTCACACTGTACAAGCTATTCGACCATTGGAGGCAGTGCAGACAAGATCAGGGCTTCACACTGTACAAGCTATTCGACAATGGGAGGCATTGCAGACAAGATCAGGGCTTCACACTGTACAAGCTATTCCACCATGGGAGGCAATGCAGACTAGATCAGGCCTTCACACTGTCAGGGCCAGTCCACCATGGGAGACATTGCAGACAAGATCAGGGCTTCACACTGTACAAGCTATTCGACCATGGGAGGCAATGCAGTCAAGATCAGGGCTTCACACTGTACTTAGAGGCCGTCCTTTCTCTTGCAGGCTAAGGTGGCGCACAACCGGCGGAAATGAACTGAGGCCGGGGGAGGCCGTCCTGAGGTCAAAGAGCTCTCCGACCTCGACCAGCATGTGGAGCGCATTATGGCAGGCCGGCTGATTGGCCCCGTCGCCACTGGAGACGCCAACCCTGTTCTGGGCACCAATGGTAAGGGCATCACCTTTTTGACCTCTCTCGTTCCACTTGCACATCAGATCAGCATCCTTTGCCACTGTCCAAACAATGCAGTGAATGGCACCACTCATGCCTCCCTCGCTGCCGCCCTGTCCTCACTCTAAAGATACTCTTATGCCTTCCTGCTTTCAGATGGTGAATCGCCAGGTGAGGAGGCGGGCCCTCAAGCTGCCACTGTCAGTGCTTCCGAATTAGAGGACAAGGAAGAGGAAGCCGGCCCATCAGTGCCACCCTCAGCCACGCCAGCCCATGGCGATGAAGGGGACACATCTTCCCTGGAGGGGAGCCGGGGGGAAGGGTCGGAGGAGAGTGAAGCTCCGGGGCCCAGCGGCCTGCAGCAATGCGGGAGGGGTGGGGAAGCTCGGCGGTCTTCTCCCCAGAGGGTGAGTGCTGCCTCCAGTCCTGCGATGGTGAGCAAAGAGGAGGTGCAGCTCCTGGAGGAAATGGCCGTACAGTCTGAGCGCAGGCACAATGCGCTCATGGCTGCAGTGGCAAGGATGCCTGACTCCATTGAGTCTTTGTCAAGGAGTGTGCAGCAATTTGGAGCAGCACAGGCCAGGTGTCTGCAGGACTTTGCGGCGGCACAGGCGGCTTCGAGCCAAGTGCTCAGTCGTGCCGTCCATTCACTGGCTGTTGTCATGCGAACACAGACCAGGGCCACACGGGCACTAACTGCTGCCACCCTCGCTGGATCAGCCAGGCATCGCCAGGGCACTCACCGCGCAGCAGCCCAGCAGTCTGTTCTTCAGCTGTTTGCTGCGCATGCTGCAGTGCTGGCCCGTGCGAGTGCCAATGTATCAGGCGACCAGCGAGCACCTGCGATCTGCCAGGTTGGCACCATTCCTGCAGCCGACACTGCCACTCCACCATTGCAGCTGCACGAGCCACTGGACAGACTGCTGTCGCCCAAGCAGAGTTGGAGCAGTCACCAGCCGGCCCCTCCAAGGCCAGAGCTGGTGCAGGCCGACCCCCAAGGGCATCTGCCATCTCGCCATCTGACCCTAAGCAGCCTTCCCCCAGCCTTGCTGCAGCCACTGGGCTCCCATTGAGGAGGAGCTGCAGGGCGGGCAGGGGCCAGGCAAGGATGCGAAAGGCATCACCCTCGCAGGGCAAAAAGTAGAAGGTCTGCACAAATGCCTGGTGCTTTTTGTAAGGCCGAGATTGGTGTAGTTGTGTTTTTGTACGGCCGAGACTGGTGTCTTTCTTTCTTTTTGTAAGGCCGAGACTGGTGTCTTTCTTTCTTTTTGTAAGGCCGAGATTGGTGTCTTTCTTTCTTTTTGTAAGGCCGAGACTGGTGCCTTTTTTAGTATTTGTACGGCCGAGACTGTTAGTTTTGTGTTTTTGGAGGGGCCTTCTCCACATGAGGTTGTAATGTGGGAAGGGCAGAGGTTTGCAATAAATTAATGTTCTTAAATTGCAATGTGCATGGTTTTTTTGTCAAGTCCTGGTTGCCCTGCTCGGCTGAGGGCATGTGGAGCGGCTACATTCATCTGCTGACATTGGCACAAGCCATTCCCTGAGAGGGGGCCTAGAACCGATGCTCAATAAGCCGGCAACGGGCGGCCCTTGCACTTTCTGCCTCCCTCCTGTGCTGGTCCTCCTCCTCCTCCTCCTCCTCCTCAGGTGGTCCTCCAATCTCTGGTGGCAGTGGCTGAGTCCTGCGGATAGCCAGGTTGTGCAGCATGCAGCAAACTACCACGAAATGGGAGACTCGGTCCGGCGAATATTGTAGGGCTCCACCAGAATGATCCAGACAGCGGAACCGTTGCTTCAGGACGCCGATTGTTTGTTCGATGATGTTCCTGGTCGCTTGATGGCTATCATTGTATCCCTCTTCAGCAGGGGTGCTGGGCGCACGGAGCGGGGTCATCAGCCAGGTACACAAAGGATAGCCTTTGTCCCCGATAAGCCATCCGCGTGGGTGAGGCTGGGCCTGGAACATGTCTGCCACAGAAGTCTGGCCCAGGATGAAGGCATCGTGGCTGCTGCCTGGAAAGCGAGCATTGACAGCTAGGATGAGCTGCCTGTGGTCACACAACAACTGGACGTAGAGCGAATGGTAGCCCTTCCAGTTGCGGTAATCCTTGGCATTCTCCAGAGGTGCCCGCAAAGCCACATGCGTGCAGTCAATGGCGCCCTGCACCATGGGGAAGCCCACGAATGCTGCAAAGCCCATTGCACGCTGTTGCTGCTTGGCAAGGGCCATGGACAAGGAGATGAACTGACGTCTCCTTTTGAAAAGGGCATTGGTCACCTGGAATATGCAGCAATGCACGGCGAACTGGGAGATGTTGGAAATGTCCCCAGTAGCGGATTGGAAGGAGCCGGTGGCATAGAAGTTGAGAGCCACCGTCACCATCACTGCCACCGACAGAGACGTCCTGCTCCTCAGATATGGCTGCAGATCACCGCCAAGCAGGTGGCAGATCTCTGTGACCACTTCCTTTTGGAATCGCAGCCTCCGAACACACTGCTCGTCAGACATGTTGAGATAGGAGAACTGCTGGCGGTATACCCTGGGTGGGTAAGGCCTCCTTTCCCGATGCCTGCTGCCCCCTCTCCGTCTGGCCAGGGCTGCCACTCTCTCACGGCGTCTGTGAGCCCTTTGGTTGCAATGGAGAAAGCCAGCGTTTGCACCCATTGCAGCCCCCATAATATGTTAGCAAACAATGATATGTCAATGAAGGCAAAGACAAGTGGAAAACTGTGGCCTGAAGCCACAAGTACCTGTCCGAGTGTTGAGCCAAAGCAGAAAGCTCTCTACCTTGGTCTCTCTGCAAAGATCTGTCTCTCAAGAAGGAGTGCTGCGAAATGGCAGCCTTTTATAGTGCAGGAGGAGTGTCCTTTAATTTGCGCCCCCCGCGCCCCGCATCGACTGAGCACCGTTCCAATCTACCAGTCGCTAGGGGCGCCAGGCACACAATGGGGCATCACGACTGAATTTCCGGTTGGGGGCGCACAAAGGGCGTTGCACGAGGAAATGACGTCAGGATCTGCGCGCGCAGCTGAGCGCGCACAAAGATTTTGCGCCGCCGCTAAATCGGAAGTGAAGTTGGGGAGAGGCGCAGATCGTGCTGCGCCCGGACACTAGCCGCCTAGCGCCCGACATCTACTCCTCCTAAGGCACTACCGGCGGGCACAACCAACTGAATTTCTAGGCCAAAGCCTTCAGGCTTGTTTTTTTAACGCTCTTAGACCTATTAGAATTATTATTTACTGTGGCCACGTTTGATTTAAACCGTTGATTTCTCTGACTGCCACTTTTGTTTTTCTCCTTCCTATCTTTTGCTTTTTTCCCTGTTTCCCTTTCCTCTGTCTCCCTGCTCAGGTTCCCCACACCCTGCCATTTTTGTTTAAACCCCCCCCGAACAGTGCTAGCAAACCTCCCCGCAAGGATATTTGTCCCGCTCTGGTTCAGGTGCAACCCGTCCGACTTGTACAAGTCCCACCTTCCCCAGAAGCAGGCCCAGCGATCCAGGAAACTAAAGCCCTCCCTAATGCACCAACTCTTTAGCCACGCATTCATCTGCTCTATCCTCCTATCCCTATACTCACTAGCACGTGGCACCGGGAGTAATCCAGAGATTACAACCTTTGAGGTCCTGCTCTTTAATCTGCTTCCTAGCTCCCTAAATTCTTGCTGCAGGACCTCATCCCTCTTCCTACCCATGTCATTGGTCCCAATGTGAATCACGACCTCTGACTGTTCACCCTCCCCCTTCAGAATGCCCTGCAGCCGTTCAAGACATCCTTGACCCTGGCACCAGGGAGGAAACAAACCATCCTGGAGTCACGTCTACGGCCACAGAAACGCCTATTTTTAGCCCTTATGATAGAATTCCCTACCACTATTGCTCTCCCACTCTTTTTCCTCTCTTCCTGAGCAGCAGAAGCACCGAAGTTGGCTGCTGCTGCCTTCCTCTGGTAAGTCATCCCCCTCAACAGTATCCAAATCAGTATACCTGTTTGAGAGGGGGCTGGCCACAGGGGTCCCCTGCACTACCTGCCTGCCTTTACTGCACTGCGTGATGGTCACCCATTTCCCTTCTGCCTGTGCAGCCCTTACCTGCGATATGACCAACTCACTAAATGTGTTATCCACGACCCTCTCAGCATCGTGAATGCTCCAAAGCCCATCCATCTGCAGCTCCAGCGCCACAAGGTGGTCTTCTAGTAGCTGCAGCTGGATGCATTTCTGGCACACGTGGTCATCAGGGACACCGGCAGTGTCCCTGAATTCCCACATAGAGCAAGAGGAGCATAACACGGGGCTGGGCTATCCTGGCATGACTTACCCTTTAATTAATTTAAATTAATTCACTATCACCAATTAGAGATAAACTCTAAGGCGCTTGTATGGTTTACCAACAGTCTCTGCTACACCACAAATGACCTTAGCAACTATAAACTACAGAGTTAAAGTTAAAAAAAGAGAAATACTCACCAACCAAACACTTAACTGCTTCCTGGTGACATCACACTCTGATTACTTTTTACCACTCTCCCCGCTGCTGAGTTGGTCGGGCCTCACCTCGCTCCTCCTTTTATACTGCCGCCTTGGTGCTCTCCTGGTCCGATTTGGTTGGGCCTCGCCTCGCTCCTCCTTTTATACTGCTGCCTCGGTGCTCTCCTGGTCCGATCCGGTCGGGCCTCGCCACGCTCCTCCATTTATAGTGCGGCCTCGGTGCTTTCATTGGAAAGTTCATTCCCTTTATTGGAAAGTTCATTCCCAACTTTTCAGCAAAGAAAGCCTGTCTGCGAGACCTGCTACATAAAACAAATGAGTTTGCATGGACAGAAAGACATGAACAAGAGTGGATAAACCTCAAAAGAGTGCTGACAACCACACCTGTACTCACCTTCTTTGACCCAACAAAGAGAATCAAAGTGTCAACGGATGCATCAAAAGATGGCCTAGGCGCAGTCTTGCTACAAGCAAAGGGTGAAGATTGGAAGCCTGTTGCCTTTGCCTCCAGGTCCATGACTGACTCTGAGTGTCGAAACGCCCAGATTGAAAAGGAATGTCTAGGCTTGGCAGTTGGACTAGAAAAGTTCCATGGCTACATAAATGGAGTTCCCACCTTCACCGTTGAAACAGACAACTGCCCACTGGTTGCCAGCATAAAAAAAAATCTGAACGAGATGTCTCCAAGGATTCAACGACCCATGATGAAGCTGCAAAGATATGACTTCGAACTGATCTACACAACAGGCAAACACATGGGGCTAGATTTTCATTTGCTTGCGCCAGCAGTTAGCGCCTTAAGAGAAGTGATTTTCGGGCGCTATGCGTGTAGCGCCCGGGCGCAGCGCAGTTTGCGCCCCGCCCCAAATTAAGTTGCCCGTTAGCGCCGGCGCAAAGTTTAGCGGCCGCCCGGATGCGCGCGCAGAACATGACGTCACATCCTCGTGCAACGCCCTTTGGCCGCCCCGAATACAAACTTCAGTCGGACCGCCCGATTGTGCGGCTGGCGTCCAGTGCGTTTGAAAATGGAACGCAACACACCCTGGGAAGCGCAAATTAAAGGGCCCTCCTCCTGCACTATAATGGAAGGAACCAGTGTGTTGTGAATGGTGTATTTATGTTTCCGGCCACCACCACCACCACCACCTCTTCTTCCTCCTCCTCCTCCTCCTCCTCCTCCTCCTCCTCCTCCTCCTCCTCCTCCTCCTCCTCCTCCTCCTCCTCCTCCTGTTCTTCCCCCCCAGACTCTGCCTTTGAAAAAAAACACATGCACCCTTCCCCTTTAAGAGCTCACTGGCACCAGAGTGTCTGCCGTGCGCTGCGCCCGAGCTCGGGTGTTGCGCTCTGCACCGCCGGCTTAGCGCCTAAAGATAGTAGTGGAACGCCTCTTTTAGCGCTCCACCAACCTCTTAGGGCGAAGCCACTGAATTTCCGGCAACGGGGCGCAACTTTGGGGCGGGCGCTAACTTCGGGCGGGCGCTAAGGTTAGCGCCCCAAAACTGTCTATACTGAAAATCTAGGCCATAGTGTTAGCAGATGCACTATCCTGAGCACCCACAATGAGTCATATGAGCTCTACTGAGGAAGACGTGGATGTTCATGTAAGTATGGTCACTGCTGCACTACCCATGTCAGACACAAAATCAAAGCAAATAGCAGAAGAAACAGTAAAAGATACAGGCCTAGAAATTGGGTTTTCGCTCAGCCAGGGCTTTAGCGCCAGAAGTTAGTGCTGGCGCTAAGTCCCCCTGCGCGCGCCAAAAATTCAGTAGCACCGCGCCCAAATGGCTGCCGGCGCTACTGAAGGGTCTTAGCGCCTGGAAAAGGTCGCTAACTGCCGTTTAGCGCAGCAATTCCGGCGCTGCGGCACCCGATGCGGTGCGGCAGGCTGGGGAAGTGCAGGCCTCCTCCTTCCGTTAAGGAGGAGCTGCCTGCACCCGGCCGCGGCCCGCGCAAATCTGTTTAAAAATGAGCCCGGCACCTCGGACAAGTGCCGGGCTTGCATCTGTTCCGGGGTGGGGGGAGAAGTCCGGGGAGGGAGCTGCGGGTAGGTGACCGGCGGGAAAGCGGCCGGCCGCCGCAAGGCCTTTAATGCGCCGGCGCAAACACATGTTGGACTCTGTTGCCAGAGTCTTAGTTGCGGCTGCCACGGGCGAGGCGGCCGCAACTGAATTTCGGCGCTGGGGCCCGTTGGCATGGCAACCGGGATGCTGCGCACACCGATGACGTCATCGGTGCTGGCGCAGCGCTACCGGTGCAACGCCGCTTTAGGGCCCCAGGGAATTTTTCAACTGGCCATAACTCTGGTGCTAGTCCCTCTAGCGCCTCAAAAGCGGCGCTAAGGCTAGTGAATTTCTAGGCCACAGTGTTACAACCAGTGATAGAGAACATTCATCATGGTTGGCCAAAAAGTTCCTGTCCAAAGTGCTATCTCATAAGGTCAGAGTTGAGTGTCGCAAGTGGACTATTACTAAAACAGAACAGAATAGTCATTCCACAGGCTCTACATCAAGACATGCTCAAAAGGATGCATGAAGGACACCTCGGAATTGAAAAATGCAAAAGGAGTGCAAGAGACACTGTTTATTGGCCTGGCATAAATAAGGACATTGAGAACATGATAGGCATATGTGAGACATGTCAGAAACACCAAAACAAACAAGCAAAGGAACCAATGATAGTTGCTGACTTACCACCAGCACCATGGCAAAAGGTTGGTAAGGACCTCTTTCATTTGCATGGTAAAGACTATCTAATAGTGATTGACAACTATTCTAACTATCCTGAGATGGCGCTGCTCTCAAGCACATCAGCAAGCAGTGTCATAATGCATATTAATTCCACCTTCGCCAGACATGGAATTCCCAGGATTGACATTAGCGACATTGGTCCGTGCTTCAACTGCAAGGAGTGGCAACAGTTTGCAACACATTATGACTTGAACACATCACATCCAGTCCTCTGTATGCTCAGTCGAATGGTAAGGCAGAGAAAGGTGTTCATGTTCTCAAACAGCTACTGAAGAAAACAACTGAAAGCAAGTCTGATCCTTATCTCACCCTGCTGAGCTACCCACCCTCCCCTTTAGACTGTGGTTCTTCACCTGCTGAGCTCCTAATGGGTCGCAAGTTGCGCACTACGCTACCCTGCTGTGCAAAAGAAAAGCAGAGTAAGGAACTGAGACAGAGACTTCAACTGTTAAAGCTGAAACAGAAATCACACTAAGACAAGTCATCCAAAACACTGAAACCATTGACAAGGGATGATGTTGTCAGGATTGAGGATCCAGATGCATGGAACAGGAAAGCTACAGTTCTTTAGGAAGTAGGACCAAGGTCATACATTGTTAGAACTGAGGAAGGGCAGATTCTCAGGAGGAACTGCCGTTCCCTCCTGAAAACACAAGAAGCTATCCAAGAGCAAATCGATGACAATGCCACAACAGAATCTTGTCACTCACCACCAGAACAATCGAACACAAACACACATACAGGCTGTCATGAAAACACATCAGACTTACCTGTGCTGAGAAGATCCGCACGTGAATTAAAAAAGCCTGATAGAGTTTATCATTGAGTACAAAGAAAACAATAATAAAAGAATGAAAAGCTTAGAGTTCATAAAGTAAAGCTTTGAAAATGTGTTGACTGTTGTAAAGATGTTCATGTCGTTATGATTGATTGATATTGATTTTGTTTAACCACTAAGGAATGGGGATGTAATGATCAGTAACATGTCATTCTAGAATGGTACACTAGGTGGAGCTGTATGTTTAGTAGGGGCCTACCGACAAGGCAGTAGTCAAGATGGATGCCTGTACACTAGTCCACATGGCTGAATAAATGACTAGCTCAAGCTAGCTGTTCATAATGAAAATGTCTATTTATTTATGAACATAACGGTCTAGAAATTGGGTATAGCCTCGATTGGGGCGTTAGAATTGGCGGAGCACAAATTTTATTGCCAGACGCAACTTATCGACACCTCGTGCGATATTGGGTTGCAGCGCCCCAAAGGTGATTGAGGCGCGAGTTCAGGTGTTACACGGGGCTCCTAAGGTGCTAACATGCCGGCACAACCCAATATCGGGGCATCCGGCTGCAGCGCAGGTGCTCTCAATTACTGATGCCCACGGGACTTCCAGGCGACGACCAGCTCTTAAAGGGGTGGGTCAGGCAGCTCCAGCATCCACACTCTGTGCCATGTAGGCCTACAAATCGGCGCAGGCCATTCTTTGGTGGAAAAAACTTGTAGCAGGTGGAGAGGGTGAGGCAGAGAGCAGAGCCCTTCACCAATGAGTCTCTGGAGTAATTGCTGGCCGCAGTGGAGTGCCAGCGAGATGTCCTCTACCCCGACAATGGCAGGAGGCCTAATCATAAGGACTACGGACGGATTTGGAGGGATGTTTCTCAGAGGGTCAACTCCAGCAGTATGGAGACCAGGAGCCCTGTGTAGTGCAGGAAGAAATTCAACGACATCACTCTGGTCATCAGGGTGCGTGGTGTTTATGTAAACTTATGCATCCCTCCGTTAGCATCTGACGTTATAGCTATAGCGTGCGCTATGCCCCAATGGCCATCTGTCAGCAAGCACCCATGGCCCTTTCTGGGCACACACATGCACATTTGACTCAGGGCATCATGTAATGGCTGTTCCACCATGGGAGGCATGAGATGATAACTTAGGGCATCATGTATGGGCTGTTCCACCATGGGGGGCATGAGATGGTAACTCAGGGCATCATGTAAGGGCTGTTCCACCATGGGGGGCATGAGATGATAACTCAGGGCATCATGTAACATCACTTCCCGTCCTTTCCCCTGCAGGCCAAGCTGGCGAGAAACCACAAGGAACAGCTTCGCACCGGAGGAGGTCATCCGCAACTGGAGCCTCTGATGGATCTCGAGGAGAGAGTCCACCAGATTGTGGGAGGACGTCTGTGTGGTCCTGTCACCACTGCAGCTGCCGACCCCATTGTCCACAGTGATGGTAAGGTTCTCAACTATTACATCTGTCTCCTTCCAGTTGTTTCCCCCGCCAGCATGCTTTCTCAATGTGGACCCATGTCATAGCATTGCCGCACTCTTGCATCCCTTGCTGCCAAACTGTCCTTTTGCTGAAGCCACTCTTCAACCTCCCTGCTTTCAGATGCTGCATCAGCAGCTCGGGAGCCGGCCACTCAACGTGCCAGTGCCAGTGCCTCCGGAGGCGACGAGCAGGAGGAAGCCGGACCATCCGTGGCAGCCTCAGTGGAGCCACCTCATCTGGAGACTGGGGATAGTAGTTCCCTGGAGGGGAACGGGGGGGGGGCTCTGATGAGGAGCCAGTTGCAGGAACCAGCGGCCTGCAGCATCGCGCGGGGTGTAGGGACACTCGGGGGCCATCTTCCCGGAGGGCGAGGCAGGCCACCATGACTGCTGCACAGAGTGCAGTGGAGGTGCGTAGCATTGCCGAAATGAGCGCCCAGGCTCAGCTCAGGCACACTGAACTTATGGCTGCAGAGGGGAGGATGGCTGAGTTGATTGACACACTGGCAAAGATTGTGCTGGACTTTTGGGGCAGCAATGGAAAGGACTGTCCAGGGCTTTGGGGCAGCAATAGAATGGTCTGTCCAGGGTTTCTGGGCAGCAATGGAAAGGTCTGACCAGAGCTTGGCCGAGGCAGTGGAAGGGACTGTTCTGGCTTTGTCCGAAGCAGTGGAAAGGACTGTTCCGGCCTTGTCCAAAGCAGTGGAAAGGACTCTTCCGGCCTTGTCCAAAGCACTGCAAAGGACTGTCCATGGCTTCTCCGAAGCACTGGATCCTGCCACGCAGGTCCTCACTGCTGCCACGCAGTCACTTGCTGGCCTCGTCCACACACAAATTGAGGCCACGCGAACACTCACTGCTGCCACCCTAGCAGCATTAGGCAGGATCACCCCAGGCCCTTGCAGCACCACAGCAGGCCATGAATCTGTGGAGCAGTCGATTGTGGTAGATGATCCTGTGTGGCCCCGTCAGAGTGCCAGTGTGTCGGCCGACCAAGGTGCAGGTGTCCACTCTCTGCATGTGAGCAATCCTGATGCCACCGCTGGAACGTCAGCAGTGCAGCTGCCACCACCTGCACAGCAGACTGCTTCCAGACATGGCCAGTTGGAGCAGCCTGCCTGCGGGTCCTCCAAGCCCAGAGTTCGTCCAGGCTGTCCCTCAGGGTCTTCAATGCTTCCAGACACTCAGCAGGCATCCCCCAGCCTTGACGCAGCCACTGGGGTCCAATTACGGAGGAGCTGCAGGGAGGGAAGGGGCTGACCTCCTAAGAGGAGTCGGTCTTCATCAAGGGGTCAACAGTACAGGGAGGTGCTAAGACGTGTCTTTTTTCGAATTTAAGGCCGTCCACACCTGCTGTGTTTGTTTGTTATGTTTTGGTTAGTCTCGCCGTGTTGCCAGACAGTTATCTGTTAGCTTGTTAGTTATGATTTCTGTTACCATTATATTCTCATGCTGGAAGGAAGCACTTGTTTGAAAATAAAGATTTTTTTTTATTAACAATGGAGCTGCAGACTATTTACAATCATGTTGGCCTTCATAGGCTTACTGCGAACCGAAGGGTGCTGCTCAAATCACAGCCAGCATTCCATCCGAGGGGCCTAGAACCGAGTCCTTATGAGCCTCTGATGAATGGCCCTGCCAGTTTCTGGAGCCCTCCCATCTTCCTCCTCCTCCACCTCCTGATCCTCCTCATCCGCAAGCTCCTCTTCCTCCTCCTCCTCCTCCTATTCCGCCTGCTCTGCTGGGCCTTGAGAGTCGGCTGGCATTGGCTGGGTGCGTCGAATGGCCAGGTTGTGGAGCATGCAGCAGACAACGATGATGTGGGCCACATGCTCCGGTGAGTACTGCAGGGTACCCCCCGAATGGTCTAGACAACGGAAACGCTGCTTCAGCACACCAATTGTGTGCTGCACAATGTTCCTGGTCGCCTGATGGCTGTTGTTGTAATGCTCTTCTGCCGGGGTGCTGGGCAAACGGAGTGGGGTCATGAGCCATGGGCAGAGAGGATAGCCCTTGTCGCCAAGAAGCCAGCCTCGTGGGTGAGCCGGGGCCTCAAAAAGGTCAGCCACTGAGGTCTGCCGCAGGATGAACATGTCATGGCTGCTGCCAGGGAATTGTGCGTTGACTGCCATGATCATCTGCCGGTGATCACAGACCAGCTGCACATTAAGGGAGTGGAACCCCTTGCGGTTGCGGAACTCCTCAGGATTCTGTAATGGCAACCGCAAAGCCACGTGTGTGCAATCAATGGCCCCCTGCACCATGGGGAAGACTGCAATAGCCGCGAAGCCCTACGCGCGCACCCGCTGCTTCTCCAAGGTCACAGGGAAGGTGACTAATTTGCGCCTCCTTCTATAGAGGGCAGCTGTCACTTGCCGAATGCAGCAATGCACCGCAAATTGTGAGATATTTGAGATGTCCCCAGATGCTGCCTGAAACGCGCCGCTGGCGTAAAAGTTGAGGGCAACAGTGACTTTGATGTTCACCGACAGAGAGGTCCTGCACCGTAGCCGCGGCTGCAGATCCTCAGCAAGCAGGTGGCTCAGCTCAGTCACAACATCCTTACCGAATCTGAGCCTTCACAGACACTGCTCCTCTGACATGGTAAGGTATGAGACCTGCTGCCTAAAAACCCTGGCAGCGTATTGTCGGATTTGGCAACGTCCATTTGCCCTCCTCCTTCTAGTCAATCCCGGCCCTCTCTCCCTCCATCTCTGTGCCCTTGCCAGTTGTTCAGCCAGGATGACGCTCCCGTCCAAAGCAGCTCCCATTATTCTGTCAGATGAGTAAGACGCAGTAGTCTCTCTGGATCCAACTGTTCTGGACAGGGCTGAAGGCCCCAAGGCTCCTCTGGCTCAATGAGAAGAACTCTCTGCAACTGAAGGTGTGCAACTCTCTCCAGAAGCGAGCCGGATGGCCAGGCCAAATGGCTGCCGCTTTTATACTAGTGCTGTCCCCTTTAAAGAGCGCCCCCCGAGTCCGAGAAGGACCTGGTAATGTTCCATCCAACTGTTACTAATAGCGCCAGGCGGAACGGAGGGGGGCGCCACTGAATTTCCGGTTCGGGGCGCCAAAAAAGCGTTGCGCGATGAAATGACTCCATGATCTGGCTGCGCCCGCGAGCGGGCACAAACAGTTAGCGCCGACGCTAAAAGACTACTCAATATGGCAGGAAGCACTGGGATCACTGCGCCAGCCCGAAAATTGGGTAACACCCCAAATCTCGAGCTCATTAGGCGCTACTCGCTGGCGCAACCAAACAAATTCTAGGCCAAAATGTGTGTCTGCAAATTGCAGAGTCTGTGTGAGTGTGTCTGTATGTGCATGGGTGTCTGTGTTTCTGCAAATTGCAGGGTCTGTGTGAGTGTGCCTTTGTGCGTGGGTGTCTGTGTGTCTGCAAATTGCAGAGTATCTGTGAGTGTGTCTGTATGTGCATGGGTGTCTGTGTTTCTGCAAATTGCAGGGTCTGTGTGAGTGTGTCTCTGTGCGTGGGTGTCTGCAAATTGCAGGGTTTTTGTGAGTGTGTCTGCATGTGTGTGGGTGTCTGTGTGTCTGTAAATTGCAGGGACTGTGTGAGTGTGTCTGTATGTGCGTGGGTGCCTGTGTTTCTGCAAATTTTGAGAGAGTCAGTGTGTCATGTTACTGTATGTTTTATCTCAAGGTGGATGGGAAGGAGCGTGTGCGAGTGAGAGACAGGCAGACAGACAGCCAGTGAGAGAGAGACATGAAATCAAAAGGCAAGACGCAAAATAGAAAGCCTGTTTCTGTCGGCCACAAAGTGAAAAGTTACGATACAGAAAAGTATTTTTGGTTTTAATTTTCCAACACGGCAGTCATCCCTCTACAGGCTGGCCAGAGTGTGTGTGTGTGTGAGAGAGCGAGATAGAGAGAGGGAGAGAGCAAAAGCTGGTGCTTGTGTGAGATGTGGTCTGCTGTCTTATTATCTGCTGTTGTTGTATTAACCCCTATTGATTTCATTCTGGCCTGGTCCACATGTAATGCTGCTGTGTATTTCTTTATTGAACTTTATTTCACTTCACTTCACTTCAAGACAGACAGTCAGTCAGTCAGTGAGATACTGAAACATGTCCTTGTGGACTGCCTGATAGTTAAAGCTGCTCTGGGATCTTTGCACTTTTTTTATTCCACTCCACTCAAATCAAGACAAGGCAGGTAGGCAATGAAAGAGACACATGAAATTAAGACAACAGGCAGAATAGAAATATAAACAGAAAAAGCTGGAAATACTGAGCAGGTCAGGCAACATCTGTGGAGGGAGAGAGAAACATAGTTAACGTTTCAGGTCGATGACCTGTCGTCAGAACCTTGCCATAAACTCACGAAAGCATTCGTAACAAAATAGACGAGTTAATGGCACAAATAACTACATATGGGTATGATCTTGTGACCATTACAGAAACATGGCTGCAGGGTGACAATGCCTGGGAATTAAACATACCAGGTTATTTAACGACCAGGAAGGACAGGCAGGAAGGAAGGGGAGGTGGGATGGCTATGTTAATAAAGGAAGGAATCACTGTAATACAGAGAAATGATATTGGGTCAAATGATCAGGATAATGAAACAGTTTGGGTGGAGGTAAGCAATAATAAGGGGAAATAACACTAGTGGGCGTGGTCTATAAGCCTCCGAACAGTTGCAACTTTGTTGGATGGAGTATCAATCAGGAAATAGTTGAGGTTTGTAATAAGGGAACATCTATAATTATGGGGGATTTTAACTATCATATTAATTGGACAAATCAAATTGGGCAGGGCTGCCTTGAGAATGAGTTCATTGAGTGGATTAGAGATGGCTTTCTTGAGCAGTATGTAACTGAACCGACCAGGGAGCAAGCAACCTTATATCTGGTCCTGTGTAACGAGACAGGATTAATTAAAAATATCCTACTAATGGATCCCCTTGGAATGAGTGACCATAACATGGTTGAATTTCATATTCAATTAGAGAGTGAGAAGGTTGGATCTCAAACAAGCGTGCTAAGCTTGAATAAAGGAGACTATGAAGGTATGAGAGTGGAATTGTGTAGAGTGGATTGGGAAAATAGATTAAAGGGTAAGACGATACATGATCGGTGTTGTACATTTAAGGAGTTACTTTACAACTTCCAAAAAATATATATTCCACTGAGAAGAAAAGGGTGTAAAAGAAAAGACATCCAACCGTGTCTAAGTAAAGAAATTAAGGATAGTATTCGACTAAAAACAAGGTCATATAAGGTACCCAAAACTAGTGGGAGGATAGAGGATTGGGAAAACTTTAAAAGACAGCAAAAAATAACTAAAAGATTGATTAAGAAAGGGAAGATAGATTATGAAAGTAAATTAGCAACAAATATAAAAACAGATTGTAAGAGTTTTTATCGTTATATGAAAAGAGAAAGGGTGGTTAAAGTAAATGTTGGTCCCTTAGAGGATGAGACCGGGAAATTAATGGTGGGAAATATGGAGATGACAGTAACACTGAATGAATATTTAGTATCAGTCTTTACAGTAGAATACACTAAGAATATCCCAACACTGGACAAACAGGGGGCTATAGTGGGGGAGGAGATAAACACGATCAAAATCACTAAGGAAGCGGTACTCGGTAAAATAATGGGACTCAAGGCGAATAAATCACCTGGACCTGTTGGCTTACATCCTAGGGTCTTGAGGGAAGTGACAGAAGGGATTGTGGATGCATTGGTAATAATTTTCCAAATCTCCCCGGAATCAGCAAAGGTCCCAGCAGACTGGAAAACTGCTCATGTAACACCCTAATTTCAAAAAGGGCAGTAGACAGAAGGCTGGAAACTATAGACCGGTTAGCCTAACATCTGTGGTAGGTAAAATTTTGGAGTCCATTATTAAGGAGACAGTAACAGGACATTTGGATAAACATAATTTAATAGGAGAACGTCAGCATGGTTTTATGAAGGGGAAGTCATGTTTGACAAATTTGCTGGAGTTCTTTGAGGAAGTAACATATAGGGTCGATAAAGGGGAGCCAGTGGACGTAGTGTATTTAGACTTCCAACAGGGATTTGACAAGGTGCCACACAAAAGATTACTGCTTAAGATAAAAAAAATCACGGGATTGGGGGTAATATTCTGGCATGGATAGAGGATTGGCTATCTAACAGAAGGCAGAGAGTTGGGATAAATGGTTCATTCTCAGACAGGCAATCAGTAACTAGTGGTGTTCCACAGGGGTCAGTGCTGGGTCCCCAACCCTTTACAATCTATATTAACGATTTGGAGGAGGGGTCCGAGTGTAACATATCAAAATTTGCAGATGATACTTAGATGGGAGGGAAAGTACTGAGTGAGGAGGACATAAAAACCTGCAAAGGGACATAGACAGGCTAAGAAAGTGGGCAGAGATTTGGCAGATGGAATACAATACTGGAAAGTGAGAGGTTATGCACTTTGGCAGGAAAAATCGTAGAGCAACTTATTATCTTAATGGTAAGAAACTGGAAAGTATTGAAATACAAAGGGATCTGTGGGTCCTGGCGCACGAAATTCAAAAGGTTAGTATGTAGGTGCAGCAAGTGATTAAGAAGGCCAATGGAATGTTGGCTTTCATTGCTAGGGGGATAGAATATAAAAATAGGGAGGTATTGCTTCAATTGTACAAGGTATTGGTGAGACCGCACCTGGAATACTGCATACAGTTTTGGTGTCCATACTTGATAAAAGACATACTTGCTCTCGAGTCAGTACAAGGAAGGTTCACTCGGTTAATCCCGGGGATGAGGGGATGGGCATATGAGAAGAGGTTGAGTAGATTGGGACTCTACTCATTGGAGTTCAGAAGAATGAGGGGCGATCTTATTGAAACATATAAGATTGTGAAGGGGTTGGATCGGGTGGATGCGGGGAGGATGTTCCCGATGATGGGTGAAATTAGAACTAGGGGGCATAGTCTTACAATAAGGGGCTGCTCTTTCAAAACTGAGATGAGCAGGAACTACTTCACTCAGAGAGTGGCAGGTCCATGGAATATGCTGCCCCAAAAAGCTGTAGAAGCTACATCATTACATAAATTTAAAACAGAAATAGACAGTTTCCTAGAAGTAAAGGGAATAAAGGGTTATGGGGAGCGGGCAGGAATTTGGACTTGAGTCTAGGTTCGGATTGTTCATGGCCCTGTGGGTAGCGGAGCAGGCCCATGGGCCGTGTAGCCTAATCCTGCTCCTATTTCGTGTGTCTAATTCTGTTAGATTCAGGAGATGGTTCTGTGATAGTAGATTGGCGGTTAGGATCAGATCAGCCATGATCTTATTGAATGGCGGAGCAGGCTCGAGGGGCCGATTGGCCTACTCCTGCTCCTGTTTCTTATGTTCTTATGTTAGGGAGAGTGGCAGACTCTGGAGAGAGATGGAGAAAGCAAGGCTTTGGAGATAGAGGGAGAATTAATGACTTTGCAGAAAGAGGGAGAGAGACAGAGTGAGGAGTGACAGGGGGAGACAGACTGTGGATAGAGTGAGCTGGCCACATTGTGGAGACTGCAGAGTGATAGACTGTGGAGAAAGAGGGTGAGAGACAGACGGTTGAGAGAGAGACAGACATACTCTGTGGGGAAAGGGAGAGAGATGGACTGTGGAGACAGAGGGAGAGAGAGAGTCAGTGGAGATAGAGAGAGAGACACAAACTGCGCAGAGAGAGGGATAGAGGCAGACTGGGGAGAGATGGACAGAGACAGACGCTGCAGAGTGAGGGAGAGAGATAGGCTGTGGAGGGAAAGGGAGAGAGACAGACTGGAGACAGAGGGAGAGGGAATGGCTGAGGAGAGTTGGGGAGAGCTAGGCAGTGGAGAAAGAGAGAGAGGAAGCTGTATCGAACCCGTGCTGTTCCTGCCCTGGGAGTGCTTAATGATACAATTTAGAGGGAGTTTTACTCTGTATCTAACCCGTGCTGTACCTGCCCTGGGAATGTTTGAGGGGACAGTGTAGCGGGTGTTTAACTCTGTATCTAACGCGATCTGTCCATGCCCTGGGAGTGTTTGATGGCATAGTGTAGAAGGAGCTTTACTCTGTATTTAAACGTGCTGTGCCTGCCCTGGGAGTGTTTGATGGGACAGTGTAGAGGGAGCTTTTCTCTGTATCTAATCCGTGCTGTACCTGCCCTGAGATTGTCTGATTGGCAGTGCAAAGGGAGCTTTACTCTGTATCTAACACGACCTGTACCTGTCTTGGTAGTTTTTAATGTGCCAGTGTATAGGGAGTGTGTGGTAAACCACTGTTTGTATTCATTGTGTAAATGCCTGGACATGCCTCGGCTGACTCCTCCCACAAGTCCTAGTATAAAGGTGACTGCTCCCCAGCCCTTTGTATTTCTGGACCGGTCGACCACTCGAGGCAGACCTTCATTCTTTTGTTAATAAAAGCCTTTAGTTATTCTCTTAACTCTCAGTCTTTTATGAGTAATTGATAGCGCATCAATTTTATTAACAAAATTTTTATAATGCAGAAGATCCTTACACCAGCATGCCTGGACTTAAATCATCGGGAGGCGGACTCATCCACCAAGTTTACTCACTGGCTTAAGTGTTTCGAAAAATTCCTGACCGCCTCCGCAGCAATCAAATCGAACGAGGACAAACTGGATGTCCTGACCTCCAAAGTGAACCACCGAGTGTACTCGGTCATCCAAGACGCGACCTCGTACATGTACGCTATCAAGCTCCTCAAGGACCAGTACATGCGCCCAGTGAACAAAGTGTACGCCAGGCACCTTCTGGGGAGTCGTAAACAACAACCTGGGGAATCGACCGTGGAATACCTTCAGGCACTGTCTGTGCTTGGCCGGGCCTGTGGTTGTAAGGATGAAAAGGCCGCCGTGTACAAAGAGGAACTTATCCGGGACGCTTTGGTAGCGGGCCACAGATCCATTTACACCCGACAGCGACTGTTGGAGCAGAGTGACCTCGACCTCAACAAGGCCTCTGAACTCGCACTATCATTGGATGCAGCCTACCGGGGCATGGATGCCTACTCCTCTGCACCGTGGACGCCGCGGGGATTGACAGCCTGGGACACGGTAGGACCGCCTCATAGCGCCGTGCCACACCAGCCACACCCCAGCAACGGCCCAACTACCGCAGCAGTGTCCCAAGGCCAGACAGCAGTGCCCCAAGGCCAGAAATGCTACTTCTGTGGCCAGGCAAAACACCCCAGAGCACGCTGCCCGGCGAAAAACGCGATCTGCTCAGGCTGTGGGAAGAAGGGACACTACGCTAACGTCTGCAGGGCCAAAGCCACCCCGAACCCCAACAGCGCCGAGTGTGGGCCATGCGGGCCGCCATCTTGGGCCTCCCCGGCCATGTGCGAATCACCGGTACAGCAGCCATTTTGGACGCCTCCAGCCACAAGGGGATCATGGACGCCGCCATCTTGGATGACAGCTGGAACGCAGCAGTCCCCCAACACCGCCTCATCTGATACCCGCAGCGACACACCGACCCCTACGCTGGCATCCGTTACACTGGACCAAGCGAGACCGCACCAGCTGGCCAGTTCCACAATGGACATTAAGGTAAATGGCCACGATACAATCTGCCTTTTTGACTCTGGGAGCACGGAGAGATTCATCCACCCCGACACGGTGCGGCGTTGCTCTCTCCCAGTCCTGCCTGCGCACCAGCGGATTTCTATGGACTCCGAGTCCCAGTCGGCGGACATCGGCGGCTATTGCGTAGTGACACTCGTAGTAGATGGGACCGTGTACGATCATTTTAAACTTCTGGTCCTGCCCGACCTCTGCGCTGCCGTCCTGCTGGGGTTAGATTTACAGTGCCACCTTAAAAGTGTTACGATGGCGTACGGTGGACCCCTACCCCCACTCACAGTCCGCAGCCAGCAGCTCCCAAATTGCCCGCCGCGCACCAGGTGCAACCTCTCCACACTCAGAGTCACCACCCCCCCACTCTTTGCTAACCTCACCCCCGACTGTAAGCCCATCACCACAAAGAGCAGGCGATACAGTGCCGGGAACAGGGTTTTCATTAAAACCGAAGTGGGGCGCCTCCTGAAGAAAGGGATTATTGAGGGCAGCAGAAGCCCCTGGCGAGCCCAGGTTGTGGTCGTTAAGAGCGGCGAGAAGCAGCGCCTGGTCATCGACTACAGCCAGATAATAAATCGCTACACCCTGCTGGACGCCTACCCACTCCCCCGCATAGCTGATATGGTCAACCAAATTGCGCAGTACCGCGTCTTCTGGACCATTGACCTGAAATCAGCGTACCACCAGCTCCCTATCCACCCTGAGGACCGCCAGTATACTGCTGTTGAGGCAAGTCCGCCTCTACCACTTCCTTAGGGTTCCCTTTGGCGTCTCCGTCTTCCAAAGGGAGATGGACCGGATGGTAGAGCAAAATGCGTCGCAGGCCACTTTCCCATATCTGGACAATGTGACCATCTGCGGCCGTGACTTGCAGGACCATGACGCAAACCTCGAAAAATTCCTCCGCACCGCCCAACTCCTGAACCTGAAATATAACAAGGAGAAGTGCATATTCCGCACAAACTGCCTCGCCATCCTTGGCTGTGTTGTGGAACACGGAGTCATCGGCCCCGACCCCGACCGGATGCGTCCCCTTATGGAACTCCCACTGCCCCACTGCCTCAAGGCCCTGAAGAGGTGCCTAGGGTTTTTCTCCTATTATGCCCAGTGGGTCCCCTACTATGCGGACAAGGCCCATCCGCTGATCAAGTCCACCTCTTTTCCCTTGACGGCAGAGGCCCGCTTAGCCTTCCACCGTATCAAGGAAGACATTGCCAAAGCCATCATGCACGCAGTGGATGAATCCATCCCCTTCCAGTTGGAAAGCGACGCGTCCGACTTTGCCCTGGCCGCTACCCTCAATCAGGCGGGGAGACCCGTGGCCTTCTTTTCACGAACCCTCCAAGGCCCGGAGACCAGACACTCCACTGTTGAGAAGGAGGCCCAGGCGATTGTGGAGGCTGTGCGTCATTGGAGGCACTACCTGGCCGGAAAACGATTTACCCTGCTCACTGACCAACGTTCAGTTGCTTTCATGTTTAACAGCAAGCAGAGGGGCAAAATCAAAAATGACAAGATCTTGAGGTGGAGAATCGAACTTTCCACCTACAATTACGAGATCTTGTACCGGCCCGGGAAGCTCAAGGAACCCCCGGATGCGCTATCGCGTGGCACCTGCGCCAGCGCGCAGATCGATAGACTGCGGGCCTTCCACAATGACCTCTGCCACCCGGGGGTCACCAGGTTCTTCCACTTCATCAAGGCCCGCAACCTGCCTTACTCTATTGAGGAAGTCAGGACCATGACCAGGAACTGCCAAGTCTGCGCTGAGTGCAAACCACACTTTTATAGACCAGACAGGGCCGACCTGATAAAAGCCACTCGCCCCTTCGAGCGCCTGAGCGTTGATTTTAAAGGGCCTCTCCCCTCCTCTGACCGCAATGTGTACTTCCTCAATATTATTGATGAGTACTCCCGTTTCCCGTTCGCCATCCCCTGCCCGGACATGACCAGTGCCACGGTCATTAAATGTCTGAACGACCTCTTCACCCTGTTCGGTTTCCCCAGCTAAATCCATAGCGACCGGGGCTCATCGTTTATGAGCGACGAACTCCGTCAGTACCTGCTAACTAGGGGTATTGCCACAAGCAGGACCTCCAGTTACAACCCCCGGGGGAACGGACAGGTGGAAAGAGAAAATGCGACAGTTTGGAGGGCCGCCCTGCTAGCCTTAAAGTCTAGGGGCCTTCCAACCTCCCGCTGGCAGGATGTGCTCCCCGATGCGCTCCACTCTATTCGGTCACTGCTCTGCACTGCCACTAACGCCACCCCTCATGAGAAAATGTTTGTCTTCCCAAGGAAGTCCACATCAAGGACATCGCTACCGCCATGGCTGACGTCCCCAGTGCCGGTCCTACTGAGAAGGCACGTGAGGACCCATAAAACGAACCCCCTGGTCGAGAGGGTCGATCTCCTCCACGCCAACCCCCAGTATGCTTACATTGCATACCCGGACGGGCGGGAGGACACACTCTCCATAAGAGACATTGCACCCTCGGGGGCCGCAGTAACCCACTACTCACTACCACCCCCCCCCACGATCCGATATCCAGCCCCAGCAGGCGGCAGGCCTGGGCCCCGCGACCCGCTCGACATCTACGAGGACGACACGCCTGTGCCACAGCCCACGCAGGACTCAACGCCGGAAGTTCCACTACCCCTGCCGTCACCACGCCGATCACAGCGGCAGACAAGACCTCCAGAGAGACTCCAATACACTAACTTTTAATACACTTCACCCCGCCGGACTCAATTTTAAACAAGGGGTGAATGTGGTAAACCACTGTTTGTATTCCACTGTGTACATGCCTGGACATGCCTCGGCTGACTCCTCCCACAAGTCCTAGTATAAAGGTGACTGCTCCCCAGCCCTTTGTATTTCTGGACCGGTCGACCACTCGAGGCAGACCTTCATTCTTTTGTTAATAAAAGCCTTTAGTTACTCTCTTAACTCTCAGTCTTTTATGAGTAATTGATAGCGCATCAGAGTGTTACTCTTTATCTTTCCCGTTATGACCCTGCCCTGGGAGTGTTTGTTGGGACAGTGTAGATAGAGTTTTACTCTGTATCAAACCCGTGCTGTGCCTCCCCTGGGAGTGTTTGAAGGGCCAGTGTAGATGGAGCATTACTCTGTATCTAACATTCGCAGTACTTGCCCCTGGAGCATTTGATGGGACAGTGTAGAGGGAGATTTACTCGGTATCTAACCCGTGCTGTACCTGCCCTAGGAGACTACGACGCCATCCTGCAGAGGGAGCTTTACGCTGTATCAAACCCATGCTGTTCCTGCCCTGGGAGTGTATGATGATACAAGTTAGAGGGAGCTTTACTCTGTATCTAACCCGTGCTGTACCTGCCCTGGGAATGTTTGAGGGGACAATGTAGCGGGTGTTTCACTCTGTATCTAACCCGTGCTGTGCAATCCCTGGCAGTTTTTGATGGAACAGTTTCGAGGGAGCTTTACTCTGTATCTAATCCGTGCTGTACCTGCCATGTGATTGTCTGATTGGACAGTGTAGAGGGAGCTTCAAACTGTACCTAACACGTGCTGTACATGTCTTGGAAGTTTTAATGTGGCAGTGTAGAGGGAGATTTAACATGTATCTATTCCGTTCTGACCCTGCCCTGGGACTGTTTGATGGGGCAGTGTAGAGGGTGCTTTACTCTGTATCTAAGCCGTGCTGTACCTGCCCTGGGTGTGTTTGATTGGTCAGAGTAGCGGGAGATTTACTCTGTATCTAACCAGTGCTGTACCTGCCCTAGGAGAATTTGACGTGATCCTGTAGAGGGAGATTTACGCTGTATCAACCCGTGCTGTTCCTGCCCTGGGAGTATTAGATGATACAATTCAGAGGGAGCTTTACTCCATATCTAACCCGTGCTGTTCCTGCCCTGTGAGTGTTTGATAGGACAGTGGAGATGGAGATTTACTCTGCATCTAACATTTGCAGTACTTGCCCCGGGATTATTTGATGGGACAGTGCAGAGGGAGATTTAATCGGTATGTAACCCGTGCTATACCTGCCTTAGGAGAATTTGATGTGACCCTTTAGGGGGAGATTTACGCTGTATCAAACCCGTGCTGTTCCTGCCTTGGGAGTGTTTGATGATACAATGTTGAGGGGACAGTGTAGCGGGCGTTTCACTTTGTATCTAACCCGTGCTGTACCTGCCCTGGTAGTGTTTAATATGAGAGTGTATAGGGAGGTTTACTCTGTATTTAACCCTTTCTGTACCTGCCGTGGGAGTGATTGATGGGAGAATGCAGAGGGAGCTTTATTCTGTATCTAATCCGTGCTGTACCTGCTCAAGGTGAGTTTGACGCGATCGTGTATAGGAGCAGTACTCTGTATCATACCCGTGCTGCTCCGGCCCTGCGAGTGTTTAATGGGACAGTGTAGAAGGAGCTTTACTCCATATCTAACCCGTGCTGTTCCTGCCCTGTGAGTGTTTGATGGGGCAGTTTAGATGGAGATTTGCTCTGTATCTAACCCGGGCTGATCAAGCCCTGGTAGTGTTTGATGGGAGAGTGTAAATGGAGCTTTACTCTGTATCTAACCCGTGCTGCACCTGCCCTGGAAGTGTTTGGTGGGACAATGTAGAGGGGACTTTACTCTGTATCTAACCCATGCTGTACCTGCCCTGTGAGTGTGAGATGGGAGAGTGCAGAGGGATCGTTAGTCTGTTTCGAAACCATGCTGTTCCTTGCCTGTGAGTGTTTGATGGGACAGTGTAGAGGGAGTTTTACTCTGTATCTAACCAGAGCTGTACCTGCCCTGTGAGTGTTTGATGGGACAGTGTAGACGGAGCTTTACTGTGTATCTAACCCGTGCTGTACCTGCCCTGGGAATGTTTGAAGGGACAGTGTAGAGGGACCTTTACTCAGTATCTAACCCGTTCTTGAACTGCCCTGGGAGTGTTTGATGGAAAAACGCTGAGGGATTTTTACTCTCTAAATAACCTGTGCTTGACCAGCCATTGGAGTGTCTAATGCAACAGTGTAGTCTGATCTTTACTCTGTCTCTAACATATGCTTTTCCGCCCATGGTTTTTTTTTGAAGGGACAGTGCACAGGGAGCTTTACTCTGTATCCAACCTGTGCTTCACTGCCCTAGGATTGTTTGATGGGACACTGCAGAGCGAGATTTACTCTGGATCTAACCTGTGCTGTACCGGCCATGGCAGTGTTTGATGGGAGAGTGCAGAGGGAGCTTTACACTGTATCTAGTCCGTTCTGTACATGCAGCATATGTATGATGGGCAAGTGTAGAGGGATCGTTAACCTTTATCGAACCCCGTGCTGTAACTGCCCTGAGAGTGTTTGATGGGACTGTGTACAGGGAGCTATATTCTGTACCTAACCCGTGCTGTACCTGGCGTCGGATTGTTTGATGGGACAGTGTAGAGGGAGCTTTACTCTGTTTGTAACCCCGTGCTGTACCTGCCCTGAGAGTGTTTGCTGGGACTGTGTAGAGGGAGCTTTACTCTGTATCTAACCCGTGCTGTACCTGCCCTGGGAGTGTTTGATGGGAAAGTGCAGAGGGCGCATTACCCTTTATCGAACCCCGTGCTGTATCTGCCCTGGTTGTGTTTGACGGGTCTGTGTATAGGGAGTTGTACACTGTATCTAGCCGGTGCTGTACCTGCCCTGGTTGTGTTTGATGGATCTGTGTACAGGGAGTTGTACACTGTATCTTGCCCGTGCTGTACCTGCCCTGGTTGTGTTAGACAGGTCTGTGCATAGGGAGTTGTGTACCATATCTAGCCCTTGCTGTATCTGCCCTGGTTGTGTTTGATGGGTCTGGGTATTGGGAGTTGTACACTGTATCTAGCCCGTGCTGTATCTGCCCTGGTTGCGTTTGACGGGTCTGTGAAAAGTGAGTTGTACACTGTATCTATCCCGTGCTGTATGTGCCCTGGTTGTGTTTGATGGGTCTGTGTATAGGGAGTTGTACACTCTATCTAACCCGTGCTGTATCTACCCTGGTTGTGTTTGACGGGTCTGTGTATAGGGAGTTGTACACTGTATCTAGCCTGTGCTGTATTTGCCCTGGTTGTGTTTGATGGGTCTGTGTATAGGGAGTTGTATACTGTATCTAGCCCGTGCTGTATCTGCCCTGGTTGTGTTTGACGGGTCTGTGTATAGGGGGTTGTACACTGTATCTAGCCCGTGCTGTATCTGCCCTGGTTGTGTTTGACGGGTCTGTTTACAGGCAGTTGTACACTGTATCTAGCCCGTGCTGTATCTGCCCTAGTTGTGTTTGACAGGTCTGTGTATAGGGAGTTGTACACTGTATCTAGCCCGTGCTTTATCTGCCCTGGTTGTGTTTGACGGGTCTGTGTATAGGGAGTTGTACACTGTATCTATCCCATGCTGTATCTGCCCTGGTTGTGTTTGATGGGTCGGTGTATAGGGAGTTGTACACTGTATCTAGCCCGTGCTGTATCTGCCCTGATTGTGTTTGATGGGTCTGTGTATAGGGAGTTGCGAACTGTATCTAGCCCGTGCTGTACCAGCCCTGGTTCTGTTTGACGTGTCTGTGTATAGGGAGTTGTACACTGTATCTAGCCATTGCTGTATCTGCTCTGGTTGCGTTTGACGGGTCTGTGTATAGGGAGTTGTACACTGTATCTAGCCCGTGCTGTGCCTGCCAGAGGAGCAATTTAAACTCCGATGCTTTCTATTCCCCATGCCTCAAATTCCTGAGCATTAAACTCAGAGACTGTGTTTCTATTGGTCAATGCTGTTACTAAAAAACTCCTTCTGTGCACCCCACAATATTTTTTCTCTGTCTTCATCCCATTGTAATTGCATTTATTTACGTTTAGGCTTCTCAAATTTCTAAATTCTATTCTACACAGGGTTCTGGTGGACCTTGTACATGAATCACAAGAAGTTAGCATGCAGGTACAGCAAGTGATTAGGACGACAATGGGAATGTCGGCCTTTATTGAAAGGGGGTTGGAGTATAAACTTGGGAACTTTTGCTAAAATTGTACAGGGCACTGGTGAGGCCGCACCTTGAGAACTGCGTACAGTTTTGGCCTCCTAATTTAAGGAGTGATAGACATTTATCAGAGGCAGATCAAAGAAGGTTAACTAGATTAATTCCTGAGATGAAGCGGTTGTCTTATGAAGAAATGTTGAGCAGGCTTGGCCTATACTCATTGGCGTTCAGAAGAATGAGAGGTGATCTTATTGAAACATAAAAGATTCTGATGGGGCTGGAAAGCGTAGATGCAGGGCGGATGTTTCCCCATGTGTGGAAATCTAGTACTAGGGGGCATAGTTTCAGGATAGGGGGTCGCCCATTTAAAACTGAGATGAGGAGGAATTTCTTCTCTCAGAGGGTCGCGAATCTTTGGAATTCTTCACCCAAAGAGCTCATTAGTTGGAATCATTGAATATATTCACGGTGGAGATAGACATAAATTTTAGCTATAGGGTAGTCAAGGGTTATGGGAAGCGTGTGGGAAATTGAAGTTGAGGCCAAGATCAGATCAGCCATGATCTTATTGAATGGTCAGGCAGGCTCGAGGGGCCAAATGGCCGACTCCTGCTCCTATTTCTTTTGTTCTTATGTTCCTATGTATGAAAGGGGTTAACTGAAGCTGTTTGTTCATTGACTGTAATTAATGTCAGTCCCCACGGGTTAACTGAAGCTGTTTGTTCATTGACTGTAATTAATGTCAGTCTCCAAGGGTTAACCGTAGCTGTTTGTTCAGTGCCTGTAATTAATGTCAGTCTCCAAGGGTTAACCGTAACTGTTTGCTCAGTGACTTTAATTAATGTCAGTGTCCACGGGTTAACTGAAGCTGTTTGTTCGGCGTCTGTAACTAATGTCAGTCTCCATGGGTTAACTGAAGTTGTTTGTTCAGTGACTAATTAATGTCAGTCGCCACTGGTTAACTGAGGCTGCTTGTTCATTGACTGTAATTAATGTCAGTGTTAATGGACATTATTGTATCAGTCCAGGGTTTCCCTCTTCTATTAATAAGGGACTCCTTTCAATGTGTTATCCCATAGTGTCAGGGAGAGCATCACCTCTGGCACTGACAGGGATCAGTACGCAGAGTGGGAGTCAGAATCTGAGAATAGTAGATTTAATGTTGCAACAATGGATCGGAAGCTAACAACAGTGGATTGGAATGTTACAATAATGGACAGGAGTTTCTCCTGGGCGGTTGATTATCTTTCTGAATATTTTGATTATCTCACATTGGATGAGCAGATCTATTCCGCACTTTTGACTATTCAATGGATTTACTATCCCTTCCTTGCTGCTGTTGGCCTTCCTGGTAAGTGTCTCTATCCAGCTATTCTATTAACGATGTTTTACTGTATTACTGTTCTTATCATTTACTCGCCCCTCCTTGCTACTGTTGTTGATCCTGGCAAATCTACGTATCCAACTATTAACGCTGCAAACTTATCCTAACTTTATTACTGTTCTTGTCATTTACTCTCCCCTCTTTGCTGGTATTGGTATCCCTGTTATATTTCTATATTCAGCAATTAGATTTGTAAACCACGTTTCACTGTATTACTGTGGTTGACATTTAAATCTTGGGATGACCAAAGCCATTGCCTCTGTTCCTCGTCACAAACTCCATTATCTATCGATTCAGTCATCCACCCTGGCCAATGTCTGAGGCTGAACCAGACTGTTCACAACCTCGTCATTCTCTTTGAATGTGAGCTGAGCTCCGACCTGATTTCCTGTGAATCACCAGGACTGCCTACTACCCCCTCCATAACGTCTCCCATCTCCACCCCGCCTCAGCCATTCTGCTGCATAAACTCCCATCTGTGCCTTTGTTAAATCCAGACTCGACAATTCCAATGCTCCCCTGGCCGCCCTCCCCGTTACAAGCCTCCATAAACTAGACCGCATCAAAAACTCTGCTGCCCATATCCTAACTCGCACAAGACCCGTTCACCCATCAACCCTGTGAGCACTCACATACATTGGCTCCCGATCCAGCAACATCTCGATCTTAATATTCTCATCCTTGTGTTCAAATCCCTCCATGTCCTCACCCGTCCAGTTAGTCCCATTCCCCTGCTCTTTCCCATAGTCCTGCAAATTGCTCCCCTCAATTATTTATCCAATTCCCCTTTTCAAGTTAATTTATTGCCCTCTGTACCTCTCCCAGTATTTCTGTCTCTATTTTTCTTTCCATTTTTCTCTCTCTCTCTATCCCTCTTCTCTCTCTGTGTCTTGCTCATAGAATCATACAGTGATATAGCACAGATGGAGCCCATTCAGGTCACTGTGTCTGTGCCATCTCTTTGAAAGTGCTATCTAATTAGGCCTACTGTTTATCCAGAGCCCTGTAAAAATTTCCACTTCAACCTATCGTCCAATTCCCTGTCTAAATTTGCTATTGAATCTGCTTCCACCACGTTCTCAGACAGAGCATTCCAGAACACAACAACCCACTGCTTAAAGAAAATTCTCCATCTCCTCTCTGGTTCTTTTGCCAATTACCTTAAATCTGTGTCCTCTGCTTACCCACCATTCTGCCACTAGAAACAGTCTTACTTACTTTATCGAAACCCATATTGATTTCAAACATCCATGTTAAATATCCCCTTATGGAAAAGGACAAAGATAAAGTAAAAGGTCTCAATGTGGGAAAGACCAATTGTACTAAGATGAGATAAGATTTAGCAAACATGGACTGGGAACAGCTGCTTGAAGGGAAATCGGTGTCAGAGCAGTGAGAAGCTTTCAAGGAGGAGATAGTGAGGGTTCAGTGCAAATATGTTCCCACAAATAAAAAGGGGGAACACCCAAACCTTAAACCCCTTGGATGTCAAGGAAAACACAGTGTAGGATAAGGGAAAAAAGGTAAGCTTTTGTCAGATACTGAGAGCTCAAAACTTCAGAAAACCTAGAGGAATATAGAAAGTGCCAGGGTGAAGTTAAAAAGTAAATTGGGAAAGCAAAGAGAGGGCATACAAAATATTGGCATGTAAAATCAAGGGAATCCAAAATATATTTTATAAATACATAAAGAGTAAGAGGATAACTAAGGAAAGAATAGGGATTATTAGAGACCACAATGGTAAGCTGTGTGTGGAGGTGGATGACGTGGATATGACTCTTAATACATACTTTGTGCCTGTCTTCACAGGAGAGAGGGATGATGCAGAAAATTGTAGTTAAGGAGGCGTGTGAAATATTAGCTTAGATAAATATAGAGAGAGAGGAAATGTTTAGGTGCTTACCAACTTTGAAGGTAGATAAATCACGAAGCCCAGAAGAAGAGTATCCCAGATGATAAGAGAGGCAAGGGGGTAAATGTGTACAGTTTTGGTCTCCTTTCCTAAGGAAGGATACACTTGCCATCGATGGAGTGCAAAGAAGGTGCGCCAGAGTGGTTCCTGGAATGGGGGGATTGTCCTATGAGGGGAAATTGAGTGGACTAGGCCCACATTATCAAGAGTTTAGAAAAATGAAAGGTGATCTCATTGAAACATAGAAAATATTGACAGGAATTGACAGTGTAGATGTAAGGAGGATGTTCCCCCTGACTGGGGCGTCTAGAACCAGGGGTCATAGTCTAAGAATAAGAGGTCGGCCATTTAGGGCTGAAATGAGGAGACATTTCTTCACTCGGAGGGTGGTGAATCTGTGGAATTCTCTACACCAGAGGGGTGTGGAGGCTCAGTCATTGAGTATACTCAAGACAAAGATCGATAGGTTTTTGAATATTAAGGGAATCTAGGGATATGGGGATAGTGCAGGAAAGTGGAGGTGAGTTAGAAGATCAGCTATGATCTTATTTAATGGTGGAGCATGCTCGAACGGCCAAATAGCCTACTCCTGCCCCTATTTATTTTTTCTTATTTTCTTGAGACACAAAGGGGTTAAGTGTTTAGCAGGCAATGAACACCTGATCAAGAGCGCTGAACCACAGCCATTGACACAGAATCAGTCACACAGGCTTTTAATAGACGACAGGACAAGTCACACAGGCTCTTTAAAGAAACAGAACCAGACACACGGGCTTTTTAAGGAGACAGAACCAGTTAAAACGTCTTTTTAAAGAGACACGTCCATTAAGACAGGGTTTTTAAAAGATAAACGACAAGACACACAGGCTTATTAAAGAGACAGAACCAGTCATGCGGGCTCTTTCGTCTGACAGGCACAGTCACACAGTCTATCGAAAGAGACAGGACCAGACAAACAGGCTTATTAAAGAGACAGAGCCATACACACAGGCTTATTAAAGTGACAGGACCAGTCACACAGGCTTATTAAAGTGACAGGACAAGATACACGGACTTATTAAAGAGACAGTACCAGTCACACAGGCCTTTTCATCTGACAGGCACAGTTACACTGGCTTATTAAAGAGACAGGACCAGTCACACAGTCCATTGAAAGACACAGGAGCAGTCACACAGGCTTATTAAAGAGACAGGACAAAACACACAGGCTTATTAAAGTGACAGGACCAAACACACAGGCTTGTTAAAGAGACAGGACCAGTCACACAGGCTTATTAAAGAGACAGACCAGTCACACAGCTTATTAAAGTTACAGGACCAAACTCACAGGCTTCTTAAAGAGACAGGACCAGTCACACATGCTTATTAATGAGACAGGACCAAACACAAAGGCTTTTAAAGTGACAGGACCAAACACACAGGCTTTTTAAAGAGACACGAACAATCACACAGGCATATTAAAGAGACAGAACCAATCACACAGGATTATTAAAGAGACAGGACTAGTCACATCGGCTTATTAAAGGGACAGGACCAGTCACACAGGCTTTTTAAAGAGACAGGACCAGCCACACAAGCTTTTGAAGGCGACAGGACCAGTCACACAGGCTTATTAAAGAGACAGGACCAGTCACACAGGCTTAGTAATGAGACAGGACCAGTCACACAGGCTTTATAAAGAGACAGGACCAGTCACACAGGCTTTATAAAGAGACAGGACCAGTCACACCGGCTTTATAATGAGACAGGACCCGTCACACAGGCTTTATAAAGTGACAGGACCAGTCACTCAGGCTTTATAAAGAGACAGGACCAGTGACACAGGCTTTATAAAGAGCCAGAATCAGTCACACAGACTTTGTAAAGCGACAGGACCAGTCACACAGGCTTTATAATGAGACAGGACCCGTCACACAGGCTTTATAAAGAGATAGGACCAGTCACTCAGGCTTTATAACGAGACAGGACCAGTGACACAGGCTTTATAAAGAGCCAGGACCAGTCACACAGACTTTGTAAAGCAACAGGACCAGTCACACAGGCTTTGTAAAGAGAAAGGACCAGTCACACAGGTTATATAAAGAGACAGGACTAGTCACACAGGCTTTATAAAGAGACAGGACCAGTCACACATGCTTTATAAAGAGACAGGACCCGTCACACAGGCTTTATAAAGAGACAGGACCCGTCACACAGACTTTATAAAGAGACAGAACCAGTCACACAGGCTTTGTAAAGGGACAGGACCCGTCACACAGGCTTTATAAAGAGACAGGACCAGTCACACAGGCTTTATAAAGGGACAGGACCAGTCACACAGGCTTTACAAAGAGACAGGACTAGTCACTCAGGCTTTATAAAGAGACAGGACCAGTCACGCAGGCTTTTTAACGAGTCAGGACTAGTCACACAGGCTTTGTGAAGAGACAGGACCAGTCACACAGACTTTGTAAAGCGACAGGACCAGTCACACAGGCTTTGTGAAGAGACAGGACCAGTCACACAGACTTTGTAAAGCGACAGGACCAGTCACACAGGCTTTGTAAAGAGGCAGGACCAGTTACTCAGGCTTTTTAAAGAGAAACAACAGGTCACACAGGACCAGGGACACAGTCTTTTGAAGGAGAAAAAAAGCTGAAAACCCAAGTGCGTAGAAAATCCTCTTGGGCAGAGGCTCGAAACACACGATTTCGGATCCGAAATTCTTGGACCCCATATAGCTCCTTACAGATTATTAGATCATTAACGTTCGTTGACAAATTCTAATCTTGTACTGTTTAAGACCCTTACAACTTGCTTATTTTGGAAAGTCTTAGTTTTGATGTGTTTTATTGTGAAATGTTCAATAAAAATTTCGAATACCTTGTTAAACATTTCTCAGTATTAAGGACAATTAGATTCTTACCCACATGTCTTGCCTATCTCTTTTTTTATTTATGCACGGAATGTTGGCACTGCTGGCCAGGCAAGCCAATACCTAATTCTTGGGATCCCTAATCCTGGAGAAGGTGGTGCGGAACAGCCTTCTGGTACTGCTGCAGTCCTTGTGGTGAATGTATTCCCACAGTGCTGACTTTACTACAACTGAATGGCTTGCTTGGACATTTCAGAGGGCAGTTAAGAGTGAACGACATGTGGGCAGCCCAGGAAAGGATGGCAGGCTTCCTTTCCTAGGTTTTTCCAAAAATCTTCCATTATTGATTCTATATTTTATTTCAAATGTACTATGTGAAATTAAATTCCCCAGCTGGTGTGGTGGGATTATCAGCCCTGTCCTCTGGATTACCGGTCCAGTAACAAACACTAAGCTAATTTACGCAATGTCTACAGAGAGTAATCTACCACACCTTTGATTTGTGCCTTGTAGGTGTTGGAGATGTTTGCAGGATGCAGGTGGTGAGTTAATCACCTCAGAATACCCGATTCTGACCTCGTGTAGTAACCACGGCATTTATGTGGCTGGTCCAGATGATTTTATGATCGATCGCGACCCCTACAATTTTGATGGTGGAGGATTGGGTGATGGAAATGCCATTGACTGGCAAGTGGAGGAGGTTAGATGATCTCTGGTTGGAAGTGGTCATCGTCTGCTGCTTCATTGGAGAGAATTTACCGTAATAACACCAGAGTTGAGGGATTTCAGTAATATGGAGAGACTGGGATTGTTTTTCTTAGAGCAGCGAAGGTTAGGGGGAGATTGAATTGAAGTGCTCAAAATGATATGGGTATGGATACCCTCTGCCCGGAACACCAACACGGCAAGAGAGCCCGAGGTAGGCAGAGGAAACGCTTCAAGGACACGCTCAAAGCCTCCTTGAAAAAGTGCAACATCCCCACCGACACCTGGGAAATCCCGGCTCAAGGCCGCACAAAGTGGATGAGACGAACAGTGGAAGGCAGCAAACACCTCGAGTCTCTTTGCAGAGAGCAAGTGGAAGCCACGCACAAAGAGCGGAAGGAGCGCACATCAACCCAAGCTTCCCACCCACCCGCCCTTTAAAACACCATCTGCCCCACCAGTGACAGAGACTGTAGGTCCCACATTGGACTCATCAGTCACCTGAGAACTAATTTTTAGTGTGGAAGCAAGTCATCCTCGGTTCCAAGGCACTGCCTAAGATGAAGATTGATACCGGAAATAAAGAGACACAGATATCACTGGCTTACTTGTCTGCACCAAAAGGAGGAGCTTTGGTCACGCAGTGAGTTTTTATGATCTGGAATTAACTCTCAGCAAGGCTGCTGGAAGCAGATTCAATAGGATCAGGTCGTAGCACACTCGCCTCTAAGTGAGGAGGACCTGTGTTCACGTCCCACTCCAGTGACGTGAGTACAAAAACCTAGGCTAATACTTCAGTGCAGTATTTAGAGAGTGGAGGGGCAGTACTGAGGGAGCACTGCACTGTTGGAGGGTCAGTACCAAGTGAACGCTGCACTGTCGGAGGGGCAGTACTGATGGAGCGCCGCATTGTCGGAATGTCAGTTCGGAAGGAGGGCTGCACTGTCGGATGGGCAGTACTGAGGGAGTGCTGCACTTTCCGAGGGGCAGTACTGAGGTAGCACTGCACTGTTGTAGTTTCAGTACTGAGGGAGGGCTGCACTGTCCGAGGGGCAGCAGTGAGGGAGCTCTGCACTGTTGGAGGGGAAGTACTGAGCGGGCGCTGCACTGTCAAATCAAATCAAATCAAATCAAATCAAATCAACTTTTATTGTCATTGTTAGTGCACAAGTGCAGTACAACGAAATGTAGGCTTGCGGCTCCCGAGAGTGTACAATTTGGATTAGGACACTTTAACATTTCAACCTACATTTGTACATATATATTAGCATAAATATGACCATAATAAAGTGCATCGGCAGATGTGCAGGCTTTAGTGTTTATTTGTGGAGTTCAGTAGGATGACAGCCCTGGGAAAGAAGCTGTTCCTAAATCTGGCCATATGGGTGCGAATGCATCTGTAGCGTCTTCCAGATGGTAGGAGGGCGAACAGACTGTGGCTGGGGGTACTGGGGAAGCCCTACATTGTCGGAGATGCAGTACTGGGGGAGCGCTATACTGTCAGATGTGCAGTACTGGGGAGTGCTACATTGTCGGAGGTGCAGTACTGGGGGATCGCTAATTTGTCAGAGGTGCAGTACTGACAGAGCGCTGCATTGTCAGAGGTGCAGTACTGGGGGAGCTCTCCATTTTTGGAGTGTCAGTTCTGGTGGAGCGTTACATTGTCGGAGGGTGCAGTACTGGGGGAGCTCTACATTGTCGGAGGGTCAGCACTGGGGGAGCTCTACATTGTCGGTGTGTCAGTACTGAGGGAGCATTACACTGTCAGAGGTGCAGTACTGGGGGAGCGCTACATTGTCGGAGTGTCAGTACTGATGGAGTGCTACATTGTCGGAGTGTCAGTACCGGTGGAGCACTACATTGTCGGCGGTGCATTACTGGGGGAGCGCTGCATTGTCGGAGGTGCAGTACTGGTGGAAAGCTATATTGTCGGTGGTGCAGTACTGGGATAGCGCTGTGTTGGCCGTGGTGCCATTGTTCTGATGTGATGTTAAACCGAGGGACAATCTGCTGTCTCTCAGGTGGATGTTCGAAGAAGTGCAGTGGAGTTATCCTCAGTGTTCTGCCCGATATTTATCTCAATCAACATCACTCAAACAGATGATCTGGTCATTTTCACATTGCTGTTTATGGGATCTTGACGTGCACAAACTAACTGCCGTGTTTCCTACAGTATAACACTGACTGCACTTCGAAATAACTTCATTGACTTTAAAGTGGTTTGGGACATCCCAAGGTTTTGAAAGGCACTCTATAAATGCAAGTCTTTCTTTGTTAATAGAAACTTTCAACAGGCATTTGAATATAGATTTGAAAAGGAGAGATTTTCATTACCATTCACGACTGGATATGACAGATTTGAAATAATTTGGTCTGTTGTTTGTGTGATCGATTGTCTCTGTCCAATTTCATCCCACTGAGCACGATGGTAGTGACACATGATATGATGGAGTGTGTCCTCTGGGTGAAGGCGAGACATAATCTCCACAAATATTGTGCAGTGGTCAGTCCTACCAATATCGTCATGGACAGATACATATGCGATAGGTAGTTTGGTGAGGACGAGGTCAATCAGGCTGTTATATCAAGTTGGTTATATCCCAGTCTGCTAACTGTGTTCTTCAGGGCTCAGTTAATGAGAGCCACTCTCGGTGATGAACATTAAAGTTTACCCCCCCTCCAAACCAAAGTATATTTTGTTTCCTTCCATTAGAAACGAGAAACAAGGTGCACAAATGATTGGGAGAGACAGGTAGTAGTAGAGTATGCAATAGTACGGTATTAAGTGGGGTCAGACTAAATGAGAATCCAGGAAGGCGTAAGAGTGAAACAGAAAATGATTCTGCCATCCCCATTTGCCACATTTAACCACTCCCGCCTCCCACCCTATCTCAGACCGTCCAGTTTGTCCATTCCTCCCCTCCCCCTTTCCATGCCCCTGCACCAGCTTTAGAACTGTTACATCAATAAATGTTGCCAGTTCTGACGAAGGGTCACAGCCCTGAAACGCTGACTCTGTCTCTCTCTCCACGGATGCAGCCTGACCTGCTGAATGTTTCCAGCATTTTCTGTTGTTATTTTAAATTTCCAGCAGACACAGTATTGTAAGGTCTAAGAGAAAATTTTAAAAACTTACATTTATACAGCGCCTTTCACAACCAGCGGAAGCCTCAAAGCACATTACAGCCAATGAAGTAGTTTTGAAGTGCAGTCACTGTTATAATGTGGGAAATGCGGCAGCCAATTTATGCACAGCAAGCCCCAAAAACAACAATATGATAATAACCAGATAAATTGTTTCTGTTATATTGATTGTAGGATAAATATTGGCCCCAGGATATCAAGTATGGCTCCCATCTCTTCGAACTAGTGCAATAGGATCTTTTACGTCCACCTGAAAGAGCAGACGGGTCCTCAGTTTAATGTCTCATCCAAAAGACGGCACCTCCAGAGACATAGGAAAATGAAAACATGGCGATAACAGAGACCTGGTTCTAAAAAGGGCAGGATTTGGTACGAAATATTCCTGGATAAAAGATGTTCGAGAAAGATAGTGAAGGAAAGAAAGGAGTTGGGGTAGCAGTGTCGATTAAGAAGAATATTAGTGCTGGAGAGAGAGGAATTCCTGGAGGGGTCAAGAACAGAATGTATTTGGTTAGAGTTAAGAAACAGTAGAGGTACCATTTCACTGCTGGGTGTATTCTATAGGCCACCAACTAGTGGGAAAAATACAGAGGAGCAAATTTGCAGGGAAATTACAGAGAGATGTAAGAAATAAGGAGCAGTAATAATGGGAGACTTCAATTATCCTAATATAGACTGGGATAGTAAAAGTATAAAGGGCAGACAGTTGGAAAAATTTCTGAAGTGAGTTCAAGAGAACTTTCTTCATTGTTGCATCTCTGGCCCAAACACGACGGAGGCATTGGTGGATCTGGTTCTGGGACATGGGATAAGTGAAGTGGAGCAAATGTCAGTAAGGGAACATTTAAGGAACGGTGATCATAGTATTATAAGGTTTAGATTAGTTATGGAAAAAGTCTGGGAGCAATCTAGAGTAAATTACTTAATTGTGGGAGGGCCAATTTCAGTGGGTTGAGAACAGAGCTGGCTAGGGTAAATTGGACACAAAAATTGGCAGGCAAAACTATAGTTGAACAATGGGCTGCCTTTAAAGTAGGGATCATTCAGGTACAATAGAGGTACATTCCCACGAGGGGGAACGTTAGGGCAATCAAAACCAGAGCTCCATGGATGACGAAAGAGATAGAGAGTGAGATTTAGCAGAAAAAGGGGCGTATGACAGATGTCAAGTTGAGAATATACGTTAAGAACCAGGCTGAATATAGAAAGTTCAGAGAGGAAGTGAAAAGGGAAATACGAGGGGCAAAGAGAGAAAATGAGAATAGATTGGTAGCGAACATAAAATGTAAGCCAAAATTCTTCTCTAGGCATATAACTAGTAAACGGGTAGTGGGACAATGGGTGGGGCCGATTAAGGAACAATTAGGAGACCTACGAATGGAGGCAGAGGTCATGGCTGAGGTACTAAATGAATACATTGCATCTGTCTTTACCAAGGAAGAGGCTGCTGCCAAAGTCATAGTGAAAGATGAGGTAGTGGAGAAACTGGATGGGATAAAATTGATAAAGACGAGGTACTAGAAAGACTGGCTGTACTTAAAGTATATGCGTTACCAGGAGCGGATGGGATGCATCCTAGGATGCTGAGGGAGGTAAGGGTGTAAATTTCGGAGCAACGGGCCATAATCTTCCCATCCTCCTTAGATATGGTGTGATGCCAGAGGAAGGAAGAATTGCAAATATTACACCCTTGTTCAAAGATGGGCGTAAGGATAAACCCAGCAACTATGAGCCAGTCGGATTAACCTTGGTGGTGGCGAAGCTATTAGAAACGACAATCCGGGACAAAATTAAGTCACTTGGACAAGTGTGGTTTAGTTAAAGAAAGCTGCACGGATTTTTCAAAGGCAATTTCGTGTTAATGAACTTGATTGAGTTTTTTGATAAACTAACTGAGAAGGTTGATGAGCGCAATGTCTTTGATCGGATGTACATGGTCTTTCAAAAAGGCGTTGATAAAATTCCGCATAATAGGCTTGCCTGTAAAGTAGAAGCCCATGGAATAAAAGGGACAGTGGCAACATGCGGAATTGACTAATTTACACGAAACAGAACGGTGGGTGAACGGTTGTGTCAGACTGGAGGAGTGGTGTTACCAGGTGTTGGGACTAGGACATTGCTTTTTGTGATATATATTAATGACTTCGACTTGGGCATACAAGGCACGATTTCGAAATTTGCAGGTGACAAAAAAATTGGAAGTATAGTGAACAGTGAGGAATATATTGATAGACTTCAAGGTGCCACTTACAGCCTCTTGGAATGGGCGGACACGTGGCAGATGTAATTTAGCACAGAAAAGTGTGATGTGATACATTTTGATAGGGAGAATGAGGTGAGGCAATATAAAATCAAGGGTACAATACTAAAGTGGTTGCATGAATAGGGGGACCTGTGTGTATATGTGCAGAAATCGTTGAAGGTGGCAGGGCAGGTTGAGAAATCGGTTAAAATAGATTATGGGCTCCTGGGCTTCATAAATAGAGGCACAGAGTAAAAGGACGTTATGATGAACCTTTGTAAAACACTGGTCTGGCCACAACTGGAATACAGTGTCCAATTCTGGGCACCGCACTTTAGGAAGTATTTGAAGGTCTTAGAGAGGGTGCAGGAAGGATTTACAAGAATGGGTCCTGGCATGAAGGACTTTCGTTATTTGGATAGACTGGAGAAGCTGGGGTTGTTATCCTTTGAGCATCTTTTGATCTCAGCTTTCTATCAATACAGCTAGTGACACTCCGTTCTCTCTGTTCTTTCCTCTGTATTTTTGGACTCGACAGATATCAATGGATATTGGGATGGGGATGGGTGGGGGAATGTCGATTTGTGGTCGAAGATCAACCATCATCTTATTCAATGGCGTAGCAGTCTCGAAGGGCTATATGGCCTAAACTTGCAACTAATTATTATATTATTATGCTTATGGGCGGGTGAAATATTGTGCATTCGCTAACTTTTAATTTAAAACTGTGTACAATAAGGTGAACTAGATTGTGGTGCAGCAAAGCGTTCTGGTGGCAATACTTCAATGAGTCTGTTGGCTCAATGACTGTAATTAATGCCCGTTACAGTGAGGCCTAATGATGTCACTCAGGGATTTCCCACTGCTCTAAATGAGGAACTCTCTTCACTGTGTCACCTCACACTGTCAGCACGCTGCCTCCAGCACAAACACCAACCGACACTCACAGAAGGGAAGGCATGGATTGGGGTGAATAGTTTTGGATATTAGGAATATGTTATGATATACAAAAGATATACTATCCCCTCCACGCTGCTGTTGGTCTTCCCAGTAAGTATCTATGTCCAGTTATTAATTCTACAAACCATGTTACACTGTAATATTATCCTTGCTATTTACCGTGGGATGTTCAGTTATTAATGGTATTCTGTGCTTCAAGTTGTTGCATCTTTGTTAACGCATGGGTTGCTGACATACTGACACATGCTCACTACTGTTGGTGTTCCTGGTAAGTCTCTCTATCCAGCTCTTAATGCTATAAACCATGTTTAACTGCATTACTGTTCTCGTCATTTACTCCACCAACCCCCACCCTGGCTGCTGTTGGTGTCCCTGGTAATCTCTGTATCCAGCTATTAATTCTGTAGAACAAGTTTAACTGTATGTCTCTCTTTGTCATTTCCCATGATATCCACGCTGCTGTCGGCGATTGATTCTGAAGGTGATATCGTGTTGCCAAGATTCAAATGTTGCGTTTTCAACTCAGCCAAATTTATTGGACGTGGCTCTTTATTGAACGAATTCCAGTCTGTCATCTACACTGAACATTTGTAACAGATCAGAAGAATGCTCTCTTGGTCTAGGAGACATTTCACCTAATGACGAAAGGCCATCTTGCTGAAACGTTAACTCTGTTTCTCTCTCTCTCTCCACAGATGCTGCCTGACCTGCTGAGTATTTCCTCCATTTTCTGTTTTAATTTCAGATTTCCAGTCAGAGCAATATTTTGCTTTTGTTTTCATTTAATGCTCTGTATAGTTACTTACAGTGTCACAGGCACAAATCCTGGCAGATCATATACACATCATTTAATATCTGAAATATCATTCCTTCATCTCCCATCATCTGCAGTTCTGAACTAGCGGCACTGCTTCTGCTGGTTAAAGTAGAATTACAAGGATAATTTATGTACTCAGAAAGTGTTTATTCAGCCAGATTTCAATACTATTATTTCCCATCATTGTTTTGAATGTACTATTGGCTCCCATGCCCGTCTATCACAGTTCAGTGGATCTGTCAGTGAGTCCCAGAGCGATTCTCTATTGCCTCCTGTTGTACTTCAGCATAAAGAATCCCAGCTGATTGTAACTGAAGTACTGAGGATAAGAACATTCTCCGATATTTTCTCGTCTAATTTTCTCCACATATGTTGGAAACCAACAGGTGTAAAAGTACAATCTCTTCCATTTGTGTTTAGATATTTTGCAAAAGCTTTTGGCGGCCCTTTGCCTGTGGTTTAAGACTTCTAATTTTGATGCTGATAAATGCATTTAGTGGGGCATTACCTGGTCAATGATTCCTCTTACTGTTATTTGGAAAATCTTCATTTCAATGAGCAACAACTTGTGTATTTCAACAAATATGTAAACGTTCAATCTTATAAAACTTCTGACAGCCCGGTGATCTGTATAATTGCAGTCAACCTGTGTTTATTACCTAAGCATTGTGAAATTGTATCCGTACATTTTACATTGCCTGTAATTATTGCACGCCAAGTTAGCAGTTTCTGTATTTTGCCATTGCATTCATTTTCAGTTATAAATATAATGGATATTCGAACCAGGAGCAGGAATCAAAGTGGGATTTCCCCCTTCCTAACACAGGGTCAGAGAAGCGAATTGCACCGCTCCAAATTGTGACTGATCACGGGACCAAGGGCTTTCTGAGAGACTCTGGTCCTTTGTGTCCCTGGTACCTCAGCTGGTTCTTTTATCTGCTGGGCTAAATGTAGATCTATCATTTAATCTCTCATTGAACAGACATATGTTACAATAATTTATTAATTCCACTATGTATTATCGATTATTGTTACAATAAACCCTATAGTCAGCTGCACAGGTAATAGAATGAGATTATATAATCGAATGTCGCTAATGCTTTGCAGATTTCACCCCGAATTCCATCAAACTGCTCTTCTTGCTCCCAGCCTGATGTATAATTTCCCTTGTTTATTTGCCTTCCTCACAGTGAACTTAGTGACGATTGTGATACTGTCTCGGGGAAAGTGCGGTCTCTCCAAATGTGTCACTCACTACCTGGTGGCCATGGCAGCGGCGGATCTACTCGTCGTAATTCTCGACCTGATATTGAGGCACATTCCGATTGTTTACGTGGATCACTTTGATTTCCTGGCGTCCATCCCAGTGTGTAATATCCATGCCGTCCTGCTTTATGCAGCCACAGATTGTTCTGTCTGGTTCACCGTCACTTTCACCTTTGATCGATTTGTGGCCATTTGTTGCCAGAAGCTGAAAATTAAATATTGCACCGAGAAAACCGTCGCCGTGGTTCTGGGAACAGTGACTGTGCTGAGCGCTTTAAAGAACATGTTCTGGTATTTTATGTTCACAAATGAGTATTACCTTTCGAACGACCCCTGGTTTTGTGATATAACAATGGATATTTTGTTATCACGGGTCTGGGGATCAATCGAGTTCCTTCATTATATTCTCACCCCGTGTGTCCCATTTGTTCTGATTCTGCTACTCAATGCTGTCACCGTCAGACACATTTTACTGGCCAGCAGAGCCCGCAGGAGACTCCGGGGTTCCAGCAGTGGGGACAATCCAAGAGACCCAGAGATGGAGAGCCGCAGGAAATCCATAATTTTACTGCTTGTTATCTCGAGCAATTTCATCCTGTTATGGTCAGTGTTTATGGTGTATTTTATATGGAGCCGAATGTACTTTATGGGCTATGAGTCTGTATATCTACCTGATTATGTAATGGAAATTGGATTGATGCTGCAGCTGCTGAGTTGCTGCACAAACACTGGGATTTATGCCGTTACCCAGACTATGTTCAGAGAGCAGTTGAAGAATGTGGGGAAATATCCCTTTACTCTAATTGTAAAATTAATTAAAGGGTGAGAAGAAGCGAAGATATTGCAGCCTGAGAGGTCCCTGTGCTTGATATTGTTGCGAGCGCTCACCCCCGGGCCGCCCAAGGGCTGGTGATCGGGGATATTCACACGCTCACTCACACACTGTCTACACTGGTCATTCTGCAAGGTGCACGGCCATCTGCCAAGCCCCTCTGGAAAGGCACCAATGCCCTAGAGAAAGATGGCCGCCCAGAAAGTGCCGCCGGAAGCAGCGTATATCCTGCCTGCACTAAGATTGCGGTCGCTGTGACCTAGACAAAGATAGCAGCGCCACTCAAAGACCAACGCAGCGGGAAAAGCTGGGGAAAGGCCCCTCAGAAAGACGGCAGCACTGTATCGCTCGGGATCTTTCCCTAGCGCATGGGTTGCCGCCAATGAGGTTTTGTTTTTCCCAGCAGCTAGGCCGGGGAGTGGCAGCGGCAGATGAAAGTCCGGAGGTCAGCAGCTAAAGGCCCGATTACTGTGTGAACGGACGGCGAGTGGAGTAGCCCTGCCCGGGGAGGAGGAGGCCCGACACCTGGCCAAGGGCACGCCCTACCCCTGCTCACTGCTTACCAGCCTCGCTCCGCATGAGCGCTGCTCTGCTCTGAATGGGATGGCCAACAGCCTGTCCCTGTTTCAATCCTGCAAATGTTTAAGAATATAAGAAATAGGTGCAGGAGTCGGCCATTTGGCATTCTACGCCTGCTCCGCCATTGATTGAGATCATGGCTGATCTTTGACCTCATCTCCAATTTCCTGCTCTGTCTCCATATCCCTTGATTCCCTTAATATTCGGAATGTATCGATCTCTGTCTGGAACATACCCTGTCACTGAGCCTCCACAGCCCTCTGGGCTACAGAATTCGTAAGAGTTCAGGCTTGGTCTGGTAAGTGGCAGGTAACATTCACGTCACACAAGTGCCAGCCAATGACTAACTCCAATAAGCGACAGTGTAACCACCGCCCTTTAACATTCAAGGGCATTACCTTCGACGAATCCCGCACCATCAACTTCTAGGCCCATTAAGGACCCAAACGAAATCTACATGTAATGCCTGTGACATTGAACGGTATTACTGTCACAGAATCCAGCACGTTCAAAATCCTGGGCATCACCATTGACCAGAAACTGGACCGGCCACATAAATACTGTGGCAATAAGAGCAGGTCAGAGTCTGGGTATTCTGCGGCATGTGTCTCACCTCTTGACTCCCCGAAGACTTTCCACCATCTACAAGGCATGAGTAAGGAGTGTGATGGAAAAATCTCCACTTGCCTGGATGAGTGCAGCTCCAACAACACTGAAAAAGCTCGACTCCATCCAGGACGAAGCAGTCCACTTGATTTGCACCGCATTCTGCACCTTAAACATTCACACCCTCCACCACTGGCGTACCGTGGCTGCAGTGTATACCATCTACAAGATGCACTGCAGCAACTCAGCAATGCTTCTTCAGCCGCACCTGCCAAACCCACGACATCTTCCACCTAGAAGGACAAGGGCAGCAGGTGCATGGGAACACCACCACCTCCAAGTTCCCCTCCAAGTCACGCACCATCCTGACTTAGAAATATATTGCAGATTATTCATTGTCATCCTGGAACTCCAAACGCCACACAGAATGCAACGGTTCAAGAATCTACGTCAACTTCACTTTCCTGCATGAATGCCATATCCCTTGATTTAATTAATATTCAATTATTCTGTCTGACACCGTATCTCTCTCTCTCTCTCTGTTCTCCTGTTGCTCTCTCTCTCACACTATCTCGGACCATATGTCTCTCTCTCTCTCTCTCTATGTGCTCCTGTTGGTCTCTCTCTCTCTCTATCTCGCACCGTATGTCTCTCTCTCTGTCCCCTGTTGGTCTATCTCTCTCTTCCTCCCACCGTATTTCTCTCTCACACTCTGTCCACAGTCAGTCTCTCTCTCTCTGTCTCCCACCATATGTCTCTATCTCTGTTCCCCTATAGGTCTCTCTATCTCTATCTCCCACCGGATTTATCTTTCTCTATCCCCCTTGTTGATCTCTCTCTCTCCATCTCCCACCGCATCTCATGAAACATACAAATTCTTACAGGGCTTGACTGTGTAGATGCAGTGAGGATGAATTCCCGGGCTGGGGAATCTGGAACTAGGGGTCACAATCTCAGAATAAGGGGTCGGCCATTTAGGACTGAGGTGAGTAGAACATTATTCACTGAGAGGTTGGTGAATCTTTGGAATTCTCTACCCCAGAGGGCTGTGGAGGCTCAATCTTTGAGTATTTTTAAGACAGAGCTCGATAGGTTTTTGAATATTAAGGGTTTCAAGGGATATGGTGATAGTGCAGGAAATAGGAGTTGTGGTACACGATCAGCCTGATCTTATCGAATGGCGGAGTGGGCTCGGTGGCCGAATTGCTCCTACATCTTACGTTATTTTTCCTTCTTATCTGGAATGGAAACGTCTGCTGTATAGGTACCTTGACAAGTGGTAATTCTGAGCTGTGAGCCTATACTGAAGGAACTGTGTGACGATGGATTTCAGACCCAGTCACTGTTTTCACTCCAATGCCTTGCCAAGTGGTAATTCTGAGCTGTGAGCTCATACAGCGATCTGCCAGTACTTCGATCACGGGGAGCAGCACAGCCTTTCTGGAAGTGCATTCCAGGGCATAGCAGCAGGATGGGTACAAAAGTTCCCCTCATGTCACCTCTGGCTCTGTCACCAATTACCTTAAATCTGTGTGCACTGGTTACCGACCCTCCTGACACTGGAAACAGTTTCTCCTTATTAAGATAGTTGTAGGGCTGGAGGTAGAGAGTTGACAGGCCATGAAGGGATTTGAACAAGACGATGAGAATTTTAAATGCTGAAGTCACCAGCCCTCTCCCTCAGTACATAATGTGATTCACTATGAACAGGAAGGATGTTACTTTAACTGCTAAAGATGCAGAAAGGTGAGACATTGTCCCTCTAAATATCACAACTAGATGCATAATGAGGGGAAATCTGCACCTTCAACTAACAGCTACAATAAAGAGGGAAATGAATGGCCTTCAAACACCTGTTCGATAATCAGAGACAAGATCAAAAGTCACTTGGACAACTTTGGATTAATTAAGGAAAACCAGCACGGATTTGTTAAAAGCAAATCGTATTTAACTAACTTGATTGAGTTTTTCATGAGGTCACAGAAAGGGTTGATGAGAGCATTGTGGTTGATGTGGCGTATATTGATTTCCAACGCGCGTTTGATAATTTGCAGCATAATAGACTTGCCAGCAATGTTGAATCACATGGAATAAAAGGGACAGTGGCAGCATGGATACGGAATTGGCTAAGAGATAGGCAACAGAGTGTAATGATGAACGGTTGTTTTTCGGCCAGGAGGAAGGTATACAGTGGTGTTCCCCAGGTGTTATTTCTAGGACCCCTGTTTTTCTTGATAGATATTAATGAATTGGACTTGGGTACAGAGTGGAAAATTTAAAATTTTTCATCTAACACACAACTTGTAATTATAGTGAACAGTGAGGAGGATAGGGATTGACTTCAGGGAGCATAGACAGGCTGGTGAAATGGTGGACACATGGCAGATGAAATTTCACGCAGAAAACAGCGATGCAATACATTTTGGTAGGAAGAACGAGGAGAGGCAATATAAACTAAAGTGTACAATTCTAAACGGGGTGCATGGACAGGGAGACCTGGGGGTATATGTGCACAGATCGTTGAAGGTGGCAGGGCAGGCTGAGAAAGCGGTTAAATAAGCAAAGGGGGTCCTGGGCTTCATAAATAGCGGCATAGATTACAGAAACACGGAAGTTATGATGAACCTTTATAAATCACTGGTTCGGCCTCAACTGGAGTATTGTGTCCAATTCTGGGCACCACACTTTAGGAAGGATATGAAGGCCTCAGAGAGGGTGCAGAAAAGAAATACGAGAATGATTCCAGGGATCAGGGACTTCAGTTACGTGGATAGACTGGAGAAGCTGGGATTGTTCTTCTTGGAGCAGAGAATGTTAAGAGTTGATTTGAAAGAGTTATTCAAAATCATGAAGCGTCTAGACAGAGTAGATAGAGAGAAAATGTTCCCATTGGCTGAAGTGTCGAGAGCCAGAGGACACAGATTTAATATGATTGGCAGAAGGTTCATAGGCGACATGAGAAAAAACCTTTTTATGCAGCGATTGTTTATGATCTGGAATGCACTGCCTAAAAGGATAATGGAGGCAGATGTATTCCTGGCTTTCAAAAGGGAATTGGATAAGTATCCGAAAGGGAAAAATGCAGGGTTCTCGGGAAACCGTGGGGGACTGGGACTATCTTAAGTGCTCTTGTGGAGAACCAGCACGGGCTCGACGGGCCGAATGGCCTCGTTCTGTGCTGTAACCATTCTATGATTATATGGTGCGCTTGGCACTGAAGTGTCTGAAACTCATAATCGGAACTCCAGGAAAACCCAATACTGACACATTTAAAACTGTTCCCTTGACAAATAAATCTCGGTTTACATTTTAGAAGATAAATAGTTTAACAGGGGTTCTCACTGATTCACCTGACTGGTCGACTCAAGCATCGCGATGGGTAGCAGAACCCGCTGCTCCCTTGGCCCTCCGGCCTCTGAACTCTCTTCCTGTTGGTTCCCAGGGCAATCGATCACCACTTGCCAGCATTACACTGCCAGATGAGGTTCAGGGGCCCAGAGGAAGAAAGGAAGTGAGGCCTTGATTCTGAGTTGTGAAATACAATTAGAGAAGCATGATTCAATTCATAAACTAAACCATTTCAGATCAATTCTAATGAATTGTTGCAATTAATATATGCATTTTGTGCCAAGTAGGAAATAGTGATGTCTCGGCTTTGCAGGAGTGCTTGTGCCTGCTTACACTGCGTGTCTCTGGCTCTCTGCTCCAACTGCATTTCTTTCAGCTCAAGCTCTCAGTCACACATACAACTGACTGGGTTAAACTCGCCCTTCTAAACCCCATCACTGAAAAAGCAGTATTTGGTGTTGAGCTGTGCTAAACCTTTTAAAAAACTGGTTAATCTTCAGCTGCAAAATTGTGTCCAGTCCTGGTCGCCAAACTTTAGGAAGGATGTAAATGCATTAGACACGGTGCAGAGGTGATTAGAATGGTAACGGGGTGATGGACTTTGGTGGTGAGGATAGACTGGAGAAGCTGGGTGTGTGCTCCTTAGAGCAGAGAAGGTTAAGAGGAGATTCAATGGATGAGTAAATAAGGAGACACAGTTTCCATGGAAGAAGGGTTTGTAACCAGAGGACACTGACTTAAGGTGATTGGCAAAAGAACCAGAGTGGAAGTTAAATTCGGCAGGGCTTGTGGGAACCCGTTCTCCCGGGTATCCTGACCGCTTCTGGCCGCCCCCACAATGCCCCACCGCTCCAACCTGCCAACGTATTAAAATTCAGGCTGTTAACTCTGTTTCTCTCTTCACCGATAATGTATCAGCTGCTCAGTATTGCCAGCAGTTTCTCATTTTATTTCAGATTTCCAGAATCCACAGTATTTTGCTGTGATTTTATTGTAGGCGTTGCTCACAGAACCGAGTCTGGAATCACAGGCGAACCAATTAGGAGCCGGTTTGCATCAGGGTGGGCATTGGGTGCAGAAGCCAATCACTGGCCTCCTGTGTAGGTCTTTTTTGTTGCGTCAGTTTGTGTTGGAATGGAGATGGGGGAGGAGCTGCTGGGTTAAACCCCGAGTACTTTTGAGGCCAGTAGGGGACTGTCAAGGGAGGTGGATTCTAGGGGAGATTAGGTTGCTAAACAGACACTGTCCGTACAGTGTAAAAGAGTATTGTTTCAGGAACAAGTACTTCTGTAAAGGCTTTCAATCCACATTTAATTTATTCTTGTGATATGGGCAGCACTGGCAAACCGGTCATTTATTGCCCATCTCTGATTGCCCTGAAGAAGGTGGTGGTGAGTCGCCTTCTGGTAACGCTGCAGGCCGTGTGGTGAAGGTACTCCCAAAATACTGTTAGAGTGGGAATTTCAGGATTTTGTCCCATCGACAATGAAGGAACAGCGAAATCTTTCAAAGTCAGGATGGCGTGTCTCTTCGAGGAGAGATTGGAGGTGAAGGTGTTCCCATGTAACTATGTCACTTGACCTTCTAGCTGGTGGAGGTCGCTGGTTAGGGAGGTGCTGTCAAATTCTTCGTCCAGTTGCAGATATAAAAGTAACTATCCTTCGCCCCTTCCAACACTCTCTTTCTCACCTGCCATAGAGGTCAGAGTCTTCTGTAGGCCCAGAAAGGGTGCCGGATTCACTTCCCTGAAGGACAGTAGTGAACCAGTTGGGTTTTATGACAATCGGCAGCTTTCAATGGTCAATTTTTTCTAGTGTCGGACCCACAAATTCCCAGACTCATTATGCTTAATTTCACAACCTGCATTGATGTTTTTGTGAGTTCTCTCTCACGCTCCTGTTTCCTGTCTTAGCTTCACTTTACAGGGTATCAGAGGGGGAGCAGTTGTAAACAGGAAGCTCAACCTAAACATGAGGTCAAGATCTGACAGTCACTCGATTCATTGGGACCTGAATATCACCAGCCTTTGAACAGGGAAGCAAAAAGGAGCGTTCAGTCATAGAGTCCTGCTGTCATAACTTCCACCACTTCCATCGGCAGCGAGTTCCAGGTTCTCACCACTCGCTGTGCAAAAAGGGTTTTCCTCACACACCCCTGTATCTATTGCCGAAAACTACTAGTCGAGATGTGTGGAGACCCAGGATGGAGTGATGCTGGAGCCTCGAACCTGGACCTTGTCCAACAGGCACGAGGTATTTTCTACCTGTATTGATGAGGAAAAGCACTGCAGGAAGGATGACCAAACTGACCACGGCACTGTGGGACAGGGACCGTCCAAATGGGGGGAGACAGTAGGAATGTGGTAGTAATAGGGGACACTATAGTCAGGGGGAAAGATACTGTTCTCTGCTGCCTGAAAGAGAGTCCAGAAGGCTGTGTTGCCTGCCCAGTGCCAAGGTTAAGGATGTAGCCTCATGGCTGGAGAAGAACGTGGAGTGGAACGGAGAGGATCCAGTTGTCATGGTCCATGACAGAACCAGTGATATAGGGAGAACTAAGAATGAGGATCTGCTGAGGAAGTTTGAGGAGCTGGGTTCTAAATTAATAAGCAGAAGCACAAGGGTAATGAACTCTGGATTAATACCTGTGCCACGCACAAGTTGGAATAGGGTCAAGCAGATCAGAGCTTTCAATGCGTGGCTCAAAGTGTGGTGTGGAAAAAAGGAGTTTCACGTCATGGGACACAGGCACCAGTACTGGGGAAAGAGGGAGCTGTTCCATCTGGACGGGTTACACTTAAACTGGGCTGGGACCAGCGTCCTGTCGAATCGAATATCTAGGGCTGTAGATAGGGCTTTAAAGTAAAAAAGGGGGGGGTCAGGTGAGGGGAAATTTAGAATTCTAAAGGAAGAGGTCAAGTCAATAGAGCAGTGTAGCGACTTGGGTAAAAATAAGCAGAGTATGACTGGAAGGGACAAAGAGTTGACTGGTAGCAGTGCACCGAGAATAAGGTCAAAGCAGGGAATAATGGTAAAACAATTAAAATAAAGGCCCTTTATCTGAATGCATGAAGCATTCGTAACAAGAGAAACAAACAAATGCTACAAATAGAGATAAATGGGTTTGATCTCATAGCCATTACAGGGACATGGTTGCAAGGTGGCCAAGGTTCCTGGAACATTTAGTGACCAAGGCACTAAATATTACAGGGAACTGGACGTTTCGAAAATGCAGGAAGAATGGAAAAGCAGGGGGAGCAGCGCTGATAATCACGGATGAAATAAGGATAGTAGCAAGAAAGGATCTTGGCACAGAAGATCAGGAAGTAGAATCAGTCTGGGCGCAGTGTCATATGGGGAGAAATTCTGTTGTTAGCGCCAGCGATTAGCACCTAAAGAGGCCGAGAATTGGGGCGCCAGCCAATTTCTGGCAGGCACATGCGCAAGGAGATTAGCGCCTCGCCCCATATTGATCATGCATTTAGCGCCGGTGCAATATCTTAGCGCCAGCACACGGGCGCAGGCAGATTATGATGTCATTTGAGTGTGCAACGCCTTTTGGACGCCCCAGACCGGAAATTCAGTGGCGTCCCGTCTGTAGCACCTGGCGCAAATAGTGACAGCTTGTTGGAACATTCCCAAGTTCTTCTCGGCCAGGGGGTGGGCGTTATTTAAAGGGGACTGGTGTGGTTTAAAAGCAGCAGCCATTTCAGGAGCAAAACTTCTTCGACAGTTACAAAGAGTTGCTCAGCTGCACACAGAGAGCCTTCTGACCACTGAGCCCGCGCAGCCAGAGGAACTTCAGCCTTCTGACCATCGCCTTGCTGTTGGTGAGATTTTACAATGGGAAAATTTGCTGTGCGCACTTATTATGGGGGCTGCATTAGAGGGGAACGTCCTGCTGCTGAATCATTTGAAAGGGCACTGAGATGCAGGGACAGGGGGGCAGGCATGGCCAGACGGAGGAGGGGCAACAGACATCGCCACTCCAGACCTTACACTGGCAGGGATTTCCGAAAGCAGTTTTCCTACATGAACATGTCAGAGGAGCCGTGTATCAGAAGGCTGCAATTTAGAAAGGAGGTGGTGACTGAGCTGTGCCACCTGTTTCGGCAGGATCTGCAGCCTCAGATAAGGTGCAGGACATCTCTGTCGGTGGCTGTGAGTATGATTGTTGCCCTGAAATTCTACGCGAGCGGCTCTTTTCATGCTGCATCTGGGGACATAGCCAACATCTCGCAGTTTGCGGAGCATTGCTGCAGCCGTCAACTCACTGATGCCCTGTTTTACGGAGGCGGCAGTACATCTCCTTTACAATGACCCTGGACAAGCATCGGGAGCGCGCAGAGGGCTTTGCTGCAATGGTGGACTTCCCCATGGTGCAGGGTGCCATTGACTGCAAGAACGTGGCTTTGCAGCCGCCTGTACGCAATCAGGAGGAGGTCCGCAACTGCAAGGGGTTCCATTCCTTGATTGTGCAGCCGGTCTGTGACCACCGACAGCTGATCCTTGCAGTGAATGTACAGTTCCCAGGCAGCAGCCACAAAACCTTCATCGTTCGCAGGACTTCTGGAACAGACCTTTTCGAGGCCCCGACTCACGCAGGAGGCTGGCTTCTCGGGGACAAGGGCTATCATCTGTGCCCATGGCTGATGACACACCCCTATAAGAGCTGGCCGGCGCCAGTGTGTGTTGGGGCACGTGATTATTGACAGCACCTTCACTGCACCCCGCCACCAGAAAATTGTGTTGCGCCACTGGATTAGCGCTTTAAGAGTCCCGTGTAATGCCTGATATAGCGCCGCAATCACCTTAGGGGCGCTACAACCCAATATCGCGGTAGGTGGTGCTAAATTGTGCCTGGCGCTAAACTTTCCGCATCACCAGGACTAACGCCCCAAATGGGGCTATAACCAATTTCCAGAGTTATACAGCAGAGAAAGAGGCACTTTGGCCCACCGCGTCTGCGCCGGCCATCAGGCCCTGTCTAATCTAATCCCATTTTCCAGCTTTTGGTCCGTAGCCTTGTATGCTATGGCATTTCAAGTGCTCATCCAAATGCGTCTTGAATGTTATGAGGGTTCCTGCCTCTACCACCCTTTCAGGCAGTGAGTTCCAGATTGCAACCAACCTCTGGGTGAAAAAGTTCTTCCAGAAATCCCCTCTAAACCTCCTGCCCCATACCTAGAATCTATGCCCCCTTGTTATTGACCCCTCTACTAAGGGAAAAATTTCCTTTCTATCTACCCTATCTATGCCCCTCATAATTTTGTACACCTCAATCAGGTCCCCCCTCAGCCTTCTCTGCTCCAAGGAAAACAACCCCAACCTGTCCAGACTTTATTCATAGCTGAAGCGCTCCACCCCAGGTAGCATCCTGGTGAATCTCCTCTGCACCCTCTCCAAAGCAATCACATACTTCCTATAGTGTGGCGAGCAGAACTGCAGAGTGTATTCCAGCTGTGGCCTAACCAGCGTTTTGTACAGCTCCATCATAACTTCCCTGCTCTTATATTCTATGCCTTGGCTAATGAAGGCAAGTATCCCATATGCATTTTAACCACCTTATCCACCTGTTCTGCTGCCTTCTGGGATCTATGTACATGCACACCAAGGTCCCTCTGATCCTCTGTCTTTCCTAGGGTCTTACCATTCATTGTGTATTCCCTTGTCTTGTTAGTCCCTCCAAAATGCAACACCGCACACTTTTCAGGGTTAAATTCCATTTGCCACTGTTCCACCCATCTGACCAACCATCTATATCATCCTGCAGACTGAGACTACCCTCCTCGCTATTTACCACCACACCAATTTTCGTGTCTTCTGCGACCTTACTGATCATGCCTTTTACATTCGCATCCTAATCATTGATGTAGCCCACAAACAGCAAGGGACCCAACACCGATCCCTGCGGTACCACACTGGACACAGGCTTCCAGTCACAAAAACAACCTTTGATCATCACCCTCTGCCTTCTGCCACTAAGCCAGTTTTGGATTCAATATGCCAAGGCACCCTGGATCCCATGGGCTCTTACCTTCTTGGCCAGTCTCCTATGCAGGACTTTATCGAAAGATAAGGAATAACAAGGGTCAGAAAACACTGGTAGGAGTAGATGCAGTATAATGTGGATAAATGCGAGGTTATCCACTTTGGTGGCAAAAACAGGAAGGCAGATTATTATCTGAACAGCTATAGATTGGGAAAAGGGGAAGTCCAAGGAGTCCTGGGTGTCCTTGTGCACCAGTCGTTGAAGTTAAGCATGCAGGTACAGCAGACGGTTAAGAAGGCAAATGGCATATTGGCCTTCATAGCGAGAGGATTCGAGTACAGGAGCAAGGATGTCTTGCTGCAGTTATACAGGGCCTTGGCGAGAACGCACCTTGAGTAATGTGTGCAGTTTTGGTCGCCTTATCTGAGGAAGGATGTTCTTGCCATGGAGGGAGTGCAGTGAAGATTCACCAGGCTGATACCTGGGATGGCAGGAATGATGTAAGAAGAGAGAGTGGGTTCGATTAGGCTTATAGTCGCTAGAGTTTAGAAGAATGAGAGGGGATCTCATTGAAACGTATAAAATTCCAGCAGGACTAGACAGACTAGATGCAGGAAGGCTGTTCCGATGGCGGTGGAGTCCAGGACCAGGGGGTCACAGTCTAAGGATAAGTGGTAAGCCATTTAGGACTGAGATGAGGAAGAATTTCTTCACCCAGAGAGTGGTGAACCTGTGGAATTCCCTATCAAAGAAAGCAGTAGAGGCCAATTCATTAAATATATTCAGGAGGGAGTTAGATATATTTCTTAAGGCTAAGGGGATCAAGGGTTATGGGGAGAATGCAGGGACAGGGTACAGAATTTGGATGATCAGCCATGATCGTATTGAATGGTGGAGCAGGCTCGAGGGTCCGAATGGTCTACTCCTGCTCCTATCTTCTACGTTTCTACGTGTCTATGTTATATAATACCCCTAACAATAGCTATACCGTTGTACAGAATATTGATAAAGAAATAGGGAGCTTGCAACAAAGGTAATGCCATAATCTTAGGGGACTTGAATCTTCATATGGACTGGACAAATCAAATTGGCAAATGCAGTCTGGAGGATGAGTTCATGGAATGCATTCGGGACAGTTTCCTGGAACAGTGTATTATGGAACCAACCAGGGAGCAGGTTATTTTAGATATTGTATTGTGTAATAAGACAGGGTTAATTAGTAATCTCATAGTAAAGGATCCTCTGGGGCAGAGTGATCATAAATGATAGATTTTTACATTAACTTTGAGAGTGATTTGCCCATGCCCGAAACTAGAGTTTGAAACTTAAATAAAGCCAATTACATGGGTATTAGGGCGAGTTGGCTAAAGTAGGTTGGAAAAATAGATTAAAATGTATGGTGGTAGATCAGCAGTGGCTAGCATTTAAAGAAATATTTCTAATTTCTGAACAAAAATACATTCCATTGTGGAAGAAAAAATGCATGTGAAAAGTTATCCATCCATGGCTAACTCAAGAAATTAAGTATGGCATTAGATTTATAGAAGAAACTTATAATGTAGCAAAGAATAATAGTAAGCCTAAGGATTGGGAGAGTTTCAGACACCAGCAAAGTTTGACCAATAAATTGAAAATACGGTTAAAATAGAATATGGGGGAATACTAGCAAGAAATACAAAAGCAGATTGTAAGAGCCTATACAAGTATGTAAAAAGGAAAAGAGATGCAAATGTAATCCTTGGTCCCTTAGAGGCTGAAACAGGAGAAATTATTATGCGGAATAAAGAAATAGCATAAATTATAAACAAATATTTCGTATCTGTTTTCACAGAAGACATCTAAAGCATATCAAAAATTGTGGTGTATGTGCCTTTAAGAGCAATTATGGTGTATGTGTCTTTAAGAGACCCAGGTGTGCGTAATGCCGATAATTGCCACTTGGGCTATATAAGCCTGTGTATTGTGTATATCCTTTAGAAATCCCCCCCCCAGACTTCCTTAGTAAATACCTATGAACCAACTCCTGTCTTCAGTGTCTTTATCTACACACGGACACTACAGTGGCGACGAAGTGGAAACGGACTTACCTGCAATTCGGCAGCACCTCAAGGACATCGATTCCTCCAGAGTCCAGAAGACTCAAGGAAGTAAGAGAAACTGTGGTTTCACCAGCTGGCCAAGCTGGTGACAGGTACTGCGCAAATTCTTCCTGGGCGTCAGGCTGGAGCTCCAGCAGCGGGCTCTACAGCTGAGACAGGCAGTGAAATCGGAGGCAAGCAATAACAGACTGGGAGGGTGCACTCGAGAGACGGCCGGCGCGGCAAGCAGGTCAGCGTTTAGACCTCCGTCGGGAACGAGTCTCCAACAGTGAATAAACGGAAACCACAGTAAAACAGCGTTGTTATTGGTAGCAGCGGCGGGAAAGCGCGGGAAGCACCATATCGTTGCTACAGAAGAAAAAAAAAAGCACGGGAAGCGCCATATCTTTTCTGAAATGCCTAAATCTGGTAATATTGAGGCTTTTGATGGCGAAATAGAAGATTGGACCACATACGTGGAAAGAGTAGAGGTTTATTGCACTGCAAATGGAATAACAGATGAAAAAAAAGCTTCAATACTTCTGAACTTAATGGGCACGAAGACATACGGGCTGTTACGAAATTTAATCACTCCAGCCAAACCAAAGGACAAGACTTTTAAAGAAATTGTTGGTATCCTGCAGGAGCATTTAAACCCAACACCGCTGCTGATAGCGGAACAATTCAAGTTCTTCAAGAGAAATCAACACAAGAATGAAAGTAACGCTGATTACCTAACCGAATGAAGAAAGCTATCAAAGTACTGCCAATTCGGAGCAGGACTATCGGATTATCTTCGAGACAAATTTGTTGCGGTCTCTTAAGTGAAGGAACACAAAAAAGACTGCTTTCTGAAAAAGATTTAACATTGGACAAAGCTTTCAGTATGGCTGTATCATACGAAGCAGCAGCAAAAGGAGCTGCAGAGATACAACAAGAGACACAGGACTTCGGCACCCATAAAATGACACAGGAGTTCGGAAGATGTTATCGCTGCGGCAGATCCACCCATAAACATAGAAACATAGAGATAGGAACAGGAGTAGGCCATTCGGCCCTTCGAGCCTGCTCCGCCATTCAATGAGATCATGGCTGATCTTTGTCTGAGATCATAGCTGATCTTACCAGTTCAGTACCCCGTCCCCGCCTTTTCTCCGTAACCCTTAATCCCCTTAGCCTTCAGAAATATATCCAATTCTCTCTTGAAAATATTTATTGAATTAGCCTTCACAGCCCTCTGTGGCAGGGAATTCCACAGGCTCACCACTCTTTGAGTGAAGAAATTCTTCCTCATCTCTGTTTTAAATGATTTGCCCGCTATTTTTAGACTGTGGCCCCTGGTTCTGTGCTCCCCGGCCATTGGAAACATTCTCTCTGAATTCAGCCTGTCCAGGCCTGCCATAATTTTATATGTTTCGATGAGATCCCCTCTCAATCTTCTAAACTCCAGTGAGTACAAGCCCAAACTATTTAATCTCTCTTCGTAGGTCATTCCCGCCATTCCATGTATCAGCCTGGTGAATCGCCGTTGCACTCTTTCCATGGCAAGAACATCCTTCCGCAGATGGGGCGACCAAAACTGTACACAATACTCCAGATGCGGTCTCACCAGCACCTTGTACAGCTGTAGTAAGGTATCCCTATTCCTATACTCGAACCCCCTTGATATGAAGGCCAACATACCATTTGCCTTCTTAATCGCCTGTTGCACCTGCATGCTCTCCTTCAGTGACTGGTGCACAAGAACACCCAGGTCCCTCTGCACTTCCCCATCTCCCAATCTATTGCCATTTAGATAATAATCTACCCTCCTGTTTTTACCCCCAAAGTGGATAACCTCGCATTTATCCACATTATAGTGCATCTGCCACGTATCCGCCCATTCCTCCAACCTGTCCAAATCGCACTGTAGCCTCCTGACATCCTCATCAGAGCCCACCCCTCCTCCTAGTTTAGTGTCGTCAGCGAATTTGGAAATATTGCATCCAATTCCCTGATCCAGATCATTTATATATATTGTGAACAGCTGGGGTCCCAGGACAGATCCTTGCGGCACCCCGCTGGTCACTGCCTGCCACTCCGAAAACGAGCCGTTTATTCCAACTCTCTGTTTTCTATCCGCCAGCCAGTTCTCTATCCACGTTAATACTTTGCCCCCAATCCCATGAGCCTTAATTTTGCATGATAATCTTTTGTGTGGAACCTTATCGAAGGCTTTCTGGAAGTCAAGGTACACCACATCCACTGGCTCTCCCCCATCTATTTTACCAGTTACTTCCTCAAAAAATTCCAGCAGATTAGTCAAACACGATTTACCCTTTGTAAATCCATGTTGACTCTGTCCGATCCTTTCCCCATTTGTCAAGTGCTCCGCTATTTTATCCTTAATAATGGACTCTAGCATTTTGCCCACAACCGATGTAAGGCTTACTGGTCTATAATTCCCTGCTTTCTCTCTACCCCCCTTTTTAAATATTGGGGTAACATTAGCTACCCTCCAATCCACGGGTACTGTTCCCGAGTCAATGGAGTTCCGGAAGATGATCCTTAGAGCATCTGCTATCTCCAGGGCCACCTCCTTAAGTACCTAGGATGTAGTTTATCAGGCCCCGGGGATTTGTCGGCCTTCAGTCCCCTCAACTTACCCAACACCATATCCCTAGAGATACTAATTTCTGTCAGCTCCTCCCTCTCATTAGTCCCTATGTTTGCCGATATTCCTGGGAGGTTATTTGTGTCCTCCTTTGTGAAAACAGAACCAAAGTATGAGTTTAATTGTTTTGCCATTTCCTTATTCTCCATTATATATTCTCCCGAATCGGACTGCAAGGGACCGACTTGGGATTTTACCAGTCTTTTCCTCCTGATATACCGATAAAAGCTTTTGCAGTCTGTCTTTATGTTTGCTGCAAGTTTACTTTCGTATTCTATTTTCCCCTTCCTGATTAATCCCTTTGTCCTCTTTTGCTGTATCCTGTACTGCCCCCAATCTTCCGGTCTGGTGCTTTTTTTTTGCCAGTTGATATGCCCTTTTTTTTGATTTTATGCTGTCCCTGATTTCCCTCGTTATCCACGGTTGAGTCACCTTTTTAGGTTTATTTTTATGCCAAACCGGTATAAACATGTTCTGGAATTCTTCCATTCTATCTTTGAATGCTTGCCATTGTCTCTCCACTGTCAATCCCCCCAGAAACACCACCCAATCAATCTTACCCAATTCCCGTCTCATACCCTCGTAATTCCCTTTATTTAAGTTCTGGACCTTAGTCTCTGATTCAATTTCCTCACTCTCCATCTCGACTGAGAGCTCGATCATATTATGATCGCTCTGACCCAAGGGGCCTCGTACAAGAAGATTGCTGATAAGTCCCTTCTCATTGCACAATACCCAGTCTAAAATGGCCTGATCTCGAGTCGGCTCCTCGACATATTGGTCCAGATAACCGTCCCGAAAACATTCCAGGAATTCCTCCTCCTCAGAATTTTTACTAATTTGGGTAGTCCAATCAATATGTAAATTAAAGTCACCCATGATGACAGCTGTGCTCTTATCGCACGCTTCTCTAATTTCCCTTTTTATGCCTTCCCTCACCTCCATATTACTATTTGGAGGCCTATATATCACACCCACTAACGTTTTCCTCCCCTTGCTATTTCTCATTTCTACCCATACAGATTCCGTTTCATCCGAGTTAATATCCTTCCTTTCCATTGCATTAATCCCCTCCTTTACCAGCAATGCTACCCCACCTCCCCTACCTTTTTGCCGATCCTTCCTAAATATTGTATATCCCTGGATGTTAAGTTCCCAGCCTTGCCCACCCTGCAGCCACGTTTCTGTAATCCCAATCAAATCATACTTGTTTACCTCTATTTCCACAACTAATTCATCCACCTTGTTCCTAATGCTTCTAGCATTAAGATACAAAGCCTTCAGGCTTGCTTTTTTCATACTCTCATTATGAATTAGTTTGGCCCTTTGTGTTTCTCTCCTTTGCTTATTGCTTCTCACCTTTCTACCATCTATTTCTGACTTCATATGACTTCCCTCTTTTCCACTACCTAGGTTCCCATCCCCCTGCCAAATTAGTTTAAATCCTCCCGAACCGCCCTAGAAAATATTACCCCGAGGACATCGGCTCCCTCACAGTTCAGGTGTAGACCGTCCCCTTGGTACAGATCACTCCTCCCCAAGAACTGGTTCCAATGCCTCAAGAATTTAAATCCCTCTCCCTTGCACCACTGCTCAAGCCACGTATTTAGCTTATCTATCTTACTCTCTCTAAACTTATTAGCTCGTGGCACTGGTAGCAATCCAGAGATTACTACCTTTGAGGTCCTACTTTTCAATTTAGCTCCTAACTCCCTAAATTCAGCTTGTAGGACCTCCTCCCTCTTTTTACCTACATCGTTGGTACCTACATGTACCACGACAACTGGCTGATCCCCCTCCCCCTTCAGAATGCTCTGCACCCGCTCCGAGACATCCTTGACCCTTGCACCAGGGAGGCAACATACCATCTTGGAGTCTCGGTCTCGGCCACAGAAACTCCTATCTATCCCCCTTACAATTGAATCCCCTATCACTATAGCCCTATCCCTCTTTTTCCCGCCCTTCTGTGCAGCAGAGCCAGTCATGGTGCCCTGAACCTGGCTGCTGGTGCCTTCCCCTGATAAGTCATCTCCCCCAACAGTACCCAAAACGGTAAACCTGTTTTGGAGGGAGATGACCGCAGGTGACTCCTGCACTACCTTCCTGCCTTTACCCTGCCTTTTGGTCAACCATTTACTGTCTGAGCTAGCCTTTACCTGCGGTGTGACCAACTCACTGAATGTGCTATCCACAACATCCTCAGCATCGCGTATGCTCCAGAGTGAGTCCATTCGCAGCTCCAGCGCCGCCATGCGGTCCGCTAGGAGCTGCAGCTGGACACACTTCCTGCACACATAGTTGTCAGGGACAGTGTCCCTGATTTCCCACATGGCACAGGAGGAGCATGACACGGGTCTGAGCTGCCCTTCCATGACTTAACCCTTACAATACCTTTTTATTTACTACGATTTAGCTTAATTATTGAATTCTACTTAGAATAAGTTTGTGAAAGTACTCACCAACCAGTCACCTACCTGTTTTCTGGTGTTGTATTTTCACTGCCGCCTCCTGTCCTGGAACCTTTTCCACCTAGGTTAGGCTCCTGAAATAAAATAAATTGAACCTACCTTTTCAACTTCCCCTAACCCCTAAAAGGTTAGAGGAGGTGGAAGGGTGGGAGACACTACACTGTAGTGTTTCGGGTTTAGCAACAGCTCCACCTATATAAGAGTTACTGGCCTCCTGCTCTCCCGACTGCACCAGCTGCTCCCTGGTGACGTCACACACTGATTACTATTTACCCCTCTCCTCTGCTGTTGATTTGGTACGCCTCGCAACTGCCGCCGGTTTTTAAGCCGGGCTCCTCCTCGCTGCTCTCTGCTGCTCCGAGTGGTCGGGCCTCGCAACTGCCGCCGGTTTTTAAGCCGGGCTCCTCCTCGCTGCTCTCTGCTGCTCCGAGTGGTCGGGCCTCGCAACTGCCGCCGGTTTTTAAGCCGGGCTCCTCCTCGCTGCTCTCTGCTGCTCCGAGTGGTCGGGCCTCGCAACTGCCGCCGGTTTTTAAGCCGGGCTCCTCCTCGCTGCTCCTCTGCTGTTGATTTGGTACGCCTCGCAACTGCCGCCGGTTTTTAAGCCGGGCTCCTCCTCGCTGCTCTCTGCTGCTCCGAGTGGTCGGGCCTCGCAACTGCCGCCGGTTTTTAAGCCGGGCTCCTCCTCGCTGCTCTCTGCTGCTCCGAGTGGTCGGGCCTCGCAACTGCCGCCGGTTTTTAAGCCGGGCTCCTTCTCGCTGCTCCTGCTGCTCCGAGTGGTCGGGCCTCGCAACTGCCGCCGGTTTTTAAGCCGGGCTCCTCCTCGCTGCTCTCTGCTGCTCCGAGTGGTCGGGCCTCGCAACTGCCGCCGGTTTTTAAGCCGGGCTCCTCCTCGCTGCTCTCTGCTGCTCCGAGTGGTCGGGCCTCGCAACTGCCGCCGGTTTTTAAGCCGGGCTCCTCCTCGCTGCTCTCTGCTGCTCCGAGTGGTCGGGCCTCGCAACTGCCGCCGGTTTTTAAGCCGGGCTCCTCCTCGCTGCTCTCTTCTGCTCCGAGTCAGAGGGACTGCTGGTTCAAGGGCAAAGCATGCAGGCAATGTGGTAAGATTGGACACATTGCACGGGTATGCCAATCTGGGCAAAATAAATCCACTGACAGAAAACAAAAAATCAATAAAGAAAAGTACAGGAAGGTACAAATGATGACGGACAATAGCTCCGAAGACCAGAATAGCGATAGTGACTCCGGAAACAACAGACTAAGCTGTCTCAAATTACATAATGTACTTGCCAAAGAGGATTAGCAAACCATTTGGGTTACCCTCACAATAGCAGGGTCCCCAGTTAAAATGGAGCTAGATACAGGATCAGCTCTAACCGTAATAAATCGACGAGATTACGAGAGGCTATTTTCGCATATACCTCTAAAAGACACATCCATTATCTTAAAAACATATACGGGGCAGAAAGTCTACCCCGAATGAAAATTAAGGGTGCTGGTGGTATACAACGGCAAAGAAATACAAAAGTTGTATTTATACAGTCTACAAGATGGTGGTCCACCGTTGTTGGGACGTGAATGGATAAGGAAGATACGTTTAGACTGGCACTCCATTCAGGCACTGACGGTGACCAGTAAGGAAAAAAACAGTGATGACATCATACCTGAACGATTAAAAGACATCTTGGCCAACGCCAAAGAAGTGTTTCAAGAGAAACTAGGAACCTTGAAAGGCATCACCGCCTCAATAAAAGTGGAAGATACAGCAATTCCAAAAAATTTTAAGGCAAGACCGGTGCCATATGCAATACGTCTGGCAGTCGAGGCAGAGCTGAAGAATTTGGAAAAGGCAGGCGTATTATCCAAAATAGATTGGAGCGAATGGGAAACGCCCATTGTTCCAGTCATGAAAAAAACATTGAAAAATAACTCTGAGGAACAGATAAAAATTCGCATCTGTGGGAACTTTAAGGTGACTGTAAACCCGGTCCTTCACAGGGTACAGTATCCTCTTCCGAGGATAGAAGATATTTTCGCCTCACTCTCCGGAGGGAAACGTTTCACAAAAATTGACTTGGCACAGGCATATCTACAGATGGAGGTTGAGGAGACCTCTAAAAAGTATCTCACAATAAACACACACAAAGGCCTGTACCAGTACAATCGACTGGTTTTTGGAATAGCATCAGCTCCAGCTATCTGGCAAAGAGCTATGGAGCAAGTCCTGCAAGGAATTCCGTTGACTCAATGCTACCTAGACGACATCCTTATAACAGGAGAAAACGACAACGAGCACCTTGCCAATTTGGAGCAGGTGCTCACTAGGCTGAAAGAACAGGGCCTACGAGCAAATCGCCCCAAGTGCGAATTTTTCCAAAATGAGATATCATATTGTGGCCACATAATTAATAAGGAAGGGTTGCATAAGTCACCTGAAAAAATTGAAGCAGTTATAAAAGCCCCAGCACCTGAAAATGTTTCACAATTAAGGTCATTCCTGGGATTAATAAATTACTATCATAAATTTTTACCGAACTTATCAACTATTCTACACCCTCTTAATGATCTTCTACAGACAGGAGTGATTTGGTAATGGAACGAAGACTGTAAACGTGCCTTCCATAAATGTAAAGACTTAATCACATCAGAGAAAACTTTGGCTCATTGCAACCCATCACTACCAATCAGACTGGCGTGCGATGCATCCCCTTACGGCACAGGAGCGGTATTGTCCCATAGATTCCCTGATGGCTCGGAACGGCCGATAGCTTTTGCGTCATGCTCATTGAACTCAGCTGAGCGTAACTATTCCCAGATCGACAGGGAAGCAGTCAGCCTGGTATGGGGAGTGAAGAAATTCAACCATTACCTACATGGACAAAAATTTACCTTGCTGACTGACCATCAACCCCTCATCTCCATATTCAACCCTAAAAAATGTGTCCCCATTATGACGGCACACAGACTACATAGGTGGTCCCTTTTTCTAGGGGCACACCAATGCAACATTGAATACAAAGGGTCAAAACAGCATGGGAATGCTGACGGTTTATCACGCCTACCATTGCCAACGATAGAAGAGGCACCTACAGTAGATCCAGTAGAGATATTCCACTCTACCATAGTGGAATGTCTACCGGTGACAAATTCTGCCATTGAAAGGGAGACAAGAAATGACCTTACTCTCTCACGGGTCTACGATTTAACAGTGAAGGGATGGCCAGCACATGGCGAACCACTGTTGCCAGCATTCTCGCAAAGAAGAGAACAGCTGTCAGTGTGCCGAGGAATCTTGATGTGTGGATCCAGAGTGGTGATTCCACCCAAACTCCAGGATAAAGTGCTAAAGGAGCTTCACGAGGGGCATCTGGGTGGAGTGAAAATGAAGAACCTAGCTAGGGCGTTTGTATGGTGGCCAGGTATCGATGGAGACATCGAAGACATGACCAAGATCTGTCTAGGATGCCAGAAGGTCCAAAATGCTCCGCCACAGGCCCCTCTACATCCAAGGGAGTGGCCCTCATCTCCCTGGCAAAGGGTGCACATCGACTTTGCTGGTCCATTTATGGACTCAATGTTCTTAATCGCAGTTGATGCACACTCCAAGTGGCCGGAGGTAATAAAGATGTCCTCCACCACCACGGAAAAAACCATCACAGTATTAAGGACCATATTTGCCAGGAATGGGCTGCCAGAGCAGATATGTTCTGAAAATGGACCGCAATTTGTGTCCGAAGAATTCAGAAAGTTCTTAAAGAACAATGGGGTAAAGCAGTACACATCCGCCCCATACCATCCCGCCATCAATGGATTGGCTGAAAGGTTTGTCCAGGCCTTCAAGAAGGCCATCAAGGCCATGGGTAATGAAGACATAAAACTTCAGCACAAGGTGGATAACTTCTTATTTGCATATAGGAATGCAACGCATATGGTTACTAACCAAACTCCCGCCATGATGTTCTACAATAGAAACCTAAGATGCCGGCTGGATTTGGTCAAGCCCAACATCCGAAGGGACGTGGAGAACCGGCAGTTTCAGGGCATGAATGAAAGGCCAACTAGGGCCTTCCAGATAGGCCAACCGGTTTTGGCCCGGGACTATCGTACCGAGAAATGGCAGCCTGGAACTATCTGCACACGATTAGGACCACTGATGCATACCGTGGACATCGGAGACAGCATAATAAGGCGCCATGCTGACCAAATCATCAAGTCATCCGAAAAGGGACAACCTACACCACCACGCTATACATCTAACGATGAAGTAGAGATACCCATATCTACCTCCGATCCGGTGATACTGGAGCCCGATGAACCCGACATTGGCCTTCAAGCCGAATCAGCCTTGCCAGAAGAACCTACTACACCACCAGAAACTACTACACCCCCGAGGCGTTATCCGGACCGAGTCAGGAAGCCTCCTGAGAGACTAACATATAATTAATTAATACAGCAATGTATATTATTTTGCATATAACATGTAGTTAATAATTACTTAAAATATGATGTACTAGTTAGCTGGAAGGGGAGGAATTGTGGTGTATGTGCCTTTAAGAGCAATTATGGTGTATGTGCCTTTAAGAGCCCCAGGTGTGCGTAATGCCGGTAATTGCCACTTGGGCTATATAAGCCTGTGTATTGTGTATATCCTTTAGAAACCCCCCCCGCCAAGACTTGCTTAGTAAATACCTATGAACCAACTCCTGTCTTCAGTGTCTTTATCTACACACGGACACTACAAAAATGATGGGGAACCAAGGGTCTAATACGGATGATGAACTTAACGTAATTAATGTAAGTAGAGGAAACATACTAGCGAAACTAATGGGACTAAATCCGACAATTCTCCTGGAACTTGAGTTGTTCAAAATTATGAGGGGCATCGATAGTGTAGATAGAAAGGGACGTATCCCCTTAGTATAGGTGCCAGTAACCAGGGGGCATAGATTAAATGTAAGGGTAGGAGGTTTATTGGGGTTTTGAGGAAAAAAAAATTCACTCAGATGGTGGTTGGAATCTGGAACTCACTGCCTGAAAGGGTGGTAGAGGCAGGAAGCCTCACAACATTCAAGAAGCATTTAGATGAGCACCTGAAACGTCATAGCATACAAGGCTATGGACCAAGTGCTGCAAAATGGGATTAGATTAGACAGGGTTTGATGGCCGGCACAGACACGATGGGCTGAAGTGCCGCTTTCTGTGCTGGATAACTCTATGACCCTAGGATTCTAAATCAAAGTGTGTGATAAACGGATCTTTTTTCAGGTTGGCAGGCTGTTGCTAGTAGGATGCCGCAAGGATCAGTGTTGGGCCTTAGCTATTTACAACCTATTTAATATCAGAGATGAAGGGACCGAGTGTAATGTATCGAAGTTTACTAATGATACAAAGCTAGGTGGGACAGCAAGCTGTGAGGAGAACACAAAGGGATTGCAAAGGGATATAGATAGACTAAGTGAGTGGGCAGTAAGGTGGCAGATGGAGTATAATGTAGGGAAATGTGAGGTTATTCAGTTTGATAGGAAGAATAGAAATACAGAATAGTTTTTAAACCGTGAGAAACTTTCAAGTGTTGGTATTCAGAAAGATTTGGGTGTCCTCGTGCAAGGAACAGAGAAAGCTAGCATGCAGTGGCAGCAAGCAGTAACGAAGGCAAATGGCCTGTTGGCCTTATTGCAAGGGGGTTGGAGTGTAAGAGTAATGAAGTCTTGCTACAATTTTACATTGCCAAGGTGAGACCAAACCTGGAGTACTGAGCACCGTTATGGCCCCCTTATCTATGGAAGGATATACTTGCCTTCGAGGCAGTGCAACGAAGGTTCACGAGACTGATTCCTGTGAGGAGATGGCTGTCCTATGATGAGAGATTGTGTAGAATTGGCGTATACACGCTGGAGCTTAGAAGAATGAAAGGTGATCTCGTTGAAACATACAAGTTCCTGAAGGAGATTGGCGGAGTAGATGCTGAGAGGTTGCTTCCCCTGGGTGCAATATCTTGAAGTAGGGGGCATAGTCTCAGGATATGGGGTAAGCCTATTAAGACTCAGATGAGGAGGAATTTCTTCACTCACAGAGTTGTGAATCTTTGTAATTCTCTGCCCCAGAGAGCTGCGAATGCTGAGTCTTTGATTATTTTCGAGGCGGAGATAGAGAGATTGTTGGGCTCTTGGGGAGACAACGGATATGGAGATCGGCGGGAAATTGGACTTGAGGTCGATGATCAGCCATGATCTTATTGAATGGTGGAACGGGCTCTAGGAGCTGTGTGGCCTACCCTGCTCTGAATTCTTATGTTCTTATAATGGGAACAATGATCGTGGAGTAAAACTTCAACTTGGCACCCAGGAATCAACCGGGCATCGTAATCGACCATCCGTTATAGAAACCGTTTGATTTATGTTGCCATCGATTTCATAAGCAATGACAATCAGGCCGTTTCTATAATGGGCGTTGTCGTGGGCAGTTGTGGATCATTCTGTGTCTGTTTAAACTGGGAGCGCTCAGAGTCCCGGATGATTTTTTATCTGTTTAAACGGGGAGTGCTCACAGTCCTGTATCATTCTGTATCTGTTTAAACGGGGAGTGCTCACAGTCCTGGATCATTCTGTGTCTGTTTAAACTGGGAGCGCTCAGAGTCCCGGATGATTTTTTATCTGATTAATCGGGGAGTGCTCACAGTCCTGTATCATTCTGTATCTGTTTAAACGGGGAGTGCTCACAGTCCTGGATCATTCTGTGTCTGTTTAAACGGGGAGTGCTCACAGTCCTGGATCATTCTGTGTCTGTTTAAACCGGGAGTGCTCAGAGTCCCGGATCATTTTTTATCTGTTTAATCCAGGAGTGCTCACAGTCCCGGATCAGTCTTTATCTGTTTAAACCGGGTGTGCTCACAGTCCCGGATCATTGCTTGTATGTTTAAATCGGGATTGCTCACAGTCCCGGATCATTCTTTATCTGTTTAAAACGGGAGTGCTCACAGTCCCGGATCATTCTTTGTCTGTTTAAACTGGGAGTGCTCACAGTCCCGGATCATTCTTTGTCTGTTTAAACCGGAATCCACTTTTTAGAAGAGCTATTGCTCTGAATCTTCTCGCAGTTCTCCCACAACAAGAGGCACAGCGGAAGCATTGGCCACGTGGCCTAATGGAGAAGGCGTTTGAGTTCGGTGTTAATCGTTAAGTTATTAAAACATTGCAGATTCGAGTGCAGTTGTCCCAGTCACAGAGCGGCACTCACTCTTCTCTGTTCTGAATCTGTTTTCAAACCGACCATTTCTGACAATCCCTCACCTGAAGTATCAGAAGGCCTTTTGCATAGAGAAGCTGATTGTAAATTTTCAACATTGTAGATCTAGGTGCACGGGCAGGACAAGCGGTGAAGGGGACTCATTAAAACCACACTGTGGATACTGGACTGTACCCTTGCATTGTTCATATCTTGTTAAAATTAAAAAAGACCACTGGAATTCTTCAACTCCTTGAATAAACGTGGAACAGCGATCGCGAATCGGAGATAGAAATCTTCCTTTATTCCTCTGACATAGGCACCGAAATAAAGACGAGCGGGAAAACATATAATTATGGATCAAAAACATAACTTTGTCGTTTAGGAAGAAATATAGGCCTAGAAAATGGGTATAGCCCCGCTTGGGGCATTTGTATTGGCGCAGCGCAAAGTTTATTGCCAGACGCAACTTATCACCACCTGGCGCGATATTGGGTTGCATCATCCCTAAAGTTGATTGAGGCGCGAATTCAGGCGTTACACGGGACTCCTAAGGAGCTAAACTTCCGGTGCAACCCAATATCAGAGCGGACGGGCGCAGCGCAGGTGCTCTCAATTACTGATGACCACGATACTTCCAGGCGCCGGCCAGCTCTTAAAGGGCTGGGTCAGTCAGCTTCAGCATCCACACTCTGCACCTTGAAGGCCTCAGAATCGGCGCTGGCCCTTCTCTGGCGCTAATAACTTGGACCAGATGGAGAAGGTGAGACAGAGAGCAGAGAGCAGAGCGCTTCACCAATGAGGCTCTGGAGCAATTGGTGGCCGCAGTGTAGTGCCAGGGAGATGTTCTCTACCCAGACAATGGCAGGAGGCCGAATCATTAGGACTACCGACGAGCTTGGAGGGATGTATGCCAGAGGGTCAACTCCAGCAACATGGTGACCAGGAGCCCTGTCCAATGCAGAAAGAAATTCAACGACCTCACTCGGGTCATGAGGGTGAGTTTTGTTTCTGCAAATCTCTGCATCCCTTCATTTGCACCTGACTTTATGGCTAAAGGGTGGGCTGTGCCCATTGGCCGTCTGCCAGCAAACACCCATCGCCATTTCTGGGCACACACATGCACATTTGACTCACCGCGTCATGTAAGGGCTCTTGCACCATTGGGGCATGAGATGATCACTCAGGGCATCATGTAAGGGCTCGTCCACCATGGAGGGCATGAGATGATCACTCATGGCTTCAGGTAACATAACTTCCTCTCCTTTCCCCTGCAGTCCCAGCTGGCGAGGATTGGCAAAGACTAGCTTCGCACCGGTGGAGGACCTCCAAAAGTGGTCACTCTCATGGATCTCGAGGAGAGAGTCCACCAGATTCTTGGAGGATGTCTAAGTGGTCCTGTAACCGCTGCAGCTGCCGACCCCATTGTCAACAGCGATGGTAAGATTCTCACCTTTTACAACTGTCTCCTTCCACTTGTTCCCCCCGTCAGCATGCTTTCTCACTGTGGACCCATGTCATAGCCTTGCCGCAATCTGGCATCCCTTGCTGCCAAGCTGTCCAAATGCTAAAGCCACTCTTCCACCTCCCTGCTTTCAGATGCTGCATCACCAGCTTGGGAGCCGGGCCATCAAGCTGCCAGTGCCAGTGCCTCCGAAAGCTCAATGAGAAAATTACTGTCCAACAGAAGGTCAGCAACTCTCTCCAGCAACGATCAGAATGGCCAGCCCAAATGGCTGCAGGTTTTATACTAGTGCTGTCCCCTTTAAATAGCGCCCCCCGAGTCCGAGAGGGGCCTGGGAATGCTCACTAATAGCTGCAGGCGGAAAGGTTGCAGGCGCCACCGAATATCCGGTCTGGGGCGCCAAAAAGGCATTGCACACTGAAATGATGTCATGATCTACCTGCGCCCGCGGGCGAGTGCAAAGTGTTAGCGCCAGCGCTAAAACGATACTCAATATGGGAGGTGGCACAATATTCACTTGCCCACCCGAAAATTGGGTAACGCCCCAATTCTCGGGCTCCTTAGGCGCTAATCACTGGTGCTACCAACCGAATTTCTAGGCCTCTCCAAAATATTTATCAACATTAATGACGTGATTAATTAGGCCTAGAAATTCGGTATAGCCCCGTTTGGGGCGTTAGATCTGCCGAAGCCCTAAGAGCACAGCCAGCTGCGATTTAGCACCACCTGGCGCGATATTGGGTCATTGCACCCCTGATGGTGTTTGCAGCGGTAAATCAGGCACTGCACGTGGCTCTTAAGGCGTTAACGCAGAGGCGCTACCCAATATCGCTGCGTCGGGGCGCAACGCAGGTGCTTTCAATAATCACTTTCCCTGAGACACACTGGCGCCGGCCAGCTCTTAAAGGGGCAGGTCATTTGGCATCACCAGACTCATTCACTGCCTTGTAGGCCTTCAAAGCGGTGGCAGCCTACCTGTGGTGCACCAGCCTAGCAAGAAATGGAAAGGGTGAGGCAGAGGGCGGAATGCCTCACTGATGGGGCATTGGATGCTTTGGTTGGCACAGTGGAATCAAGGCCAAGGAAGATTGTCGGAATGTGATTTATGTTTTGGACAGTCTCCCAGGTGTGAGAGCCAGTTATGTGTCAATGTATTAGTTTTGCTTTCTGTTGCCATAGCTTTCTCATGTTTGAAGGAACCACATTTTGTGTAATGAAACACTTTCTTCATTTACAATGGCCATGTCTGCTATTTACATGCATCTTGCCCTTCGCAGGCATGGGGGTATCAGACCGGCTGGAGATCTGGCTGAAGCAGCTGGTACAGATCAGTCTCCACCTCCTTTCTAAATCACAGCCTTCTGACACAGTGCTCCTCCAGCAGGTTCATGTAGGAAAACTGCTGTCGGAAAACCCTGCCAGCGTAAGGTCTGCTGTGGTGACGTCTGTTGGCCCTCCTCCGTCTAGCCATGCCCGCCCCCCTCTCCCAGCGTCTCAGTGCCCTTTCCAGATGATTCAGCAGCAGGACGTTCCCCTCCAATGCAGGACCCATAATAAGTGCCCACAGGAAGGTTCCCCGTTGTCAAGGCTCACCAACAGCAAGGCGATGGTCAGAAGGCTGCTGTTCCTCTGCCAGCGTGGGCCCAGTGGGCAAATGGCTCTCAGTGTGCAGGTGAGCAACTCTTTGTAGCTCTCGAGGAAGTTGTGCACCAGAAATGTGTGCCGTTTTTAAACCACACCAGTCCCCTTTAAATAACGCTCCTCCAGCCCGAAAGTGACTTGGTAACCCCCAGGAAAATTGTCACTAATAGCGCCAGGCGCTACGGAGGGGGGCGCCACTGAATTTTCCGTCTGGGGCGCCGAAAAGGCGTTGCACACTCAGATGACATCATAATTAGCCTGCTCCCATCAGCGGGCGCTAAGCGTTAGCGCCGGCGCTAAATGCATACTCAATATGGGGCGAGGCGCTAAACGCCTTGCGCCCCACCGGAATTTGGCTATCGCCCCAGTTATTGCCCTCTTTAGCCGCTAATCCCTGGTGCAACCAACTGAATTTTTAGGCCTTGGTTGAGTGCTAAATAACGGGCAGTACAATGGGGTGAAATCCTTGTTCTTTTTGACTTACTCTCATGGCATCTGACACCTCAGTTTAATGTCTTGTCAGAAAGGCAGCACTGCCAACAGTGCAGCTCTCCCCCAGTGCTGCTACGGAGTGTCAGTCTGGATTATGAGCTCAAGTCTCTGGAGTGGGGCTAGGCCACGGCTGACACCTGAACTTAATTCATTCAGCCGGCGTGAAATGACGGAAATAAAGGGAAAAATTATAGTGGAGTAAATCTTCAACTTGGCACCCAAGAATAAACCGGGCATCGTAATCGGCCGCCTGTTATAGGAACCGTCTGATTTATGCTGCCTTCGAAATCATAAGGAATGAAAATCAGACAGTTTCTAAAATGGGCGGTCGATTTAAAAAAGGGATGTGCTGTTCGACCAGGATTATTCTGTGTCTGTTTAAAAGGGATGTGCTGTCATTGGGTATTAATGTTCTTGTTTAACACGGGAATGTTGTCGCTCCTGGATCATTCTGTGTCTATTTAAATTGGGAACGCACATTCTCAGCCTGTGTCTGTTCCAAAGGAACGCGATTTTAAATTTGCTGACTGAGCAGGGAGGATCAAACTCGCCCTGAGTGACATTGAGTCGCATAGAGCATGAATGGTCCCGGCTGCATTGCAGGCCTGTGCTATGTTAGTTCATCTCATTCGGTAAGGGACTGAACCGCATAAAAAAGAGGTTGGGCCCAGGAGCCAACCGCATTCTGAGCTGATTTAACTGATCCCTCGTGGTGTGGTACTGAGCCCCGCAGAACAGGAAATTCCCAAGTTTAATTCCTGCCCTGTGCTGAGATCCATTATCTCATCCAGTGGGCTTCACAAGGAGTAGGAGGAGCCGAGATTCCAAAACTGGCCGGTGCTGCATTAGCTGATCTCTCCTAGCATGATATTGAGCCAACACAATGCAGGTTGGGAACAGGCTCCATCGCCGGCCTGTGGGATGTTACTTTACCTCACTCGTGTGTTACTGAGCCACACAGAGCAGGAAGGGCCCAGGCGTCATTGCCGGCCTGTGGGATGTTGGTTCAGCTCGCTCGTGTGGTACTGAGCCACACAGAGCAGGAAGGGCCCAGGATTTATTCCCGACCTGTAAAAGTTAATGTCTGTGTCCTTGTAGCAACTCTCTGCATCCGTGTAGGAGCTGCCTGGTTCTATATAGGAGCTTTCATCATCATCATTAGCATGATGATGATGATGATTATGCTAATGATGATGATTATGATGCTGATGATGATGAATGCTCCTAAACGGAACTTCAGGGTAGCTTTCAGTGTAGGTGTTGTCTGTGGCTGATTCGGACATGTTTGGTTCTGTGTAGTTGATGCTGGAACTGTGAAAGTATCTGTCAGGTTCTCTGTATTTGCTGTTTGGGTCTGCGTAGGAGCTGTCTGGGGCTGGGTAGGTGATGCTTGAGCTGTGAATGCAGCCATCTGGGTCTGTGTAGGATCAGTCTGGGACACTGTAGGAGTTATGTTGTGGGAAAAAAACACCACTCGAGTCACATATAGTCCACGATACGATAATTCTTTAATACAAGCATGCAGGGGAAAGCTTTCGGCATACCGACTCTCTCAACTTTATAGTAATTGTGGCAATGTATGTATACATAATCAAGCGAAACTCGACAGTTGACAAGGATGCTGACAGTTGCTCAATTGTTAATTATTGATCACGTAAGCTTTAGAAGACGTATTCTGTATTCTTTGCCCATTGACACGGTTTCACTTTGCCCAATGTGTAACAAGGTTTAATCCTTGCCCATTATCTCTGTAACGAGGTTTCACCTTTGCCCATTGTCTCTGTAACAATGTTTAATCCTTGCCCATTATCTCTGTAACGAGGTTTCATCTTTGCCCATTGTCTCTGTAACTAGGTTTAATCCTTGCCCATTTTCTCTGTAACGAGGTTTCATCTTTGCCCATTGTCCCTGTAACAGTGTTTCATCCTTGCCTATTGCCCCTTAAACAAGGTTTCATCCTTGCCCATTGTCTCTGTAGCAAGGTTTCATGAAACATATTCATACCAACTGTTACTTATTAACTGCTGACACTATGCTTCTGTCAGCATGGCCAAGCTTCCCATCATGCCTTGTAATTATGCTGGCAGTCTATTTCAAGGCTTCCATTATAGCTACAGCGTTTTTCAACAACATTCCCATTAACACTGCGCTACACACATCAAGGTGGCTACGTCTGCATAGGATTATTAGGGTTTATGCAGTAGTGCCTGTGTCGTACAGGAGCAGTATTCGTCTGTGCAGTAGTTGGCTGGGTCTGTGTAGCAGCCGTTGAGACTCAGCAGCAACTGTCCGGGTCTGTGTAGGAGCTGTATGGTTCTGTGCAAGGCCTGACTGTGTCTGTGTATGGGTCGGCCCTCCCAAGGTCCTAGTAAGCGCCCTTAATCTGAGTAGGCGCTGTCTGTGTCAGTGTAGGAGCTGTCTGAGTCTGTGTATGTGTCGGCCCTCCGTTGTTCTGATTAAACTTCCTTCGTCATTGTAGGAGCCGTCTGTGGCTGTGTAGGGCTGCCTGGACCACTGTAGGCGCTGTCTGTGTCTGCGTACTGCCTGTCAGTGCCTGTGTATGTGTTGGCCCTACCCTGTTACAGGTAATCTCCCTTGGTCTATGTAGAAGCAGTCTGGGTCTTTGTGGCAACTAATTTGATCTTTATAGAATGTCTATCATCCCTTATTGGCTGAGATTTGGTCAGAGTTCGCAGCCTCCCCGTCCGCTCCGGCGCTTTGTGAGGGAGTTTATCAGGTTTAAATTTACAGACTGGTTGAGTTGGTAGTCAAGGGCAAGAGGAGCCTCAGAGACCTCGGGTGATACAGGAGTGAATCTGCCCAGGCCCGACCCTGAATGTGCGAAATTATCAGAAAACACGATGGACGGTGGAGAGTTGGTGGGCTTTGAACTGATGGTAAAGCTCTCCCCCAATCAAAACTGGCCACAGTCATAGAATCGAATGATCACTTCCGGGGCGGTTGTTGCGTCATGTGCTGCCTCCATGTCCTCTCGCTGCCTTTGCTGTTGCGTTGCCAAAATCTGAGACCTCAGGCTAATCTAATGCAGAAATTCCGCTGTTGCACTAGTGATGGGCACCTGCTGCCTCGATACATTACTGTCCTATCAGCTCATTAACTGTCTGAGTTGAACAGTGCAGCACATTAGAAGATAGGTAGAGAAGGAATAGTCAGAGCTGGCTCGGTCGCAATTGCTCTGGGTGTCAAGAATGGCTAACACATGGTTTGATTCTGGAAATGTTTTGAGTGTCCTAACTACCAGCAGCGGACTCGTTTGTCTAGGGGTAGGATTCTCGCTTTGGTTTTAATTGCTGGATTATGAGAGAGGTCCTGGACAAGCCTTCATTTTGCACTCGACTTTTGACCTTGAACTGCCGTTGAACTTTTTGGAAAGATGGAAGAGAAGTTTTCAAATCATTCCGTGTGAATCTCCAGCACTTTGACAAGAGGGTCAGTCAAAATGTTCCGGACGTCCCAAAGGGCTTTAAAGCCACTGAAGTACTTTAGTACATCACTGTTATAATGTAGGAAACGCAGCAGCCAATTTGCTCACAGCAAGCTCCCACAGACAGCAATGAGATCAGGACCAGATTATCTGTATGATGTGATGGTGATTGAAGGATAAATATTGCCCAGGATGATTGGCATCCAAATCATACCCCGTTTGCAGACAGTCAGCCTACAGGGAGGAGGTCCAGCATCTCGTGAAGTGGTGCGCCGATAACAAAATGGCCCTTAACACCAAGAAAACGAAATAAATCATTGTGGACTTCAGGTAGTCCAAAGGCGGAAGTCACACCCCCATCCACATCAATGGGGCTGTGGTGGAAAGGGTGAACAGCTTTAAGTTCCTCGGAGTCCACATCAAGGAAGACCTCTCCTGGTCCCTCAGCACCTCCTCTCTGGTGAAGAAGGCCCAGCAGCGTCTATATTTCCTAAGGAGGCTGAAGGGATGTAATCTGTCACCCCTGATCCTCTCTAACTTTTACCGCTGCACAATAGAGAGCATCCTGACAAACTATCACAATATGGTATGGCAGCTGTAGCTACTATGACCGGAAAGCCCTGCAGCGGGTAGTCAAAACTGTCCAACGCATTACCGGCACCCGGCTACCGACCATAGAGCACATATACCAGAAACGCTGTCTACGGAGATCACGATCCATCATCAAAGACCCTACCCACCCCAGCCACAATCTGTTCACCCTCCTGCCATCTGGGAGACGCTACAGATGCATTCGCACCCGTACAACCAGATTTAGAAACAGCTTCTTTCCCAGGGCTGTCATCCTACTGAGCTCCACAAATAAACTCAAAAGCCTGCACATCTGCCAATGCACTTTATTATGGTTATAGTTATGTTAATATACTACAAGCCAAATGTTTGTTGAATGTTTAAATGTCTGAATCCAAATGTACACTCTCGGGAGCCACAATTCTACATTTCGTTGTACTGCACTTCTGCACTAACAATGACAATAAAAGTTGATTTGATTTGATTTGATTTGTCATTAAGGTAAATAATGGAGATTGGGGAGGACACATTTTTCACACCTACCCGCACTGATCACAAGATCCTCCCCCGTGAGGAAGACCATTCAGCCCATTCTAATTCAGCCCTCCAGAACAACTGCAGTCTTCACACCATTGCTAAATTCAGTTGTTTCCTAAATTATTCAAGGGCTGTCACCACCATCGCTCGGCCTGGACTCCATTCTGAGTGTTGATCACTTTCCTGATATCAGTCTGAAAGAGTTCACTTTTACTTTGGAGCCTGTTCCACCTCGTTCTTTCTCCCACAATGTAATTTAAACTTGCATTCCACACAAGTTACTAACTTGTATATATCTGTAATAACATGTCAGAGATGCCTCAATTTTAGGCTGAAATATCCAATGTGTCGATTTTAACTTCCATCGGGTAAAATCCCTCCCCGCGTGTGTGTTTGTTCTAAGCGATCGGAGTGGGTCTGGTACTGCTGCTCCCTCCTCTGGCCGCTGTGCTTTATTGCACCACCTGGAAGTGCTGCTCCCCCTTTGGCCGCTGCATGGTATTGCATCACCTGCTCCTTCTGCTGGCTGCTGCGCAGTGCTGCTGTGAAATAACAACAGAAAATGCTGGAAAAACTCAGCAGGCCAGGCAACATCCATGGAGAGAAATTAGATTCGACGTTTCGGGTTTAACCCTTTTTCAAAACTGGGAAGGAAATGAAATAGATCGAAAGGCTGAGCTGCGATAGAACAAAAGATGTAAAGAGACATTAAGAGGTATTCAAAACCAGACGAGATGGTAATCGGACTAGTGGAGATAAAAGACGGCTCAGATTAGGTGTGAATGCTACAGTCCTGCTGTGTATGGTTGAGCCTGGTACAACCTCGAGCTCCTCTGCTTTCAGCTGTGTCACAACTGGAAGAGGAGAATGAAGAGTGGAGTTGCTTCGTGAGGAGCGGTCCTCCCAGAATAGAAGGGGTGAAAAGACGATTGCTTGATCCAGTCTGCTGGCAGCTAATGTAGGGTAAATTTAAGTGAGAGGGCAGAGAACCGATTGCAGGAAAATAGTGATGGGAGTGGACCTTTCAGCATCAACTTGCACCGACTCTCAGTTAGATCATGGCTGATCTGCACTTCAGCTATATTTTTCTGCCTTTCCTCCATATAATTTGATCCGCTTACCAAACAGCAGCGTGTCGATCTCTGTCTTGGCAGCAAGAATTGACCCCAAGCATCCACAGCCTTTTCGGAGAGAGCATTCCAGATTTTTGCAAACCTTTTGTGAAAATATGGCTTCGGTTTTGACTTTTGAATGAGGCGGCTCTAATTTTGAGTTATTTCCCCCTTGTACGTGATTCACCAAGCAAAGGAAATAGTTTATCTCTATCTACCATGTTACACATTTAAAAACTTTTACCACCATTTACAAAACATCCCCTAATCTTCTAAACTCAAGGGAGCAGCAGCCATGTTTATACAACCAATTCTCATAATTTAACCCTGTAAGCCTCCGTATTAATCTGGTAAATCTGCGCTGTACTGCTCCAAGGCCACTATATCCTCCCTGCGTGTGGTGCCCAGAGCAGAACGCAATACTCCAGATGTGGCCTAACTAGAACTTTATACAACTGGAGAATATATTCCTCCACATTTTTTTTCCCGCCCCTTGAGATAAAGGCCAACGTGTTTTGGAGAGGGTACAGAGGAGGGCCACTAGACGAATTCCTATTATTATGCCTCTTAGTTATCAAGATAGGCTAAATGATTTGAGACTCTATAGACTTAGGGCTGATCTGTTGGAGGTTTATAAGATGGTAAAGTGAATAGATTTTTTCGAATTGACATTTTGTTCCAGTTCAATAGTTGAGGGATGACCTGGGGTGACGATGTTAAGTTGTATAGGTCAAGATCTAGATCAGATGTCAGGAGGTGGTTCTTTCCCCAGAGAATAGTGGAGGTCTGGAACAATCTGCCACCTCAGGCAGTGGACATCGATTCGCAGAATTCCTTCCAGCGAGAGCGGCACCTGTTTAATCTGGGACCGAGTCCATCTTTTACAAACGGTAGGTACTGCAAGGAATACAGGGCCAGAGTGATTTACTGGACTATTTCTGATCGCCTAGTTAGGGCGGAGAGGAATGTTGTGGAAGAAAAACCGAGATTGGATGGAGAGAATTGGTGTCATAGACTGGCTGATAGGATGTGGGGGGCCGCTAAATTTTGCACTGGCTGAACAGTAATGTTGCCAGCGACTTGTTCTTCTAGCGGTGTGATTTTCGCTCCAGGGTTTCAGCTGACTGATATGTTAGAAGTTTCAGGTTCAAATCCCAGACGAGCGCTGTATTTTCCCATTTTATTGAAAAAACTTAAGTTTATGGTGCAGCAAGACGCATTTTGCCTCGTGCTTGCTGCAGCATTGATGTAATAATAATGACGCACATCATTAATGCATCATTATTATAGCAGGACCTGCCTGTACTGTCAGGCTCCACAAGCATAATTGGCCATAAGCTGCCATTCAGCGATTCTAGTTTGTCATAATATGGACTCAAAATGAAAAAAATTCTCGTTCGCTCTGGTTTTCCATAGCTTCCCAGGTCCCTGTTCTAAGCGGGACATGGTGCGAGTTAGGACACGGGCAGCAGCGTTTTGCGTGACCTCAGATTTGCTGGGGATAGAATGTGGGATACCAGCCGGAAGTGCATTGTAATAGCCAAGTCTAGAGTTAACAAAGGCGTCAATGAGAGCTTCAGCAGCAGGTGAGCCGAGGCAGGCACGGAGTCGGGCGATGTTACGGAGGAGGAAATATGCGGTCTTGAGGAGGGAGCAGACATGTGCCCAGAAGCTCCCCTCGTGGTGGAGTGCGAATAGCCTGCTTCGACCTCAGAAAGTTGCCAGGGAGAGAGAGAGAGGGTCACTGACGCTGCAGTGCATCATTGCACCGCCTACAAATTCAATTTTCTTGTCAATAATCCAGCCTGTTCAGCACAATTCTACCACAAATCAAGACTGACTGCCTCAGACCTCCATCACTTCAGAAAGATTATCCCTCGCACAAACGACATGCTCGTTAGCAGCGGCATCAGACCTGACAAGTGTCGTCCCCCAGATATCTGTATTGGATCTTCAACTTTTCACTGCATTTATGATTGACTTGGATGGAGCAATAGAGCGCTGTAGATCGTATTTTGTAGATCGCACTAATTAAACAGTCCATTCGTAGTGCATTTGGGAAATGGAGGTAACCAAAGGGACAGAGAAAGACGAAGTAAGCTGGCAAAACAAAGGCAATCGAGTTAACTGTGCGTAAGTGTGACACAATCCACTTTGGAACAAAGTAAGATAGCTCAGAGTATTTTCTAAATAAGGGGAAGCTATTAACTGTTGAGAACAGAGAGGTTTATGAGTCCCTGGCCCCAAATCATTCTTAGCTATTAGACATGGAGCAAAATACATTTGAAAAAGTCACGAATATGGGACTCTCATGTAAGTGAAGGCAAACTATTGACCTGGTTGGAAATTGGTTTTGCGACAGGAGACGAATTTTATGGATATTGATCTTGTGCATTAATTGGCAGCACATGACTAGTGGAGTATCCGAGAGATCACTTTTGGGGCCTCAAATATTCACCGATTTCATTACCGACCAACTTGATGGGATTGAGAGCCACACATCCAAATTTGACGATGACAAAAAAGATTGGCAGCGTTATAAGAAGTTTAGATGGAAGCAAGACATTTGACCAGATATTCATACTTTATGGGCAAATCTTTGGCAAATTCATTGAAATATTAGCACGTGTGACATCATCCTTATGGATCTAAATAGGGGCGTTTAGAATACACTCCATATAATGTTATGCTGGAAACAGTCGAGATCCAAATAGACTTAAGGGTTCCTGTTCATATATCATTAAATGGGCATGGACAGGTACAGAAATGATTAAAGAAGGCGAATTGAAAAGTGATACTTATATCTGTAGGATTACAATGTAAGAGGGAGAAATTATGCCACAGCTATAGAAAGCACTGGTTAGACCACACCTGCGGTACTATGTTCAGTTCTTGGCATGACAGCTTAGGAAGGTAGTATTAGGTATAAAAAGTGAAGCGTAGATTTACCATAAGGATACATAGAGACCAAGGGGCAAATTACAATGGGAGATTGCAGAAAATCGGGCTATATTTCTGGGAACTTAACAGTTTAAGTGACGATTTGATTGAAGTATTCACGATATTAAGTGGAACTGATGGTGTCGATAAACAGATGCTATTTCTGATGATTGACCCATCTAGGCGTTGGGGACATAGTTTCAAAATTAGATCCAAGCCTTCCAGGAGCGAAGTTTGTGTGGCAGAAGTTTGTAACACACTTCCGCAAACAGCAGTTATAGCTGTGTCAATTGTCAATCTTGAGATTAGAGAGATGTTTGTCAACCAAAGGTATTAACAGATCTGGAGCAACGGGGTGCAAACGGATTTCGATCTTAGATTTATTTGAATGGCAGAAAGGCCTACAGACGTTGTTATTCTCTTTGTTAAAGGATCAAAGGACGAACGTAGAGACGAGTATTGCAATTTTAAAGCAGCGCCCAAACAGGGGTTTGAACCCTACAACCTCAAGATTAACAGACTGATGCTCTACCGACTGAGCTATCCAGGCACTTGCCAACCAAAGCTCACAAAAGTATTTCCATTGGCTGCATAGCATCAGCGCACCGCCTAGAAATTCAATTTTCTTGTCCATAATCCAGCCTGTTCAGCACTATTCTGCCACAAATCCAGACTGACTGCCTCAGGCCTCCATCACTTCAGAAAGATTATCCCTCGCACAAACGACATGCTCTTTAGCAGCGGCGTCAGACCTGACAAGTGCCATCCCCCAGATATCTGTATTGGATCGTCAACTTCTCACCGTATTTATGATTGACTTGGATGGAGCAAAAGAGCGCTGTAGATCATATTTTGAAGATCGCACTAAGTTAGACAGTCCGTTCATAGTGCAGTTGGGAAATGGCGGTAACCAAAGGGACAGAGAAAGACGAAGTAAGCTGGCAAAACAAAGGCAATCGAGTTCACTGTGTGCAAATTTGCGAGCATCCAATTTGGAACAAAGTAAGAGAGTTCAGTGTATTTTCTAATTAATGGGAAGCTATTAACTGTTGAGGAGCAAAGAGTTTTCTGAGTCCCAGTTCATAAATCATGATTAGTTAGTAGACATGGAGCAAAATACATTTGCGAATGTCACGAATAAGGGACTTTTAGCTAAAGTTGAAACTCATGTAAGTGAAGGCAAATTATTGACCTGGTTGGAAATTGGTTGTGCGACAGGAGACAAAGTTTATGGATAATGAGCATTTCCATTAATTGGCAGCATATGTCGAGTGGTGTCTCTGAGGGTTCAGATTTGGGACCTTAACTTTTCACCGATTTTATTAACGACTTAATTGATGGGATTGAGAGCAACACATCCAAGTTTAACGATGACAAAAAAGATAGGCGTCATTATCATCAGTTGAGATGGAAGCAAGAAATTTGACCAGATGTTCATAGATTAAGTAAATGTGCACATTTTTGGCAATTTGATTTATATATGAACATGTTTTCTCAAACTATAAACTATGCCAACAACGGGGAAGAGATAACAGCAGGAATGTGTGATGTAGGATTAGACGACCAACATTGTGACTGGCATGGTCAGAGTGTACCCGAGTTCAAGGGGTGGGCCCGACAGTTGAGCGACTAACCACGTAAAGCAATAAAGAGCAACAGTTGTGACACTATTTGTACGTGTATGCCCCCATTCTATGGTACGTGGGCGTTGCTTATAGAATTGCATAACTGGAATGAACAACTGCTTGTCCCCTGAGAGTGCACCCCTAGCTTGAGGAAGCTGAGTGGCTCTCCCTTGTGCACAATTTTCTCTTATTTCTTTTAATAAATTCTGTACTTGTCCTCAATTCCGTCTCCATCTGGAGTTTCTCCAAAATCGAATCTAACAGTTGGTGTCAGAATTGGGATACTGCAGGTAAGGACCATAGGAGTTAAACAACCCTGGAATTGACGACTGAGGCGAGAACCATGTCGCGTCCTAAGGGAAGTAGTCAGAGTAAGCTTTTTAGGAGTAACAAGGACACGCTCGTTCACCAGTGGGGTTAAAACCGTGTATGGGCCAGTCAGTATTAAATTACCCACGTGGAAAATTATTCCTCATGGAGACCGTGGACTGACGGAGTTGATTAGACATAAATGTATATTTCTGACTTAGAGTATAAGGTGATACCTTTGTGCTGATAGTGTATAAGAATATACGTAACAATTAACACAGGTCACATGGGTGAAGATGGCAGACCTCCTTCACCAGACGTTCCTGCTATGCCCACCAGTGTCACTCTTGTTCAATGGGTCCGAGAGGCTTATTTGAAATTTCAAACTGAGATGACTAAAAAGGGGTGGAAATAAAAAAGCCTAGTAGTTGACCAGATAAAGCGGCGGGAGTAACAAAAGGAGGCCAAACAAGCCAATTACGGGGCGGATTTGTGTGCTAGTTGGATGGATCAGATGGGAACCATAATTGTGGACAAGGTGGGGGGGCGGGGGAGACAGGATCTGTTACAAGAATTCTTGAGACCCGTGCAGGAGGCTAAAGTCCAATTCCGTAGTCTCCTGCACCTCAAGCCACCAGTGACTGAGAATCTAGACAACTTAAAATGCTGGGGTGACATTGTCGAGGCTCGACAAAAAGAGACTCGAGATACATCGACCTTAAATCCCAGGCCCCGGTCGGGGACTGTAAAAGTTCAACTAGTCGAGACCACCCAACCCACTTACCCGCCCGAATACACTCTTATCTACACCCACTTACCGCTTCAGTCAGGGGCCGAAAAATCCAATCCCGTGGCCCCCGTCAGAGTAAACCAGACGGTAGAGCCCAAAATCCAGATAGAGGTGGACGTTGTACGATGTGCGAGGCACAGCCTTTTACGCCCCAGGAGAGATCCACCGTCATCCTTCTCATTCCCGACCTCAAAAGACACAATACCAACGTCGAGGTATGGGCAAAAAAACGAAGTGCTGCTCGGCACTTTAGTTTGGCCACACAAGACATAAAAGATAATGGCCCAGAGCTTGGTGTCGGGGGCTTGCCGCACGTGCAAGCCCCCGGTCTGCACTCACCCTGCGCACTGACATCTGATGCCCGGGCATGCTTGCATTTCCTGTCACAGGCCCGGTTCTGATGTCAGCGCGCTGTGCTTACCTGATCCAGCAGCGTAGTTAGTGCGATGTGCCGGCTGGGATCAAGGTGAGCAATGTACAACCAATCAGGGTAGGGGAAGGATCATTCATGAGTTTGAGAGTAAGATCTGTCAAACTCATGAAAACTACGGGGGCCCAAAACACTATTTAAACATTAAATAAAAATTTATAAAACATCCCAATCATTAAATTAAGCACAAATAAGTTATAAAAAATTATTTAAACAATAAATGTTTTTTTTTGAAAAAAATAAATTTTTAGTAAAAACGATCTAAAACTAAACTTACCTTATTGTAGATTCTTTAAAATAACAAACCTGTGGGAAAAAAAATTCTAAATTACACTAAAACACAACTTACCTGTAAAAATAAATACTTATGTGTGCTTTTTACAAGTGTAAAGACCGGAGGCCATTAGACATGCGCAAATCCCCCAAAACAGAGGAAATCCAAGACGCACGCGCTGCCCCCTACAGCGCACGTGCTAGCCTCTTCAACTCTTGGGTTAGAGGAGAGGAAATGCCGGTTTACAGCGCATGCGCTGTGCATGCTGAAAACCGGCATTTCCTCCGGCCAGACGCGTGAGTACCCCTTCCGTACTCACGCGTTTGGGGAGGAATTACTGCCCCATTATCGAGGTGAAATATCCCTCTATAGTTTATTAGGATATTAGGGGAGCGCCAAGGGGGGAAAATTCCCTTCCAGGAATATAAAGTCTGACAATGCAGAGTACAAGCCCTCCAAGCGGTTATATGCACATGGGCGAAGGAAGGACCATGGGGGAGAGTTTGTGAGACTTACCCTCTCACATGGGCGGAGGAAGGACCATGGATAAGAGTTTGTGAAACTTATGCTATCACATGGGCGGTGGAAGGAGCATGGGGGAGAGTTTGTGAGAGTTTGTGAGTCTTACCCTCTCACAATTACGGAAGAAGGACCATGGGGGAGAGTTTGTGAAACTTATCCTCTTACATGGGCGGAGGAAGGACCATGGGGGAGAGTTTGTGAGACTTACCCTCTCACATGGGCGGAGGAAGGACCAAGGGGGAGATTTTGTGAGACTTACACTCTCCCATGGGTGGAGGAATGCCGATATTGGAGCGTTTGTGAAAACTATCCTCTCACATGGGCGGAGGAAGGACCATGGAGGAGAGTTTGTGGGACTTACCCTCTCACATGGGCGGAGGAAGGACCATAGGGGAGTGTTTGTGAGCATTACGCTCTCACATAGGCAGAGGAAGGACCATGGGGGAGAGTTTGTGAGACTTATCCTCTCACATGGGCGGAGGAAGGACCATGGGGGAGAGTTTGTGAGACTTATCCTCTCACATGGGCGGAGGAAGGACCATGGGGGAGAGTTTGTGAAACTTATCCTCTCACACGGGCAGAGGAAGGACCATAGGGGAGTGTTTGTGAGCATTACCCTCTCACATAGGCAGAGGAAGGACCATGGGGGAGAGTTTGTGAGACTTACACTCTCACATACGCAGAGGAAGGACCATGGGGGAGATTTTGTGAGATTTACCCTCTCAAATGGGTGGAGGAATTACCATGGGGCCGTGTTTGTGAAACTTACCCTCTCCCATGGGCGGATGATGGAATATGGGGGAGAGTTTGTGAGAATTAACCTCTCACATGGGCCGAGGAAGGACCATGGGGGAGAGTTTGTGAGAATTACCCTCTCACATGGGCGGAGAAAGGACCATGGGGGAGAGTTTGTGAGAATTACCCTCTCACATGGGCGGAGGAAGCACCATGGGGAAACATAGAGATAGGAACAGGAGTAGGCCATTCGGCCCTTCGAGCCTGCTCCGCCATTCAATGAGATCATGGCTGATCTTCGTCTGAGATCTTAGCTGATCTTACCAGTTCAGTACCCCGTCCCCGCCTTTTCTCCGTAACCCTTAATCCCCTTAGCCTTCAGAAATATATCCAATTCTCTCTTGAAAATATTTATTGAATTAGCCTTCACAGCCCTCTGTGGCAGGGAATTCCACAGGCTCACCACTCTTTGAGTGAAGAAATTCTTCCTCATCTCTGTTTTAAATGATTTGCCCGCTATTTTTAGACTGTGGCCCCTGGTTCTGTGCTCCCCTGCCATTGGAAAATTTCTCTCTGAATTCAGCCTGTCCAGGCCTGCCATAATTTTATATGTTTCGATGAGATCCCCTCTCAATCTTCTAAACTCCAGTGAGTACAAGCCCAAACTATTCAATCTCTCCTCGTAGGTCATTCCCGCCATTCCAGGTATCAGCCTGGTGAATCGCTGCTGCACTCTTTCCATGGCAAGAACATCCTTCCGCAGATGGGGCGACCAAAACTGTACACAATACTCCAGATGCGGTCTCACCAGCACCTTGTACAGCTGTAGTAAGGTATCCCTATTCCTATACTCGAACCCCCTTGATATCAAGGCCAACATACCATTTGCCTTCTTAATCGCCTGTTGCACCTGCATGCTCTCCTTCAGTGACTGGTGCACAAGAACACCCAGGTCCCTCTGCACTTCCCCATCTCCCAATCTATTGCCATTTAGATAATAATCTACCCTCCTGTTTTTACCCCCAAAGTGGATAACCTCGCATTTATCCACATTATAGTGCATCTGCCACGTATCCGCCCATTCCCCCAATCTGTCCAAATCGCACTGTAGCCTCCTGACATCCTCATCAGAGCCCACCCCTCCTCCTAATTTAGTGTCGTCAGCGAATTTGGAAATATTGCATCCAATTCCCTGATCCAGATCATTTATATATATTGTGAACAGCTGGGGTCCCAGGACAGATCCTTGCGGCACCCCGCTGGTCACTGCCTGCCACTCCGAAAACGAGCCGTTTATTCCAACTCTCTGTTTTCTATCCGCCAGCCAGTTCTCTATCCACGTTAATACTTTGCCCCCAATCCCATGAGCCTTAATTTTGCATGATAATCTTTTGTGTGGAACCTTATCGAAGGCTTTCTGGAAGTCAAGGTACACCACATCCACTGGCTCTCCCCCATCTATTTTACCAGTTACTTCCTCAAAAAATTCCAGCAGATTAGTCAAACACGATTTACCCTTTGTAAATCCATGTTGACTCTGTCCGATCCTTTCCCCATTTGTCAAGTGCTCCGCTATTTTATCCTTAATAATGGACTCTAGCATTTTGCCCACAACCGATGTAAGGCTTACTGGTCTATAATTCCCTGCTTTCTCTCTACCCCCCTTTTTAAATATTGGGGTAACATTAGCTACCCTCCAATCCACGGGTACTGTTCCCGAGTCAATGGAGTTCCGGAAGATGATCCTTAGAGCATCTGCTATCTCCAGGGCCACCTCCTTAAGTACCCTAGGATGTAGTTTATCAGGCCCCGGGGATTTGTCGGCCTTCAGTCCCCTCAACTTACCCAACACCATATCCCTAGAGATACTAATTTCTGTCAGCTCCTCCCTCTCATTAGTCCCTATGTTTGCCGATATTCCTGGGAGGTTATTTGTGTCCTCCTTTGTGAATACAGAACCAAAGTATGAGTTTAATTGGTCTGCCATTTCCTTATTCTCCATTATATATTCTCCCGAATCGGACTGCAAGGGACCGACTTGGGATTTTACCAGTCTTTTCCTCCTGATATACCGATAAAAGCTTTTGCAGTCTGTCTTTATGTTTGCTGCAAGTTTACTTTCGTATTCTATTTTCCCCTTCCTGATTAATCCCTTTGTCCTCTTTTGCTGTATCCTGTACTGCCCCCAATCTTCCGGTCTGGTGCTTTTTTTTGCCAGTTGATATGCCCTTTTTTTTGATTTTATGCTGTCCCTAATTTCCCTCGTTATCCACGGTTGAGCCACCTTTTTAGGTTTATTTTTATGCCAAACCGGTATAAACATGTTCTGGAATTCTTCCATTCTATCTTTGAATGCTTGCCATTGTCTATCCACTGTCAATCCCCCCAGAAACACCACCCAATCAATCTTACCCAATTCCCGTCTGATACCCTCGTAATTCCCTTTATTTAAGTTCTGGATCTTAGTCTCTGATTCAATTTCCTCACTCTCCATCTCGACTGAGAGCTCGATCATATTATGATCGCTCTGACCCAAGGGGCCTCGTACAAGAAGATTGTTGATAAGTCCCTTCTCATTGCACAATACCCAGTCTAAAATGGCCTGATCTCGAGTCGGCTCCTCGACATATTGGTCCAGATAACCGTCCCAAAAACATTCCAGGAATTCCTCCTCCTCAGAATTTTTACTAATTTGGGTAGTCCAATCAATATGTAAATTAAAGTCACCCATGATGACAGCTGTGCTCTTATCGCACGCTTCTCTAATTTCCCTTTTTATGCCTTCCCTCACCTCCATATTACTATTTGGAGGCCTATATATCACACCCACTAACGTTTTCCTCCCCTTGCTATTTCTCATTTCTACCCATACAGATTCCGTTTCATCCGAGTTAATATCCTTCCTTTCCATTGCATTAATCCCCTCCTTTACCAGCAATGCTACCCCACCTCCCCTAATTTTTTGCCGATCCTTCCTAAATATTGTATATCCCTGGATGTTAAGTTCCCAGCCTTGCCCACCCTGCAGCCACGTTTCTGTAATTCCAATCAAATCATACTTGTTTACCTCTATTTCCACAACTAATTCATCCACCTTGTTCCTAATGCTTCTAGCATTAAGATACAAAGCCTTCAGGCTTGCTTTTTTCACACTCTCATTATGAATTAGTTTGGCCCTTTGTGTTTCTCTCCTTTGCTTATTGCTTCTCACCTTTCTACCATCTATTTCTGACTTCATATGACTTCCCTCTTTTCCACTATCTAGGTTCCCATCCCCCTGCCAAATTAGTTTAAATCCTCCCGAACCGCCCTAGAAAATATTACCCCGAGGACATCGGCTCCCTCACAGTTCAGGTGTAGACCGTCCCCTTGGTACAGGTCACTCCTCCCCAAGAACTGGTTCCAATGCCTCAAGAATTTAAATCCCTCCCCCTTGCACCACTGCTCAAGCCACGTATTTAGCTTATCTATCTTACTCTCTCTAAACTTATTAGCTCGTGGCACTGGTAGCAATCCAGAGATTATTACCTTTGAGGTCCTACTTTTCAATTTAGCTCCTAACTCCCTAAATTCAGCTTGTAGGACCTCCTCCCTCTTTTTACCTACATCGTTGGTACCTACATGTACCACGACAACTGGCTGATCCCCCTCCCCCTTCAGAATGCTCTGCACCCGCTCCGAGACTTGTTTGTGAGTTGTGAGACTTACCCTCTCACATGGGCAGAGGAAGGACCATGGGAGAGAGTTTGTGAGACTTACCCTCTCACATGGGCGGAGGAAGGACCATGGGGGATGTTTGTCAGACATACCCTCTCACATGTGCGGAGGAAGGACCATGGGCGAGCGTTTGTGAGAATAACCCTCTCACTTGGGCGGAGGAAGGAACATGTTGGAGTGTTTGTGAGACATATCCTATCACATGGGCGAAGGAAGGACCATGGGGGAGAGTTTGTGAGACATACCCTCTCATATGGCCGGAGGAAGCACCATGGGGAGAGTTTGTGAGACTTACACTCATACATGGGCGGAGAATGGACCATGGGTGAGAGTTAGTGCGGTTTAACCTCTCTCATGGGTGGAGGAAGGACCATGGAGGAGATTTTGTGAGACTTACCCTCTCACTTGGGGGGAGGAAGGACCATGGGGGTCACTTTTTGAAGCTTACCCTATCACATGGGCGGAGGCAGTACTATGGGGGAGAGTTTGTGAGACTTACCCTCTCACATGGGCGGAGGAAGGACCATGGGTGTGTTTGTGAGACATACCCTCTCTCATGGGTGGAGGCAGGACCATGGGGAGAGTTTGTGAGACTTAGCCTCTCACATCGGCGGAAGAAGTTCCATGGGGCAGAGTTTGTGAGACTTAACCTCTCACATGGGTGGAGGAAGGACAATGGTGTGAGAGCTTGTGAGACTCATCCTGTCTCCTGGGCGGAGGAAGGTCCATGGGTTGAGTTTGTGAGACTGACCATCTCACATGGGGGGTGGAAGAACCTTGGGGGAGATTTTGTGAGGCTTACCCTCTCACATGGGCGGAGGAAGGACAATGGGGGAGAATTTGTGAGGCTTACCCTCTCACATGGGCGGAGGAAGGAACATGGATGAGATTTTGTGAGACTTACACTCACACATGGGAAGAGGAACGACATTTGGTGAGAGTTTGTGAGACTTACCCTCTCGCATTTGCGGAGGAAGGACCATGGGGGAGATTTTGTGAGATTTCCCTATAACAAGGGCGGAGGAAGGACCATGAGCGAGAATTTGTGAGGCTTACCCTCTCACATGGGCGGAGGGAGGACCATGGGGGAGAGTTTGTGAGACACACCCACTATCATGTGTGGAGGAAGGACCATGGGGGAGAGTTTGTGAGACTTACACAATCACATGGGGGGAGGAAGGACCATGGGGGTGTTTTTGTGAGACTTACCCTCTCACTTGGGTGGAGGAAGGACCATGCGGAGAGTTTGTGAGGCTTAACCTCTCACATGGTCGGAGGAATGTGCATGTGGGAGAGTTTGTGTGACTTACTCTCACACATGGGCGGAGGAAGGACCATGGCGGAGAATTTGTGAGGCTTACCCTCTCACATGGGCGGTGGAAGGACCATGGAAGTATTTGTGAGATATACCCTCTCTCAAGGGCGGAGGCAGGACCATGGGGAGAATTTGTGAGACTTAGCCTCTCACAAGGGCGGAAGAAGGTCCATGGGGCAGAGTTTGTGAGACTTACCCTCTCACTTGGGCGGAAAATGTACCATGGGGTGAATTTGTGTGACATTTTCCTGTCACATGGGCGGAGGAAGAAACATGTGGGATAGTTTGCGAGACATACCCTCTCACATGGGCGGAGATAGGACCATGGGGGGAGATTTTGCGAGATTTACCCTCTCACATGGGTGGGGGAGGACCATGGGGGAGAGTTTGTGAGACTTACAGTCTCACTTGGTCGGAGGAAGAACCATGGGCGAGAGTTTGTGAGACTTACCTTCTCACATGGGCGGAGGAAGGACCTTGGGGGAGAGTTTGCGAGACTTACCCTATCACATGGGCGGAGGGAGGACCATGGGAAGTGTTTGTGAGATTATCATTTCACATGGGCGGAGGAAGGACCATGGGGGAGAGTTTGTGAGGATTACCCTCTCACAAGAGCGGAGGAGGACCATGGGGGAGCGTTTGTGAGACTTAGTCTCTCACATGGACGGAGGAAGGACCATCGGGGAGAGTTTGTGAGACTTACTCTCACATGTGTGGAAGAAGATCCATGGGGGAGTGCTTGTGATTCTTACCCTCTCACAAGGGAGGAAGAAGGTCCATGGGGGTGAGTTTGTGAGATTTACCCTCTAACATGGGCGGAGGAAAGAACATGTTGGAGTGTTTGTGAGACTTATCCTCCCACATGGGCGGAGGAAGGACCTTGGGGAGAGATTGTGAGTCTTTCCCTGATACATGGGCGGAGGAAGGACCATGGGGAGTGTTTGTGAGACTTACCCTCTCACGTGGGGGGAGGAAGAACCATGGGGGTGGGTTTGTGAGACTTACCCTCTCACATTGGCGGAGAAAGGACTATGGGGGAGAATTTGTGAGGCTTACCCTCACATGGGCGGACGAAGGACCATGGCTGAGAATTTGTGAGACTTACACTCTCACATGGGCAGAGGTAGGTCATTTGGTGAGAGATTGTGAGACTTACCCTCTCACATGGGTGGTGGAAGGACCATGAGGGAGTGTTTGTGAGCCTTACCCTCTAACACAGTCGGAGGCAGGGCCATGTGGGAGAGATTCTGAGACTTACCCTCTCCCATGGGCGGAGAAAGGACCATGGGGAGAGTGTGTGAGACTTCACCTCTCATATGGGCGGTGGAAGGGCCATGGGGGAGTGTTGGTGAGACTTACCCTCTCTATTTGGCCGGAGGAAGGACCATGGGGGAGAATTTTTGAGACTTACCCTATCACATGGGCGGAGGAAGGAACATGGGGGAGAGTTTGTGAGACTAAGTCTCTCACATGGGTGGAGGAAGGACCATGGGGGGGAATTTCTGAGACTGACCCTCTCACATGGCCGGAGGAAGCAACATGGGGAGGGTTTGCGAGGTTTACCCTTTCACATGGGCGGAGGAATGACCATGGGGGAGAGTTTGAGAGGCTTAACCTCTCACATGGGCGGAGGAAGGACCATGGGGTAGCGTTTGTGAGACTTACCCTCTCACATGGGCGGAGGAAGGAACATGTTGGAGTGTTTGTGAGACTTACCATCTAACATGGGCGGAGGAAGGACCATGGTGGAGAGTTTGTGAGACTTACCCTCACATATGGGAGGAGGAAGGACCGTGGGGAGAGCTTGTGAGACCTACCCTCATACATGGGCGGAGAATGGACCATGGGTGAGAGTTAATGAGGTTTAACCTCTCACATGGGCAGAGGAAGGATCATGGGGGAGCTTTTGTGAGACTAAGTCTCTCACATGTGTGGAGGAAGGACCATGGGGGGAGTTTGTGAGACTGACCCTCTCACATGGCCGGAGGAAGAAACATGGGGAGGGTTTGTGAGGGTTACCCTCTCACATGGGCGGAGGAATGACCATGGGGAGAGTTTTTGAGGCTCAACCTCTCACATGGGCGGAGGAAGGACCATGGGGGAGATTTTGTGAGACTTACCCTCTCACATGGGCGGAGGAAGGACCATGGGGGACAGTTTGCGTGTCTTACCCTCTCATATGGGCGGAGGAAGGAGCATTGGGGAGAGTTTGTGCGACTTACCCTCTCACATGGGCGGAGGAAGGACCATGGCAGCGAGATTGTGTGGCACACCCTCTCACATGGATGGAGGAAGGTCCAAGGGGGATAGTTTGTGAGGCTTACCCTCTCACATGGGCAGAGCAAGGTCCATGGGGCAGAGTTTGTGAGACTTACCCTCTAACATGAGTGGAGGAAGGACCATGGGGGAGAGTTTGTGAGGCTTACCCTCTCACATGGGCCGAGGAAGGTCATTTGGGGAGATCTTGTGTGATTCACCCTCTCACATGGGCGGACGAAGGACCATCGTGGAGAGTTTGTGAGAATTATCCTCTCAGATGGGCGGCGGAAGGACCTTGGGGGAGATTTTGTGGGACTTACGCTCTCAAATGGGTGGAGGAAGGACCATGGGGGGGATTTTGTGCGAATTATCCTCTCACATCGGCGGAGGAAGGGCCAGGGGGGAGTATTTGTGAGACTGATCCTCTCACATGGGCGGAGAAAGGAACATGGGGGATGTTTGTCAAACTTACCCTCTCACATGTGCGGAGGAATGACCATGGGGGAGCGTTTTTGAGACTTACCCTCTCACATGGGCTGAGGAAGGAACATGTTGGAGTGTTTGTGAGACTTACCCTCTAACATGGGCGGAGGAAGGACCATGGTGGAGAGTTTGTGAGACTTACCCTCTCATATGGGAGGAGGAAGGACCATGGGGGACATTTTGTGAAGCTTACCCTCTCACATGGGCGGAGGAAGTACTATGGGGGAGAATTTTTGAGGCTTACCCTCTCACATGGGCGGAGGAAGGACCATGGGTGTGTTTGTGAGACATACCCTCTCTCATGGGTGGAGGCAGGACCATGGGAAGAGTTTTTGAGACTTAGCCACTCACATCGGCGGAAGAAGGTCCATGGGGCAGAGTTTTTGAGACTTACCCTGTCAAATGGGCGGAGGAAGTAACATGGGGGAGAGCTTGTTAGACTAAGTCTCTCACATGGGTGTACGATGGACCATGGGGGAGAGTTTGTGAGACTGACCCTCTCACGTGGCCGGAGGAAGAAACATGGGGAGGGTTTGTGAGGTTTAACCTCTCACATGGGCGGAGGAAGGAGCATTGGGGAGAGTTTGTGTCACTTACCCTCTCACATGGGTGGAGGAAGGACCATGGCGGGGAGTTTGTGTGGAGCACCCTCTCACATGGATGGAGGATGTTCCAAGGGGGATAGTTTGTGAGACTTACCCTCTCACTTGGGCAGAGCAAGGTCCATGGGGCAGAGTTTGTGAGACTTACCCTCTAACATGGGCGGAGGAAGGACCATGGGGGAGAGTTTGTGAGGCTTACCCTCTCACATGGGCGGAGGAAGGACCATTGTGGAGAGTTTGTGAGACTTACCCTCTCACATGGGCGGAGGAAGGACCATTGTGGAGAGTTTGTGAGAATTACCCTCTCACATGGGCGGCGGAAGGACCATGTGGGAGAGTTTGTGTGATTACTCTCACACATGGGCGGAGGAAGGACCATGGCGGAGAGTTTGTGAGGCTTACCCTCTTACATGGGCAGAGGAAGGACCATGGAAGTATTTGTGAGACATACCCTCTCTCAAGGGCGGAGGCAGGACCATGGGGAGAATTTGTGAGACTTAGCCTCTCACAAGGGCGGAAGAAGGTCCATGGGCAGAGTTTGTGAGACTTACCCTCTCACATGGGTGGAAGAAGGAACATGGGGTGAGTTTGTGAGACATTTTCCTGTCATATGGGCGGAGGAAGGAACATGTGGGATAGTTTGCGAGACATACCCTCTCACATGGGCGGAGATAGGACCAAGGGGGTGAGTTTGTGATACTTATCCTCTCACATGGGCGGAGGAAGGACCATGGGGGTGAGTTTGCGAGATTTACCCCCTCACATGGGCGGGGGAGGACCATGGGGGAGCGTTTGTGAGACTTACACTCTCACATGGTCGGAGGAAGAACCATGGGCGAGAATTTGTAAGACTTACCCTCTCACATTGGCGGAGGAAGGACCATAAGAACATAGAACATAAGAAATAGGAGCAGGAGTAGGCCAATCGGCCCCTCGAGCCTGCTCCACCATTCAATAAGATCATGGCTGATCTGACCCTAACCTCATATCTTCTATCACTCTGAATCCACCCGAACCCATGTGATCTCCCTGGAGAGGAGAAAAACCAAATAAAGACCCAATGGCCAATTTGGGAGAAAGAAATCTGGGAAATTCCTCTCCAACCCATCTAGGCGATCGAAATTCTACCAGGAGATCACTCTGTCCCTATATTTTCTACAGTACTTACCTTCTGTAAAGGCGATCTCCATACCAGCCAGGAACAGGAATAAAACCATCTCCTGAAATCTAACACAGAATTAGAACACAATAGGAGCAGAACAAGGCTACACGGCCCCTGGGCCACTCCACTACCCACAGGGCCATGATCATTCCGAACCTAGTCTCATGTCCAATTTCCTGCCCGCTCCCCGCATCCCTTAATTCCCTTTACTTCTAGGAAACTATCTATTTCTGTTTTAAATTTATTTAATGATGTAGCTTCCACAGCTTTCTGGGGCAGCAAATTCCACAAACCTACCACCCTCTGAGTGAAGAAGTTTCTCCTCATCTCAGTTTTGAATGAGCAGCCCCTTATTTTAAGATTATGCCCCCTAGTTCTAGTTTCACCCATCATTGGGAACATCCTCACTGCATCCATCTGATCAAGCCCCTTCACAATCTTATATGTTTCAATAAGATCGCCTTTCATTCTTCTGACCTCCAATGAGTAGAGTCCCAATCTACTCAACCTCTCCTCATATGACCACCCCCTCATCCCCGGGATATACCGAGTGAACCTTCTTTGTACTGACTCAAGAGCAAGTATGTCTTTTCTTAAGTATGGACACCAAAACTGTATGCAGTATTCCAGGTGCGGTCTCACCAACACCTTGTACAACTGCAGCAATACCTCCCTGTTTTTATATTCCATCCCCCTAGCATTAAAAGCCAACATTCCATTGGCCTTCTTAATCACTTGCTGCACCTACATACTAACCTTTTGAGTTTCATGCACCAGGACCCCCAGATCCCTTTGTACTACAGTACTTTCCAGTTTCTTGCCTTTAAGATAATAACTTGCTCTATGATTTTTCCTGCCAAAGTGCATAACCTCACACTTTCCAGTATTGTATTCCATCTGCCAAATCTCTGCCCACTTACTTAGCCTGTCTATGTCACTTTGCAGGTTTTTAATGTCCTCCTCACTCACTACTTTCCGTCCCATCTGTGTATCATCTGCAAACTTTGATATGTTGCACTCGGTCTCCTCCTCCAAATCGTTAATATAGATTGTAAAGAGTTGGGGACCCAGCACTGACCCCTGCGGAACACCACTAGTTACTGGTTGCCAATCTGAGAACGAACCATTTATCCCAACTCTCTGCTTTCTGTTAGAGAGCCAATCCTCCACCCACGCCAGAATATTACCCCCAATCCCGTGATTTTTTATCTTGAGCAATAATCTTTTGTGTGGCACCTTGTCAAATGCCTTTTGGAAGTCTAAATACACTACGTCCACTGGTTCCCCTTTATCCACCCTGTATGTTACTTCCTCAAAGAACTGAAGCAAATTTGACAAACATGACTTCCCCTTCATGAAACCATGCTGAGTTTGTCCTATTAAATTATGTTTATCCAAATGTCCTGTTACTGTCTCCTTAATAATGGACTCTAACATTTTACCAACCACAGATATTAGGCTTACAGGTCTATAGATTCCAGCCTTCTGCCTACTACCCTTTTTAAATAACAGTGTTACATTAGTAGTTGTCCAATCTGCTGGGACCTTTGCTGAGTCCAGTGAGTTTTGGAAAATTATGACCAATGCATCCACAATCCCTACTGCTACTTCCCTCAAGACCTTAGGATGCAAGCCATCAGGCCCAGGGGATTTATCCGCCTTGAGTCCCATTATTTTACCAAGTACCACTTCCTTAGTGATTTTAATTGTATTTAGTTCCTCCCCCCCTATAGCCCCCTGTTTGTCCAGTGTTGGGATATTCTTAGTGTCCTCTACTGTAAAGACTGATACAAAATAATTGTTCAGTGTTTTTGCCATCTCCATGTTTCCCACCATTAAATTCCCGGTCTCATCCTCTAAGGGACCAACATTTACTTTAGCCACCCTTTTTCTTTTTATATAACTATAGAAACTTTTACTGTCTGTTTTTATATTTTTTGCTAATTTACTTTCATAATCTATCTTCCCTTTCTTAATCAATCTTTTAGTTATTTTTTGCTGTCTTTTAAAGACTTCCCAATCTTCCATCCTCCCACTAGATTTGGCTACCTTATATGCCCTTGTTTTAGTCGGATACTATCCTTAATTACTTTACTTAGCCACGGATGGCTATCTTTCCTTTTACACCCTTTTTTCCTCAGTGGAATATATTTTTTTTGGAAGTTTTTAAATAACTCCTTAAATGTACTCCACTGATCATGTACCGTCTTACCCTTTAATCTATTTTCCCAGTCCACTCTAATTAATTCCGCTCTCATACCTTCATAGTCTCCTTTATTCAAGCTCAGCACGCTTGTTTGAGATCCAACCTTCACACCCTACAATTGAATATGGAACTCAACCATGTTATGGTCACTCATTCCAAGGGGATCCTTTACTAGGACATTTTTAATTAATCCTGTCTCATTACACAGGACCAAATCTAAGGTTGCTTGCCCCCTGGTCGGTTCAGTTACATACTGCTCAAGAAACCAATCCCTAATGCACTCAATGAACTCATCCTCTAGGCTGCTCTGCCAAATTTGATTTGTCCAGCTAATATGATAGTTAAAATCCCCCGTAATTATAGCTGTTCCCTTATTACAAGCCTCAACCATTTCCTGATTAATACTCCGTCCAACAGAGTTGCAACTGTTCGGAGGCCTATAGACTATACCCACAACTGTTTTTTCCCCTTATTATTCCTTATCTCCACCCAAACTGTTTCACTATCCTGCTCCTTTGACCCAAAATCATTTCTCTGTATTATAGTGATTCCTTCCTTTATTAACATAGCCACCCCACCTCCTCTCCCTTCCTGCCTGTCCTTCCTGATTGTTAAATAACCTGGTATGTTTAATTCCCAGTCATGGTCACTCTGCAGCCATGGTTCTGTAATGGCCACAAGATCATACACATATGTCATTATTTGTGCAGTTAACTCATTCATTTTGTTACGAATGCTACGTGCATTCAGATAAAGAACTTTCAAATATGTTTTGTAACACTTAGTTCCTGTTCTTTCCCTTTTTAGTACTTTACTTTTTACTCCATACCTTCTGTCCCTTCCTGACACATTCTGTTTTTTAATTCCCCCACTGCTACCTAAGTCTATGTTGTCATTTCTATTTGCTCTCTAGAAACCTCCCCCCCCCCCACTAATTAGTTTAAAGCACTCTCTACAGCCCTAGTTATATGATTCGCCAAGACTCTAGTCCCAGCACTGCCCAAGTGGAGTCCGTCCCAACAGAACAGCTCCCTCCTGTCCCAGTACTGGTGCCAGTGTCCCAAGAAGCAAAACCCATTTCTCCCACACCAGTCTTTGAGCCACGCATTTAACTCGTTAATTTTATTTATCCTAGCCAAATTCGCTCGTGGCTCATTAATAACCCAGAGATTATTACCCTTGAGGTTCTGGTTTTTAATTTGACCCCTAGCTGCTCATACTACTTTAACAGAACCGTCTTCCTTGTCCTATCTACGTCGTTTGTACCAACATGGGCCACGACAACTGGATCATCCCCCTCCCACTCCAAGTTTCTTTCCAGCCCAGAAGAGATGTCCTTAGCCCTGGCACCGGGCAGGCAACACAGCCTTCGGGTCTCCCGCTCTTCACTGCAGAGAACCATATCTATCCCCCTAATGATACTATCCCCTACCACTACAACATTTCTTTTTACTCCCTCCACTTGAATGGGCCCCTGTACCACGTTGCTGTGGCCAGGTTGCTCATCCTCCCTGCAGTCCCCGCTCCCGCCCTCACAGTGAGAAAGAACCTCGATCCTGCAGGACAAGAACAAGGGCTGCGTCTCCTTCAACACTACATCCTGGATCCCTGTACCTTCCTCAATCGTAGTCACACAGTCCTGTCCTTGACCACGGACTACATCTGCAGTAATTAACTTCATAGGTGTGACCATCTCCTGAAACATAGAGTCCAGGAACTTCTCCCCCTCCCTGATGTGTCGCAGTGTCTGAAGCTCGGTCTCAAGCTCCATAACATGGAACTTGAGTTCCTCTAGCAGCAAACACTTGTCGCAGATTTAATCACCGTGAGCCTCAATGGGGTTCACCGGCTCCCACATCTCGCAACAGTAACACATCACCTGCTCCATTCTATATAATTAATAAATTTCTTATTATTAGTTATGAAGACCCTGCCCGGATGTATATGATAATATCACACCACTATTCAATACGGCTTACCATCTTAAAGGTATAAAAGAGAAGAGAAGGAAGAAAACCAACCAACCAGCTGATCACCAAACTCCTCCTTGAATACTGTCTGTGGGGCCTGTTTGGTAGACTCGCCTCGGTGCTCCATCTCCGCAGTGCTGTCTTAGCCTGGGAGTGGGGAACAAAACAGAGCAAAAAACACACCCTCACCTCCCACTTATCCGAACTCTCCCACTTAGCAAAACTCCAGCTGCACTCAATGCACAAGGCACTCCTTGCACTGCACTAGCCCCTCCCCTTTTATACCCGGATTCTACTACCGGTTTAAACTGCCCAAGAGTTAAAAAGCCCTTAAAAAATTAAAATATCTTCAAATAATTGACTTCTTAACACACTAAAATTCACAAAATATACTTAAATGATTTTTCTCCCACTTAGCAAAACTCCAGCTGCACTCAATGCACAAGGCATTGGGTCTTGGGTGTGTTTGTGAGACATACCCTCTCTCATGGGCGGAGGCAGGACCATGGGGGAGAGTTTGTGAGACTTACCCTCTCACATGGGCAGAGGAAGGACAATTGGGGAGAGTTTGCGAGACTTATCCTCTCACATGGGCGGAGGAAGGATCTTGGGTGTGCTTGTGAGACATACCCTCTCTCATGAGCGGAGGAAGGACCATGGGGAGAATTTGTGAGACTGAGCCTCTCACATGGGTGGAAGAAGGTCCATGAGGCAGAGTTTGTGAGATTTACCCTCTCAGATGGGCGGAGGAAGGATCTTGGTGGTGAGTTTGTGAGACATTCGCTATCACATGGGCGGAGGAAGGGCCAAGGGGGAGTGTTTGTGAGACTTATCCTCTCACATGGGCGGAGGAAGGCTATGGGGGAGAGTTTGCGAGATTTAACCTCTCACATGGGCGGTGGAGGACCATGGGGGAGCGTTTGTGAGAATTAGCCTCTCACATGGGCGGAAGAAGGATCATGGGGAGAGTTTGTGAGGATTACCCTCACACATGGGCGGAAGATGGACCATGGGTGTGTTTATGAGACTTACCCTCACACATGGGTGCTGGAAGGACCATGGGGAGAGTTTGTGAGACTTACCCTCTCACATGGCCGGAGGAAGGAAAATGGTGTGAGTTTGTGAGACTTTCCCTCTCACATGGGCAGGGGAAGGAACATGTGGGAGAGTTTGCGAGACTTAACCTCTCACATGGGTGGAGGAAGGACCATGGCGGAGAGTTTGTGAGACTGACCCTCTCACATGGGCGGAGGAAGGACCATGGGGGCGAGTTTGTGAGATTTACCCTCTCACATTGGCAGAGGAAGGACCATGGGGGAGAGTTTGCGAGACTTACTCTCTCACATGGGCAGAGGAAGGACCATGGGAGAGAGTTTGTGAGACTTACCCTCTCAAGGGCGGAGGCAGGACCATGGGGGAGAATTTGTGAGACTTAGACTCTCACATGGGCGGAGGAAGGAACGTGTGGGTGAGTTTGCGAGACAAACCCACTCACATGGGCGGAGATTGGACCATGGGGAGAGTTTGTGAGATTACCCTCTCAAATGGGCGGAGGAAGGACCAATGGGGAGAGTTTGTGAGACTTATCCTCTGACTTTGTCGGCGGAAGGTTCATGGGGGAGAGCTTGCGAGGTTTACCCTCTGACATGGGCCGAGGAAGGACCATGGGGGAGAGTTTGTTAGACATAACCTCTCTCATGGGCAGATGAAGGACTATCTGGAGTTTTTCTGAGACTTACCCTCTCACATGGGGGAGGAAGGACCATGGGTTAGAGTTTGTGAGACTTAACCTCTCACCTGGGCGGAGGAAGGACCATGGGGGAGAGCTTGCGAGACTTAGCCTCTCACATGGGCGGAGGAAGGACCATGGGGGAGATGTTGTGAGACTTAACCTCTCACGTGGGCGGAGGAAGGAACATGGGGGAGAGTTTGTGAGAATTACCCTCTCACATGGGCGGAGGAAGGACCATGGGGGTGAGTTTGTGAGACTTACCCTCGCACATGGGCGGAGGAAGGACCATGGAGGAGAATTTGTGAGACTTACCCTCTCAGATGGGCGCAGGAAGGAACGTGTGGGTGAGTTTGCGAGACAAGCCCTCTCACATGGGCGGAGATTGGACCATGGGGAGAGTTTGTGAGATTACCCTCTCAAATGGGCGGAGGAAGGACCATGGGGGAGAGTTTGTGAGACTTACCCTCTCACATGGGCGGAGGGAGGACCACGGGGGTGAGTTTGTGAGACTTACCCTCTCACATGAGCGAAGGAAGGACCATGGAGGAGAATTTGTGAGACTTACCCTTTCACATGGGGTGATCAAGGACCATGGGGGAGCGTTTGCGAGACATACCCTCTCACATGGGCGGAGGAAGGACCATGGGAGAGAGTTTGTGACACTTACCCTCTCACATGGGCGGAGGAAGGACCATGGGGGAGAGTTTGCGAGACTTATCCTCTCACATGGGCAGAGGAAGGACCATGGGGGAGAGCTGGTGAGACTTATCCTCTCACATGGGCGGAGGAAGGACCATGGGAGAGAGTTTGTGACACTTACCCTCTCACATGGGCGGAGGAAGGACCATGGGGGAGAGTTTGTGAGACTTACCCTCTTACATGGGCGGAGGAAGGACCATGGGAGAGAGTTTGTGACACTTACCCTCTCACATGGGCGGAGGAAGGACCATGGGGGAGAGTTTGCGAGACTTATCCTCTCACATGGGCAGAGGAAGGACCATGGGGGAGAGTTTGTGAGACTTATCCTCTCACATGGGCGGAGGAAGGACCATGGGGGAGAGTTTGCGAGACTTATCCTCTCACATGGGCGGAGGAAGGACCATGAGGGAGAGTTTGTGAGGCTTGCCCTCTCACATGGGCGGAGGAAGGACCATGGGTGAGAGTTTGTGAGACTTACCCTCTCACATGGGCGGAGGAAGGACCTTGGGGGAGAGTTTGTGAGACTTACCCTCTCACATGGGTGGAGGACGGACCATGGGGAGAGTTTGTGAGACTTACCCTCTCACATGGGCGGAGGAAGGACCATGGGGGAGAGTTAGTGAGACTTACCCTCTCACATGGGCAGAGGACCGACCATGGGGGAGAGTTTGTGACACTTATCCTCTCACATGGGCGGAGGAACGACCATGGGGGTGAGTTAGTGAGACTTACATTCTCACATGGGCGGAGGAAGGACCATGGGGGAGAGACTGTGAGACTTACCCTTTAACATGGGCGGAGGAATGACCATGGTGGAGAGTTTGTGACAGTTATCCTCTCACATGGGCGTAGGAAGAACCATGGGGGAGAGTTTTGAGACTAACCCTCTCACATGGGCGGAGGAAGGACCATGGGGTAGAGTTTGTGAGACATACCCTCTCACATGGGCGGAGAATGGACCATGGGGGAGAGTTTGTGAGACTTACCCTCTCACATGGGTGGAGGAAGGACCAATGGGGAGAGTTTGTGAGTCTTACCCTCTCACATTCCCGGAGGAAGGAACATGGGGGCGTGGTTGTGAGACTTACCCTCTCACATCGGCGGAGGAAGTTCATTTGTGGAGAGTTTATGACACTTACCCTCTCACATGGGTGGAGGAAGGACCATGGGAGAGTTTGTGGGACTTACCCTCTCACATGGGCGGAGGAAGGACCATGGGGGAGAGATTGTGAGAATTACCCTCGCACATGGGCGGAGGAAGGTACATGTGGGAGAGTTTGTGAGACTTTCCCTCTCACATGGGCGGAGGAAGGACCATGGGGGAGAGTCTGTGAGACTTACCCTCTCACATGGGCGGAGGAAGGAACATGGGGGAGAGTTTGTGAGGCTTACCCTCTCACATGGGTGGAGGAAGGACCATGGGGGAGAGTCTATGAGACTTACCCTCTCACATGGGCGGAGGAAGGACCATGGGGGAGAGTCTGTGAGACTTACCCTCTCACATGGGCGGAGGAAGGAACATGGGGGAGAGTTTGTGAGACTTACCCTCTCACATGGGCAGAGGAAGGTCCAAGGGGGAGAGTTTGTGAGACTTACCCTCTCACATGGGCGGAGGAAGGACCATGGGGGAGAGTTTGTGAGACTTACCCTCTCACATGGGCGGTGGAAGGACCATGGGGGAGAGTTTGTGAGACTTACCCTCTCACATGCGCGGAGGAAGGACCATGGGGGCGAGTTTGTGAGACTTACCCTCTCACATGGGCGGAGGAAGGACAATGGGAGAGAGTTTGTGAGACTTATCCTCTCACTTGGGCGGTGGGTGAACCATGGGGGAAAGTTTGTGAGGATTTTCCTATCACATGGGCGGAGGAAGGACCATGTGGGAGAGTTTGTGCGACTTACCCTCTCACATGGGCGGAGAAAGGACCATGCGGGAGAGTTTGTGAGACTTACCCTCTCACATGGGCGGAGGAAGGACCATGGCCGAGAGATTGTGAGACTTACCCTCTCACATGGGTGGAGGAAGGACCATGGGGGAGAGTTTGTGAGACTTACCCTCTCACATGGGCGGAGGAAGTGCCATGGGGGAGAGTTTGTGAGACTTACCCTGTCACATAGGCGGAGGAAGGACCATGGGGGAGAATTTGTGAGACTTACCCTCTCACATGGGCGGAGGAAGGACCATGGCCGAGAGATTGTGAGACTTACCCTCTCACATGGTTGGAGGAAGGACCATGGGGGAGAGTTTGTGAGACTTACCCTCTCACATGGGCGGAGGAAGTGCCATGGGGGAGAGTTTGTGAGACTTACCCTGTCACATAGGCGGAGGAAGGACCATGGGGGAGAGTTTGTGAGACTTACCCTCTCACATGTGCAGAGGAAGGACCATGGGGGTGAGTTTATGAGACTTACCTTCTCACAGGGGTGGAGGAAGGACCATGGGGGAGAGTTTGTGAGACTTACCCTCTCACATGGGCGGAGGAAGGACCATGGGGATAGTTTGCCAGGCTTACACTCTCACATGGGCGGAGGAAGGACCATGGGGGAGAGTTTGTGAGAATTACCCTCTCACATTGGCGGAGAAAGGACCATGGGGGAGAGTTTGTGAGACTTACCCTCTCACATTGGCGGAGGAAGGAACATGGGGGAGAGTTTGTGAGACTTACCCTCTCACATTGGCGGAGGAAGGAACATGGGGGAGAGTTTGTGAGACTTACCCTCTCACATTGGCGGAGGAAGGACCATGGGGGAGAGTTTGTGAGACTTACCCATTTCACATGGGTGGAGCAAGGACCATGGGGGAGAGTTTGCGAGGCTTACCCTCTCACGTGGGCCATCCACAACTTAGACTGTGTTAGAGCGGAGATGCACCTCGTGAGTGTCCACGGTCCCTACCACGAGGCATACCGACCATACCCCCTCTGATCAGAAGCTCAAAGAGCCGCTGAGTCTATAGTAGTGGATTTATTAGAAACCAGTATATTGATAAAGACCCGCTCCTGTAGCAACTCCCCAAAATGTCCAGTGCAGAAACCAGATGGATCGTGCAGAAAGACCATTGATTTTGCGGCTCTGAATCGGGTCACTCCCAAGCTCCCTGTCTTAGTGGCGATTCCCGCCACCATTTTAAAACACCTCCACCCATCCCTGTCCATATTCATGGCACTGGACTTCCAAAAAGTATTTTGGACATGTCCTTTGGATCCCGGGTCTGAAGACTGCTTCGCTTTCACTGTCCGGTCCAACCAGTATTCTTGGACCCAGTTGCCTCAGGGATTTCACAATGCCCTTACTATTTTTCATGAGAGCCTGGACAAGGCTCTCCAGCCAGCATTAGCAGATACCCGAATGCAAGATTCGGCCTGTCTTCAATATGTAGATGACATTCTCATTGTCAGTCCCTCTCCCTCAACTCATCTGGACGCCCTGACGTGTGTTCTGGTGACTTTGTTCCAGAGTGGTTCAAACTTGATCCGATCAAAGCTCAAATTGGGCTTCCTCGGGTTACCTACCTTGGTCAGTTCATCTCCCCAGAGGGTGGAACCCTGACCCCCGAAAGGGTTCAAGCACTCTAGCAGATGCCGTGAACCTTCACTGTTTCTGGCATGCAAAGTGTGATGGGATTGTTTAACTATTGCCGTACCTACGTAGCCGACTTCACCGAATTGGCAAGCCCTCTAAATGACCTCCTAAAGGGAGGGCCCCCGGGGGAGACAAGGCTGAAAGGGGAATGGTCACAGGGGTCTCCTGCACTACCTGACTGCTTCTATTGCTCTGCCTGGTGGTCACCCATTTCCTTTCTTCCTGTGCAGTATTAGATTGAAGAGCTGTATTAGATTGAAATTTTGTAATAGATTGAAGTGCTGTATTAGATTGAAGTGCGGTATTAGATTGAAATGTTGTATTAGATTAAAGTGCTGTATTAGATTGAAGTGCTGTATTGGATGGAAGTGCTGTATTAGATTGAAGTGCTGTATTAGATTGAAGTGCTGTATTAGATTCAAGTGCTGTATTAGATTGAAGTGCTGTATTAGATTGAAGTGCTGTATTAGATTGAAGTGCGGTATTAGATTGAAATGTTGTATTAGATTAAAGTGCTGTATTAGATTGAAGTGCTGTATTGGATGGAAGTGCTGTATTAGATTGAAGTGCTGTATTAGATTGAAGTGCTGTATTAGATTCAAGTGCTGTATTAGATTGAAGTGCTGTATTAGATTGAAGTGCTGTATTAGATTGAAGTGCTGTATTAGATGGAATTGCTGTATTTGATGGAAGTGCTGTATTATGTTGAAGTGCTGTATTAGATTGAAGTGATGTATTAGAATGATTGCTGTATTAGATTGAAGTGCTGTATTAGATTGAAGTGCTGTATTAGGTGAAGTGCTGTATTAGATTGAAGTGCTGTATTAGATTGAAGTGTTGTATTAGATTGAAGTGCTGAATTAGATTGAAGTGCTGAATTAGATTGAAGTGTTGAATTAGATTGAAGTGCTGAATTAGATTGAAGTGCTGAATTAGATTGAAGTGCTGAATTAGATTGAAGTGCTGTATTAGATTGACGTGCTGTATTAGATTGAAGTGATGTATTAGATTGAAGTGCTGTATTAGATTGAAGTGCTGTATTAGATTGAAGTGTTGTGTTTGATTGAAGTGCTGTATTAGATTGAAGTGCTGTATTAAATTGAAGTGTTGTGTTAGATTGAAGTGCTGTATTAGATTGAAGTGCTGTATTAGATTGAAGTGCTGTATTAGATTGAAGTACTGTATTAGATTGAAGTCATAGTCATAGAGTCATAGAGTTATACAGCACAGAAAGAGGCCCTTCGGCCCATCGTGTCTGCGCCGTCCATCAATCCCTGTCCAGTCTAATCCCATTTTCCAGCATTTGGTCCATAGCCTTGTATGCCATGGCATTTCAAGTGCTCATCCAAATGCTTCTTGAATGTTATGAGGGTTCCTGCCTCTACCACTCTTTCAGGCAGTGAGTTCCAGATTCCAACCACCCTCTGGGTGAAAAAGTTCCGCCTCAAATCCCCTCTAAACCTCCTTCCCCTTACCTTGAATCTATGCCCCCTTGTTATTGACCCCAGTACTAAGGGAGAAGTTCCTCTTTATCTACCCTATCTATGCCCCTCATCATTTTGTACACCTCAATCAGGTTCCCCCTCAGTCTTCTTTGCTCCAAGGAAAACAACTCCAGCCTGTTTAGTCTTTCTTCATAGCTGAGGCGCTCCATCCCAGGTAACATCCTGGTGAATCTTCTCTGCACCCTCTCCAAAGCAATCACATCCTCCCTATAGTGAGGCGAGCAGAACTGCAAACAGTACTCCAGCTGTGGCCTCACCAGCGTTTTGTACAGCTCCATCATAACCTCCCTGCTCTTATATTCTATGCCTCGGCTAATGAAGGCAAGTATCCCATATGCCTTTTTAACAACCTTATCTAACTGTTCCGCTGCCTTCATGGATCTATGTACATGTACACCAAGGTGTCTCTGACCCTCTACTTCCTAGGGTCCTACCACTCATTGTGTATTCCCTTGCCTTATTTGTCCGTCCAAAATGCATCACCTCGCACTTTTCAGGGTTAAATTCCATTTGCCACTTTTCCGCCCATCTGACCAACACGTTTACATCGTCCTGTAGCCTAAGGCTTTCCTCCTCACAATTTACCACCCCACCAATTTTCGTGTCATCTGCGAACTTACTGATCATACCTTTTACATTCTCATCCAAATCATTTATGTAGATCACAAACAGCAAGGGACCCAGCACCGATCCCTGAGGTACCCCACTGGACACAGGCTGCCAATCACAAAAGCAACCTTCGACCATCACCCTCTGCCTCCTGCCACTCAGCCAGTTTAGGATCCAATGCGCCAAGGCACCCTGGATCCCATGGGCTCTTACCTTCTTGACCAGTCTCCTATGCGGGACTTTGTCAAAAGCTTTACTGATACCATGTAAACCACATCCACAGCATTTCCCTCATCCACACACCTAGTCACCCCCTCGAAAAATTCAATCAGTTTGGTCAGACATGATTTACCCTTGACAAAGCCATGCTGACTATCCCCGATTAATCCTTGCCTCTCCAAGTGGAGACTAATTTTGTCCCTCAGAATTTTTTCCAATAATTTCCCTACCGCAGATGCTAGGCTCACTGGCCTGTAATCCCCTGGTTTATCCCTGCTACCCTTCTTGAATAATGGTACAACGTTAGCTTTTCTCCAGTCCTCTGGTACATCCCCTGTGGCCAGAGAGGTTCTGAAAATTTGTGTCAGAGCCCCTGCAATCTCCTCCTTTGCCTCACACAACAGCCTGGGATACATCTCGTCCGGGCCTGGGAATTTATCCACTTTTTGGCCTGCTAAAACCGCTAGTACCTCCTCCATCTCGATGCTAATATTTTCAAGTGTGTCACAGTCCCCTTGCCCGATTTCTATGTCTACATCATCTTTCTCCATAGTGAACACAGATGCAAAATATTCATTAAAAACCCCGCCTACATCATCTGGCTCGACACAGACTGCCACTTTGGTCCCTAATGGGCCCTACCCTTTCCCTGGTTATCCTCTTGCCCTTAATATACTTATAAAACATCTTAGGATTTTCCTTTATTTTGCTCGCCAGTGTTATTTCATGGCCCCTGCTCGCCCTCCTAATTTCTTTTTTAAGTATGCCCCTGCACTATTTATACTCATCTAGGGCTTCCTCCGTCTTTAGTCTTTTGTAACTGCAAAAAGCCCCCCTTTTTTTCCTAATGCATTTTTGTATATCCCTTATCATCCAAGGTTACCTTTGCTTGTTGGTCCCACCCTTGACCTTTACAGGAATATGTTGGCGTTGTAGTCTCTCTATTTCCCGTCTGAAAGTCTCCCACTGCTTTGATGTGGATTTTCCTATAAGTAGCTGCTCCCAGTCCACTTTGGCCAGATCCTGCCATATCATATTAAAATCGGCCTCCCCCAATTTAGAACCCTTATTTCCGGGCCGTCTTTGTCTTTATCCGTGACCACCTTAAATCTCACCGAATTATGGTCACTGTCGCCAAAATGCTCTCCTACTGACACTTCCACCACTTGCCCGGCTACATTCCCTAGAATTAGGTCTAGTACCGCCCCCTCTCTTGTAGGACTTTCTACATGTTGGCTCAAAAAGCTCTCATGGATGCACTCTAAGAATACAGCACCCTCTAAGGCTTTCACACTCTGACTATCACAATTAATATTGGGGAAGTTGAAATCCCCCACTATTAATACCCTATTATTTTCGCACTTCTCTGAGATTTGCCTACATATCTGTTCCTCTATCTGCCCCTGACTGTTTGGGGGCCTATAGTACACTCCCAGCAAAGTGCTTGCCCCCTTTTTGTTTTTAAGTTCTACCATACGGCCTCATTAGAGGAACCCGCTAATATATCATCCGTCCTTAAAGCAGTAATTGATTCCTTAATTAATATTGCAACACCCCCTCCCCTTTTACACCCCCCTCTGTCTCGCCTGAAGATTCTATACCCCGGAATATTGGGTTGCCAGTCCTGACCCTCCCTCAACCATGTCTCCGTGATAGCAACAATATCGTACTCCCATGTGTTCAACAACAACTTCAGTTCATCCACCTTATTTGCAAGACTCCTTGCATTAAAATAAATGCCTTCCAGACTTGCCATATTCCCTTTTGCCTTTACATATTTGCTCTGCCTTCCCTGCTGACTTGTTTTATCCTGCGTATTTGGCTGTAAATCACCCCCTACTATAGTTCCACTCTGTATCCCATCCCCCTGCCAAGTTAGTCTAACCCCACCCCCCGCCAGCAATGCTAGCAAACCTCCCCGCAAGGATATTGGTCCCCCTCTGGTTCAGGTGTAAACCGTCCGACTTGTACAAGTCCCACCTTTACCAGAAGCAGACCCAGTGATCCAGGAAACTAAAGCCTTCCCTCCTGCACCATCCCTTTAGACACGCATTCATCTGTTCTATCTTCCTATTCCTATACTCACTAGCACGTGGCTCCAGGAGTAATCCAGAGATTAAACCTTTGAGGACCTGCTCTTTAATCTTCCACCGAGCTCCCTAAATTCTTGCTGCAGGACCTCATCCCTCTTTTTATCTATGTCGTTGGTACCAATGTGGACCACGACCTCTGGCTGTTCACCCTCCCCCTCCAGAATGCCCTGCAGCCGCTCAGTAACATTTTTGACCCTGGCACCAGGGAGGCAACAAACCATCCTGGATTCACATCTACGGCCACAGAAACGCCTATCTGTTCCCCTTACTATAGAATCCCCTACCACTATTGCTCTCCCACTCCTTTTCCACCCTTCCAGGGCAGCAGGAGCAACCCCAGTGCCAGGAAGTTGGCTGCTGCTGCCTTCCCCTGGTGAGTCATCCCCCTCAACAGTATCCAAATCGGTATACCTGTTTCAGAGGGGAATGGTCACAGGGGTCTACTGCACTACCTGCCTGCTTCTATTGCTCTGCCGAGTGGTCACCCATTTCCTTTCTTCCTGTGCAGTATTAGATTGAAATGCTGTATTAGATTGAAATTTTGTATTGTATTGAAGTGCTGTATTAGATTGAAGTGCGGTATTAGATTGAAATGTTGTATTAGATTAAAGTGCTGTATTAGATTGAAGTGCTGCATTAGTTTGAAGTATTGTATTAGATTGAAGTGCTGTATTAGTTTGAAATGTTATATTAGATTAAAGTGCCGTATAAGATTGAAGTGCTGTATTAGGCTGAAGTGCTGTATTAGATGGAATTGCTGCATTAGATAGAAGTGCTGTATTAGGTTGAAGTGCTGTATTAGATTGAAGTGATGTATTAGATTGATTGCTGTATTAGATTGAAGTGCTGTATTAGATTGAAGTGCTGTATTAGATGAAGTGCAGTATTAGATTGAAGTGCTGTATTAGATTTATGTGCTGTAACAGATTAAAGTGCTGTATTAGATTGAAGTGCTGTATTAGATTGAAGTGCGGAATTAGATTGATGTGCTGAATTAGATTGAAGTGCTGTATTAGATTGACGTGCTGTATTAGATTGAAGCGATGCATTAGATTGAAGTGCTGTATCAGATTGAAGTGCTGTATTAGATTGAAGTGTTGTGTTTGATTGAAGTGCTGTATTAGATTGAAGTGTTGTATTAGATTGAAGTGCTTTATTAGATTGAAATGCTGTTTTAGATTGAAGTGCTGTTTTAGATTGATGTGCTGTTTTAGCTTGAAGTGTTGTATTTGATTGAAGTGCTGTATTAGATTGAAGTTCTGTATTAGATTTTAGTGCTGTATTAGATTCAAGTGCTGTATTAGATTGAAGTGCTGTTTTAGATTGAAGTGCTGTATTAGCTTGAAGTGCTGTATTTGATTGAAGTGCTGTACTAGATTGAAGTGCTGTACTAGATTGAAGTGCTGTATTAGATTGAAGTGTTGCATTAGATTGAAGTGTTGTGTTAGATTGAAGTGCAGTATTAGATTGAAGTGCTGTATTAGATTAAAGTGCTGTATTAGATTGAAGTGCTATGTTAGATTGAAGTGCAGTATTAGATTAAAGTTTTGTATCAGATTGAAGTTTTGTGTTAGATTGAAGTGCTGCATTAGATTGAAGTGCTGTATTAGACTGAAGTGCTGTATTAGATTGAAGTGCTGTATTAGACTGAAGTGCTGGTTTAGACTGAAGAGCTGTATTAGATTGAAGTGCTGTATTAGATTGAGGTGCTGTATTAGATTGAAGTGCTGTATTAGATTGAAATGCTGTATTAGATTGAAGTGCTGTATTAGATTGAAGTGATGTATTAGATTGAAGTGCTGTATTAGATTGAGGTGCTGCATTAAATTGAAGTGCTGTATTAGATTGAAGTGCTGTTTAGATTGAAGTGCTGTATTAGATTGAAGTGCTGTATTAGATTGAAGTGCTATATTAGATTGATGTGCTGTATTAGATTGAAGTGCTGTATTAGATTGAAGTGCTATATTAGATTGATGTGCTGTATTAGATTGAAGAGCTGTATTAGATAGACGTGCTGTCTTAGATTGAAGTGTTGTATTAGATTGAAGTGCATTATTAGATTGAAGTGCATTATTAGATAGAAGTACTGTATTAGATTGAAGTGCTGTATTAGAGTGAAGTGCTGTATTAGATTGAAGTGTTGTATTAGATTGAAGTGCTTTATTAGATTGAAGTGCTGTATTAGATTGAAGTGATGTATTCGATTGAACTGCTCTATTAGATTGAAGTTCTCTATTAGATTAAAGTGCGGTATTAGATTGAAGTGCGGTATTAGATTGAAGTGCTGTATTAGATTGAAGTGCTGTATTAGACTGAAGTGCTGTATTAGATTGAAGTGCTGTATTAGGGCAGCACGGTGGCATAGTGGTTAGCACTGTTGCCTCACAGCGCCAGGGACCCGGGTTCGAATCCGGCCTCGGGTGACTGTCTGTGTGGAGTTTGCACATTCTCCCCGTGTTTGCGTGGGTTTCCTCCGGGTGCTCCGGTTTCCTCCCACAGTCCAAAGATGTGCGGGTTAGGTTGATTGGCTATGATAAATTGACCTTTAGTGTTAGGGGATTAAAATGTGTGGGGTTACGGAGATAGGGTGGGATATGTGTTGGTGTAGGGGTTGCGGGGATCGGGTGGGATGTGTGTCGGTGCAGGCTCGATGGGCCGAAATGGCCTCTATCTGCACTGTGGGGTTTCTGTGATTCTGTGATTAGATTGAAGTGCAGTATTAGATTGAAGTGCTGTACTAGATTGAAATGTTGTATTAAATTAACGTGCTGTATTAGATTGAAGTGCTGTATTAGACTTTATTCCTGCATTAGATTGAAGTGCTTTATAAGATTGAAGTGCTGTATTAGATTGAAGTGCTGTATCAGATTGAAGTCCTGTATCAGATTGAAGTGCTGTATTAGATTGAAGATCAAGATAAAAAATCACGGGATTGGGGGTAATATACTGGCATGTGTGGAAGATTGGCTATCTAACAGAAAACAAAGAGTTGGGATAAATGGTTCATTCTCGGGCTGGCAATCAGTAACTAGTGGTGTTCGCAGGGGTCACTGCTGGGACCCCAACTCTTTACAATCTATATTAACGATTTGAGTAAGGGACCGAGTGCAACATATCCAAGCTTGCCGACGATACAAAGGTGGGAGGGAAAGCAGTGAGTGAGGAGGACAAAAAAAACCTGCAAAAGGACATAGACAGGCTCAGTGAGTGGGCAGAGATTTGGCAGATGCAACATAATGTTGGAAAGTGTGAGGTTATGCACTTTGGCAGAAAAAATCAAAGAGCAAGTTATTATCTAAATGGAGAGAAACTGCAAAGTGCTACAGTACAAAGGGATCTGGGGGTCCTGGTGCATGAAACACAAAAAGTTAATATGCAGGTGCAGCAGGTGATCAGGAAGGCCAATGGAATCTTGGCTTTTATTGCAAGGGGGATGGAGTATAAAAACAGGGAAGTCTTGCTGCAGTTATATAGGGTATTGGTGAGGCCACACCTGGAAAACTGCGTGCAGTTTTGGTTTCCATATTTAAGAAAAGATATACTTGCTCTCGAGGCGGTTCAGAGAAGGTGCACTCGGTTGATTCCGTAGATGAGTGTGTTGATGAATGAGGAAAGGTTGAGTAGGTTGGGACTCTACTCATTGGAGTTCAGAAGAATGAGTTGCGATCGGGTGGATGCGGGGAGGATATTTCCACTGATGGTGAGACTAGAACTAGGGGGCATAATCTAAGAATAAGGGGCTACCCTTTCAAAACAGAGATGAGGAGAAACTTCTTCACTCAGAGGGTAGTAAATCTATTGAATTTGCTACCCCAGAGAACTGTGGAAGCTGCAACATTAAATACATTTAAAATGGAGATAGAGAGTTTCCCAGCAGATACGGGAATTAGGGGTTATGGGGAGAGGGCAGTGAAGTGGATGTGAGTCTAGATTCGGATCAGCCATGATCCTATTGAATGGCGGAGTAGGCCCGAGGGGCCGTATGGCCTACTCCTGCTCCTACTTCTTATGTTCTTATGTTCTTATTAAGAAATATATCCAACTCCTTCTTGAATATATTTAATGAATTGTCCTCTACTGCATTCTGTGGTAAAGAATTCCACAGGAACAACACTCTCTGGGTGAAGAAATTCCTCCTCATCTCTGCCCTAAATGGCTTACCCGTTATCCTTAGAATGTGACACTTGTTTCTGGACTCCCCGGCCATCTGGAGCATTCTTCCTGCGTCTAGTCTGTCTAGTCCTGTTAGAATTTTATAAGTTTAAATGAGATACCCTCTCATTATTCTAAAGTCCAGCGAGTACAAGTCCAATCGACCCAATCTCTCCTCATACGTCATTCCTGCCTCCCAGGTATCAGTCTGGTGCATCTTCGCTGCACTCCCTCCATGGCAAGAATATCTTTCCGCAGATATGGCGACCAAAACAGCACACAATACTCAAGTTGTGGTCTCACCAAGGCCCTGTACAACTGCAGCAAGACACCCTTGTGCCCGTACTTGAACACTCTCGCTACGAAGGCCAACATGCTATTTGCCTTCTTAACCACCTGCTGCACCTGCATGCTTACCTTCAGCGACTGCTGCACAAGGACATTCATGACTCGTTGCAGTTACCCTTCTCCCAATCTATTGCCGTTCAGATAATAATCTGCCTTCCTATTTTTGCCACCAAAGTGCATAACCTCGCATTTATCCATATTATACTTCATCTGCCATGCTTCTGTCCAATCACCCAGCCTGTCCAAATCATACTGGATTTTATCGGCATTCTCGTCACAGCAAAAACGCCCACCCAGCATTATGTCGTCTGCAAACTTGGAGATATTACATCTAGTTCCCTCGTCTAGATCATTTATATTTATTGTGAATAGCTGGGGTCCAAGGACCGATCCCTGCGATACCCTACTAGTCACTGCCTGCCACTCGGAAAAAGACCCATTTATTCCAGCTGTTTGCTTCCTGTTTGCCAACCAGTTCTCTAACCATGTCAGTACCTTGCCCACAATCCCATGTTCTTTAACTTTAGATGCTAATCTCCTATGCGGGTCCACATATAAAGCCTTCTGAAAGTCCAAATACACCACATCCACTGGTTCTCCCTTATTTATTCTACCAGTTATATCGCCAAAAGTTTCCAGTAGTTTAGTCAAGCACGATTTACCTTTTGTAAATCCGTGTTGACTTTGTCCGATCCTGTCACTGTTTTCCAAGTGCTCTGCTATTACATCTTTAATAATGGAATCTAACATTTCCCCCACTACCGATGTCCGTCTTACCGGTCTGTAATTCCCCGTTTTCTCTCTAACACCTTTTTTGAATAGTGTGTTAACGTTCGCTACCCTCCAATCCATGGGAACTGTTCCAGAGTATTTCAAATTTTGGAAGATGATGAGCAATGCATCTACTATTTCCAGGTCCACTTCCTTAAGTACCCTAGGATGTAGATTATCAGGCCCTCGGGATTTATCCGCCTTCAATCCCGTCAATTTCCCTAGCCCCATTTCTCTACAAATACTGATTTATTTCAGTTCCATCCTCTCATTAGTCCCTATATTCCCCGACATCTCTGGGAGGTTATTTGTGTCCTACTTTGTGCAGACTGAACCAAAGTATGTATTTAATTGGTGAGCCATTTCTTTGCTCCCCATTATAAATTCCCCTGATTCTGACTGCAAGGGACCTATGCTTGACTTCACCAATATTTTTCTCTTCACACATCTATAAAAGTTTTTACAGTCAGTTTTTATGTTCCATGCAAGCTTACTCTCATCCTCAAGTTTCCCCCTCTTAATTAATCCCTTTGTCCTCCTTTGCTGCATTCTAAACTGCTCCAAATCCTCAGGTTTACTACTTTTCCTTGCCAATTTTTATGTCCTCTCCTTGGGTCTTACACTATCCCTAGTTTCCCTTGTTAGCCACGGTTGATTCACATTGTTTGTTTTAATTATATGCCAAACCGGGAGGAACAAATTCTGTAGCTCATCCATGTGATCATTGAATGTTTGCCATTGCCTATCCAACGTCAACACTTTGCGTAACATTCCTCAATCAATCCTACCCAACTCGCACCTCATACCATTGTAATTTGCTTTATTTAAATTCATGACCCTAGTCTCTGAGTCAACTAATTCACTCTCCATCTTAATGACGAATTCTATCATATGATCGCTTCGATCCAAGGGGCCTTGCACAACAAGATTGCTAATTAATCCTTTCTCATTACATAATAACCAGTCTAAGATGGCCTGGTCTCAATTGGTTCCGCGACATATTAGTCCAGGAAACCATCCCGTATACACTCCAGGAATTCCTCCTCCACAGTATTATTACTAATTTGATTAGCCCAATCTATATTTAGATTAAAGTCACCCATGATAACTCCATTGCCCTTATTGCACGCATCTCTAATTTCCCGTTTAATGCCATCCCCAACCTCTGCATTACAGTGTGGAGGTCTGTATACCACTCCCACTAACGTTTTCTGCACCTTTGCATTTCTCAGTTTTACCCCTACAGATTCCACATCATCAGAGCTAATATCCTTCCTTTCAATTGTGTTAATGATCTCTTTACCCAGCAATGCTACCCCACCACCTTTTCATTTTTGCCTATCATTCCTGAATATTGAATACCCCTGAATGTGGAGTTCCCAGCCTTGGTCTCCGTGGAGCCATGTTACAGCAATCCCAATCATATCATATCCATTTACCTCTATTTGCGCATCTAATTCTTCCACCTTATTACGAATGCTCCTCGGATTAAGACACAAGGCCTTCAGGCTTGTTTTTTTATTACTCTTGCACGTTTTAGAATTATTATGTACTGTGGCCATGTTTGAGCGACACCCTTGATTTCCTGTCTTTTGCTTCTATAATTGTTTCCCTTTCCTCTGTCTCCCTGCTCAGGTTTCCAACCCTCCGCTATTTTAGTTAAACCCTCCCCGGAGCACTAGCAAACACTCCCCCTAGGAAATCGGTCCCGGCCCTGCCCAGGTGCAAACCGTCCGGTTTCTACTGGTCCCACCTTTCCCAGAAGCTGTTCCAATGTCCCAAGAATTTGAATCCCTTCCCCTTGCACCATTCCTCTAGCCACATATTCAGCTGAAATATCCTAATATTTCTACTCGGACTATCACGTGGCACTGGTAGCAATCTTGAGATTACTACCTTTGAGGTCCTATTTTTTAATTCACCTCCAAACTCCCTATATTCAGCTTTGAGGAACTCATCCCGTTTTGTGCCTATAGCTTTGGTACCTATATGCACAACGACAACTGACTGTTCACCCTCCCCTTCCAAAATGTTCTGCAGCCGGTCTGAGACATCCTTGACCCTTGCACCAGGGAGGCAACACACCATCCTGGAGTCAGGTTTGCGGCCGCAGAAACGCCTATCTATTCCCCTTACAATAGAATCCCCTATTACTGTAGCTCTCCCACTCTATTTCCTCCCGTCCTGTGCAGCAGAACCACCCATGGTGCCAGGAAGTTGGCTGCTATTGCCTACTCCAGATAAGCCATCCTCCCCAACAATATCAAAAGCAGTATATCTGTTTGAGAGGTCGATGGTCACAGGGGACCCCTGAACTACTTGCCTGCGCCTACTAATCTGCCTGGTGGTCACCCATTTTCGTCCTGCCTGTGTAGCCTTTATCTGCGGTGTGACCAACTCTCTAAACATGCAATCCACGACATCTTCAGCATCGCAAATGCTCCAGTATGTATCCATTCGCAGCTCCAGCGCCGCAATGCCATCTGTCTGTAAGTAGCTGCAGCTGGATACACTTCCTGCACACGTTCCCGTCAGGGACACAGGAAGTGTCCCTGATTTCCCACATAGTGCAGGAAAAGCATAGTACGGCACAGAGCTCTCCTGCCATGATTACCCTTGAATTAATTCAAATTAAATTAAATCAAATCAATCCACCAATTACGCTACAATTAAATGATATACTGAAGGACCCTTGTTTACCAGCAGTACCCGCTACACCACAGAAACCCTATCAATTATAAACCACAAAATGTAATTTTGGAAAATAGGAGCAAGAGAGAAATACTCACCAAACAATCACTTACCTGCTTTCTTGTGACATAACACTTCGATTACTTTTTACTTCTCTCTCCCTCTCTCAGAGCTCTGAGATTGGTAAACCTACCTGCTCTGCCGCTTCGCATTACATCGCCGCCGCCACCTCGCCACACCTCACAGGTCAACTGCCGCCACTGCTGTGGGCCTTCCTGTGCCACCACCTCGCTTTATATCACTGCTGCCGCCTTGACTTTTTGCTCGTTATCTTTGTATCTCTGGTACTTTATCTTCACCCATTACAGTGAAGACCGTTGCAAAGTAAGTATTTTGGAAATCTAGGAGCCTTGGTTTGCTGGTCGATCCCCGGGAACAGATTCCACCCCCGTGCCAATCCATGACCAACATTTTAACTCATATAGTTTTCCATTCAAGGTTTGTTTTAATGCCAGGTCAGTATCTGTAGAAAAGAACGGAGCAGAATAGTGATGGGGTTGACCAGCCTGATTTGTATCAGAATCCAACATAAAACCCCAAAGATGTTGGGCAAAATCTGGGTAAATGTGAGGTGATTCAATTTGGTAGGAAGAATAGAAACACTGAATATTTTTAAATGGTGAGAAACTTTCAAGTGTAGTTGTTCAGAGAGATTTGGAAGTCCTCGTGCAAGATACACAGAAAGCTGGCATACAGGTAGAGCAAGCAATAAGGAAGGCAAATGGCATATTGGCCTTTATTGCAAGGGGGTTGGAGTATAAGAGAAAGGGAGTCCTGCTGCAATTGTACAGCGCCTTTCTGAGACCACGCATGGAGCACTGTGCACAGTTTTGCTCTCCTTATCTAAGGAAGGTTTTACTTTCCTCAGAGGCAGTGGAACGAATGTTCACTAGATTGATTCCTGGGATGAGAAGGCTGTTCTATGATGAGAGAGTGTGAAGCATAGCCCTATACTCTGAAGATTAGAAGAATGAGAGGTGATCTCATTGAAACATACAAGTTTCGGAAAGGGATTGACAGGTTTGATGCTGAGAGGCTGTTTCCCCTGGCTGGACAAGATTCTGAAGGGGCTGGACAGGGTAGATGATGAGAAGTTGATTCCCCTGGCTGGAGTGTCTAGAACTAGGGGGCATAGTCTTACAATAAGTGGTATGCCTTTAAAGATCGAGATGAGGAGGAATTTCTTCACTCAGTGAGTTGAGAATCTTTGGAATTCTTTGCCCCAGCGGGCTGCGAAGGTTGAATCTTTCAATATGACCAAGGCTGAGATTGATGGGTTTTTGGACTTTAGATAATCAAGGTGATCGGGCAGGAAAGTGGAGCTGAGGTGGATGATCAGCTATAATTTTATTGAAATGCGGAACAGGCTCGGGTGGCCATATGGCCTACTCCTGCTAATAGTTCTATTGTTCTTATGTTCTAAAAACACAAATGTAGGAGGATAAATACGGAATAACATTAGAAATAGGAGCAGGAGTAGGTCATTCAGCCGCTCGAGCCTGTTGCGCCATTCAGTAAGATCACAGCTGACCTGAACTTGACCTCAACATCACTTTCCTGCCCGCTCCCCTTATCCTTGACTCCCCTATAGCTCAAATATCTGTCCGTCTCCGCCCAGCATATTTCTAATAACTCTACCCCCGCAGCTCTCTGGGGTATAGAATTCCAAAGACTCTCAACCCTCCATTTTGCTTCCTAATTTCTTGCTGTACCTAATTGCTAACTACTTTTTTGTGTTTCATGTACGACGACCTCCAGTTTCATCTGTACCGGAGCATTTTGTAGTCTCCCTCCATGAAAATAAAGATGTGCTTTTGATTTTGCCTATTAAAGTGGATAACCTTATATTTTCCTACATTATACTCCAGCTGCCAAATTTTTCCTCACTCACTTAACCTATCTATATCCCTTTGTCGACTCTCTGTATCCTCCTCACAGCATGCTTTCCCACCTATCTTTGTATCATCAGCAAACTTGGCTGTATTACGCTCGGCCCATTCATCAAATTCATTAATATAGATTGTAAGTGTTTCGGGACCCAGGATAAATTGTTTATTTTCCAAGCGAGGGAGGAGTAACTTTTTGAAAAACAGGATGTTTGCACTTAAAACGGAATGGAATCTATACCATTCTACAGTTTGAAAGCCTTCTTTCAGTGTGTCACGGTCTGTGAAAAGTGAGAGTACTTTGCCTTTACAGAAACCTGACACCGTCCTCCGAGCTGGAGGCTTCAGGCTGTTGCTTCTGACAGCATCAAAGTTCTATTGAATTACTTTGGCTAGAAGCATTATACTTACCTCTTTACAGCTTCTTCAATCTGTTGTCCGTCTCTCTCAGAGCTCCTGATCAGAGCGGAGCAGCCACAAGGACTACTGTCACTTCCTCATGCATCCTGCCACATGGGCTGCCACTGAGTGAAACATCAAATTGGAGAAACCTTTAGGACCCGCTCCCTCATTTCACTGCCATTACAATGTCTGTGCATGTTGTGGGGACAGGTGCTCCACCCCATTTCCTCAGAGGACGTCTCGGGAACCCAGGGGTCGAGGGATAACATCACAAGGCTCCTTCAATTTTCCTCGCCTTTGTCCCGGGGAATTAAGCATTATCCAGACCCATGCAATAGGAATATTGGTCTCTCTCTCATGTTCATCGATTCCTCCTCCTGTCCATGTCTGATGTGCCAGCTCCCAAATCCAGCACCTGCACACGGTAACTACAACTGATGAATTGTAAGCAGGGGCAAAAAGCTAACTCCAAGTGACATCACAAAGGAGCCAGGAGCCAATCACACAGCCGCCGGCGCTGGCACTGCCCTCTGTCTTTATTACACGGTGACATTGCCAGGCTCTGCTCCTGGTGCAGTCACACTGGACTGGAGCACATTTTGCATCTTCTTCCCATTAGTGTTATGGCTTTGTGTCCGAACGAAGCTCCCACCAATCGACACCTCAGGCAGAGAGCACATCCCACAATATTAGGTTTAATGACTCTTGCATCGCAACCACCTAATGTGAGATCCCACTATTCAATGTCGCCCACATCCCAATATCTCCACGTACCTTCCCTCTCCTTTGCAACTGGGATCTAAGCATTAACCAGGCATATGGAAGAGGAATATAGCGACTTGTGTCACATCCAAAAATTCCTCCTGCTGGCATTGTATGATGTAAAGCTGGGCATTGTCCGGGCTCCCTAGTTGTCAATTCGATAGTTGTGAATTTGTCGCATTATCCTTTAATATACATTAAGTATGCTTTCTGTATGATTTCTCAGGACATTATTTACAATGCTTTAAATAAACTAATCATCAAAATGAATAAAACTGAGCGCAATGCTGAAAGTTTCAAAGGAAATAATCAAAATGGAAAGGGGTGAAATAAAGAAATAATAAAGTAAATTAGAAATGGAAAATGCTGGAATGACTGAACAGGTCGTGCAGCATCTGTGGAGAAGGGAAGCTCGGGATAATGGTTCATGTGTATGACACTTCTGTAGACCTAAGAGTTAATCCTCCCTTCCTCTCCACTGAAGAATGTACAGTTTTCTTCCGGTGTGTTCTTGTAAATTTTTATTTATATTTCTTAGTTGCGGATTTTGCATTTGCCTTTGTTCATGATCATCCAGTGCGCAGTGGCTGCTCATTGCGGCTCCTTTGATTGACAGCTCTCTATCCACTGGCGAAGGTTGCCGGAGGGGTTCCTCTCATTCCAGGCTGCGGAAAAATGTTAATGGGGCCGGGATCCCGGTTAATGGGGCCCGCCGCTCCATTTCATGGGGCCGTGACCCCAGTTAATGGGACTGAGACCACTGTTAATGCCACTGCGACCCCGGTTAATGGGACTGTGACCCGGGTTAACGGGGCCACTCTTATTCCTTTGCATTGTAGTAGCAAAGCAAATCAAATGTCGTTATCTAAGATGAATATTCGTGCCAAAGCTTCTGGTGTAACAGCATGGATATCTTGTAGGCTGCCTGTGAATATCCTCTGAGGGCAGTAATCAATGATGTTCTCCAGCGTCCGCGATAAAGATCCATTCCATATGTTGCAGTTCTTCCCTGCATTTCGCCATCGGCCATGAAGGCCGAGGGGAGATCACTGAAGTGTTTCGACGGATATCCATCACTATCCTCCTCAGAGTTCACTACACTTTCAAGTTGAGTTTCAGCTGCAAATTTTGAAATCGTGCCCTTTATACCCAAGTCCAAGTCATTTAAATATATCAAGAAAAGCAGTGGTCCTAGTACCGAACCCGAGGGAAAACCAATGTATACCTTGCTCCAGTCCGAAAAACAACCATTCACCTCTAATCAGTTTCCTGTCACCTAGCCAATATCCTATCCAGACTGTCACTGTCCCTTTTTATTACATGAGCTTCAACTTTGCTGGCAAGCCTATTAAGTGGCACTACATCAAAAACCTTTAGACATCCATGTACAACACGTCAACCGCATTGCCCTCATCAATCCTCTCTTTACCTCATCAAAAAACTCGATCAAGTTAGGTAAACACGATTTGACTTTAACAGTCCATGCTGGCCTTCATTAATCAATCCACAGTTGTACAACTGACTGTTAATTTTGTCCCAGATTATCGTTTCCAAACACTTCCCAACTACCGAATTCAAACTGACTGGCCTCTCGCTGCTGTGTATATCCTTATATTTTTTTGAGTAAGAATGTAACATTTTCAATTCTCCAGTCCTCTGACACCACACCCACATTTTAGAAGAATATTGTGAGTTTCTCCGCGATTTCCTGCTTAAAATTCCACTGCATCCCAGGATGCATCCAATCCGCTCCTGGTGACTTATCAACTTTAAGTTCAGACAGCCTTTCTAGATCCTCCACTTTAACAAGTTTATCTGATCCAGTATCTCATCTACCTGCTCTTTCACTATATTTTTGGCAGCATATTTTTCTTAGTGATGAAAGATGCAAAGTATTCATTTAGTACCTCAGCCATGCCCTCTGCATTCATGTGTTTGGCTTCCATTTGGTCGCTAATCAGCCCTAATCCTCCTCTTAGTACCTGCTTATATTTATATGCCTATAGAAGATATTTGAATTCGATTTTATGGTAGCTGCCAGTCTATTCTCATACTCTCTCTTTGGCTCTCTTATTTCCTTTCTCATTTCCTCTCTGAACTTTCTATATTCAGCCCGGCTCTCACTTGTATTCTCAACCTGACATCTGTCATACGCGCTCCTTTTCTGATTCCGATTTTTCTATCTCTTTCCTCATCTGGGGAGCTGTATTTTTAGTTGCCCTACCTGTCCCTCTAGTGGGAGTGTAACTTGACTGTACCTGAGCCAACTCCTCTTTAAAGGCAGCCCATTGTTCGATTGCAGTTTGGCCTGCCAATCTTTGATTCCAATTTACCCGGGCCAGATCATCCCACTGAAATTGGCCTTCCTGCATTTTTTAATCTAGATTGCTCCCTGTCTTTTTACAAAGCTAATCGAAACATTATTATACTATGATCACTGTTCCCTAAATGTTTCTCTACTGAAACTTGCTCCACTTAACCCACCTCATTCCCCAGAGCCTATATTCAACAGAGGAACCATCACGCCCACCAGTACTCAGAACAGAATATTGTTTGGAGAGCTAGATGCACTGAGGGGACTCCTGAACTGTTTGCCTGGTCATCCTCTGTTGTCTGGCAGTCATCCGCTCCCTCTCTGCCTGCCCACTCCTTAGGTGCATGGAGACCACTTCCTGAAACGTGCTTTTCACGTAGCTGTCAGCTGTGTGGATGCAACTGGGTGACGCCAGCTGCCGCTGAAGCGCCAACACCCGGAGCTCAAGCCCCTCCAGCTCAGGGCTTCTCCTGCACATGTGATTGTACAGGACATGAAAAGCATCCTGGATTTTACACATTTCACAGAATGTGCATTCCACTGCACCGAGCTTCCCTGCCATGCTTTATTTTATTCGACGATCAACTAACTTACTTTTTTTAAGTAACTTACAGAAATAAACGTACTACAATATGAAAAACAACGACGAAATTCTCACCAATCAGCTCCTTCAATTGCGCTGACGTCACTCCCCTCGCTCCCTGAAACGCACGCTCGCTCCAGGCTCTCGGACCTCCCTTTATCTGTGGCCACTTCTCTCGCTGCCCCGCAGGTCTGCTCTCGTGTCTATTAACTTAGAGACCTTGGGCTCTCTGTATCCACTCCTCCTTTTCAGACAGACATCTCCAGCGCCTTCCTCCTCGCCTCCAATTCCTGCACTCAATCATTCCTCACTCTGTTACAATGCACTCTGTTTGCGATATTCAATCTCTGTACTCAAGCTCAAGCTCAAGTTAGCACTAGGATGGGAGATTGCCTGTGAATGCCAGGTGCTGTAGGCTTTTCTTGCCAGCAGAAGCTGTTCTCAGCCCTGCAATTTCACGCTGATTTCAGTCACCAAACTGTTTGCAGTTCGCTCTCTCTCTTTCTCTCTTTCTCCCTCTCTCTCTCTCCTTCCTACTGCTCGTTGTATTCGTTTCACGAATGGAAGAGGTCGAGACACAACACCACTAAACTGAACCGGTAATCAATCGTGAATCTTTAACCTAAGGTAAACCAGGAGCAGCTGATGCCTATGGATGAGCTAAACTGTACAAGCCCGATCTCGTCTGATCTAGGAAGCAAAGCAGAATCAGGCATTGCTAGAGGTGTATTCTGATACTGCACCGCCAGATGGAATTCAGAGTGTCAATTAGATGGCCACTCACAAGGGTGGGACGAGGCAGGCAGTTCAGATATCCTCTGGGAGTGTGGCACCCTCAAACAAATATTCACCATTGGTTACTGCTGAGAGTGACGAAACCTCTAAAAATTGCAGTGCAGAGCCTGGCACCGTCAGGCAAAGGACTTTTCAGTGCGACAGGAATGTGTAGGAATGCAACAGAATTTGTGAAGCCGAAAGTCAGGGCGACGGACAGGCAGCATTTGCAATCGTCGATGTGAGACCCATATGTAATGTTGCCTTCCTGCTGCTTTGGTAAGGGACATCATGGAGAGAGTGCAGAACATTCTTCGGGGGGAAGGGCAAGTGCCAGACATCGTTGTCCATGTCAGAACCAACGTCAAAGTGAGAAAGAGGGCTGTGGTCCTGCAGTCAGAGTTTAATGAGCCAGGGAGGATGTTAAAAAGCAGGATCTCAAATATGGTAATATCTGGATTACTGCCAGTGCCAGGATGCGCGAGTGAATGTTGAAATAGGAAGATATGGAAGGTTAATGCGTGGGTAGATACATTGTGCAGGAAGGAGGGCTTCAGATTACTGGGACAATGGGACCAGTTCTGGCAGGATGTACCTGTTCAGCATGGACAGGCTGCTCCTGAACTACACTTCGTTGGGACCAATATCCTTGTGGGCACATTGACGAGTGCAGTTGTTATAGGTTCAATCTATTTCACCCGGTGTTTGGGCACCAGGATATTCCATTAAAAAGTAGAATCAAGGTGCACAGAGGACTGGGAGAGACGGTTTTATTTTTAAGAGTTCTAAATGTGTAAAAAGATAATGTGTGGTTAAAAAGTTTTGTTAGCTGCAGGCGCTAATAGCCTCGTTGGAATATGATGTTTTTGCAATAACGGAGACTTGGCAAAAAAAGTGGAGGTTTTCACAGCAGAGGCAGCGAACCTGACAAAAAAAAGGTGAGAATGCACAGAAAAGCAGGGAAGTGATTGGTTGGTCAGTATTTCTCTCTTTTCTTGGGCATTTTTTTTCAATTTATAGCTGGTGGACAGCATTGATGTCCATGGTAACCACATTTGAAGGTTGATCGAGGAACTACGGATCCGGGTTGGTGAGCTGGCCTCCGAGCTTCAAAGACTGCAACATATCAGGAAGGGGAGAGTTACCTGTGGGATTTATTCCAAGAGGTAGTCACACCCCTTTTGTGGGCGAGAGCAGGGACTGCAGCGCGCATGAGCAAACTGAACGCAGCACCATGGTACAGGGAGTCTTCAATGGAGGCAAAAAAATAAATTTGATATTTATAGGGGAGAGTCATGTAGGGGAATAAAAAATAACCACAGAAAATGCTGGAAATACTCAGCAGGCCAGGCAGCATCCGTGGAGAGAGAAACAGGGTTAACATTTCAGGTCTGGGACCCTTTATCAGAACGGGAAAGAGCTGGAAATGTAACAGATATTAAGCAGGCGCAAAGACGGGGGTGGGGTTTTAGGATGGGAGGAAGGAATTGAAAGAACATGCTGTGAAAATGTTGCAAATGGGACTGGCAAAATCATACTGCATGAAAAATAGGGGCATGGATAACTATCTGAAACTGTTGAACTCCATGTTGAGTCCGGCAGACTGTAAAGCACCTAATCGAAAGATGAGGTGCTGTTCCTCGAGCATACATTGAGCGTCATTAGAACAATGTTAAAGGCCGAGGACAGAGAGATTAGTGTGGGAGTGAAGTGGAGAATTAAAGTGACAGGCGACCAGAGGATAATGTTTGCTGCAGCCAGGAGCATGAGTCCCGGAGTCTGTGTTGTCTGCCCGGTGACAGGGTAATGGACATCTCCTCTGGGCTGGAGAGGAACTGAGATTGGGAGGGGAAAGATCCAGTTCCCATGATACATGTAGATACCATCTACATAGGTAACAAATAAAGAGATTCTGCTGAGCGAGTATGAGCAGCAAGGGTCTAAATTAAAAAGCAGAACCACAAACTGCAAATTACTAACTGAGCCAAGTGCAAATTGGCCTAAGGGAAATAGGATCAGAGCGAAGAACGAGTGTGGATCAAAATTGGTGTAGTAGAAATGGGTTTCGATTCCTGGGGCACTGGCACCAGTACTGGGATAAGAGGGAGCTGTACCAGCGGGACGGGCTTCATTTAAACAAGTGTCGTGGTGAATCAAATAACTGGGGCAGTATATGGGGCTTTAAACTAAAGAGTTGGGGGGGAGCGGGGCGACATGCTGAACGGTAATTTAAATAGTCAAAGGAGAATGAGAAGGCAAAAGTGCAGTGTACCGATAAAGTTAATGAAATCCAGATGGTGACAGGAAGGGACAAAGACGATTTTAGATCTGGAAATGTGTAACGAGGCTGGATTTATTAATGATCACCAAGTGAAGGATCCTCTTGGGAAGAGTGATCATAACATGGTAGAATTTCAAAATCAGTTTGAGAGTGAGAAAGCTAGATCTGAAACAAGTGTCCTGAACTTAAATAAAAGGTCATTAAAAAGGTATGAAACCAGACTTGGTAAAATTGGACTGGGAAAATATATTACAGGATAAGGCTGTCGAAAAGCAGTTGCAATCATTTAAGGAGATATATCATAACTCAAATGAAAGATATATTATATATTCCAGTGAGAAAGAAGGATTCGAAGAGAAGGATGAACAATCCATGGCTAACTAAGGTAGTAAAGGAGGTATCAAATTGAAAACAAAAGCATACAATGTTGCAAAGGATAGTGAAAGGCCACAGGATGGGTATTTTTCAAAGACCAGCAAAAGGACGACTAAATATGAAAAAGAGAGAGAAGATAGCTTATGAGAGTACGCTAGCAAGAAATATAAAAAGAGTGAATAGAAGCATCGAAACCGAGAAATGTAGGAGCAGGAGATGGCCATTCGGCCCTTCGAGCCTGCTCCAATATTCAATATGTTCATGGCAGATCCTCTATTTCAATAGCATATTGCCGCTCCCTCCCCATACCTTTTGATGCCATTTGTGTCTAGAAATATATCAATCTCCTTCTTATATATATTCAGTGACATGGCCACCACAGCGTTCTGTGGTACAGAATTCCACAGGTACCCCAGCATCTGAGAGAAGAAATGTCTCCTCATCTTAGTCCTAAAATTCCTACACCGTATTCTGAAACTGTGCCGCTCGTGCTTGACCCCCAGCCAGGGGATACATCCTCCCTGCATCCAGTCCATTTAGCCCTGTCAGAATGTTATGCGGTTCAATGAGATCCCCTCTCATGCTTCTAACCGCTAGTGAATACAAGCCTAGTCGACCACATCTCACCTTATAGGACAGCCCTGCCACCCCAGGATTCAGTCTGGTGAACCTTCGCTGCATCCCTCTATGGCTAGTATATCCTTTCTTAGGTAAAGAGACCAAAGCTCCTTTCTCCAGGTGTGATCTTACCAAAGCCCTGTACAACTGTACTAAGACATCCTTGCTCCTGTACCCAAATCCTCTTGCAGTGGAGGCCAACATACAATTTGCTTTCCGAACTGCTTGCTGCACCTGCATGATTGCTTTCAGTGACCGGTGGACAAAGACACCCATGTACATCAGCATTTTCCAATCTATCACCATTTAAATAATACTCTACCTTTCTAATTTTCCTACCGAAGTGGATAACTTCACATTTATCCACGTTATACGGCATCTGTCATTTATTTGCCCACTCACTCTACATGTATAAATCGCCTTGAAGCCTCTTTGCATCCTCGTCACAACCAACAATTCCATCTAGTCTCGTGTCGTCAGCAAACTTGGAAATATTACATTCGGTTCCCTCACCTAAATCATTGATATATATTGTGAATAGCTGGGGCCCAAGCACTGATCCCTGCGGTACCCCACTAGTCACCGGCTGCTTCCCTTAAAAGACCCATTTATTCGTACTCTGTTTCCTGTCTGTTAACCAATTTTCAATCCATGCCAGTATATTTCCCCCATCCCATGTGATTTAATGTTGCGCACTAATCTCTTATGTGGGACTTTATGAAAGGCCTCCTGTTAATCTAAATACACCTCATCCACTGGTTCTCCCTTATCTATTCTACCAGTTGCATCCTCAGACATTTCCAGTAGGTTTGTCAAACACAATTTCCTTTTGTAAATCAATGATGAATTTGTCTTAGAAGTAAGAGCTTCTGCAGGTATATAAAACGGAAGAGCATAGCTAAAGTAAACGTTGGTCTCCTAGAGGATGAGTCTAGGGAATGCATAATGGGAAACAGGGAAGTGCCAAAGACTTTGAACAAATATTCTGTATCGGACTTCACGGTAGAAGTCACTAAAAACATCCCAATAGCGGATAATCAGGGGCTGTTGGGTGGAAGGGGGAACCTAAAACAATCACTTTCACTAGAGAGGAAGTACTAGCCAAACTAATGGAACTAAACGTGGACAAGTCCCCTGGACCCGATGGCCTGCACCCTAGAGTCATAAAAGAGGTGGCTGCGGAGATAGTGGATGCATTGGTTGTAATCTAACAAAATTCTTTGGATTCTGGAGAGGTCCCAGCGGATGGGAAAAGCGCAAATGTAATGCTTCTATTTAAAAAAGGAGGGAGACAGAAAGAGTGCAACAATTCACCAGTTAGCCTAACATCTGTCATTGCGGAAATGCTGTAATCCATCATTAAGGAATTCGTAGCAGGACATTTAGAATAGCCAAGCAGAGTCAGCATGATTTTATTAAAGGGAAATCATGTTTGACATATTTGCTGGAGTTCGTTGAGGATGTAACGGGCAGGGTGGATGTGGTGTATTTGGCTTTCCAGATTGGCATTCGTTAAGGTGCCACATAAAAGGTTATTACACAAGATCAGAGCTCACGGGGTTGGGGTAATATATTAGCATGGAAAGAGGATTGGCTAACTAACAGAAAAAGGAAGGTCGGGAAAAATGGGTCATTTTCAGCTGGGCAAACTGTAACTAATGGGATGCCACATGGTTCATTGCTGGAGCCTCCACTATTTACAATCTATATGCATTTCTTGGGTGAAGGGATTGAATGTAAAGTAAGCAAATTAGCAGATGATACAAAAGTAGGTGGGAAAGCAACTTGTGTGGAGGACCCAAAAAATGTCCAAATAGATATAGATAGGCGAAGTGAGTGGGAAAAATATGTCAGATGGAGTTTAATGTGGGAAAATGTGAGGTTACCCACTTTGATAGGAAAAATATCAAAAAAGATATTTGGGTGCCCATGGCTCACGTGATCCCAGGGGATGTATCACACTATCTATGACCCTGGGACACGCAAGCACAGCGTGCCGGCAGCTGGGCCAGTCCCCGGAGCAGGATTCCATGGCGGCCTACAGCTCAACTGCTGGCGCGCAACGTAAGTGCAGGTCATGGGCTTACACCCGCGGGAAGCCCCGGACCCGAATTTATGGGCCATTGAAATGGTGCCAAATTACAAAATGCTGAGGTACAGAGAACATAAGAACAAAAGAACATAAGAAATAAGAGCAGGAGTAGGCCAATCGGCCCCTCGAGCCTGCTCCACCATTCAATAAGATCATGGCTGATCTGATCCTAACCTCAAATCTTCTATCACAGTGCATCCACCCAAACCCATGTGATCTCCCGGGAGAGGCAAAAAACCAGATAAAGACCCAATGGCCAATTTGGGAGAAAAAAATCTGGGAAATTCCTCTCCGACCCATCTAGGCGATCGAAATTCTTCCAGGAGATCACTCTGTCCCTATAATTTCAACAGTACTTACCTTCTGTAAAGGCGATCTCCACCCCAGCCAGGAACAGGAATAAAACCATCTCCTGAAATCTAACACAGAATTAGAGCACAGTAGGAGCAGAACCAGGCTACACGGCCCCTGGGCCCACTCCACTACACACAGGGCCATGACCATTCCGAACCTAGACTCATGTCCAATTTCCTGCCCGCTCCCCATAACCCTTAATTCCCTTTACTTCTAGGAAACTATCTATTTCTGTTTTAAATTTATTTAATGATGTAGCTTCCACAGCTTTCTAGGGCAGCAAATTCCACAAACCTACCACCCTCTGAGTGAAGAAGTTTCTCCTCATCTCAGTTTTGAAAGAGCAGCCCCTTACTTTAAGATTATGCCCCCTAGTTCTTGTTTCACCCATCATTGGGAACATCCTCACCGCATCCACCCGATCAAGCCCCTTCACAATCTTATATATTTCAATAAGATTGCCTCTCACTCTTCTGAACTCCAATGAGTAGAGTCCCAATCTACTCAACCTCTCCTCATATGACCACCCCCTCATCCCCGGGATTAACCGAGTGAACCTCCTTTGTACTGACTCGAGAGCAAGTATGTCTTTTCTTAAGTATAGACACCAAAAGTGTATGCAGTATTCCAGGTGCGGTCTCACCAATACCTTGTACAACTGCAGCAATACCTCCCTGTTTTTATATTCCATCCCCCTAGCAATAAAAGCCAACATTCCATTGGCCTTCTTGATCACTTGCTGCACCTGCATACTAACTTTTTGAGTTTCGTGCACCAGGACCCCAGATCCCTTTGTACTACAGTACTTTCCAGTATCTTGCCATTAAGTTAATAACTTGCTCTATGATTTTTCCTGCCAAAGTGCATAACCTCACAATTTCCAGTATTGTATTCCATCTGCCAAATCTCTGCCCACTTACTTAGCCTGTCTATGTCCCTTTGCAGGTTTTTTATGTCCTCCTCACTCGCTACTTTCTGTGCCATCTTTGTATCATCTGCAAACTTTGATATGTTACACTCGGTCCCCTCCTCGAAATCGTTAATATAGATTGTAAAGAATTGGGGACCCAGCACTGACACCTGCAGAACACCACTAGTTACTAGCTGCCAATCTGAGAACGAACCATTTATCCCAACTCTCTGCTTTCTGTTAGAGAGCCAATCCTCCACCCACGCTAGCATATTACCCCCAATCCCGTGATTTTTTATCTTGAGCAATAATCTTTTGTGTGGCACCTTGTCAAATGCCTTTTGGATGTCTAAATACACTACATCCACTGGTTCCCCTTTATCCACCCTGTATGTTACTTCCTCAAAAAACTCCAGCAAATTTGTCAAACATGACTACCCCTTCATGAAACCATACTGAGTTTGTCCTATTAAATTTTGTTTATCCAAATGTCCCGTTACTGTCTCCTTAATAATGGACTCTAACATTTTACCAACCACAGATGTTAGGCTAACAGGTCTATAGTTTCCAGCCTTCTGCCTACTACCCTTTTTAAATAAGGGTGTTACATTAGCAGTTTTCCAATCTGCCGGGACCTTTGCTGAGTCCAGTGAGTTTTGGAAAATTATTACCAATGCATCCACAATCCCTACCGCTACTTCCCTCAAGACCCTAGGATGCAAGCCATCAGGTCCAGGGGATTTATCCGCCTTGCGTCCCATTGTTATACCAAGTACCACTTCCTTAGTGATTTTAATCGTATTTCGTTCCTCCCAATCCTAGAGCCCCCTGTTTGTCCAGTGTTGGGATATTCTTAGTGTCCTCTACTGTAAAGACTGATACAAAATAATTGTTCAGTGTTTTTGCCATCTCCATGTTTCCCACCATTAATTTCCCGGCCTCATCCTCTAAGGGACCAACATTTACTTTAGCCACCTTTTTCTTTTTATATAACTATAGAAACTTTTACTGTCTGTTTTTATATTTTTTTAATTACTTTCATAATCTATCTTCCCTTTCTTAATCAATCTTTTCGTTATTTTTTGCTGTCTTTTAAAGACTTCCCAATCTTCCATCCTCCCACTAGATTTGGCTACCTTATATGCCCTTGTTTTTAGTCGGATACTATCCTTAATTACTTTACTTAGCCACGGATGGCTATCTTTTCTTTTACACCCTTTTTTCCTCAGTGGAATATATTTTTTTTGGAAGTTGTAAAATTACTCCTTAAATGTACGCCACTGATCATGTACCATCTTACCCTTTAATCTATTTTCCCAGTCCACTCTAATCAATTCTTCTCTCATACCTTCATAGTCTCCTTTATTCAAGCTCAGCACGCTTGTTTGAGATCCAACCTTCTCACCCTCTAATTGAATATGGAACTCAAACATGTTATGGTCACTCATTCCAAGGGGATCCTTTACTAGGACATTTTTAATTAATCCTGTCTCATTACACAGGACCAAATCTAAGGTTGCTTGCCCCCTGGTCGGTTCAGTTACATACTGCTCAAGAAACCCATCCCTAATACACTCAATGAACTCATCCTCAAGGCTGCTCTGCATATTTGATTTGTCCAGTTAATATGATAATTAAAATCCCCCATAATTATAGCTGTTCCCTTATTACAAGCCTCAACTATTTCCTGATTAATACTCCGTCCAACAGAGTTGCAACTGTTCGGAGGCCTATAGACTACACCCACTAGTGTTTTTTCCCCTTATTATTCCTTATCTCCACCCAAACTGTTTCACTATCCTGCTCCTTTGACCCAATATCATTTCTTTCTATTATAGTGATTCCTTCCATTATTAACATAGCCACCCCACCTCCTCTCCCTTCCTGCCTGTCCTTCCTGATTGTTAAATAACCTGGTATGTTTAATTCCCAGTCATGGTCACCCTGCAGCCATGCTTCTGTAATGGCCACAAGATCATAACCATATGTCATTACTTGTGCCGTTAACTCATTCATTTTGTTACGAATGCTATGTGCATTCAGATAAAGAACTTTCAAATATATTTTGTAACACTTAGTTCCTGTTTTTTCCCTTTTTAGTACTTTACTTTTTGCTCCATACCTTCTGTCCCTTCTTGACACATTCTGTTTTTTAATTCCCCCACTGCTACCTAAGTCTATGACCTTCTCTGTTGTCATTTCTATTATTTGCTCTCTAGAAACTTCCCCCCCACTAATTAGTTTAAAGCCCTCTCTACAGCCCTAGTTATATGATTTGCCAGGACTCTAGTCCCAGCACTGGCCAAGTGGAGTCCGTCCCAACGGAACAGCTCCCTCCTGTCCCAGTATTGGTGCCAGTGTCCCAAGAAGCAAAACCCATTTCTCCCACACCAGTCTTTGAGCCACGCATTTAACTCTTTAATTTTATTTATCCTAGCCATATTCGCTCGTGGCTCAGGTAATAACCCAGAGAGTATTACCCTTGAGGTTCTGTTTATTAATTTGACCCCTAGCTGCTCATACTCCTTTAACAGAACCGTCTTCCTTGTCCTATCTATGTCGTTTGTACCAACATGGACCACGACAACTGGATCCTCCTCCTCCCACTCCAAGTTTCTTTCCAGCCCAGAAGAGATGTCCTTAACCCTGGCACCGGGCAGGCAACACAGCCTTCGGGACTCCCGCTCTTGACTGCAGAGAACCCTATCTATCCCCCTAATGATACTATCCCCTACCACTACAACATTTATTTTTACTCCCTCCACTTGAATGGCCCCCTGTACCACGGTGCTGTGGCGAGGTTGCTGATCCTCCCTGCAGTCCCCGCTCCCATCCTCACAGGGAGTAAGAACCTCGATCCTGCTGGTCAAGAACAAGGGCTGCGTCTCCTTCAACACTACATCCTGGATCCCTGTACCTTCCTCACTCATAGTCACACCGTCCTGTCCCTGACCACGGACTACATCTGCAGTAATTAACTACATAGGTGTGACCACCTCCTGAAAAATAGAGTCCAGGAACTTCTCCCCCTCCCTGATGTGTCGCAGTGCCTGAAGCTCGGTCTCAAGCTCCATAACATGGAACTTGTGTTCCTCTAGCAGCAAACACTTGTCACAGATGTAATCACCGTGAGCCTCAATGGGGACCACCGGCTCCCACATCTCTCAATAGTAACACATCACCTGCTCCATTCTATGTAACTAATTAAATTTCTTATTATTAGTTATGAAGACCCTGCCCAGATATAGATGATAATATCACACCACTATTCAAAGGACTTACCAACTTAAAGGTATAAAAGAGAAGAGAAGAAAAAAAAACCAACCAACCAGCTGATCACCAACCTCCTCCTTGAATACTGTCTGTGGGGCCTGTTTGGTTGACTCGTCTCGCTGCTCCACCTCCGCAGTGCTGTCTAAGCCTGGGAGTGGGGAACAAAACAGAGCAGAAAACACACCCTCACCTCCCACTTATCCGAACTCTCCCACTTAGCAAAACTCCAGCACCACTCAATGCACAAGGCACTCCTTGCACTGCACTAGCCCCTCCCCTTTATACCCGGATTCTACTTCCTGTTTAAACTGCCCAAGAGTTTAAAAAACCCTTAAAAAATTAAACTTACTTCAAATAATTGACTTCTTAACACACTACAATTCACAAAATACACTTAAATGATTTTTCTCCCACTTAGCAAAACTCCAGCACCACTTAATGCACAAGGCACTCCGTGCACTGGACTAGCCCCTCCCCTTTTATACCGGGTTTCTACTCCGGTTTAAACAGCCCAAGAGTTTAAAAAACCCTTAAAAAATTAAACTAACTTCAAATAATTGACTTCTTAACATACTAAAATTCACAAAATACACTTAAATGATTTTTCTCCCACTTAGCAAAACTCCAGCACCACTCAATGCACAAGGCACTCCGGGATCTGTGGGTCCTTGTACATGAATCACAAGAAAGTTAACATGCAGGTACAGCAAATAATTTGGAAGGCGAATGGATTGTTGCCCTTTATTACAAATGGAATGCAGCATAGAAGTAGTGACGTTCTGTTACAACTGCACAGGGCCTTGGTGAGACCACACCTGGAGTGTTGCGTGCAGTTTTGGTCTCCTTATATATGGAAGGATATACTTGCATTGAAGGCAGGTCAGAGAAGGTCCACGACATTGATTCTGGAGAAGAAGCGTATGTCATATGAAGAAAGTTTAGGCCTATACTCATTGGTGTTTGGAAGAATTAGAAGGGATCTTATTGAAACATTTAAGATTCTGAAGGGTCTTAAAAGGGTTTTTGCAGAGCCGATGTTTCTCCTCATGGGGGAATCTAGAACTAGTGGGCATAATTTCAGAATAAGGGGGCATTTTTTAAAATTGGAAATGAGGAGGTATTTCTTCTCTCAGTGGGTCGTGAATCTTTGGAATTTTCGTCCACAGAGAGCTGTGGAGGCTTGGTGATTTAATATATTTAAGTTGGATATAGACAGATTTTTGAAAAGTAAGGGAGTGAAGGGTAATGGGGAGCGGGCAGGGAGGTGGAGGTGAAGCCAAGATAAGATCAGCCACGATCTTATTGAATGGCAGAGTAGGCTCGAGGGGCCAAATGATCTACTACTGCTCCTACTTCTTATGTACTTATGTTCTTATTATACATAATATTCCCGGGTTCAAGTAATTCAGGAAAGAGAGGGATGGTAAAATAGGAGGAGGTGTAGATCATTAGATTAAGGGACATATTACAGTGATAGAAAGTGAGAATGTCCTTGAGGGTTAAAAGACATAATTTATTTCGTTGGAGTTGACAAACAATAGAGGAGCTATTACGCTGCCTGTTTTACTCATAGGCCAAACAGTGGGTTGCTGATAGAGGAGCAGAATTGCAAACAAAATACTGAAGGTTGAACAACAATAGATTAGTGATAATGCGAGCCATTAGCTACCCCATTATGGACTGGAATAGTTTTGTGTTAAGAGCAGGGAGGTTGAGGAATTTCTGAAGTGAGCTCAGGAGTATTTTCTTGATCAATATATTTTTTCAGAACGAGGAAGGATGCATTGCTGGATCTAGGGAATGAAGTGTGTCAATTGGAGAATGTAACAGTGGGGGAGCATCTCGGGAATAGTGAGCATAGCAGTGTAAGAGTTATATTAGTAATGCAGAAGGACATTGAATCATAGAGTCAAAACAGCACAGAAGGAGACAACTCGACTCATTGAGCCCGTGCTGGCTCTCTTTAGGGCAATCCAGTGAGTCCCATTCCCCCGCTCTATCTGCGTAGCCCAGCAAGTTTATTTCCCTCAAGTGTCTCCGCTTCCACCACAGTGAGTTACAGGTTCTCATCACTCGCTGTGTAAAAGTTTCTTCGGCACATCCCCCCTTTATCTCTTGCTCAAATTGTTTCCATTTTACCTTGGCTTGATACTTTTGCATCCCATTCAGGTAAGCCTTATTCCAGTTTAGAAGTTCCACACTAGATTGCTCCTTGCTCCTCTGTATTGCAAATGTAAATCTTCTGATACGCTGCCTGTTGTATTTATGGGCCAAACTGTGCGATGGAGATAGAGGAGCAGAATTGCAAAGATATTACTGAGGAGCGCAAGAACAATAGAGTAGAGATAATGCAAAAATCCAGCAACACCAGTAGAGACTGGGATCGTAACTGAGTTAAGGGCAGGGAGTGAGAAGAAATTCTGAAGAGAGTTCAGCAGAATTTTCTTGATAAGAATGTTTCCTGCACAACGAGGAAGGACGCATTGCTAGATGCAGTACTGGGGATTGAAGTGGGTCAAGTGGGGAATGTCACAGTGGGGGAGCAATCTGCAGTAAAAATACTTAACAGAAGGATGGCTAGTTTCTGCGAATTGTGGATGTGTCTGGCCCGTGTGAATTGGAGTCAAATACTGGCAGGGAAAATGTAATGGAGCAACGGGCGGCCTTTAGAGAGGAGATTGGTCCGGCACATTGCAATAATTACTACAATATGGAAAGGGACGGCCACCAACGCCAGAGCTCCCTGGATGGTGAAGGAGTTGAAGCAGAAAAAAGGAGGCGTATGGTTGATGTCAGCTTGAATAGGGAAAATCAGGATGAATATAAGAAGCACATTTCGAAATTTGCAGATGACACGAAACTGTGAATTGTAGGAATTGTGGCAGCTAGTGATAGACTTCAAGAGGAAATAGACAGGCTACTGGACTGGGCGGTCATGTGGCAGATGTAATTCAATGCAGAAAAGTGTGAGGTGATAGAGTTTGGTAGGAAAAATTAGCAGAGTCAGTACAAGCTAAACATTACAATTATAAATTGGGTGCAGGAACAGTGAGATCTGCGGGTGTTTGTGCACAATTTTTTGAAGGTGGCAGGAAAGGTTAAGAAAGCAGATAGTAATGCATACAGGATTCTGAGCTTTATAAATAGAGACCCGGTGTACAAAAGCCAGGAACTTATTCCGAAACTAGTATGGCCCCAGATGGAATATTGTGTCCAATTCTGTTCACCATATATTAGGAAGGATGGGAATGCTTTGGAGAGGGTACAGACGAGATTTACCAGACGGGTTCGGGAGATGAGGGATTGCTATTACTTGGAGACTTTCAAGAATCTGGGGTTGTTCTCCATAGAGCAGAGAGTGCTAAGAAGAGATTTGATGCACGTGTTGAAAATCATGAAATATTTAGACAAATTAAATCAAGAGAAATTGTTTCCAAAGGCTGAATAACCAGAGTCAAAGGCCTAGAAATTCAGTTGGGCGCGCCAGCCATTAGCGCCTTAGGAGGAGTAGATCTCGAGCGCTAGGTGCTTATCGCCCGGGCGCAGCGCGATCTGCGCCTCTCCCCAACTTCAGGACAAACTTAGCGCCGGCGCAAAGTCTTAGTGCGCGCCCTGCTGCGCGCGCAGTTCATGACGTCATTTAATAGTGCAACACCCTTTATGCACCCCAAACCGGAACTTCACTCGCACCGGCCCATTGTGCGCTGGGCGGCCCTAACGACTGTGGAGTGGAATGGTACACAGCCGAGCCGGGCCGCGGGGAGCGCTAATTAAAGGGAAATACCCTGCACTATAAAGGCCTGCCATTTTGCAGCATTTACTCTTGTGCCACGGTTGTTTGGACAGAGACAAAGGAGGAGAGCTTACTGGTTTGGACCAACACTAGGACAGGTATTTTTGGCTCAGGCCAGAGCTTAGCAATTATCTTTGCCTTCAGTGAGAGCTCAGTGTTTGCCAGCATATAATGGGGGCTGCATTGGGTGCCAACGCTGAATTTCAGCCTTATGCCAGAAGGGCTTACAGACGCCGTGAGAGAGTGGCAGCCCTGGCTAGACGCACAGGGGGCAACAGGCGTCGCCAACTGAGGCCTTACCCACCCAGGGTATACCGCCAGCAGTCCTCCTATCTGACCATGTCTGCCGCGGTATGTGTTAGGAGGCTGCGATTCAGAAGGGAGATCGTTGCTGACATCTGCCAGCTGCTTCACAGAGATCTGCAGCCACAGCTGATGCACAGGACGTCTGTGTCGGTGGCAGTGAAGGTGACGGTGGCTCTCAACTTCTATGCCAGCGGCTCCTTCCAATCTGCTGCTGGGGATATCGCTAACATCTCCCAGTTCGCCATGCATTGCTGCATCCGCCAGGTGACAGAAGCCCTTTTCACAAGGAGACATCAATTCATCTCCTTCCCCATGACCCTGGACAAGCAGCAGCAGCATGCAGTGGGATTTGCAAGAATAGCGGGCTTCCCCATGGTGCAGGGCGCCATTGACTGCATGCATGTGGCTTTGCGGGCACCTCTTGAGCATGCCAAGGATTACCGCAACTGGAAGGGCTACCATTCCCTCAATGTACAGCTGGTGTGTGACCACAGGCAGCGCATCCCAGCTGTCAATGCCCGCTTTCCAGGCAGCAGCCACGATGCCTTCATCCTGCGACAGACAACTGTGGCTGACATGTTCCAGGCGCAGCCTCCCCCAAGAGGATGGCTTATCGGGGGCAAAGGCTATCCTTTGTGTACCTGGCTTATGACCCCGCTCCGCGTGCCCACGACCCCTGCTGAAGAGGCATACAACGAGAGCCATCAAGCGACTAGGAACATCATAGAACAAACAATCGACGTCCTGAAGCAATGCTTCTGCTGTCTCGATCACTCCGGGGGAGCCCTCCAGTATTCGCAGGATCGAGTCTCCCAATTCGTCGTTGTTTGCTGCATGCTGCACAACCTGGCTATCAGCAGGACTCAGGCACTGCCACCTCACGTTGGACCACCACCTCAGGAGGAGGAGCAGGAGGAGCATGAGGAGGAGGAGGACGAGGAGTATCAGCCCAGGAGGGAGGCACAAGGTCCAAGGGCCGCCCGTCGGCGGCTTATTGAACGTCACTTCTATGCCCCCTGTCAGGGAATGGCATGTGCCAATGAAAGAACATGATTGCAGCCGCTCCGCAAGCCCTCAGCCGGTTAAGGCAACAAACACTTCAAAGATCAAACATGGACAATGTTAATAAATAAAATGCTTTATTGTTCAAACTCAGCTCCCTTCCCACATGAAAACCAAAAACAGACGAAACCCCCAAAAAACACTCAAACAAATTACTCACTCCCACAACCTGGAGAGGATTAACAAAATAGTGCAACGAAAATGGCCGTCATTCTCGGCCTTCGTAAAAAACAAAAATCACATCATCGGCCTTCAAAAAACAAACATGCAAATCTCGGCCTCAAAAAAGAAACACAACTGGCCACACATTCGACTATTTGGCCCGCTAGGGCGATGCCTGGGCCATCTTTGTGTGGCCCCTGCCCGCCCTGCTGCTCCTCCTCAAAGTAAGGCCATTGGCTGCTGCAAAGCTGGGGGCAGGCGCCTGAGGGGCACATGTCATGATGGCAGATGCCCGTGGGGGTCGGCCTAGTCGAGGTCTGGCCGTCGAGCAGTCGGCTGTTGAATGCTGCAGCTGTGGCTGGCCAGCATCAATCGCTGCAGTAGCTCCTGCCAGCTCCACTGGGGGAGTGGCAGTGGCGGCTGGAGGAATGCGGGCAAGCTGGCGGATGGCAAGCACTCGCTGGTCACCTGAGACACTGGCACTCGCCCGGGCCAGCACTGCAGCATGCGCACCAATCTGCCGAGGGACAGACCGCTGTGCTGCTGCAGCGCGCCGGGTGCCCTGGCGATGCCTAGCTGACACAGCGAGTGTGGCAGCAGTGAGTGCCCGTGTTGACCTGTTCACTGACCGCATCAGAGCAGCCATTGACTGGACGGCACCACTGATCACCTGGCCAGTCACTGCCAGAGCTGCCCCGCATTCCGCCCGACTCGCTGCCTGATCTGCCCCGAATTCCGCCCGACTCGCTGCCTGATCTGCCCGGAATTCCGCCCGACTGATGGCCTCTGAGGGCCCGAACTCGGTCACACTCCGAGAGAGGGACTCGATGGCCTCAGGCAACTGTGCCACTGCCGCCATGAGCTCCGTGTGCCGGCGCTCCGAGTCCGCGGACAAGTCCTCGAGGCATTCCATCTCGTCGGCGAAGACCATCTCCGGACTGGGGGCAGGACTCTCCCTCTGGGGAGAAGGCCGCCGAGCTGGCCGACCCTTCCTGCGTTGCTGTTCGCCGCTGGGCCCAGCAATTGGACTCCCCTCCGACGCATCCCCCCTCTGGGGAGAAGGCCGCCGAGCTTCCACCCCCCTCCCGCGTTTCTGCAGGCCGCAGGTCCCATGAGCTCCCCTCCCCTTCGAAACCGCCGCCACGCTCCCCTCCAGGGAAGACGTGTCCCCTACATTGGCCTGGGTGGCCGCGGCTGAGGGTTTCCCTGATGGGCCGCCTTCCTCTTGCTCCTCCTCCTGCTCCTCTTCTGAGGGGCTGTCACTGAAAGTTCAGGGACCTCCTCCTCACTATCTGAAAGCAGGAAGGCACAAGAGTAGCTTTAGACTGAGGAGAGGGCGTCAGCAAGGGATGCATGAGTGGTGGCATTCAGCGCATTGGTCGGACAGAGGCAAAGGATGTAGATCTGATGCGCAAGTGGGACGAGAGAGGTCCAAACGTGGATGTCCTTACCATTGGTGGCCAGAACAGGGTCGGCATCTCCACATGCAAGAGGGCCAATCACCCGGGCACCCATGATGTTCTCCACACGATGTTGAAGCTCGGTATTGGCTGGATCTGGGGTCGGCCTCTCCCGGTCACAGTCTGGCTCTTCCGATTATTTGCCAGCTTGGCCTGCAAGAGAAAGGACGGCCTCTAAGTACAGTGTGTCGCCCTGATTTTGTGTGCACTGCCTCCCATGGTGGAATAGCCTGGCCAGTGTGTCGCCCTGATCTTGTGTGCACTGCCTCCCATGGTGGAATAGCCTGGCCAGTGTGTTAAGTGCAGATTGTGCAATTGATGTTCTTGCCTGTCCCATCGCTGCTGGATGAGGGCTGGCCATTAGGGCTTTCAGGTCCCTTTGCCCATAATGTGAGGTGCACATGCAAGGATGATGAGGTCACTGGAAAGGGTACTCACCCTGACAATCCGCGTGAGGTCATTAAACATTTTGCGGCATTGGACACCGCTCCTGGGGACCTCGCTGTTGGCTGACAGCTTGCTGGCGACATGCCTCCAGGCTCTCCTGTAGACGCGGAACGGCGCTCTCTTGCCATTGTGCGGGTACAAAACATGGCACCTCTTCTCCACAGCACCAACCAGCACACTCAGATCACGCTCTGAGAAGCGCTGCGCACGTTCACGGGCCATCTCCATGGCTTCAGGCGCTATTTGGGTCCAGCAGCAGTGTTCAGGCCGAGCTGCAGGGCTCCACTATCCAGGGCGTGGCAGCAGACACAGTCGACCCTTCCCTCTTAAGAGCTGGCCGGCACCAGGGTGTCTGCTGTCAATCACGAGATGGCCACACTTGCGCTGCGCCCGGCCTCGGCGCTATCGATCAGCACCTCCGGCTTAGCACCCAAACAGAGGTGTCCAACACCAGTTTTAGCGCTCGAGCGAACTCTTAGGGCGAAGCTAATGAATATCGGAGAAGTGGCCTCGATTTGGCGGCGGGCACAAACTTTAGCGGCTGCCCCACTTTACCGCCCCAAAAGTGGCTACAATGAATTTCTAGGCCAAAGATTTTAGGTGATTGGCAGAAGGACCTGAGGTGACATGAGCTAAAACATTTTCACACGAGTGGTTAGGATTTGTAATGCACTGCCTGATCTGGTGGTGGGTATGGATTAAATAGTGCCCTTCAAAAGGAAATTTAATAACTTCTTGAAGGAGAATAATTCCATTGATATGGGGAAAGAGTGAGGGCGTGGGAATAACTAGATATCTCCTTCGAAAGCGTAGATGTAGACTCCATGGGCCGAAAGACATCGTTTTGATCCAAAGAAATACTTTAATTTATATAGCGCCTATCACGATCTGAGGACGTCCCAAAGCGCTTTACAGCCAATCAAGTACATTTTAGGCGTAGTCATTGTTGTAATGCAGGAAATGGAGCAGTGAATTTGCACACAGCCAGCTCCCACGAACAGCAATGCGATAATGACCAGAGAGTCTGTTTTTTCAGTGATGTTGATTGATGGATACATATTGGCCAGAAAACCGAGGTGAGCTCCCCTGCTCGTCTTCAAAATAGTGCCTTGGGATCTGTTACTTCCGCCTGAGAGAGCAGACGGGGTCTTCGTTTGACGAAAGAGCAGCACTCCCTTCGCACTGCACTGAAGTGTCAGCCTAGATGCCTGTGCTCAAATTTCTGCAGTGGGACTGTAAACCCACAACCTCCTGCCACACAGGGGAGAGTGCTATCCACTGAGCCACGGCTGACACTTACATTTTGTTAACAAAAATAAGGAGGTCCCATATTACTTGGAAAATAAGAATCGAAATAGGATAGTGGAGAACAGAGAACTGGGCGTACAAACACGTCTGTTATGTATTAATTTTTGATTCTTTTGCTACATAAAATTACAAAGAATATACAGAACAGAAAGAGGACACGTGGCCTAACCTGACCATAACAGCATTTATGCTTCACTCGAGCCTTCTCCTATCCTTCCTTAACTGACTCAATCAACATAACCTCTAGTCACTTCTCCCGCATGTGCTTAAATTCATGTAAGCTAATCGCCTCAAATATTATCTGTGGCAACGAGTTCCACATTCTCACCACTCGCTGGGTGAAGAAAATTCTTCTGATTTACTTATTGGACTTCTTGGTGTCTACATTACATTTAAGGCCAATAGTTTTGATCTTCCCCACAAGTGGCAACAATGTCTCTGAGTCTACTCCATCAAAAACTTTCATACTTTTAAGGACCTCAATTAGCTCAGACCTCAGCCTGTTCTTTCAAGAGTAAAGAGATCCAGGCTGGTCATCCTATCCTGATAGGTATAACGTCACAGTTCTGGTATCATCCTTGCAAACACGTTTTTTCCCGCTCTCCAGCGTCTCTAAATTCCTTTATAACATGGCTACCCGATCTATACACAGTAGCCAAGTATGTTCTAATCAATATTTGATTCAAGTTTAGTATAACTTCTCTAATTTTCAATACTATCCCTCCTGAAATAAGCCCGAGTGCATAGTTAGCTTCTTGTGACATTATTAACCTATGTCTCTTCTCTTAGTGATTTGTGTATTTGTACTCCCAGATCTCTTTGTTTCTATATCCTATTTAGATAAATAAATTCCAAATAATACAGAACCTCCTTATTTTTCTGAACAAAATAAAACATGAGATTATCTGCATTGAAATTTATTCCCCAATTACCTGCCCATTCTGCAAGTTTATTCGCTGAAGGTGCTGAATCAGTTTCAATTGCTGTGTTAGTTTAAATTGCTGTGTTAGTTTCATTTGCTGTGGTAGTCTGAGGTGCTGTGTTAGTTTGAATTGCTTTGTTAGTTTGAATTGCAGTGTTCGTATGAATTGCTGTGTTAGTCTGAGGTGTTGTGTTAAATTGAATTGCTGTGTTAGTTTGAATTGCTGTATTAGATTGCGGTGCTGTATTATTTTTGAGGTGCTGTATTATTATTGAAGTGCTGTGTTAGTATGAATTGTTGTGTTAGTCTCAGTTGCTGTGTTAGTTTGAATTGCTGTGTTAGTTTGAATTGCTGTGTTAGATTGAGGTGCTGTATTATTTTTGAGATGCCGTGTTATTATTGAAGTGCTGTGTTAGTATGAATTGTTGTGTTAGCCTGAGTTGCTGTGTTAGTTTGAATTGCTGTGTTTGAGTAAGGTGATGTATTTTTGAAATTGCTGTATGGGTTGGAAGCGCTGTATTAGATTCAAGCGCTCTGTTAGTTTGAGGTTTAGAGATACACAGGTGTTGCTGTGATGTAATTCCTTGCTAGTAATGCAATAATAATATAATATTAATTTGCACAATCCTGTCAGAAAAGACAGGACAGTTTAATTCTCCAGACATGAGAATCACACCCTGTAATTTAATTTGGAAGTAAAATTCCAACAATTATGTTAGACAGAATAATGTGAGATCTATTGATGACCCCAATACGGATAAATTACTACTCATTGTTGTGCGAATGCAGTGTCAAGTTTAAAATTCCCTCCTGAATAATATCGAAATGATCCAGCCTTTGAGACTTGCATCATAGCAGGGACTGAAATCCGTGAAGTATATTTGTTCAGACAACAATAACTAATTTATATGATGTTGTTACCCGATTGTCCCAGTGGACATCCTACAGTGTATAAATGGAAGGCTCTGGGAATGTATTCCTTCCGAGGTTAAATCGGAGAGATTGCTGGCAGCACGAAGGGACAGATCTCTTAACGCAGAAAATGTTGGCAACATTTTACACTTTTAGAAACATATACTACATCATCATTGCAGTAATTGCTGTTCCAAGTAAGTGACAGCAAACAATTGTGTTATAAAAACCACTGTGAGTTGGACTCGGAGTTTGGCTATTAGTTGGAGGTGCTGTATTAGACTGCAGCGCTTTATTCGACTGAAGTGCTGTATCAGACTGAGGTGCTGATTTAGATTGAAGTTTTGAATTAGATTGAAGTGCTGTATTAGATTGAAGTGTTGTATTAGATTGAAGTGTTGTGTTCGGTGGAAGTGCTGTATTAGATTGAAGAGTTGTATTAGATTGAAGTGCTGTATTAGACTGAAGTGCTGTATTAGATTGAAGAGCTGTATTAGATTGAAGAGTTGTATTAGAATGAACTGTTGTATTAGATTGAAGTGCTGTATTAGATTGAAGAGTTGTATTCGATTGAAATTCTGTATTAGATTGAAGTGCTGTATTAGAATGAAGTGCTGTATTAGATTGAAGTGCTGTATTTGATTGAAATTCTGTATTAGATTGAAGTGCTGTATTAGATTGAAGAGTTGTATTCGATTGAAATTCTGTATTAGATTGAAGTGCTGTATTAGAATGAAGTGCTGTATTAGATTGAAGTGTGGTATTAGATTGAAGTGTTGTATTAGAATGAAGTGCTGTATTAGATTGAAGTGCTGTATTTGATTGAAATTCTGTATTAGATTGAAGTGCTGTATTAGATTGAAGAGTTGTATTCGATTGAAGTGCTGTATTAGATTGAAGTGCTGTATTAGAATGAAGTGCTGTATTAGATTGAAGTGCTGTATTAGATTGAAGTGTTGTATTAGATTGAAGTGCTGTATTTGATTGAAGAGTTGTTTCGATTGAAGTGCTGTATTAGATTGAAGTGCTGCATTAGAATGAAGTGCTGTATTAGTTTGAAGTGTTGTATTAGATTGAAGTGCTGTATTAGATTGAAGTGCTGTATTTGATTGAAATTCTGTATTAGATTGAAGTGCTGTATTAGATTGAAGTGTTGTGTTAGATTGAAGTGCTGTATTAGATTGAAGTGCTGTATTAGATTGAAGTTTTGTATTAGATTGAAGTGTTGTATTACATTGAAGTGCTGGATTAGATTGAAGAGCTGTATTAGATTGAAGTGCTGTATTAGATTGAAGTGCTGCATTAGATTGAAGTGCTGCATTAGATTGAAGTGTTGTATTTGATTGACGTGCTGTATTAGATTGAAGTGTGGTATTAGATTGAAGTGCTCTATTAGAGTGAAGAGCTGTATTAGATTGAAGTGTTGAATTAGATTGAAGTGTTGTATTAGATTGAAGAGTTGTATTAGATTTAAGTGTTGTATTAAATTGAAGTGTAGCATTAGATTGAAGTGCTATATCAGATTGAAGTGCTGTATTTGATTGAAGTGTTGTATTAGATTGAAGTTTTGTATTAGATTGAAGTGCTATATTAAATTGAAGTGCTGTATTAGATTGAATTGTTGTATTAGATTGAAGTGCAGTATTAGATTGAAGTGCTGTATTAGATTGAAGTGCTGTCTTAGATTGAAGTGCTGTATAAGATTGAAGTGTTGTATTAGATTGAAGTGCTGTATTAGATTGAAGTGTTGTATTAGATTGAAGTGTTGTATTAGATTGAAGTGCTGTATTAGATTTAAGTGCTGTATTAGATTGAAGTGTTGTATTAGATTGAAGTTTTGTATTAGATTGAAGTGCTATATTAGATTGAAGTACTGTATTTGATTGAAGTGCTGTATTAGATTGAAGTGTTGTGTTAGATTGAAGTGTTGTATTAGATTGAAGTGTTGTATTCGACGGAAGTGCTACATTAGATTGAAGTGTTGTATTAGATTGAAGTGCTGTATTCGATTGAAGTGCGGTATTAGATTGAAGTGCTGTTTTAGATTGAAGTGCTGTATTACATTGAAGTGCTGCATTACTTTGAAGTTCTGTATTAGATTTAAGTACTGTATTAGATTGAAGTGCTGTATTAGATTGAAGTGCTGTATTAGATTAAAGTTTTGTATTAGATTGAAGTGCTGCATTAGATTGAAGTGTTGTATTAGATTGAAGTGCTGTATTAGACTGAAGTGCTGTATTAGATTGAAGTGCTGTATTAGATTGAAGTGCTGTAATGATTGAGGTGCTGTATTAGATTGAAGTGCTGTATTAGATTGAAGTGCTGTATTAATTGAAGTGCTGAATTAGATTGAAGTGCTGTATTAGACTGAAGTGCTGTATTAGATTGAAGTGTTGTATTAGATTGAAATGCTGTATTAGATTGAAGTGCAGTATGAGATTGAAATGCTGTATTAGATTGAGGTGCTGTATTAGACTGAAGTATTGTATTAGATTGAAGAGCTGTATTAGATTGAAGTGCAGTATGAGATTGAAGTGCTGTATTAAATTGAAGTGCTGTATTAGATTAAAGTGCCGCATTAGTTTGAAGTGTTGTATTAGATTGAAGTGCTGTATTAGATTGAAGTGCTGTATCAGTTTGAAGCGTTGTATTAGATTGAAGTGCTGTATTAGATTGAAGTGCTATATTAGATTTAAGTGCTGTATTAGATTGAAGTGTTGTATTAGATTGAAGTGCTGTATTAGATTGAAGTATTGTATTAGATTGAAGCGCTGTATTAGATTGAAGTGCTGTATTAGATTGAAGTGTTGTATTAGATTGAAGTGCTGTATTAGATTGAAGTGTTGTATTAGATTGAAGTGCTGTATTAGATTGAAGTGCCGCATTAGATTGAAGTGTTGTATTAGATTGAAGTGCTGTATTAGATTGAAGTGCTGTATTAGATTGAAGTGCCGTATTAGATTGTAGTGCTGTATTAGATTGAAGTGCTGTATTCGATTGAAGTGCTGTATTAGATTGAAGAGTTGTATTAGACTGAAGTGCTGTATTAGATTGAAGTGTTGTATTAGATTGAAGTGCTGTATTAGATTGAAGTGCTGTATTAGATTGAAGTGTTGTATTAGCTTGAAGTGCTGTGTTAGATTGAAGTGCTGTATTAGATTGAAGTGCTGTATTAGATTGAAGTGCTGCATTAGATTGAAGTGTTGTATTAGATTGAAGTGTTGTATTATATTGAAGTGTTGTATTAGATTGAAGTGTTGTATTAGATTGAAGTGCTGTATTCAATTGAAGTGCTGTATTAGATTGAAGAATTGTATTAGATTGAAGTGCTGTATTCGATTGAAGTGCTGTATTAGATTGAAGAGTTGTATTAGATTGAAGTGTTGTATTAGATTGAAGTGCTGTATTAAATTGAAGTTTTGTATTAGATTGAAGTATTGTATTGGATTGAAGTGCTGTATTAGATTGAAGTGTTGTATAAGATTGAAGTGTTGTATTAGATTGAACTGCTGTATTAGAATGTTTGCTGCAATCGATTGAAATGATCTTGTAGATTGCAGTACTGTTTTTCATTGAATTACTGCATTAGATTGAATTGCTGTATCAGAATATAATTATGTATTTGATTCAAAGGTTGTAATCTCTGGATTACTCCCGGCGCCACGTGCTAGTGAGTATAGGAATGGGAAGATAGAACAGATGAATGCGTGGCTAAAGGGATGGTGCAGGGGGGAGGGCTTTAGTTTCCTGGATCACTGGGTCTGCTTCTGGGAAAGGTGGGACTTGTACAAGTCGGACGGTTTACACCTGAACCAGAGGGGAACCAATATCCTTGCGGGGAGGTTTGCTAGCACTGCTGGGGGGTGTTTAAAGTAACTTGGCAGGGGGATGGGCTACAGAGTGGAGCTATAGCAGGGGGTGATTTACAGCCAAATACAGAGGAAAAAACAAGGCAGAGCAAATATGTGAAGGCAAAAGGGAACATGGCAGGGCTGGAAGGCATTTATTTTAATGCAAGGAGTCTTGCAAATAAGGTGGATGAACTGAAGTTGTTGTTGAACACATGGGAGTACGATATTGTTGCTATCACGGAGACATGGTTGAGGGAGGGTCAGGACTGCCAGCTCAATATTCCGGGGTATAGAATCTTCAGGCGAGACAGAGGGGGGTGTAAAAGGGGAGGGGGTGTTGCAATATTAATTAAGGAATCAATTACTGCTGCAAGGAGGGATGATATATTAGCGGCTTCCTCTAATGAGGCCATATGGGTAGAAATTAAAAACAAAAAGGGGGCAAGCACTTTGCTGGGAGTGTACTATAGACCCCCAAACAGTCAGGGGGAGATAGAGGAACAGATATGTCGGCAAATCTCAGAAAAGTGCGAAAATAATAGGTTAATAATAGTGGGGGATTTCAACTTCCCAATATTAATTGGGATAGTCAGAGTGTGAAAGGTTTAGAGGGTGCAGAATTCTTAAAGTGCATCCAGGAGAGCTTTTTGAGCCAACATGTAGAAAGTCCTACAAGAGGGGGCGAAACTGGACCTAGTTCTGGGGAATGTAGCCGGGCAAGTGGTGGAAGTGTCAGTAGGAGGGCATTTTGGCGACAGTGACCATAATTCGGTGAGATTTAAGGTGGTCATGGAAAAAGACAAAGACGGCCCAGAAATAAGGGTTCTAAATTGGGGGAAGGCCGATTTTATTATGATAAGGCAGGATCTGGCCAAAGTGGACTGGGAGCAGCTACTTATAGGAAAATCCACATCAATACAGTGGGAGACTTTCAGAAGGGAAATAGAGAGAGTACAACGCCAACATGTTCCTGTAAAGGTCAAGGCGGGGGACCAACAAGCAAAGGGAACCTTGGATGACAAGGGATATACAAAAATGCATTAGAAATAAAAGGGGGGCTTTTGGAAGTTACAAAAGACCAAAGACGGAAGAAGACCTAGAGGAGTATAAAAAGTGCAGGGGCATACTTAAAGAAGATATTAGGAGGGAGAGGAAGGGCCATGAAATAACACAGGCGAGCAAAATAAAGGAAAATCCTAAGATGTTTTTAAGTATATTAAGGGCAAGAGGATAACCAGGGAAAGGGTAGGGCCCATTAGGGACCAAAGTGGCAATCTGTGTGTAGAGCCAGATGATGTAGGCGGGGTTTTAAATGAATTTTTTGCATCTGTGTTCACTATGGAGAGAGACGAGGCAGACATAGAAATCGGGCAAGGGGACTGTGACATACTTGAACATATTAGCATCGAGAGGGAGGAGGTGCTAGCAGTTTTAGCAGGCCAAAAAGTGGATAAATCCCCAGGCCCTGACGAGATGTATCCCAGGCTGCTGTTGGAGGCAAAGGAAGAGATTGCAGGGGATCTGACACAAATTTTCAGAACCTCTCTGGCCACAGGGAATGTACCAGAGGACTGGAGAACAGCTAATTTAGTACCATTATTCAAGAAGGGTAGCGGGGATAAACCAGGGAATTACAGGCCAGTGAGCCTAACATCTGTGGTAGGGAAATTATTGGAAAAAATTCTGAGGGACAAAATTAGTCTTCACTTGGAGAGGCAAGGATTAATCGGGGATAGTCAGCATGGCTTTGTCAAGGGTAAATCATGTCTGACAAATCTGATTGAATTTTTCGAGGGAGTGACTAGGGGGGTGGATGAGGGAAATGCTGTGGATGTGGTTTACATGGACTTCAGTAAAGCTTTTGACAAAGTCCCACATAGGAGACTTGTCAAGAAGGTAAGAGCCCATGGGATCCAGGGTGCCTTTGTGCATTGGATCCTAAACTGGCTGAGTGGCAGGAGGCAGAGGGTGATAGTCGAAGGTTGCTTTTGTGAATGGAAGCCTGTGTCCAGTGGGGTACCTCAGGGATCGGTGCTGGGTCCCTTGTTGTTTGTGATCTACATAAATGATTTGGATGAGAATGTAAAAGGTATGATCAGTAAGTTCGCAGATGACACGAAAATTGGTGGGGTGTTAAATTGCGAGGAGGAAAGCCTTCGGCTACAGGACGATATAAACGGGTTCATCAGATGGGCGGAAAAGTGGCAAATGGAATTTAACCCTGAAAAGTGCGAGGTGATGCATTTCGGACAGACAAATAAGGCAAGGGAATACACAATGAGTGGTAGGACCCTAGGAAGTACAGAGGGTCAGAGGGACCTTGGTGTACATGTACATAGATCCCTGAAGGCAGCGGAACAGGTAGATAAGGCGGTTAAAAAGGCATATGGGATACTTGCCTTCATTAGCCGAGGCACAGAATATAAGAGCAGGGAGGTTATGATGGAGCTGTACAAAACGCTGCTGAGGCCACAGCTGGAGTACTGTGTGCAGTTCTGGTCGCCTCACTATAGGAAGGATGTGATTGCCTTGGAGAGGGTGCAGAGAAGATTCACCAGGATGTTACCTGGGATGGAGCGCCTCAGCTATGAAGAAAGAATAAACAGGCTGGGGTTGTTTTCCTTGGAGCAAAGAAGGCTGAGGGGGGACCTGATTGATGTGTACAAAATGATGAGGGGCATAGATAGGATAGATAAAGAGGAACTTTTCCCCTTAGTAGGGGGGTCAATAACAAGGGGGCATAGATTCAGGGTAAGGGGCAGGAGATTTAGAGGGGATTTGAGGAGGAACTTTTTCACCCAGAGGGTGGTTGGAATCTGGAACTCACTCCCTGAAAGGGTGGTAGAGGCAGGAACCCTCACTACATTCAAGAAGCATTTGGAAGAGCACTTGAAGTGCCATTGCATACAAGACTATGGACCAAATGCTGTAAAATGGGATTAGACTGGACAGGGATGGATGGGCGGCGCAGACACGATGGGCCGAAGGGCCTCCCTCTGTGCTGTAAAACTCTATGGGCTAGATATTCAGTATAGGCAGTTTTGGGGCGCTAACCTTAGCGCCCGCCCGAAGTTAGCGCCCGCCCCAAAGTAACGCCCCGTTGCCGGGAATTCAGTGGCTTCGCCCTAAGAGGTTGGTGGAGCGCTAAAAGAGGCGTTCCACTACTCTCTTTAGGCGCTAAGCCGGCGGTCCAGAGGGATAGCGCCCAGGCGGGGCGCAGCACGGGTGCGGTCATTTTTGCACTGACAGCAGACCCCGTGGTGCCGACCAGCTCTTAAAGGGGGAAGGGACGAATTGCTCTGCTGCCACGCCCTGCACACTGCAGCCTTGCAAAGAGGCCTCAACACTACTGCTCAGCCCTAGGGAATCATGGCAACGCCAGAGAAGGCCCGTCAGCGTGCCCTGCGCTTCTCAGAGGGTGATCTGGACATAATGGTCACAGCTCTGGAGGTGAGGCGCAAGATCTTGTTTCCAGAGAGTGGGAGGAATCCAACCCACCACGACTACACCAAAGCCTGGAAGCAGATCGCCCAGAGGGTGACGTTCACCGGCGAGGCCCCCAGGACCCACACACAATGCCATAAGAAATACAACGATCTGACCAGGATTGTGAGGGTGAGTAGCCTTTCCAGTCTCCTCCTCATTCTTGCATGTACACCTGACATGATGGGCAAAGGGACCTGAAAGTCCTTTTGGCCAGCCCTCAGCCAGCAGCATTGGGACAGTCATGAGCATCAAATGGCCATTTGGCACTCTACACTTTGGCCAAGCTATTCCACCATGGGAGGCAGTGGACAGTACATCAGGGCTTCACTCTGTCCAAGCTATTCCACCATGGGAGGCAGTGCACACTACATCAGGGCTTCACTCTGTCCAAGCTATTCCACCATGGGAGGCAGTGCACACTACATCAGGGCTCCACTCTGTCCAAGCTATTCCACCAAGGGAGGCAGTGCACACTACATCAGGGCTTCACTGCGCACTTACAGCCCGTCCTTTCTCTTGCAGTCTAAAGTAGCGTTTAATCGCCAGGCCCGTGCCAGGGGTGGCCGCGCCAAGCTGCAGAAGCTCACTCGGCTGGAGGAGCGCGTGTGTGTGCTCATGGGAGCCCGTGTGATTGTCCCCACAGCGTGCGGTGTATCCGACCCTCCACTGCCCGGCAATGGTAAGGACCTCGCCTTTTGGCCCTCTCGCATCGCACTGGCCCATCCGAGCTACCTCCTTTGCCACTGTCCCACCAATGCGCTGAATCCCACCAGTCCTAACTCCCTCGCTGACGCCGTCTCCTCACTCTGAAGCGACTCTTGTGCATTCCTGCTTTCAGCTGGTGACGACCAGGACCCTGAGGCTGCCAGTGACAGCACCTCCAACCAGGAGGAGGAGGAGGAGCAAGCCGGACCTTCGGGGGAACAGTCACGTCCCGCAGGAGAGGAGGAAATGCTTGACACCTCCTCACTGGACGAGTGCCTGGAGGAACTGTCGCAGGGCAATGCAGCTTTTGGGACCAGTGGCGTCCAGCCACCCAGCAGCCGTGCGCGTGGCCCGCGGCCTTCCCCCCAAAGGGGGGAAGGATCAGAGGGGAGTGCTGCTGATCGGCACACTCGCCGTCACCAACGCGGCAAGGGTCCCCTAGTCCGGCCCCCTCCTCCCCAGCGGGAGAGTCGCGACTCCAGTCCGGACACCTTCACTTCGGAGGAGGTGCGGAAGCTCGATCAGATGGCCGACGACTCGGACCGGCGGCACACGGAGCACATGAGCGTGGTGGGGCGCATGCCTGAGGCCATCGAGTCGCTGGCGACCAGTGTGCGCGAGTTCGGGGCAGCAACTGCCGCGACTGGCCGCATGCTAACTGATGCCGTCAAGACCCTGGCGGATGTGATGCGCGCGCACACCAGGACCACAGGGCCACTCACTGCTGCCACACGCGCTGTCTCAGGCAGGCATCGCCAGGGCAGGCGCCGCGCTGGACCATCCCAGCAAGCCGGCCGTCGGCTGATTGCTGCGGATCCTGCAGTGCGGGCCCGGCCGAGTGCCACCGTGCCACAGCACCAGCCAGCGCATCCCAGACGCCAGCTGGCCCACATTGCGCCATCCGTCGCCGCCATTCCCCCTCTGCGGCGTCAAGGGCAAGCGGCTGCAGCTGATGGTGGCCAGGCTCAGGTGCGCCACTCAGGAGACGGCCCCTCGAGGCCCAAACGCCGTGTAGGCCGCCCCCCAGCGGCATCTGGCGGAAGGGCATCTGAGCCTCAGGCGCCTTCCCCCAGCCTCGCAGCAGCCACTGGGCAGAGCTTGCGAAGGAGCAGCAGGCAGGGCAGGGGAGGCAAAATGCTGGCCAAGGTCTCGCCCTCGCGGGCCACTCAGTAGAGGGTGTGGCCAGCTTTCCTTTAATATGGCGGTGGCCATCTTTATTTTGCCCATGGTTGTGCTTTTGGAGGGCTTCTTTTTTGCGTTAGGCCGACGTTGAGGCCCGGTTTCAATAAAGGTGGAGTGGCTCCTCCCCAGTTTGTGGGAGTGAGTAGTTTGTTGGGCTTTTTGTGGGGCCCGTTTATTGTTTTTGGGGATTCATGTGGGAAGGGCTTTTCATTTTTGTGTAAAAAAAAATTATCTTTATTCATGCAGTCTCCATGGTTGTTCTTCTTAGTGTTTGTTGGCTTCGCCGGCTGAGGGCTTGCGGAGCGGCTGCATTCATCTTCCCTCATGGCCCCTGGCCATTCCCTGACAGGGGGCTTAGAAGTACCGTGTAATAAGGTGGCGTCGTGCGGCCCTTGGCCCTGGTCGCTCCCTCCTGGGAACGTACTCCTGCTCCTCCTCCTCCTCCTCCTCCTCCTCCTCATGCTCCTCCTGCTCCTCCTCCTGAGGTGCTGGTCCAACGTCAGGTGGCAGTGCCTGAGTCCTGCGGATAGCCAGGTTGTGTAGCATGCAGCAAACCACCACAAATTGGGAGACCCGGTCCGGCGAATACTGGAGAGCTCCTCCGGAGCGATCAAGGCAGCGGAACCGCTGCTTGAGGACCCCAATAGTTAGCTCGATGATGTTGCGGGTGGTTTGATGGCTCTCGTTGTAGGCCTCTTCAGCAGCGGTCCTGGGCGCGCGGAGCGGGGTCATGAGCCAGGTGCACAAAGGATAGCCTTTGTCCCCGAGTAGCCATCCTCTTGGGGGAGGCTGTGCCTGGAACATGTCATGCACAGTACTCTGCCGCAGGATAAAGGCATCGTGGCTGCTGCCTGGGAAGCTGGCATTGACTGCCATGATGCGCTGCTTGTGGTCACAGACCAGCTGCACATTCAGAGAATGGTAGCCCTTCCTGTTGCGATACTGCTCGCCATGCTCCAGAGGGGCCCGCAAAGCCACATGCGTACAGTCAATGGCGCCCTGCACCAAGGGGAATTCCCCGAGTCTGGAAAATCCCAATGCGTGCTGATGCTGGCTCTCCAGGGCCATGGGGAAGGAAATGAATTGGCTTCTCCTTCTGAACAGTGCTTCGGTCACCTGGCGGATGCAGCGATGCGCGCCGTACTGGGAGATGTTTACTATGTCCCCAGCAGCGTATTGGAAGGAGCCGGTGGCATAGAAGTTCAATGCCACCGTCACCTTCACTTCACCGACAGAGACGTCCTGCACCTGAGCTTTGGCCGCAGATCTCGGCGAAGCAGGTGGCAGATCTCTGCAATCACCCCCTTTCGGAATCGGAGCCTTTTAACACATCGCGCGGCACTCATGTTTAGGTAGGAGCGCTGCTGGCGGTATAGCCTGACTGGGTAAGGCCTACGTGGCCGACGCCTGTAGCCCCCTCTGCCTCTAGCCAGGGCTGCCCCTCTCACAATGCGTCTGCGAGCCCTACGGACATGGAGCTGCAGCTCCGCGTTGGCACCCCATGCAACCCCCATCAAATCCTGGCAAACACTCTAATTTCCAAATGGCCACTTGCAGCGCTGTTGCCTGAGTCCAAAAATACCTGGCTCTTGCTGCTTGAAACCAGTTAGCTATCCTCCTTGTTGTGTCTCCAGAAATGCGTTGCACAAGACTGTTTTCTGAAAAAAGGATGGCCTTTATACTGGAGAGGACGTTCCCTTTAATTAGCGCCCCCCGGGGCCCGCGCTGGTTGTGTTGCGTTCCTTTTTCCAAACGCTCCGGCCGCCCGCCGCACAATGGGGCGGTCCGACTGAAGTTTGCAATCGGGGCGGCCAAAGGGCGTTGCACGAGAATGTGACGTCATTTTCTGCGCGCGCATCCGGGCGGGCGCTAAACTTTGCGCCGGCGCTAACGGGCAGCTTAATTTGGGGCGGGGCGCAAACTGCGCTGCGCCCGGGCGCTACACGCATAGCGCCCGGAAATCACTTCTCTTAAGGCGCTAACTGCTGGCGCAAGCAACTGAAAATCTAGCCCTATGACTCTATGACACGGAGATGTCTGCTTTCACACTGAAGATTCCTGGACAGCGTATGACGTCACACCTCCCAGGCTCTCAGTATGCGGGAAGCCTCGGACTATGATCCCAGGGTGACCCGCCCACAAGATCAGTCAAAATTTATATTTGCATAGGCCACGCCCTCGATTTTTCTCACCACTCCAGAGTCTTCACCATTGAAAGAAACTGTTAATCATAATGATAAGTTCTTTCCTTAAAGTTTTAATAATACTTCTGTATATTATTAGAAATGTTAAAAGACTTTACATGGTCTTGAAGAATTATACATAGGTCTAAAGACGTCTAAAGTGTTTAAAACATTTTAAAGAGATTTAAAACTTTGAAATCATTTTCCTTAATTTGAATTAAACTGCAAAGTGAAATGGAAGCAGCGAGCACATTTGTGATGATGAAGCAAGCTCAGAATTTCACTGACGATGACATCAATACACTCCTCAATTAGGTTGAGCAGAAATGCTTGCGGGTCACTTGGACAGAAGTTGCCCAGGCTGATAGCGCAAACTCCCCCATTCCACGGAGAGCAGAACAATGCTACAAAAAAATGAATGATTTGATGCGATCTGACAAGGATTGTACAGTTATTATAAATGTCAACTGTAAAATATGTTAAAATTTAATGTTTCTCTTTTATAAAACGTTAAGTTGCATAGCTGTTGTAAAGTGACTTCATTATCCAGGCATCTGACCTAGTCCTAAAATGTAATCGATTTGGAGTAGTTTTGGGAGATTGATGGTGCTTCTAAATATATTATCACCCCTCCACAGATTTGAGATGTGAAATTTCAATTAGAGAACAATACCTTGTGTGCAAAGCAGCAACTAATCATTTTTCCAAAGCAGTTGGTTGGGGTCTCTGCATTTCTGTTGACAATTTACAGTAAAATGGTACATATCGCCAGAGAGCATGCCCTGACAGGTGTTGGTGTTGTCACTCTGACGAAGTTATTGGAACAAGAGGAAAGGGTCACGCACTTGCTTGGAATCAGTCGTGGATGTTCAGTGCCTGGTGCCCAATCAGACATTGGGGTAAGGAATGGTGAGCTGGTCTGCCTATCTGTATGTTTATAACTGGAAGGTGTGCATTGAATATTAGCTTCAGTGATGGGGCAGATTATGCTTCACCTTTGTAAATGTTTACTGTTTCCTTCCCACAGGTGGACAGCTGTGTCTCACACACGGGGGGAACAGTGTTTTGAGTCACCGGCTGCAGAGTGCATTGGGGAAGGGGTTACAGATGCAGAGCGAGCTGTCAGTGGGATGGACGAGGAGGAATTTATGGAGTGTAGCTCGTGGAAGTTGAGAGTATGGTCCCTGGTTGGCTCCACAACATCTCTCCATCTCCTGGCCCCTCTGGCTCTGTGCCAGGCATCATTTACTGTCGTTCCACAGCCAGACAGCAACCTGATACTGCAGAGCATGTGGGAGAAGCAGGAAGACGTGTAACGCAACAAAATGCGACAGAAACTCATGTGCAACAGGTTGAACAGTTGAGGCAAGATATGGTTACTCTTCATGCAAAGAAACTTGGGTCTCTTGCCTCTAACAGGGGGAATTGATGATCTTGGGAGCAGTACATTGCAATTAGTTGGAGACCGGTCCACAGAACTCAATCAGTTCTGCACAACTGCACAGGAAATTGTTAATGAGCTTTTCTGATGTGTTTGGCCAAGTTCAATCTGGTGCTTGAGCAGGTTCACGGGTCTCTCGTTCAACTATTGCAGTTAAAGACAGCAGGTTCGACTGTCGTTCATTTGACCCCCACAGAACCCCGATTGCCTGCTACCAGCGAAGACACAGAGCAGATCCACCAAAAAGCAGCTCCGCCAATTATGTTTGAAGTAAATGTTGCCTTTCAGCAGCAGCAGCCGAAACCCTGGCACGAGCCACTTGCTGAAGGGCAAGAGATGTCACACAGGGATCTTTCACTTAGTATGAGATGCACAGGTCACGGGGAAGGGCAAATCACAGGAGGCAGTAGGGGGCCACTTTTACACATTCCACCTCCTTCGACCATCAGGCACAGATGTGCGGGGGCATATCTGTCAATTCTGTAATGTTCTCTCTTATTTAAGTATTGATGTTGTGTTATTTCTTGAAATTTATATTCGTGACTGATAGTGTTGTTAAACATTTCGTTTCATAGGTGTTGCCTCTAGTCACTTTTAAGTTTTAAAAGCTTTTTTAACAATTAATTTAACATTACTACTGTTTAAATAGTGCAAATACCTAGTTTACAACTTGAATGTATTTATTGCGCTAAGAAACCCAAAACGTCAATTTAAATTGGTTACATTTTTTGAACACCCAATGTATATTTGCAAACATTTACAATGTAAAAAATACCTGGGACACAAGTTGTATTTAAAGAATAAGAACATCAAAAAAGTACATCCAAGGTATTATATGCTGCAATAAAAGTTCACTGTTTCTCTTTATTTGTGTGTGTTCTTTTCTGTGCCTTGCTGGGTGAGGGGGAGGACCAAGGCGACACTATCATCACCTCGTAAACGTCGTCGCTACTCTCAGTTCCGGAGCAGTTTGGTTTTGGCTGCACTTGGTTGCTGCATATCAAGACTTGGCATCGACCAAGTCATCTATTTCAGCATGGAGTTCCTCTGCTGAGTTAAGGGTCAGTCCTTCCAGCAGGGCAAAGTTATTCAAAGAGCAACAGACCACCAGAGCCCTTGACAATATCAAAGGAGAGTACCTCAATGTGCCCCCTGACCTGTCCAGGAAAGGGAAGAGTAATTCCAGCAGCCCGATTGTCATCTCCACCGCTGCTGTGTGGACACGTGTGCTTGGTTGTATCTCTCCTTTCATCAGCCCCGGCTTTAGCGGGTAGCCCTTGTCACCCAATATCCATGCCAATTCTGCAGGGAAATTGCTGAGGGCGCCATATCATTCCGTGTGATGGAAGATGAACGAATTCCCCAGTGATCTGCATTCACGTTTATAATCGTGATTTGCATCAAAGACTCTCATAACATTTAATGAAAGAAACCACTTCCTGTTGATGTATGTCACAGGTGCATCAATTGGTGCCTTCAATGCAACATGGGTTCCATCGACGGCCCCAATCACTTTGGGAAGACTGCAATGCTATACAATTCTGGGCCTCTCCTTTTGTTGCCGAGTGGATAAGTCGAATTCTATGAACTATGAAGCCCTACGGAAAATGGCATCTGTGATCTGGTCAATGAAGGCCCTCACAGCAGCAGTCTGGGTGATGTTTAAAATGTCATTGGCGCCTGACTGATTTGGCGTGTATGCAAAGAAGTTCAATGCTGTGGTTACCTTCATGGACACCGACAGGGCAGTGTGGGTCTTCAAGCATGTTTTAAGGTCTTCCTTTATCATGCCACATAGTACATAAGAACATAAGAACATAAGAAATAGGAGCAGGAGTAGTCCAATCGGCCCCTCGAGCCTGCTCCACCATTCAATAAGTACATGGCTGATCTGATCCTAACCTCAAATCTTCTATCACTCTGCATCCACCCGAACCCATGTGATCTCCCGGGAGAGGCGAAAAACCAGATAAAGACCCAATGGCCAATTTGGGAGAAAAAAATCTGGGAAATTCCTCTCCGACCCATCTAGGCGATCGAAATTCTTCCAGGAGATCACTCTGTCCCTATATTTTCTACAGTACTTACCTTCTGTAAAGGCGATCTCCACTCCAGCCAGGAACAGGAATAAAACCATCTCCTGAAATCTAACAGAATTAGAACAAAGTAGGAGCAGAACAAGGCTACACGGCCCCTGGGCCCGCTCCACTACCCACAGGGCCATGACCATTCCGAACCCAGACTCATGTCCAATTTCCTGCCCGCTCCCCGTAACCCTTTATTCCCTTTACTTCTAGGAAACTATCTATTTCTGTTTTAAATTTATTTAATGATGTAGCTTCCACAGCTTTCTGGGGCAGCAAATTCCACAAACCTACCACCCTCTGAGTGAAGAAGTTTCTCCTCATCTCAGTTTTGAATGAGCAGCCCCTTATTTTAAGATTATGCCCCCTAGTTCTAGTTTCACCCATCATTGGGAACATCCTCACCGCATCCACCCGATCAAGCCCCTTCACAATCTTATATGTTTCAATAAGATCGCCTCTCATTCTTCTGAACTCCAATGAGTAGAGTCCCAATCTACTCAACCTCTCCTCATATGACCACCCCCTCATCCCCGGGATTGACCGAGTGAACCTTCTTTGTACTGACTCGAGAGCAAGTATGTCTTTTCTTAAGTATGGACACCAAAACTGTATGCAGTATTCCAGGTGCGGCCTCACCAATACCTTGTACAACTGCAGCAATACCTCCCTGTTTTTATATTCCAACCCCCTAGCAATAAAAGCCAACATTCCATTGGCCTTCTTAATCACTTGTTGCACCTGCATACTAACTTTTTGAGTTTCGTGCACCAGGACCCCCAGATCCCTTTGTACTACAGTACTTTCCAGTTTCTTGCCATTAAGATAATAACTTGCTCTATGATTTTTCCTGCCAAAGTGCATAACCTCACACTTTCCAGTATTGTATTCCATCTGCCACATCTCTGCCCACTTACTTAGCCTGTCTATGTCCCTTTGCAGGTTTTTTATGTCCTCCTCACACACTACTTTCCCTCCCATCTTTGTATCATCTGCAAACTTTGATATGTTACACTCGGTCCCCTCCTCCAAATCGTTAATATAGATTGTAAAGAGTTGGGGACCCAGCACTGACCCCTGCGGAACACCACTAGTTACTGGTTGCCAATCTGAGAACGAACCATTTATCCCAACTCTGTGCTTTCTGTTAGAGAGCCAATCCTCCACCCACGCCAGAATATTACCCCCAATCCCGTGATTTTTTATCTTGAGCAATAATCTTTTGTGTGGCACCTTGTCAAATGCCTTTTGGAAGTCTAAATACACTACGTCCACTGGTTCCCCTTTATCCACCCTGTATGTTACTTCCTCAAAAAACTCAAGCAAATTTGTTAAACATGACTTCCCCTTCATGAAACCATGCTGAGTTTGCCCTATTAAATTATGTTTATCCAAATGTCCCGTTACTGTCTCCTTAATAATGGACTCTAACATTTTACCAACCACAGATGTTAGGCTAACAGGTCTATAGTTTCCAGCCTTCTGCCTACTACCCTTTTTAAATAAGGGTGTTACATTAGCAGTTTTCCAATCTGCCGGGACCTTTGCTGAGTCCAGTGAGTTTTGGAAAATTATTACCAATGCATCCACAATCCCTACCGCTACTTCCCTCAAGACCCTGGGATGCAAGCCATCAGGTCCAGGGGATTTATCCGCCTTGAGTCCCATTATTTTACCAAGTACCACTTCCTTAGTGATTTTAATCGTATTTAGTTCCTCCCCCCCTAGAGCCCCCTGTTTGTCCAGTGTTGGGATATTCTTAGTGTCCTCTACTGTAAAGACTGATACAAAATAATTGTTCAGTGTTTTTGCCATCTCCATGTTTCCCACCATTAATTTCCCGGTCTCATCCTCTAAGGGACCAACATTTACTTTAGCCACCCTTTTTCTTTTTATATAACTATAGAAACTTTTACTGTCTGTTTTTATATTTTTTGCTAATTTACTTTCATAATCTATCTTCCCTTTCTTAATCAATCTTTTTGTTATTTTTTGCTGTCTTTTAAAGACTTCCCAATCTTCCATCCTCCCACTAGATTTGGCTACCTTATATGCCCTTGTTTTTAGTCGGATACTATCCTTAATTACTTTACTTAGCCACGGATGGCTATCTTTTCTTTTACACCCTTTTTTCCTCAGTGGAATATATTTTTTTTGGAAGTTGTAAAATAACTCCTTAAATGTACACCACTGGTCATGTACCGTCTTACCCTTTAATCTATTTTCCCAGTCCACTCTAATTAATTCCGCTCTCATACCTTCATAGTCTCCTTTATTCAAGCTCAGCACGCTTGTTTGAGATCCAACCTTCTCACCCTCTAATTGAATATGGAACTCAACCATGTTATGGTCACTCATTCCAAGGGGATCCTTTACTAGGACATTTTTAATTAATCCTGTCTCATTACACAGGACCAAATCTAAGGTTGCTTGCCCCCTGGTCGGTTCAGTTACATACTGCTCAAGAAACCCATCCCTAATACACTCAATGAACTCTTCCTCAAGGCTGCTCTGCCCAATTTGATTTGTCCAGTTAATATGATAATTAAAATCCCCCATAATTATAGCTGTTCCCTTATTACAAGCCTCAACTATTTCCTGATTAATACTCCGTCCAACAGAGTTGCAACTGTTCGGAGGCCTATAGACTACACCCACTAGTGTTTTTTTCCCCTTATTATTCCTTACCTCCACCCAAACTGTTTCACTATCCTGCTCCTTTGACCCAATATCATTTCTCTCTATTATAGTAATTCCTTCCTTTATTAACATAGCCACCCCACCTCCTCTCCCTTCCTGCCTGTCCTTCCTGATTGTTAAATAACCTGGTATGTTTAATTCCCAGTCATGGTCACCCTGCAGCCATGTTTCTGTAATGGCCACAAGATCATACCCATATGTCATTATTTGTGCCGTTAACTCATTCATTTTGTTACGAATGCTACGTGCATTCAGATAAAGAACTTTCAAATATGTTTTGTAACACTTAGTTCCTGTTTTTTCCCTTTTTAGTACTTTACTTTTTACTCCATACCTTCTGTCCCTTCCTGACACATTCTGTTTTTTAATTCCCCCACTGCCACCTAAGTCTATGACCTTCTCTGTTGTCATTTCTATTATTTGCTCTCTAGAAACCTCCCCCCCACTAATTAGTTTAAAGCCCTCTCTACAGCCCTAGTTATATGATTCGCCAGGACACTAGTCCCAGCACTGGCCAAGTGGAGTCCGTCCCAACAGAACAGCTCCCTCCTGTCCCAGTACTGGTGCCAGTGTCCCAAGAAGCAAAACCCATTTCTCCCACACCAGTCTTTGAGCCAGTCGGCCGATTGCCCATTTACTGAAGCGCAACCTCCTCACACGCAACTCCCCCGACAACATCTCAAAAGACAGCCTCTCCTATACACTCTTTGGGGGCGGGAGTAGTTCCTCATATCAGGAGATGACGATGATTCGACAGTCTTCTTTCTTGTTCCCTGGCGTTTTAGATTCTATGATCCAGAATCACACCGATGATCTGGACAACATGGTCAAGAGGCATGGTTTTCCATCACAGGCTTCCTGTATAAACAAATGAAGTGCATGTATGGGGAAAAAGGAAAGAGTTGTAAAAGTAATTTTAATAAAGTGAGTGGCAAGAAATTCACGTTGGGCTGTGGTGCGAAACGGATTGTATTGGATCAGGGACCTGTCACACCCGCCTGATCAATATCATCGCCCCAGATGAATTTCTAAAAACTTTAGCATTTCCACAAAGTCATACATACAATTTCTAAAGTGCACAGAAAAGTTAACATATAACTAATTCATATATTATGGTACAATTATTTAAAGCATTAGTAACTGTTAAATAAACCATTTTTAAACAGTCATTTTCAAATTTAAGAAATGCAATCGAATTGAATAGAATGCTTACATTGCACAACAGCGAGAGTTGCTCTTGAAATTAACTACACTCCACAAAACAAAATCCCAAGCCATGTTAACAAATTAAAGTTGTTAAAAACTTCCCTCAGGCTTTCTACAAAGAACTTTGCTCACTTTCACAATTAAAACTGTTCAATTTCCAAGTCCACTGCTGAAATAATTCTTCTTCCTGAAGCTCCTTCCGGTAGAATGCAGGCTGTACGTCTGCGTTTATCAGGCACAGCTGTCCCGGACTTTTTTGGACTGAAGCATTTGAGAAAAAAATCGGAATTTTGAACAGTGCTGCTGCCTTTCCTGCGCAGGCGCTTCATCTATCAAGCTAATTCTTGACAGTTCGGAAATGCCGGTTTTCAGCCCATGTGCTTCGCATGCCTGAAGCTGCCATTTCCGATGTCCCTCCGGGTTTGTACACAGTGCATACACACACGTAGGGATCGTAATATACGGCCCATTAAATCACTTTCCACACATGCTGCAGCCAAGCTCCCTCTCTCCTGTGTGGATTTGGCGGTTATATGAAGTCTCTAAATGCGCAATATTGTTTCTTACACAATATACATTCAAACAGTCTCTCTCCGGATTGAATCCATTCATTATTTATCACATCGCTGTCCTCTTACAATGTACTGTACAATCATCGAATCAAACAGCACAGAGGAAGACCATTCAACCCATCGTGCCTGTGCCGTCTCTTTCAAAGTCCTAATTAGTGACACTCTCCCGCTCCTTCCCGATAGCCCTGTAATGATTTTCTTTTCAAATATCGATTCAATTCCCTTTTGAAAATGACATAGAATTTCATAGAATTTACAGCACAGAAACAGGGCATTCGACACAACAGGTCTTAAAGTGTGTTTATGCTACATACGAGCCACGACCCACCTTAATGCATCTCACCCTATCAACCTTTCCTTCTATTCCTTTCTCCTGTATTTACTAATCTAGCTTCTCCTTAAGTGTAGCTATGCTAATAGCCCCAACCACTCCTTCTGGGGGCGAGTTAGTTCTGAATTGCGTGTTGCATTTCTTAGAGACAATGTTCCATTATTTTCCCCTAGTTTTGAAATCCCCTCCAATTAGAAATAATTGGTCTATGTCTCCCTGATCGATACCCTTCATAATTTATAAATACATCCAAAATATCGCCTCTCAGTCTTCTATTTTCTAGAGAAAAGAAGCCCAACCTGTTCATTCTTTCCTGATAATTGTGTCCTCTCAGCTCTGGTATCATACCTGTAAACCTTTATTGCACTTCCTCCAATGTTGTAATATCGAACCCAGAATTACAGTATTCTAAGTGGTCTATATAATGCCAATACAAATTCTCAGCTTTCGAATTCAATTAATCTAGAATTTAATTCGCTGCTATTTATTGCACTTTTTATGGTTCTGTTTACTTGCGTTGCTACTTTTCATGATTTGTGGATTATTATCATTAGTTGTATTTGCGCCTCTACCCTGCATAAATCCTTATTTTCCAAGGAGTATGTGGCCTACATAACCCTCATAACAAAATTCACAACCTCACAATTATCTATATTGAATTTAATTGGCTAGTTACACGCCAATTCTACAATAATGTTAATGTGGTCTTGTATATTGTGGCATTCTTCCTCAATATTAACTATAGCCCGCAATTTGGTTTCATCTGCAAACTTTGATATTGTACTTCCGTTTCCAGAATCCAAATCTTTTATGCAAATGGTGAAAAACAGTCGTCCCAACACTGATCCTTATGGAACGCCACTTCCCTCCTTCAACCATTCTCAGTTGGTAAATTTAAACCCTATTCTCTATTTTGTAGCCGTTTGCGAACCATTCTGCCACTTGTACCCTAACGCCAAGTGCTCTGACGTTACTCACGAGCCTACTATGTGGTACCTTATCAAAGGCCTTTTGGAAGTCCTTTCAGGGGCGGAGAATGTTGAAAGCTGGGAAACTTAGCACCGGGCACTAAGGCTTCCCAACTTTTTGCAACATATGGTATTTCCGCTCCATGAAGGAAGTGGAGCGCTAAATGAAGTGGGCTACTCCCTTCCCGGAGCACTAAATGATGTTCGTGGGGCAGTAATAGTGCAGTGCTGCACAATGACACGTGCAGCGCTGCCGTGGTCCAAGGCTCCATCCCTCCCTTAAAGGGATTGACCATTGAGGCAAGCACTGCATTGGGAAGAGTTAGCTGGTCCACAAAGGAAGCCAGGAACCGGCCCTGTCCGACCCGTGCACTCCAGTAGAGTGTCGGGCTGATCGAGCACGGCCCAGGCGAATATAAACAATTTAAAAAAATGACAGAAATTTTCCTGCTTACCACGGCAACCTCCCCTTTAACTTCCGCCCCCGAAGCACCCGGCCTACCGAACAGTGCCTCCTGCAGCTGTCGGTGATTTCGCTCGGCGATGCTGCGGGAGGCGGAACTGAATTTTGGGTCGGTGCGCTAATGGGGCGACGTGCACGGCAATGACGTCTCAATCAACTATTTGAACTGAGCGAAGTACATATTTAATATTTCTGCCATTTCACTGATATTTCTGGCACAGGCATGATGGGCCAAATGGCCTCCTACTGCGCTGCAAATTTCTGTGTTTACCTGTGAATTTATATTATGCTTCCCTTACCAGCCATTTCACCATCTTAATTTTGATTTGTTATGTATGTGTTTGTTTCGTAATTCCTCTTTCCCTTCCCGATTGATTGATAAATATTTCCTAACATTCTCCTATCCCTTTTGTCATCCTCTCATTCTTGTATATGTATTCTTTTATGACTTTTTCTTTCATTTCAGTTTTACGATTTCCTCTTTATTCATCCATGCTGATTCATTAATGGCCCAGAAATTCGGGTCTGGTGCTTCACGCGTGTGCAAGCACTCGATCTGCACTTACCTAGCGCACTGGCTATTGAGCTGTGAGCCCGCATGGGATTCCAATCCTGGGCCAGCTCCAGATGTCGGCGCACAGTGCTTACATATCCCAGGGGCGCAGTTAGATCAATGCATCCCTTGGGATCACGTGGGCCATGGGCAGCCAATCGGAGCAGGGAATGCTCCATTCATAAGTCTGACAGGAAGTGCTGTCAAACTTAGAAATACTACCGGCCCCTAAATATCACTAAATCTTGCAATAAATTTTTTTAAAAATCACATTTTTAAAATAATCTATAAATTACATGAAATAACTTTTTTAACAATTATTTTCATTTTTGAAAAAATAATTTTAATTTCTAACCGGACTAAAAATAAACTGACCTTTTTTTAAAGTATTTAAAAATAATAAACCTGTGAATAAAATGTTTTAAGTTTAATTAATTCACCACTTACCTTGTAAAAAGCATGCCTTATGCCTGCTTTTTACATGTCTAACTTCTGGAGACTTACCCTCCCGAGAATACTTGCAAAACAAACCAAAGTTTGCTTATGCGCTGCCTCTCCCACGCATGCATTTGACCTCTGAACCACTGCTTACAGGGGAATGGGAGTGCCGGTTTCCCACACATGTGCAGTGCATGCAGGAAACCGGCACTTCCATTGGGCCTACGGGTGAGTACCCCATGCGTACTCACCTGTGGAGAACAGAATTTCTGGGCCATTATTGAACGGTTTATGACTATTTTATTGGAATAAATTTCCCCAAAATTTTCCTCAGCTCATTTTAAATATTTGCAACAGCTCATTGTCAGTATTTTTTTTGCAGATTACGTGTCCTATTACCATTTTCATTCCCGCATAAGAAGCATTTTCCCAATCTATTACATTGGTCTTTGCCTTACAAAAGTCTTTCTCACACAATATCTTAAACCTTATAAAAATGTGATCGCCATTGCCCTTATGCTCCCTACAATTTCTTCTGTTGCCTGCTGTGGCCCATTACTAATTGCTACATCCAGCAGTCACTCATTTCTTGTTGGGATGCGTACCTACTCGTTAAGAAAGAAGTTCTGTACAAACAATAAAAATGGCCTTCCGTTTTCCACTTTACCTTTATCTTCCTCCAGTTTAGGTTGTATTAGTTGAAATGTCAGATGATTATATTCTATATAGGGCTAGATTTTCAGTATAGCCAGTTTTGGGGCGCTAACCTTAGCGCCCGCCCGAAGTTAGCGCCCGCCCCAAAGTAGCGCCCCGTTGCCGGGAATTCAGTGGCTTCACCCTAAGAGGTTGGTGGAGCGCTAAAAGAGGCGTTCCACTACTATCTTTAGGCGCTAAGCCGGCGGTCCAGAGGGATAGCGCCCAGGCGGGGCGCAGCGTGGGTGCGGTCATTTTTGGACTGACAGCAGACCCCGTGGCGCCGACCAGCTCTTAAAGGGGGAAGGGACGAATTGGTCTGCTGCCACGCTCTGCACTCTGCAGCCTTGCAAAGAGGCCTCAACACTGCTGCTCAGCCCCAGGGAGTCATGGCAACGCCAGAGAAGGCCCGTCAGCCTGCCCTGCGCTTCTCAGAGGGTGATCTGGACATAATGGTCACAGCTCTGGAGGTGAGGCGCAAGATCTTGTTCCCAGAGAGTGGGAGGAATCCAACCCACCACGACTACACCAAAGCCTGGAAGCAGATCGCCCAGAGGGTGACGTTCACCGGCGATGCCCCCAGGACCCACAAACAATGTCGTAAAAAATACAGCGACCTGACCAGGATTGTCAAGGTGAGTAGCCTTTCCAGTCTCCTCCTCATTCTTGCATGTACACCTGACATGATGGGCAAAGGGAGCTGAAAGTCCTATTGGCCAGCCCTCAGCCAGCAGCATTGGGACAGTCATGAGCATCAAATGGCCATTCGGCACTCTACACTTTGGCCAAGCTATTCCACCATGGGAGGCTGTGCACACTACATCAGGGCTTCACTCTGGCCAAGCTATTCCACCATGGGAGGCAGTGCACACTACATCAGGGCTTCACTCTGGCCAAGCTATTCCACCATGGGAGGCAGTGCACACTACATCAGGGCTACACTGCGCACTTACAGCCCGTCCTTTCTCTTGCAGGCTAAAGTAGCCTTTAATCGCCAGGCCCGTGCTAGGGGTGGCCGCGCCAAGCTGCAGAAGCTCACTCGGCTGGAGGAGCGCGTGTGTGTGCTCATGGGAGCCCGTGTGATCGTCCCCACAGCGTGCGGAGTATCCGACACTCCACTGCCCAGCAATGGTAAGGACCTCGCCTTTTGGCCCTCTCACGTCGCACTGGCCCATCCGAGCTACCTCCTTTGCCACTGTCCCACAAATGCGCTGAATGCCACCAGTCCTAACTCCCTCGCTGACGCCGTCTCCTCACTCTGAAGCTACTCTTGTGCATTCCTGCTTTCAGCTGGTGACGACCAGGACCCTGAAGCTGCCAGTGACAGCACCTCCGAGCAGGAGGAGGAGGAGGAGCAAGCCGGACCATCGGGGGAACAGTCACGTCCCGCAGGAGAGGAGGAAATGCTTGACAACTCCTCACTGGACGAGTGCCTCGAGGAACTGTCGCAGGGCAAGGTAGCTTCTGGGACCAGTGGCGTCCAGCCACCCAGGAGCCGTGCGCGTGGCCTGCGGCCTTCCCCCCAAAGGGGGGAAGGATCAGAGGGGAGTGCTGCTGATCGGCACACTCTCCGCCACCAACGTGGCAAGGGTCCCTTAGTTCGGCCCCCTCCTCCCCAGCGGGAGAGTCGCGACTCCAGTCCGAACACCTTCACCTCGGAGGAGGTGCGGAAGCTGGATAAGATGGCTGAGGATTCGGACCGGCGCCACACGGAGCTCATGAGCGTGGTGGGGCGCATGCCTGAGGCCATCGAGTCGCTGGCGACCAGTGTGCGTGAGTTTGGGGCAGCAACTGCCGTGAGTGGCCGCATGCTGACTGATGCCGTCAAGACCCTGGCGGATGTGATGCACGCGCACACCAGGACAACAGAGGCACTCACTGCTGCCACACGCGCTGTCTCAGGCAGGCATCGCCAGGGCAGCCGCCGCGCTGGACCATCCCAGCAAGCCGCACCTCGGCTGATTGTTGCGGATCCTGCAGTGTGGGCCCGGCCGAGTGCCACCATGCCACAGCACCAGCCAGCGCATCCCAGACGCCAGCCGGCCCACATTGCACCATCCGTCGCCGCCATTCCCCCACTGGGGCATCAAGGGCAAGCGGCTGCAGCTGATGGTGGCCAGGCTCAGGTGCGCCACTCAGCAGACGGCCCCTCGAGGACCAAACGCCGTGTAGGCCACCCCCCAGTGGCATCTGGCAGAAGGGCATCTGAGCCTCAGGCACCTTCCCGCAGCCTCGCAGCAGCCACTGGGCAGAGCTTGCGAAGGAGCAGCAGGCCGGGCAGGGGAGGCAAAAGGCTGGGCAAGGTCTCGCCCTCGTGGGCCACTCACACACAGAAACACACACAGAGAAACCCCACAGTGCAGATAGAGGCCATTTCGGCCCATCGAGCCTGCACCGACACATATCCCACCCGATCCCCGTAACCCCTACACCAACACATATCCCACCCCTATCCCCGTAACCCCACGTATTTAATCCCCCTAACACTAAGGGTCAATTTTTTTATCATAGCCAATCAACCTAACCCGCACATCTTTGGACTGTGGGAGGAAACCGGAGCACCCGGAGGAAACCCACGCAAACACGGGGAGAATGTGCAAACTCCACACAGACAGTCGCCCGAGGCCGGATTCGAACCCGGGTCCCTGGCGCTGTGAGGCAACAGTGCTAACCACTATGCCTCAGTAGAGGGTGTGGCCACCTTTCCTTTTATATGGCGGTGGCCATCTTTATTTTGCCCATGGTTGTGTTGTTGTAGGGCTTATTTTTTGCGTTAGGCCGACGTTGAGGCCCGGTTTGAAGAAAGGTGGAGTGACTCCTCCCCAGTTTGTGGGAGTGAGTCGTTTGTTGGGCTTTTTGTGGGGCCCGTTTATTGTTTTTGGGGATTCATGTAGGAAGGGCTTTTCATTTTTGTGTAATAAAAAATTATCTTTATTCATGCAGTCTCCATGGTTGTTCTTCTTAGTGTTTGTTGGATTCGCCGGCTGAGGGCTTGCGGAGCGGCTGCATTCATCTTCCCTCATGGCCCCTGGCCATTCCCTGACAGGGGGCTTAGAAGTACCATGTAATAAGGTGGCGTCGTGCGGCCCTTGGTCCTGGTCGCTCCCTCCTGGGAACGTACTCCTGCTCCTCTTCCTCCTCCTCCTCCTCCTTATGCTCCTCCTGCTCCTCCTCCTGAGGTGCTGGTCCAACGTCAGGTGGCAGTGCCTGAGTCCTGCGGATAGCCAGGTTGTGTAGCATGCAGCAAACCACCACAAATTGGGAGAACCGGTCCGGCGAATACTGGAGAGCTTTTCCGGAGCGATCAAGGCAGCGGAACCGCTGCTTGAGGACTCCAATAGTTAGCTCGATGATGTTGCGGGTGGTTTGATGGCTCTCGTTGTAGGCCTCTTCAGCAGCGGTCCTGGGCGCGTGGAGCGGGGTCATGAGCCAGGTGCACAAAGGATAGCCTTTGTCCCCGAGTAGCCATCCTCTTGGGGGAGGCTGTGCCTGGAACATGTCATGCACAGTACTCTGCCGCAGGATAAATGCATCGTGGCTGCTGCCGGAAAGCTGGCATTGACTGCCATGATGCGCTGCTTGTGGTCACAGACCAGCTGCACATTCAGAGAATGGTAGCCCTTCCTGTTGCGATACTGCTCGCCATGCTCCAGAGGGGCCCGCAAAGCCACATGCGTACAGTCAATGGCGCCCTGCGCCAAGGGGAATTCCCCGAGTCTGGAAAATCCCAATGCGCGCTGATGCTGGCTCTCCAGGGCCATGGGGAAGGAGATGATTTGGCTTCTCCTTCTGAACAGTGCTTCGTTCACTTGGCGGATGCAGCGATGCGTGCCATACTGGGAGATGTTTGCTATGTCCCCAGCAGCGTATTGGAAGGAGCCGGTGGCATAGAAGTTCAATGCCACCGTCACCTTCACTTCCACCGACAGAGACATCCTGCACCTGAGCTTTGGCCGCAGATCTCGGCGAAGCAGGTGGCAGATCTCTGCAATCACCTCCTTTCGGAATCGGAGCCTTTTAACACATCGCGCGGCACTCATGTTTAGGCAGGAGCGCTGCTGGCGGTATATCCTGACTGGGTAAGGCCTACTTGGCCGACGCCTGTAGCCCCCTCTGCCTCTAGCCAGGGCTGCCCCTCTCACAATGCATCTGCGAGCCCTACGGACATGGAGCTGCAGCTCCGCGTTGGCACCCCATGCAACCCCCATCAAATCCTGGCAAACACTCAAATTTCCAAAAGGCCACTTGCAGCGCTTTGGCCTGAGTCCAAAAATACCTGAGCTCTTGCTGCTTGAAACCAGTTAGCTATCCTCCTTGTTGTGTCTCCAGAAATGCGTTGCACAAGAGTGTTTTCTGAAAAAAGGCTGGCCTTTATACTGGAGAGCACGTCCCCTTTAATTTGCGCCCCCCGGGGCCCGCGCTGGTTGTGTTGCGTTCCTTTTTCCAAACGCTCCGGCCGCCAGCCGCACAATGGGGCGGTCCGAATGAAGTTTGGAATCGGGGCGCACAAAGTGCGTTGCACGAGGATGTGACGTCATTTTCTGCGCGCGCATCCGGGCGGGCGCTAAACTTTGCGCCGGCGCTAACGGGCAAATTAATTTGGGGCGGGGCACAAACTGCGCTGCGCACGGGCGCTACACACATAGCGCCCGAAAATCACTTCTCTTAAGGCGCTAACTGCTGGCGCTATCAACTGAAAATCGAGCCCTATGTATTTTACACTTTTCATAGATCTGCATGGTTATATCTCACTCCTCTTCCATTCCACTGTTAAGTGATCTGTAATTTACCCCTATTAGTGTGAGCGATCCCTTCTCATACTTTATCACAATCCATATGAATTATGCTTCATTCTTACTGATTGATATCTCATTTAATTCTGCGACTAATATGTTATCTCTAATTGGTACATCTAGTGAGTGCAGGAACTACGGCATTAAAGAAAGAGAAAGAGTGGCAGATGAATACAGGAAACGCAACTACAAGTGAATCAGTGAGAAGTAGAAAGCAGTTATAAAAAGAAACAAGACAAGTGATTGAAAAACAAAACGGAAGTTTAGAGATTCAGAAATAGAGAGCGAATAGTACAAATAGAGTGTGCAGCTGAGAGGCAGCAGGACCTATCAATTTAAAAAATAAAAGCTCACACATTTCATAGAAAGCGAACATTAGAAAGTTCCAGTTGCCAAGTAAGGAGTCGAACGGTTCAATAAATCGTCATGTTTATTTATTAATATTCAAAGAAAACCTTCATTTTCAGATTTCTCTTATCATCAATACGTAAATAAAACTGAATTTTTAAATCTATCTCTAACCTGTATCTCATGTTCTCTAAACTATAGCCCAGCTTTGCCTGTATCCCTGTTTAGCAGATATCAATGTGGATGAGACACACGGATTGGTGCACGAAATGGATGAACTGACTCAGCTGAAACTCAACAAAATACCGCCCCGACCCGAATCTAATTTCTATCCTTTCCCTGAATGTAATGCAGGTATCGAGCGATTCCTGCTGCAATGCACGAGAGGGACTTCTAGGCATCAATATTATATTAGTGAACCGGAAACACTCGGGACCAACTCTGTGATTAGCTCAGTTGTGTTTTATTAATTAATCTAATCATCAGGGAAACCGGATATTTCACCATGCGCTTAAACTGCTCTCTGAACTTAGCCTGAGTCACCCCGTAAATAAATGTGTTTGTGCAGGAACTTAAATTCTGCAGCATTGCTGTGACTTGTCTAAAAATAATTAATGAATCATTGTAATCTAATGGATTTGTTTCTGCAAAGGTATAATATAAGAATTCAATAACATATGGCAACCACAAAAGTATGAAGCTGCCAGAAATTGTGCTGAGTAAGATGACGGACTTAATTCTGCTCTCCATCTCTGGATCACTGACATTCTCTCCCTTGCTCTGAACCCTCAGTCTCTTACGGACCCGACTGGCCACTAAAATGTGTCTGACGGTCAGAGCGTTGAGCAGCAAAATTAAAGCAAATGGGAGAAATGGGACTAACACCGTATCAAACCAGTCAAATGCCACCCATCCGGGCTCAGTAAAATAGCTAGGTTTTACAACACAAAACCACGGTACATTGTCCATGATCTCCATAGATTCATATATAAAGTACCAAGCAGCACTTTTCAAACCCAGCAGAATGCAGGTTGTTGCTATAACCACAGCTGCAGTTTTCTTTGTGCAATATTTCGTTTTCAGCTTTCGGCAACAAATAGCAACAAAGCGATCAAAGGAGAAAGCAACTGTTAACCAGACGGAACTGTCTCTGGATGCACGAGTCAGGGCAGCAAGAACACAGCATACAGGGGTGATGGACAGAAAAGATACTGGGTAAAGGTAATAGCTGATCCGAACAAGTATGACCTCGGTGATAATGACCAGTAGATCCGTCACCACCATTCCTAGCAGGTAGCAAGTGATACATTCGGAAAGTCCGCACCTTGCTCTGGATAGGATAACAATCGCAATGAAGTTAACTGTAAGAGAGAGAAGGGAAAAGAGACAGGACATTACTGATCAATTGCGACAGGGCATTCTACACACCTGAGGGTATAGACTATTTATTTGAGTGCAGGGATATTCCATTGTTCTCCCCAGAGTCCATAAACCTTCACTGAGCTGCAGCGTCATTGCACAGGGATCAGAATCATCAATCTGGGAGGATTTGTCCTTCCCATCCCAGAGTCAATTAGGTTTCCTGTCCCATTCCCAAACCATGCCCGGGGCGATGGACAGGAAGTTGTATGAAATTCTCACCTTCAATGCATTGTGGCTGCATCGGAGAACGGAATTTCGCCTTACTGCACGTGGTAGCAGAGTTATGTCACTGTAATATAAAAATCTACTACTGGGTGGTCACTGGATGAACAAGAAACATGCAAATGAAACAAAATATAGGTCAGAGGTGTTCCAGTGGGAATGGCGAGTGAAGAAAAAGCAATCAGGGAATTAGAAGTGGAGTTCACGGAATGTAACAGCGGGGGACAATGGAGACCAACTATCCGGGCTATGACTTCATGAAGTATGTCAGGGCAGATACCATCCCCAGTGAGTTTCAGAGGAGCAAGAGTTCAATCAACATTGGACCAGAGCAGGGGGACTGACATAGGCAGAAATATCAAATATAAATAGCAAATGCTGGAAGCACTACACTGGTCAGGCAATATCTCCTGTCCTCCCTAAATCTCTCCCTCCATATAAACTCCCCTACTCGCATGCACGGCCACCCCCACGATCTTGTCATCTCACGTGAGCTCACTACTCGCACTACTGATATTGCAATCTTTTATCATGTCCTGGTATCGATCTTTAACCATATTCCCCTTCCCCCTTCCAACCCCACTTCATTCTGTGTCTACCACTGGAAAAAATATCTCCCTCAAGTCACTTACCACTATGCTTTCAAATTATCAACTCTCTAGCCTTTGGCCTAACATTCATCAGAACATTTATGCAGCTACTGATTTGCTATGTCACACCCGCTCCACCACCAGCAATGGCCTTGTCCTCATTAGAACTATTACACTCTCTTACCATGATCGTTCCCCTTGGTATACCCCTCACTGCCACTCCCATAAGGCGATGCGAGCTGATTTGAACGTCTTTGGCGAATAATTGGTTTAATTATCCATAAGCAGATCTGGCTGGACCACTTAAAGCATTATTGGGTTACGCTCTCCGTCGCCAAAGTTACTCAATTTACAAAGTTCATCCAGGAAAGCAAATATAATCCCCAGCTTCTCTTCTCCAGCACAAAATGTCTTCTTAAACCACCCTCCCTCAGCTCCTCCACCCACAACTCCGACAATAAGTCGGAGGAGCTCAAGGAGTTTTTGTCCAAAGATGGAGATCATCAGGTCAGCTGCTTCGGCTGCTTCCATCCCTTCCACTAGGCCATGGCGACAAACTTCCCCACGTATTCCCAACTGCCCTACCATTGAACTCACGTCTTTCTCAAGATTCAATCCCATCTCCAGCAATGTTCCCTCCGACATCATCTTGTACCAGAGACTTACCTTCTGCTCCCTCGATCCTATTCTGAACAAATTGTTGACCATTGAACTTTAATTATTGGGTCGCATTTTACCTGATATTTTAATGGTTCCCTTTCCTTAGATACTTTTCCCATCTTCCTATCTGCTGTCATCAGCCATATCCTCAAAAAACCTACGCTTGACCCCTCTGTCCTTGCAAACTGCCTTCACATCCCAAATCTCCCCTCGCCCTACAATGCAATTGAACGTTTTGTCACTTCCCAATTCCCTGCACAACTTTCCAGCAATTACATGTTTGAATCCTTCTAATCAGATTTCAGTCTTGGCTACTGGAACAGCCCTTATCAAAGTCACAAATGATAATTTTCTGAGTGTGCCCCTGATAAACTATTCCTCCTCATCCTTCTCAAGCTTTCTGAAGCCTTCGACACAGTAGACCACATTATCCTCAACGAATGCCTCCCCTCCATCCAGCTGGATTGACGTTCCCTTGCTTGATTAATTCTTAACTATCTAATCATAGCCAGAGAATCAGCTGCAATGCCTTCTCTTCCCAATCCCGCGCTGTTACCTCTGTAGGCCCGCAAGCAGCTATGCTTGGCCCACTTCTACTTCTCACCTACATGCTACCTCGCGATGATAGCATCAGAAAACTCAACAACAGGTACCATTAGTATATCGGTGACACTCAGCTCTACATCACCACCACCTATCTCGCTCCACCCACTGTCTATGATTCCGCACACTTCTTGCCCGACAGCCAGTATTGGATGAGCAGAAATTTTCTCCAACTAATTATTGGGAAGACAGAACCCCTTGGTTCCTGGTACAAATTCCCTGACCAACTTTTCCATCCCTGCCAACTGTCTTAGGTTAAGCCAGACCGATCGACACCGTGGCGTTGTGTTTGACCCCAAGATGAGTTTCTGACCGCATATCCGCACCATCACAAAGACAGCCTACGTCCATCTCCGAAACATCGCTCGACTCTGATCATGCCTCAGATAATCTGTTGCTGAAAAACTCAAAAATGCCTTTGTTACCTCTAGACTTGACAATTTCAATCACTCCTGGCTGGCGTCCCACATTATACCCTGCACGAATTTGTGCTAATCCAAAACACCGCTGCCGCTATCTTAAATCGATCGAATTCGCATTCAGCCATCACCCCTGTGCTCGCTGGCTTTCACTTGCTCCTGGCCAACAAACCTCAGTTTTAAAATCCTCATCCCTCTTTTCAAATACCTCAATATCCTCGACCCTCCATATCATTGTTACCTTGTCCTGCCCTACGAGACTCCTAGATATCTGCACTGTTTCAATTCTGGCCTCTTGTACATTCTCAATATTAAGCGCTCCACCATTGGAGGCTGTGCTTTTAGCTGCCTTGTCCCTAAGCTCTGGAATTACCTTCTTAAATCTCTCCGCCTCTCTAACTCTCGTTCCTCTGTTAAGATGCCACTTTAATGCCTACGTTTCTGAGCAAGCTTTATGCCATCTGCGGTGATATCTCAAGTAGCTTGGAGCCAGCATATTTTTTATTGATATCGCTCTTTCTAAGCTCCTTGTGATGTTTTCTGCTGTTAAATGTCCTTTATAAATGTTGTTGTTTGCTGAACACCTCTGTTCAGTCTGCAAGCAGCAGCTTGAGCTTCCGGAATCTTGCCAATTTAATGCTCCGCCCCACTCCCGCTCTGACCTCTCTGTCCTCGGTCTCCTACACTGCATAATGAAGCTCAAAGTTAATTCGAGGAACTGCATCTCCTCTTTGGATCAGGCACTTTACAACATTCCAGACTTGACACAGAGTTCAACAATTTCAGTTCGTAACCACTGCTCCCATTTTGTCGGAAAGCAGCTGCAGCAATAATTGTGCTGTTGCCATTTACAATTCCTCCAGACCCATCTTTTGTTTCTTAACTTGTCCCATTATCTCCAAAATTTGCTGTGCTGCATCATCCCTTTGTAATTTAAACTCTCCTGCCTTTCATCCTGTCACATGTGTTCTTTCCTCCCCTCCTCCACTTTCCCAGCTTCTGTACTTGCTTATAAACTGTCACATCTCTAACTTTTTCCAGTTTCAAACGGAAGTTCTCTGATATGAAACGTTAACTCTGTTTCTCTCTCCACAGATACTATCTCATCTGCTGAGCGGTTCCAGCATGCTCTCTTTATATTACAGATTTCCAGCATCCGCTGTGTTCTGCATCTGGCCAGCAAAGTAAATGAAAATTAGGAGTTGAGCAGTATCCCCATCAGATAGACTCCACTGTCCTTTGAGATTCGGTGCAGAATTAACCGGTGCATGTGTATTCAGAGCCAGGAGCGGCGATGGAGTTCTGACAAGAGAAGAACGGAACATACTAACAATAACTGGATGAATGCATCACAAAGTATGAATACTCGTTAAACACATTCATCAGTTCATTGATATAAATCAATTATTGAAAGACCTTATTTATTGAAGAAGACAAATGCCTGCAGTCCAAGTGCTGAATGCAAAAATATCCCCTCTGAAACATGGGACAGAACTTTTTAGATCAACCAGTATAAATTAATATTGTGGAAGAGGCACTAAATATAGATCCAGTGCAGAATAATCAGACGTTAAAATTATGTTCATGGCCTGTAAATTGTAGGAATAACAGTGGCAGAAGAGGATAAACACTTCAATCTTATACTGCACTAAAATCTAACAAAACACTTCAAATTAATTTACTACTTCAATCTAATAGAGTATTTCAATCTAATGGAGCATTTTAATGTAATACAGAACATTAATCAATTACAGCACATCAATCTAATACAACACTTCAATCCAATTAGCAAATCCATCCAATACAGAACTTCAAACAAATAAAGCACATCAATCAAATACGGCACTTCAATCTAATACAGCACTTCAATCTAATACAGCACTTCAATCTAATACAGTACTTCAATCTAATACAGCACTTCAATCTAATAGAGCACTTCAATCTAATACAGCACTTCAATCTAATACGGCACTTCAATCTAATACAGCACTTCAATCCAATACAGCACTTCAATCTAATACAGCACTTCAATCTAATACAGCACTTCAATCTAATACTGCGCTTCAATCTAATATAGGACTTCAATCTAATACAGCACTTCAATCTAATACAACACTTCAATCTAATACAGCACTTCAATATAATACAGCACTTCAATCTAATACAGCACTTCAATGTGATACAACACTTCAACCTATTACACTATTCAATCTAATACAGAACATCAATCTAATACAGCACTTCAATCTAATACAGCATTTCAATCTAATACAGCACTTCAATCTAATACAACACTTCAATCTAATACAGCAATTCAATCTAATGCAGCACTTCAATCTAATACAACACTTCAATCTAATACTGCACTTCGATCTAATACAGCACTTCAATCTAATACAGCACTTCAATCTAGTACAGCACTTCAATCTAATACAGCACTTCAATCTAATACAGCACTTCAATCTAATACAGAAGTTCAATCTCATACAGAAATTCAATCTAATACAGCACTTCAATCTAATACAGCACTTCAATCTAATACAGCACTTCAATCTAATACAACACTTCAATCTAATACAGCACTTCAGTCTAATACAGCACTTCAATCTAATACAACACTTCAATCTAATACAGCACTTCAATCTAATACAGCACTTCAATCTAATACAGCACTTCAATCTAATACAAGACTTCAATCTAATACAGCACTTCAACCTAATACAGCACTTCAATCTAATACAACACTTCAATCTAATACAGCACTTCAATCTAATACTGCACTTCAATCTAATACAACACTTCAATCTAATACAGCACTTCAGTATAATACAGCACTTCAATCTAATACAGCACTTCAATCTAATACAACACTTCAATCTAATACAGCTCTTCAATCTAATACATCACTTCAGTCTAATACAGCACTTCAATCGAATAAAGCACTTCAATCTAATACAGCACTTCAATCTAATACTGCACTTCAATCTAATACAGCACTTCAATGTAATACCGCACTTCAATCTAATACAGCACTTCAATCTAATACAGCACTTCAATCTAATACAACACTTCAATCTAATACAGCACTTCAATCTAATACAGCACGTCAATCTAATTCAGCACTTCAATATACTACAGCACTTCAATTTAACACAGAACTTCAATCTAATACAAAGCTTCAATCTAATACAGCACTTCAATGTGATACAACACTTCAACCTATTACACTATTCAATCTAATACAGAACATCAATCTAATACAGCACTTCAATCTAATACAGCATTTCAATCTAATACAGCACTTCAATCTAATACAACACTTCAATCTAATACAGCAATTCAATCTAATGCGGCACTTCAATCTAATACAACACTTCAATCTAATACAGCACTTCAATCTAATACAGCACGTCAATCTAATTCAGCACTTCAATCTACTACAGCACTTCAATTTAACACAGAACTTCAATCTAATACAAAGCTTCAATCTAATACAGCACTTCAATGTGATACAACACTTCAACCTATTACATTATTCAATCCAATACAGAACATCAATCTAATACAGCACTTCAATCTAATACAGCATTTCAATCTAATACAGCACTTCAATCTAATACAACACTTCAATCTAATACAGCAATTCAATCTCAGGCGGCACTTCAATCTAATACAACACTTCAATCTAATACTGCACTTCTATCTAATACAGCACTTCAATCTAATACAGCACTTCAATCTAGTACAGCACTTCAATCTAATACAGCACTTCAACCTAATGCAGCACTTCAATCTAATACAGAAGTTCAATCAAATACTGAAATTCAATCTAATACGGCACTTCAATCTAATACAACACTTCAATCTAATACAGCACTTCAATCTAATACTGCACTTCAATCTAATACAGCACTTCAATGTAATACAGCACTTCAATCTAATACAGCACTTCAATCTAATACAGCACTTCAATCTAATACAACACTTCAATCTAATACAGCACTTCAATCGAATACAGCACGTCAATCTAATTCAGCACTTCAATCTACTACAGCACTTCAATTTAACACAGAACTTCAATCTAATACAAAGCTTCAATCTAATACAGCACTTCAATGTGATACAACACTTCAACCTATTACACTATTCAATCTAATACAGAACTTCAATCTAATACAGCACTTCAATCTAATACAGCATTTCAATCTAATACAGCACTTCAATCTAATACAACACTTCAATCTAATACAGCAATTCAATCTAATGCGGCACTTCAATCTAATACAACACTTCAATCTAATACTGCACTTCTATCTAATACAGCACTTCAATCTAATACAGCACTTCAATCTAGTACAGCACTTCAATCTAATACAGCACTTCAACCTAATGCAGCACTTCAATCTAATACAAAAGTTCAATCAAATACAGAAATTCAATCTAATACGGCACTTCAATCTAATACAACACTTCAATCTAATACAGCACTTCAATCTAATACAGCACTTCAATCTAATACAGAAGTTCAATCAAATACAGAAATTCAATCTAATACGGCACTTCAATCTAATACAACACTTCAATCTAATACAGCACTTCAATCTAATACAGCACTTCAATCTAATACAGCACTTCAATCTAATACAACACTTCAATCGAATACAGCACTTCAATATAATACAGCACTTCAATCTAATACAGCACTTCAATGTGATACAACACTTCAACCAATTACACTATTCAATCTAATACAGAACATCAATCTAATGCAGCACTTCAATCTAATACAGCATTTCAATCTAATGCAGCACTTCAATCTAATACAACACTTCAATCTAATACAGCAATTCAATCGAATGCAGCACTTCAATCTAATACAACACTTCAATCTAATACAGCACTTCAATCTAATACAGCACATCAATCTAATACAACACTTGAATCTAATACAGCACTTCAATCTAATACAGCACTTCAATCTAATACAGCACTTCAATCTAATACAACACTTCAATCTAATACAGCTCTACAATCTAATACATCACTTCAGTCTATTACAGCACTTCAATCGAATAAAGCACTTCAATCTAATACAGCACTTCAATCTAATACTGCACTTCAATCTAATACAGCACTTCAATCTAATACAGCACTTCAATCTAATACAGCACTTCAATCTAATACAGCACTTCAATCTAATACAATACTTCAATCTAATACAGCACTTCAATATAATACAGCACTTCAATCTAATTCAGCCCTTCAATCTACTACAGCACTTCAATTTAACACAGAACTTCAATCTAATACAGAAGTTCAATCTAATACAGCAATTCAATCTAATACAACACTACAATCTAACACAGCACTTCAATCTAATACAGCACTTTAATCAAATACAGAAATTCAATCTAATGCGGACCTTCAATCTAATACTGCACTTCAATCTTATACAGCCTGCTATCTAATACAGCACTTCAATCTAATACAACAATTCAATCTAATAAAGAACTTCAATCTAATATGGACCTTCAATCTAATACAGCACTTAAATCTAATACAGCACTTCAATCTGATACGGACTTTCAATATAATACTGCACTTCAATCTCATACAGCACGTCAATCTAATGCAGCACTTCAATCTAATACAGCACTTCAATCTAGTACAGCAGTTCAATCTAATACAGTACTTCAACCTAATACAGCACTTCAATCTAATACAGCACTTCAATCTAATACAGCACTTCAATCTAACACAGAATTTACATCTAATTTACCACTTCAACCTAATGCAGCACTTCAATCTAATACAGAAGTTCAATCTAATACAGAAATTCAATCTAATACAGCACTTCAATCTAATGCAGCACTTCAATCTAATACAGCACTTCAATCTAATACAACACTACAATCTAACACAGCACTTCAATCTAATACTGCACTTAAATCAAATACAGAAATTCAATCTAATACGGACCTTCAATCTAATACGGACCTTCAATCTAATACTGCACTTCAATCTAATACAGCACTTCAAGCTAATACAAAAATTCAATCTCATAAAGAACTTCAATCTAATATGGACTTTCAATCTAATGCAGCCCTTCAATCTAATACAGCACTTCAATCTAATACAGCACTTAAATCTAATACAGCACTTCAATCTAATACGGACTTTCAATATAATACTGCACTTCAATCTAATACAGCACTTCAATCTAATGCAGCACTTCAATCTACTACAGCAATTCAATCTAATACAGCACTTCAATCTAATACAGCACTTCAATCTAATGCAGCACTTCAATCTAATGCAGCACTTAAATGTAATACAGCCCTTCTATCTAATACAGCTCGTCAACATAATATGGCAGTTCAATCTAATACAGCACTTCAATCTAATACAGCACTTCAATCTAATACAGCACTTCAATTTAATACAGCACTTCAGTCGAATACAGCACTTCAATCTAATACAACAGTTCAATCTAATACAGCACTTCAATCTAATACAGCACTTCAATCTAATACAGCACTTCAATCTAATACAACACTTCAATCTAATACAGCACTTCAATATAATACAGCACTTCAATCTAATACAGCACTTCAATGTGATACAACACTTCAACCTATTACACTATTCAAGCTAATACAGAACATCAATCTAATACAGCACTTTTATCTAATACAGCATTTCAATCTAATACAGCACTTCAATCTAATACAACACTTCAATCTAATACAGCAATTCAATCTAATGCAGCACTTCAATCTAATACAACACTTCAATCTAATACAGCACTTCAATCTAATACAGCACTTCAATCTAATACAACACTTTAATCTAATACAGCACTTCAATCTAATACAGCACTTCAATCTAATACAGCACTTCAATCTAATAAAACACTTCAATCTAATACAGCACTTCAATCTAATAAAACACTTCAATCTAATACAGCACTTCAATCGAATAAAGCACTTCAACATAATACAGCACTTCAATCTAATACTGCACTTCAATCTAATACAGCACTTCAATCTAATACAGCACTTCAATCTAATACAGCACTTCAATCTAATACAGCACTTCAATCAAATACAAAATTTCAACCTAATACAGCACTTCAATCTAATACAGCACTTCAATCTAATTCAGCACTTCAATCTACTGCAGCACTTAAATTTAATACAGCACTTCAATCTAATACAAAGCTTCAATCTAATACAGCACTTCAATCTAATACAGCACTTCAATCTAATACAGCACTACCATCTAATACAGCACTTCTATCTAATACAGCACTTCAATCTAATACAGCACTTCAATCTAGTACAGCACTTCTATCTAATACAGCACTTCAACCTAATGCAGCACTTCAATCTAATTTAGCACTTCAACCTAATGCAGCACTTCAATCTAATGCAGAAGTTCAATCTAATACAGCAATTAAATCTAATACAGCACTTCAATCTAATGCAGCACTTCAATCAAATGCAGCACTTCAATCTAATACAAAACTTCAATCTAATACAGCACTTCAATCTAATACAGCACTTCAATCTAATACAACACTTCAATCTAATACAGCACTTCAATCTAATACAGCACTTCAATCTAATACAGCACTTTAATCTAATACAACACTTCAATCTAATACAGCTCTTCAATCTAATACATCACTTCAGTCTAATACAGCACTTCAATCTAATACAGCACTTCAATCTAATACAGCACTTCAATCTAATACAGCACTTCAATCTAATACAGCACTTCAATCTAATACAGCACTTCAATCTAATACAACACTTCAATCTAATACAGCACTTCAATTTAATACAGCGCTTCAATCTAATTCAGCACTTCAATCTACTGCAGCACTTCAATTTAATACAGAACTTCAATCTAATACAACGCTTCAACCAGTACAGCACTTCAGTCTAATATAGCACTTCAATCTAATACAGCACTACCATCTAATACAGCACTTCTATCTAATACAGCACTTCAATCTAATACAGCACTTCAATCTAGTACAGCACTTCAATCTAATACAGCACTTCAACCTAATACAGCACTTCAATTTAATACAGCTCTTCAATCTAATACAACACTACAATCTAACACAGCACTTCAATCTAATACAGCACTTAAATAAAATACAGAAATTCAATCTTAGATGGACCTTCAATCTAATACGGACCTTCAATCCAATACGGACCTTCAATCTAATACAGCACTTCAATATAATACAGCACTTCAATCTAATACAACAATTCAATCAAATAAAGAACTTCATTCTAATATGGACCTTCAATCGACTGCAGCCCTTCAATCTAATACAGCACTTCAATCTAATAGAGCACTTAAATCTGATACAGCACTTCAATCTAATACGGACTTTCAATATAATACTGCACTTCAATCTAATACAGCACTTCAATCTAATACAGCACTTCAATCTAATACAAAGCTTCAATCTAATACAGCACTTCAATCTAATACAGCACTTCAATCTAATACAGCACTTCAATCTAATCCAACACTTCAATCTAATACAGCACTTCAATCTAATACAGCACTTCAATCTAATACAGCACTTCAATCTAATAAAACACTTCAATCTAATACAGCACTTCAATCTAATACAGCACTTCAATCTAATAAAACACTTCAATCTAATACAGCACTTCAATCAAATACAAAACTTCAACCTAATACAGAACTTCAACCTAATACAGCACTTCAATCTAATTCAGCACTTCAATCTACTGCAGCACTTAAATTTAATACAGCACTTCAATCTAATACAACACTTCAATCTAATACAGCACTTCAATCTAATACAGCACTTCAATCTAATACAGCACTTCAATCAAATACAAAACTTCAACCTAATACAGCACTTCAATATAATACAGCACTTCAATCTAATACAGCACTTCAATGTGATACAACACTTCAACCTATTACACTATTCAAGCTAATACAGAACATCAATCTAATACAGCACTTCAATCTAATACAGCATTTCAATCTAATACAGCACTTCAATCTAATACAACACTTCAATCTAATACAGCAATTCAATCTAATGCAGCACTTCAATCTAATACAACACTTCAATCTAATACAGCACTTCAATCTAATACAGCACTTCACTCTAATACAACACTTCAATCTAATACAGCACTTCAACCTAATACAGCACTTCAATCTAATACAGCACTTCAATCTAATTCAGCACTTCAATCTACTGCAGCACTTAAATTTAATACAGCACTTCAATCTAATACAGCACTTCAATCTAATACAGCACTTCAATCTAATACAGCACTAGCATCTAATACAGCACTTCTATCTAATACAGCACTTCAATCTAATACAGCACTTCAATCTAGTACAGCACTTCTATCTAATACAGCACTTCAACCTAATGCAGCACTTCAATCTAATTTAGCACTTCAACCTAATGCAGCACTTCAATCTAATGCAGAAGTTCAATCTAATACAGCAATTCAATCTAATACAGCACTTCAATCTAATGCAGCACTTCAATCTAATGCAGCACTTCAATCTAATACAAAACTTCAATCTAATACAGCACTTCAATCTAATACAGCACTTCAATCTAATACAACACTTCAATCTAATACAGCACTTCAATCTAATACAGCACTTCAATCTAATACAGCACTTTAATCTGATACAACACTTCAATCTAATACAGCTCTTCAATCTAATACATCACTTCAGTCTAATACAGCACTTCAATCGAATGAAGCACTTCAATCTATTACAGCACTTCAATCTAATACAGCACTTCAATCTAATACAGCACTTCAATCTAATACAGCACTTCAATCTAATACAGCCCTTCAATCTAATACAGCACTTCAATCTAATACAACACTTCAATCTAATACAGCACTTCAATCTAATACAGCGCTTCAATCTAATTCAGCACTTCAATCTACTGCAGCACTTCAATTTAATACAGAACTTCAATCTAATACAACGCTTCAACCAGTACAACACTTCAGTCTAATATAGCACTTCAATCTAACACAGCACTACCATCTAATACAGCACTTCTATCTAATACAGCACTTCAATCTAATACAGCACTTCAATCTAGTACAGCACTTCAATCTAATACAGCACTTCAACCTAATACAGCACTTCAATCTAATACAGCTCTTCAATCTAATACAACACTACAATCTAACACAGCACTTCAATCTAATACAGCACTTAAATAAAATACAGAAATTCAATCTTAGATGGACCTTCAATCTAATACGGACCTTCAATCTAATACGGACCTTCAATCTAATACAGCACTTCAATCTAATACAGCACTTCAATCTGAAACAACAATTCAATCAAATAAAGAACTTCATTCTAATATGGACCTTCAATCTACTGCATCCCTTCAATCTAATACAGCACTTCAATCTAATACAGCACTTAAATCTGATACAGCACTTCAATCTATTACGGACTTTCAATATAATACTGCACTTCAATCTAATACAGCACTTCAATCTAATACAAAGCTTCAATCTAATACAGCACTTCAATCTAATACAGCACTTCAATCTAATACAACACTTCAATCTAATACAGCACTTCAATCTAATACAGCACTTCAATCTAATACAGCACTTCAATCAAATAAAACACTTCAATCTAATACAGCACTTCAATCTAATACAGCACTTCAATCTAATACAGCACTTCAATCTAATACAGCACTTCAATCAAATAAAACACTTCAATCTAATACAGCACTTCAATCTAATACAGCACTCCAATCTAATACAGCACTTCAATCTAATACAGCTCTTCAATCTAATACATCACTTCAATCTAATACAATGCTTCAATCGAATAAAGCACTTCAACCTATTACAGCACTTCAATCTAATACTGCACTTCAATCTAATACAGCACTTCAATCTAATACAGCACTTCAATCTAATACAGCACTACCATCAAATACCGCACTTCTATCTAATACAGCACTTCAATCTAATACAGCACTTCAATCTAGTACAGCACTTCTATCTAATACAGCACTTCAACCTAATGCAGCACTTCAATCTAATTTAGCACTTCAACATAATGCAGCACTTCAATCTAATGCAGAAGTTCAATCTAATACAGCAATTCAATCTAATGCAGCACTTCAATCTAATACAGCACTTCAATCTCATCCAGCACTTCAATCTAATACAGAACTTTAATCTAATACAACACTTCAATCTAACGCAGCTCTTCAATCTAATACATCATTTCAGTCTAATACAGCACTTCAATCGAATAAAGCACTTCAATGTATTACAGCACTTCAATCTAATACAGCACTTCAATCTAATACAGCACTTCAATCTAATACAGCACTTCAATCTAATACAGCACTTCAATCTAATACAGCACTTCAATCTAATACAATACTTCAATCTAATACAGCACTTCAATATAATACAGCACTTCAATCTAATTCAGCCCTTCAATCTACTACAGCACTTCAATTTAACACAGAACTTCAATCTAATACAGAAGTTCAATCTAATACAGCAATTCAATCTAATACAACACTACAATCTAACACAGCACTTCAATCTAATACAGCACTTTAATCAAATACAGAAATTCAATCTAATACGGACCTTCAATCCAATACTGCACTTCAATCTTATACAGCCTGCTATCTAATACAGCACTTCAATCTAATACAACAATTCAATCTAATAAAGAACTTCAATCTAATATGGACCTTCAATCTAATGCAGCCCTTCAATCTAATACAGCATTTAAATCTAATACAGCACTTCAATCTGATACGGACTTTCAATATAATACTGCACTTCAATCTCATACAGCACGTCAATCTAATGCAGCACTTCAATCTAATACAGCACTTCAATCTAGTACAGCAGTTCAATCTAATACAGCACTTCAACCTAATACAGCACTTCAATCTAATACAGCACTTCAATCTAATACAGCACTTCAATCTAACACAGAATTTACATCTAATTTACCACTTCAACCTAATGCAGCACTTCAATCTAATACAGAAGTTCAATCTAATACAGAAATTCAATCTAATACAGCACTTCAATCTAATGCAGCACTTCAATCTAATACAGCACTTCAATCTAATACAACACTACAATCTAACACAGCACTTCAATCTAATACTGCACTTAAATCAAATACAGAAATTCAATCTAATACGGACCTTCAATCTAATACGGACCTTCAATCTAATACTGCACTTCAATCTAATACAGCACTTCAAGCTAATACAAAAATTCAATCTCATAAAGAACTTCAATCTAATATGGACTTTCAACCTAATGCAGCCCTTCAATCTAATACAGCACTTCAATCTAATACAGCACTTAAATCTAATACAGCACTTCAATCTAATACGGACTTTCATTATAATACTGCACTTCAATCTAATACAGCACTTCAATCTAATGCAGCACTTCAATCTACTACAGCAATTCAATCTAATACAGCACTTCAATCTAATACAGCACTTCAATCTAATGCAGCACTTCAATCTATTGCAGCACTTCAATGTAATACAGCCCTTCTATCTAATACAGCTCGTCAACATAATATGGCAGTTCAATCTAATACAGCACTTCAATCTAATACAGCACTTCAATCTAATACAGCACTTCAATTTAATACAGCACTTCAGTCGAATACAGCACTTCAATCTAATACAACACTTCAATCTAATACAGCACTTCAATCTAATACAGCACTTCAATCTAATACAGCACTTCAATCTAATACAACACTTCAATCTAATACAGCACTTCAATATAATACAGCACTTCAATCTAATACAGCACTTCAATGTGATACAACACTTCAACCTATTACACTATTCAAGCTAATACAGAACATCAATCTAATAAAGCACTTCAATCTAATACAGCATTTCAATCTAATACAGCACTTCAATCTAATACAACACTTCAATCAAATACAGCAATTCAGTCTAATGCAGCACTTCAATCTAATACAACACTTCAATCTAATACAGCACTTCAATCTAATACAGCACTTCAATCTAATACAACACTTTAATCTAATACAGCACTTCAATCTAATACAGCACTTCAATCTAATACAGCACTTCAATCTAATAAAACACTTCAATCTAATACAGCACTTCAATCTAATAAAACACTTCAATCTAATACAGCACTTCAATCGAATAAAGCACTTCAACCTAATACAGCACTTCAATCTAATACTGCACTTCAATCTAATACAGCACTTCAATCTAATACAGCACTTCAATTTAATACAGCACTTCAATCTAATACAGCACTTCAATCAAATACAAAACTTCAACCTAATACAGCACTTCAATCTAATACAGCACTTCAATCTAATTCAGCACTTCAATCTACTGCAGCACTTAAATTTAATACAGCACTTCAATCTAATACAAAGCTTCAATCTACTACAGCACTTCAATCTAATACAGCACTTCAATCTAATACAGCACTACCATCTAATACAGCACTTCTATCTAATACAGCACTTCAATCTAATAAAGCACTTCAATCTAGTACAGCACTTCTATCTAATACAGCACTTCAAACTAATGCAGCACTTCAATCTAATTTAGCACTTCAACCTAATGCAGCACTTCAATCTAATGCAGAAGTTCAATCTAATACAGCAATTAAATCTAATACAGCACTTCAATCTAATGCAGCACTTCAATCTAATGCAGCACTTCAATCTAATACAAAACTTCAATCTAATACAGCACTTCAATCTAATACAGCACTTCAATCTAATACAACACTCCAATCTAATACAGCACTTCAATCTAATACAGCACTTCAATCTAATACAGCACTTTAATCTAATACAACACTTCAATCTAATACAGCTCTTCAATCTAATACATCACTTCAGTCTAATACAGCACTTCAATCGAATAAAGCACTTCAATCTGTTACAGCACTTCAATCTAATACAGCACTTCAATCTAATACAGCACTTCAATCTAATACAGCACTTCAATCTAATACAGTACTTCAATCTAATACAGCACTTCAATCTAATACAACACTTCAATCTAATACAGCACTTCAATCTAATACAGCGCTTCAATCTAATTCAGCACTTCAATCTACTGCAGCACTTCAATTTAATACAGAACTTCAATCTAATACAACGCTTCAACCAGTACAGCACTTCAGTCTCATATAGCACTTCAATCTAATACAGCACTACCATCTAATACAGCACTTCTATCTAATACAGCACTTCAATCTAATACAGCACTTCAATCTAGTACAGCACTTCAATCTAATACAGCACTTCAACGTAATACAGCACTTCAATCTAATACAGCTCTTCAATCTAATACAACACTACAATCTAACACAGCACTTCAATCTAATACAGCACTTAAATAAAATACAGAAATTCAATCTTAGATGGACCTTCAATCTAATACGGACCTTCAATCCAATACGGACCTTCAATCTAATACAGCACTTCAATATAATACAGCACTTCAATCTAATACAACAATTCAATCAAATAAAGAACTTCATTCTAATATGGACCTTCAATCGACTGCAGCCCTTCAATCTAATACAGCACTTCAATCTAATAGAGCACTTAAATCTGATACAGCACTTCAATCTAATACGGACTTTCAATATAATACTGCACTTCAATCTAATACAGCACTTCAATCTAATACAGCACTTCAATCTAATACAAAGCTTCAATCTAATACAGCACTTCAATCTAATACAGCACTTCAATCTAATACAGCACTTCAATCTAATACAGCACTTCAATCTAATAAAACACTTCAATCTAATACAGCACTTCAATCAAATACAAAACTTCAACCTAATACAGCACTTCAATCTAATAAAACACTTCAATCTAATACAGCACTTCAATCTAATTCAGCACTTCAATCTACTGCAGCACTTAAATTTAATACAGCACTTCAATCTAATACAACACTTCAATCTAATACAGCACTTCAATCTAATACAGCACTTCAATCTAATACAGCACTTCAATCTAATACAACACTTCAATCTAATAAAGCACTTCAATATAATACAGCACTTCAATCTAATACAGCACTTCAATGTGATACAACACTTCAACCTATTACACTATTCAAGCTAATACAGAACATCAATCTAATACAGCACTTCAATCTAATACAGCATTTCAATCTAATACAGCACTTCAATCTAATACAACACTTCAATCTAATACAGCAATTCAATCTAATGCAGCACTTCAATCTAATACAACACTTCAATCTAATACAGCACTTCAATCTAATACAGCACTTCAATCTAATACAACACTTCAATCTAATACAGCACTTCAACCTAATACAGCACTTCAATCTAATACAGCACTTCAATCTAATTCAGCACTTCAATCTACTGCAGCACTTAAATTTAATACAGCACTTCAATCTAATACAGCACTTCAATCTAATACAGCACTTCAATCTAATACAGCACTTCAATCTAATACAGCACTAACATCTAATACAGCACTTCTATCTAATACAGCACTTCAATCTAATACAGCACTTCAATCTAGTACAGCACTTCTATCTAATACAGCACTTCAACCTAATGCAGCACTTCAATCTAATTTAGCACTACAACCTAATGCAACACTTCAATCTAATGCAGAAGTTCAATCTAATACAGCAATTCAATCTAATACAGCACTTCAATCTAATGCAGCACTTCAATCTAATGCAGTACTTCAATCTAATACAAAACTTCAATCTAATACAGCACTTCAATCTAATACAGCACTTCAATCTAATACAACAGTTCAATCTAATACAGCACTTCAATCTAATACAGCACTTCAATCTAATACAGCACTTTAATCTGATACAACACTTCAATCTAATACAGCTCTTCAATCTAATACATCACTTCAGTCTAATACAGCACTTCAATCGAATAAAGCACTTCAATCTATTACAGCACTTCAATCTAATACAGCACTTCAATCTAATACAGCACTTCAATCTAATACAGCACTTCAATCTAATACAGCACTTCAATCTAATACAGCACTTCAATCTAATACAACACTTCAATCTAATACAGCACTTCGATCTAATACAGCGCTTCAATCTAATTCAGCACTTCAATCTACTGCAGCACTTCAATTTAATACAGAACTTCAATCTAATACAACGCTTCAACCAGTACAACACTTCAGTCTAATATAGCACTTCAATCTAATACAGCACTACCATCTAATACAGCACTTCTATCTAATACAGCACTTCAATCTAATACAGCACTTCAATCTAGTACAGCACTTCAATCTAATACAGCACTTCAACCTAATACAGCACTTCAATCTAATACAGCTCTTCAATCTAATACAACACTACAATCTAACACAGCACTTCAATCTAATACAGCACTTAAATAAAATACAGAAATTCAATCTTAGATGGACCTTCAATCTAATACGGACCTTCAATCTAATACGGACCTTCAATCTAATACAGCACTTCAATCTAATACAGCACTTCAATCTGATACAACAATTCAATCAAATAAAGAACTTCATTCTAATATGGACCTTCAATCTACTGCAGCCCTTCAATCTAATACAGCACTTCAATCTAATACAGCACTTAAATCTGATACAGCACTTCAATCTAATGCGGACTTTCAATATAATACTGCACTTCAATCTAATACAGCACTTCAATCTAATACAAAGCTTCAATCTAATACAGCACTTCAATCTAATACAGCACTTAAATCTGATACAGCACTTCAATCTAATGCGGACTTTCAATATAATACTGCACATCAATCTAATACAGCACTTCAATCTAATACAAAGCTTCAATCTAATACAGCACTTCAATCTAATACAGCACTTCAATCTAATACAGCACTTCAATCTAATACAACAGTTCAATCTAATACAGCACTTCAATCTAATACAGCACTTCAATCAAATAAAACACTTCAATCTAATACAGCACTTCAATCTAATACAGCACTTCAATCTAATACAGCACTTCAATCAAATAAAACACTTCAATCTAATACAGCACTTCAATCTAATACAGCACTTCAATCTAATACAGCACTTCAATCTAATACAGCTCTTCAATCTAATACATCACTTCAATCTAATACAAAGCTTCAATCGAATAAAGCACTTCAACCTATTACAGCACTTCAATCTAATACTGCACTTCAATCTAATACAGCACTTCAATCTAATACAGCACTTCAATCTAATACAGCACTTCAATCTAATACAGCACTACCATCAAATACAGCACTTCTATCTAATACAGCACTTCAATCTAATACAGCACTTCAATCTAGTACAGCACTTCTATCTAATACAGCACTTCAACCTAATGCAGCACTTCAATCTAATTTAGCACTTCAACATAATGCAGCACTTCAATCTAATGCAGAAGTTCAATCTAATACAGCAATTCAATCTAATGCAGCACTTCAATCTAATACAGCACTTCAATCTCATCCAGCACTTCAATCTAATACAGAACTTTAATCTAATACAACACTTCAATCTAACGCAGCTCTTCAATCTAATACATCATTTCAGTCTAATACAGCACTTCAATCGAATACAGCACTTCAATCTAATACAGCACTTCAATCTAATACAGCACTTCAATCTAATACAGCACTTCAATCTAATACAGCACGTCAATCTAATTCAGCACTTCAATCTACTGCAGCACTTCAATTTAATACAGAACTTCAATCTAATACAACGCTTCAACCATTACAGCACTTCAGTCTAATATAGCACTTCAATCTAATACAGCACTACCATCTAATACAGCACTTCTATCGAATACAGCACTTCAATCTAATACAGCACTTCAATCTAGTACAGCACTTCAATCTAATACAGCACTTCAACCTAATACAGCACTTCAATCTAATACAGCTCTTCAATCTAATACAACACTACAATCTAACACAGCACTTCAATCTAATACAGCACTTAAATAAAATACAGAAATTCAATCTTAGAAGGACCTTCAATCTAATACGGACCTTCAATCTAATACGGACCTTCAATCTAATACAGCACTTCAATCTAATACAGCACTTCAATCTAATACAACAATTCAATCAAATAAAGAACTTCAATCTAATATGGACCTTCAATCGACTGCAGCCCTTAAATCTAATACAGCACTTCAATCTAATACAGCACTTAAATCTGATACAGCACTTCAATCTAATACGGACTTTCAATCTAATACATCATTTCAGTCTAATACAGCACTTCAATCGAATAAAGCACTTCAATCTAATACAGCACTTAAATCTAATACAGCACTTCAATCTAATACAGCACTTCAATCTAATACAGCACTTCAATCTAATACAGCACTTCAATCTAATACAGCACTTCAATCTAATACATCACTTCAATCTAATTCAGCACTTCAATCTACTGCAGCACTTCAATTTAATACACAACTTCAATCTAATACAGCACTACCATCTAATACAGCACTTCTATCAAATACAGCACTTCAATCAAATACAGCACTTCAATCTAATACAGCACTTCAATCTAATACAACACTTCAATCTAATACAGCACTTCAATCTAATACAGCACTTCAATTTAATACAGCACTTCAATCTAATAAAACACTTCAATCTAATACAGCTCTTCAATCTAATACAGCACTTCAATCTAATACAGCTCTTCAATCTAATACATCACCTCAGTCTAATACAGCTCTTCAATCTAATACAGCACTTCAATCTAATACAGCACTTCAATCTAATACTGCACTTCAATCTAATACAGCACTTCAATCTAATACAGCACTTCAATCTAATACAGCACTTCAATCTAATACAGCACTTCAATCTAATACAGCACTTCAATCTAATACAGCACTTCAATCTAATTCAGCACTTCAATCTACTGCAGCACTTAAATTTAATACAGCACTTCAATCTAATACAAAGCTTCAATCTAATACAGCACTTCAATCTAATACAGCACTTCAATCTAACACAGCACTACCATCTAATACAGCACTTCTATCTAATACAGCACTTCAATCTAATACAGCACTTCAATCCAGTACAGCACTTCTATCTAATACAGCACTTCAACCTAATGCAGCACTTCAATCTAATTTAGCACTTCAACCTAATGCAGCACTTCAATCTAATGCAGAAGTGCAAACTAATACAGCAATTCATTCTAATACAGCACTTCAATCTTATACAGCACTTCAATCTAATGCAGCACTTCAATCTAATACAAAACTTCAATCTAATACAGCACTTCAATCTAATACAGCACTTCAATCGAATACAACACTTCAATCTAATACAGCACTTCAATCTAATACAGCACTTCAATCTCATACAGCACTTTAATCTAATACAACACTTCAATCTAATACAGCTCTTCAATCTAAAACATCACTTCAGTCTAATACAGCACTTCAATCGAATAAAGCACTTCAATCTAATACAGCACTTCAATCTAATACAGCACTTCAATCTAATACAGCACTTCAATCTAATACAGCACTTCAATCTAATACAGCACTTCAATCTAATACAGCACTTCAATCTAATACAGCACTTCAATCTAATTCAGCACTTCAATCTACTGCAGCACTTCAATTTAATACAGAACTTCAATCTAATACAACGCTTCAACCAGTACAGCACTTCAGTCTAATATAGCACTTCAATCTAATACAGCACTACCATCTAATACAGCACTTCTATCTAATACAGCACTTCAATCTAATACAGCACTTCAATCTAGGACAGCACTTCAATCTAATACAGCACTTCAACCGAATACAGCACTTCAATCTAATACAGCTCTTCAATCTAATACAACACTACAATCTAACACAGCACTTCAATCTAATACAGCACTTAAATAAAATACAGAAATTCAATCTTAGATGGACCTTCAATCTAATACGGACCTTCAATCTAATACAGACCTTCAATCTAATAAAGCACTTCAATCTAATACAGCACTTCAATCTAATACAACAATTCAATCAAATAAAGAACTTCAATCTAATATGGACCTTCAATCTACTGCAGCCCTTCAATCTAATACAGCACTTCAATCTAATACAGCACTTCAATCTAATACAGCACTTCAATCTAATACATCACTTCAATCTAATTCAGCACTTCAATCTACTGCAGCACTTCAATTTAATACAGAGCTTCAATCTAATACAGCACTACCATCTAATACAGCACTTCTATCTAATACAGCACTTCAATCTTATACAGCACTTCAATCTAGTACAGCACTTCTATCTAATACAGCACTACAACCTAATGCAGCACTTCAATCTAATACAGCACTTCAATCTAATACAGCACTTCAATCTAACACAGAACTTACATCTAATTTTGCACTTCAACCTAATGCAGCACTTCAATCTAATACAGAAGTTCAATCTAATACAGCAATTCAATCTAATACAGCACTTCCATCTAATACAGCACTTCAATCTAATGCAGCACTTCAATCTAATACAACACTTCAGTCTAATACAGCACTTCAATCTAATACAGCACTTCAATCTAATACAACACTTCAATCTAATACAACACTTCAATCTAATACAGCTCTTCAATCTAATACATCACTTCAGTCTAATACAGCACTTCAATCGAACAAAGCACTTCAATCTAATGCAGCACTTCAATCTAATACAGCACTTCAATCTAATACAGAACTTCAATCTAATACAGCACTTCAATCTAATACAGCACTTCAATCTAATACAACACTTCAATCTAATACAGCACTTCAATCTAATACAGCACTTCAATCTAATTCAGCACTTCAATCTACTGCAGCACTTCAATTTAATACAGAACTTCAATCTAATACAACGCTTCAACCAGTACAGCACTTCAATCTAATATAGCACTTCAATCTAATAGAGCACTACCATCTAATACAGCACTTCTGTCTAATACAGCACTTCAATCTAACAAAGCACTTCAATCTAATACAGCACTTCAATCTAATACAACACTTCAATCTAATACAGCACTTCAATCTAATTCAGCACTTCAATCTACTGCAGCACTTCTATTTAATACAGAACTCCAATCTAATACAACGCTTCAACCAGTACAGCACTTCAATCTAATATCGCACTTCAATCTAATACAGCACTACCATCTAATACAGCACTTCTATATAATACAGCACTTCAATCTAATACAGCACTTCAATCTAGTACAGCACTTCAATCTAATACAGCACTTCAACCTAATACAGCACTTCAATCTAATATAGCTCTTCAATCTAATACAACACTACAATCTAACACAGCACTTCAATCTAATACAGCACTTAAATAAAATACAGAAATTCAATCTTAGACGGACCTTCAATCTAATACGGACCTTCAATCTAATACGGACCTTCAATCTAATACAGCACTTCAATCTAATGCAGCACTTCAATCTAATACAACAATTCAATCAAATAAAGAACTTCAATCTAATATGGACCTTCAATCTACTGCAGCCCTTCAATCTAATACAGCACTTCAATCTAATACAGCACTTAAATCTGATACAGCACTTCAATCTAATACGGACTTTCAATATAATACTGCACTTAAATCTAATACAGCACTTCAATCTAATACAGCTCTTCAATCTAATACATCACTTCAGTCTAATACAGCACTTCAATCGAATAAAGCACTTCAATCTAATACAGCACTTCAATCTAATACAGCACTTCAATCTAATACAGCACTTCAATCTAATACAGCACTTCAATCTAATACAGCAGTTCAATCTAATACAGCACTTCAATCTAATTCATCACTTCAATCTAATTCAGCACTTCAATCTACTGCAGCACTTCAATTTAATACAGAACTTCAATCTAATACAGCACTTCTATTTAATACAGCACTACAACCTAATGCAGCACTTCAATCTAATACAGCACTTCAATCTGCTACAGCACTTCAATCTAATACGGACTTTCAATATAATACTGCACTTCAATCTAATACAGCACTTCAATCTAATACAGCTCTTCAATCTAATACATCACTTCAGTATAATACAGCACTTCAATCGAATAAAGCACTTCAATCTAATACAGCACTTCAATCTAACACAGCACTTCAATCTAATACAGCACTTCTATCGAATACAGCACTTCAATCTAATACAGCACTTCAATCTTGTACAGCACTTCTATCTAATACAGCACTACAACTTCATGCAGCACTTCAATCTAATACAGCTCTTCAATCTAATACAGCACTTCAATCTAACACAGAACTTACATCTAATTTAGCACTTCAACCTAATGCAGCACTTCAATCTAATACAGAAGTTCAATCTAATACAGCAATTCAATCTAATACAGCACTTCAATCTAATACAGCACTTCAATCTAATGCAGCACTTCAATCTAATACAACACTTCAATCTAATACAGCACTTCAATCTAATACAGCACTTCAATGTAATACAACACTTCAATCGAATACAACACTTCAATCTAATACAGCTCTTCAATCTAATACATCACTTCAGTCTAATACAGCACTTCAATCGAACAAAGCACTTCAATCTAATGCAGCACTTCAATCTAATGCAGCACTTCAATCTAATACAGCACTTCAATCTAAGACAGCACTTCAATCTAATACAGCACTTCAATCTAATACAACACTTCAATCTAATACAGCACTTCAATCTAATACAGCACTTCAATCTAATACAGCACTTCAATCTAATTCAGCACTTCAATCTACTGCAGCACTTCTATTTAATACAGAACTCCAATCTAATACAACGCTTCAACCAGTACAGCACTTCAATCTAATATCGCACTTCAATATAATACAGCACTACCATCTAATACAGCACTTCTATATAATACAGCACTTCAATCTAATACAGCACTTCTATCTAGTACAGCACTTCAATCTAATACAGCACTTCAACCTAATACAGCACTTCAATCTAATATAGCTCTTCAATCTAATACAACACTACAATCTAACACAGCACTTCAATCTAATACAGCACTTAAATAAAATACAGAAATTCAATCTTAGACGGACCTTCAATCTAATACGGACCTTCAATCTAATACGGACCTTCAATCTAATACAGCACTTCAATCTAATACAGCACTTCAATCTAATACAACAATTCAATCAAATAAAGAACTTCAATCTAATATGGACCTTCAATCTACTGCAGCCCTTCAATTTAATACAGCACTTCAATCTAATACAGCACTTAAATCTGATACAGCACTTCAATCTAATACGGACTTTCAATATAATACTGCACTTCAATCTAATACAGCACTTCAATCTAATACAGCTCTTCAATCTAATACATCACTTCAGTCTAATACAGCACTTCAATCGAATAAAGCACTTCAATCTAATACAGCACTTCAATCTAATACAGCACTTCAATCTAATACAGCACTTCAATCTAATACAGCACTTCAATCTAATACAGCACTTCAATCTAATACAGCACTTCAATCTAATTCATCACTTCAATCTAATTCAGCACTTCAATCTACTGCAGCACTTCAATTTAATACAGAACTTCAATCTAATACAGCATTTCTATTTAATACAGCACTACAACCTAATGCAGCACTTCAATCTAATACAGCACTTCAATCTGCTACAGCACTTCAATCTAATACGGACTTTCAATATAATACTGCACTTCAATCTAATACAGCACTTCAATCTAATACAGCTCTTCAATCTAATACATCACTTCAGTATAATACAGCACTTCAATCGAATAAAGCACTTCAATCTAATACAGCACTTCAATCTAATACAGCACTTCAATCTAACACAGCACTTCAATCTAATACAGCACTTCTATCGAATACAGCACTTCAATCTAATACAGCACTTCAATCTTGTACAGCACTTCTATCTAATACAGCACTACAACTTCATGCAGCACTTCAATCTAATACAGCTCTTTAATCTAATGCAGCACTTCAATCTAACACAGAACTTACATCTAATTTAGCACTTCAACCTAATGCAGCACTTCAATCTAATACAGAAGTTCAATCTAATACAGCAATTCAATCTAATACAGCACTTCAATCTAATACAGCACTTCAATCTAATGCAGCACTTCAATCTAATACAACACTTCAATCTAATACAGCACTTCAATCTAATACAGCGCTTCAATCTAATACAACACTTCAATCGAATACAACACTTCAATCTAATACAGCTCTTCAATCTAATACATCACTTCAGTCTAATACAGCACTTCAATCGAACAAAGCATTTCAATCTAATGCAGCACTTCAATCTAATGCAGCACTTCAATCTAATACAGCACTTCAATCTAAGACAGCACTTCAATCTAAGACAGCACTTCAATCTAATACAGCACTTCAATCTAATACAACACTTCAATCTAATACAGCACTTCAATCTAATACAGCACTTCAATCTAATACAGCACTTCAATCTAATATAGCTCTTCAATCTAATACAACACTACAATCTAACACAGCAATTCAATCTAATACAGCACTTCAATCTAATACAGCACTTCAATCTAATGCAGCACTTCAATCTAATACAGCACTTCAATCTAATACAGCACTTCAATCTAATACAGCACTTCAATCTAATACAACACTTCAATCTAATACAACACTTCAATCTAATACAGCTCTTCAATCTAATACATCACTTCAGTCTAATACAGCACTTCAATCGAACAAAGCACTTCAATCTAATGCAGCACTTCAATCTAATGCAGCACTTCAATCTAATACAGCACTTCAATCTAAGACAGCACTTCAATCTAATACAGCACTTCAATCTAATACAATACTTCAATCTAATACAGCACTTCAATCTAATACAGCACTTCAATCTAATTCAGCACTTCAATCTACTGCAGCACTTCAATTTAATACAGAACTTCAATCTAATACAACGCTTCAACCAGTACAGCACTTCAATCTAATATAGCACTTCACTCTAATAGAGCACTACCATCTAATACAGCACTTCTGTCTAATACAGCACTTTAATCTAATACAGCACTTCAATCCAGTACAGCACTTCAATCTGATACAGCACTTCAATCTAATATCGCACTTCAATCTAATACAGCACTACCATCTAATACAGCACTTCTATATAATACAGCACTTCAATCTAATACAGCACTTCAATCTAGTACAGCACTTCAATCTAATACAGCACTTCAACCTAATACAGCACTTCAATCTAATATAGCTCTTCAATCTAATACAACACTACAATCTAACACAGCACTTCAATCTAATACAGCACTTAAATAAAATACTGAAATTCAATCTTAGACGGACCTTCAATCTAACACGGACCTTCAATCTAATACGGACCTTCAATCTAATACAGCACTTCAATCTAATACAGCACTTCAATCTAATACAACAATTCAATCAAATAAAGAACTTCAATCTAATATGGACCTTCAATCTACTGCAGCCCTTCAATCTAATACAGCACTTCAATCTAATACAGCACTTAAATCTGATACAGCACTTCAATCTAATACGGACTTTCAATATAATACTGCACTTCAATCTAATACAGCACTTCAATCTAATACAGCTCTTCAATCTAATACATCACTTCAGTCTAATACAGCACTTCAATCGAATAAAGCACTTCAATCTAATACAGCACTTCAATCTAATACAGCACTTCAATCTAATACAGCACTTCAATCTAATACAGCACTTCAATCTAATACAGCACTTCAATCTAAAACAGCACTTCAATCTAATTCATCACTTCAATCTAATTCAGCACTTCAATCTACTGCAGCACTTCAATTTAATACAGAACTTCAATCTAATACAGCACTTCTATTTAATACAGCACTACAACCTAATGCAGCACTTCAATCTAATACAGCACTTCAATCTGCTACAGCACTTCAATCTAATACGGACTTTCAATATAATACTGCACTTCAATCTAATACATCACTTCAGTCTAATACAGCACTTCAATCGAATAAAGCACTTCAATCTAATACAGCACTTCAATCTAATACAGCACTTCAATCTAACACAGCACTTCAATCTAATACAGCACTTCTATCGAATACAGCACTTCAATCTAATACAGCACTTCAATCTTGTACAGCACTTCTATCTAATACAGCACTACAACTTAATGCAGCACTTCAATCTAATACAGCTCTTTAATCTAATACAGCACTTCAATCTAACACAGAACTTACATCTAATTTAGCACTTCAACCTAATGCAGCACTTCAATCTAATACAGAAGTTCAATCTAATACAGCAATTCAATCTAATACAGCACTTCAATCTAATACAGCACTTCAATCTAATGCAGCACTTCAATCTAATACAGCACTTCAATCTAATACAGCACTTCAATCTAATACAGCACTTCAATCTAATACAACACTTCAATCTAATACAACACTTCAATCTAATACAGCTCTTCAATCTAATACATCACTTCAGTCTAATACAGCACTTCAATCGAACAAAGCACTTCAATCCAATGCAGCACTTCAATCTAATACAGCACTTCAATCTAATACAGCACTTCAATCTAAGACAGCACTTCAATCTAATACAGTACTTCAATCTAATACAATACTTCAATCTAATACAGCACTTCAATCTAATACAGCACTTCAATCTAATTCAGCACTTCAATCTACTGCAGCACTTCAATTTAATACAGAACTTCAATCTAATACAACGCTTCAACCAGTACAGCACTTCAATCTAATATAGCACTTCACTCTAATAGAGCACTACCATCTAATACAGCACTTCTGTCTAATACAGCACTTTAATCTAATACAGCACTTCAATCCAGTACAGCACTTCAATCTGATACAGCACTTCAACCTAATGCAGCACTTCAATCTAATACAGCACTTCAATCTAATACAGCATTTCAATCTAACACAGAACTTTCATCTAATTTAGCACTTCAACCTAATGCAGCACTTCAATCTAATACAGAAGTTCAATCTAATACAGCAATTCAATCTAATACAGCACTTCAATCTAATACAGCACTTCAATCTAATACAGCTCTTCAATCTAATACAACACTACAATCTAACACAGCACTTCAATCTAATACAGCACTTAAATAAAATACAGAAATTCAATCTTAGACGGACCTTCAATCTAATACGGACCTTCAATCTAATACGGACCTTCAATCTAATGCAGCCCTTCAATCTAATACAGCACTTCAATCTAATACAGCACTTAAATCTGATACAGCACTTCAATCTAATACGGACTTTCAATATAATACTGCACTTCAATCTAATACAGCACGTCAATTTAATGCAGCACTTCAATCTACTACAGCACTTCAATCTAATACAGCACTTCAATCTAATACAGCACTTCAATCTAATACAGCACTTCAATCCAGTACAGCACTTCTATCTAATACAGCACTTCAACCTAATGCAGCACTTCAATCTAATTTAGCACTTCAACCTAATGCAGCACTTCAATCTAATGCAGAAGTGCAAACTAATACAGCAATTCATTCTAATACAGCACTTCAATCTAATACAGCACTTCAATCTAATGCAGCACTTCAATCTAATACAAAACTTCAATCTAATACAGCACTTCAATCTAATACAGCACTTCAATCGAATACAACACTTCAATCTAATACAGCACTTCAATCTAATACAGCACTTCAATCTCATACAGCACTTTAATCTAATACAACACTTCAATCTAATACAGCTCTTCAATCTAAAACATCACTTCAGTCTAATACAGCACTTCAATCGAATAAAGCACTTCAATCTAATACAGCACTTCAATCTAATACAGCACTTCAATCTAATACAGCACTTCAATCTAATACAGCACTTCAATCTAATACAGCACTTCAATCTAATACAGCACTTCAATCTAATACAGCACTTCAATCTAATTCAGCACTTCAATCTACTGCAGCACTTCAATTTAATACAGAACTTCAATCTAATACAACGCTTCAACCAGTACAGCACTTCAGTCTAATATAGCACTTCAATCTAATACAGCACTACCATCTAATACAGCACTTCTATCTAATACAGCACTTCAATCTAATACAGCACTTCAATCTAGGACAGCACTTCAATCTAATACAGCACTTCAACCGAATACAGCACTTCAATCTAATACAGCTCTTCAATCTAATACAACACTACAATCTAACACAGCACTTCAATCTAATACAGCACTTAAATAAAATACAGAAATTCAATCTTAGATGGACCTTCAATCTAATACGGACCTTCAATCTAATACAGACCTTCAATCTAATAAAGCACTTCAATCTAATACAGCACTTCAATCTAATACAACAATTCAATCAAATAAAGAACTTCAATCTAATATGGACCTTCAATCTACTGCAGCCCTTCAATCTAATACAGCACTTCAATCTAATACAGCACTTCAATCTAATACAGCACTTCAATCTAATACATCACTTCAATCTAATTCAGCACTTCAATCTACTGCAGCACTTCAATTTAATACAGAGCTTCAATCTAATACAGCACTACCATCTAATACAGCACTTCTATCTAATACAGCACTTCAATCTTATACAGCACTTCAATCTAGTACAGCACTTCTATCTAATACAGCACTACAACCTAATGCAGCACTTCAATCTAATACAGCACTTCAATCTAATACAGCACTTCAATCTAACACAGAACTTACATCTAATTTTGCACTTCAACCTAATGCAGCACTTCAATCTAATACAGAAGTTCAATCTAATACAGCAATTCAATCTAATACAGCACTTCCATCTAATACAGCACTTCAATCTAATGCAGCACTTCAATCTAATACAACACTTCAGTCTAATACAGCACTTCAATCTAATACAGCACTTCAATCTAATACAACACTTCAATCTAATACAACACTTCAATCTAATACAGCTCTTCAATCTAATACATCACTTCAGTCTAATACAGCACTTCAATCGAACAAAGCACTTCAATCTAATGCAGCACTTCAATCTAATACAGCACTTCAATCTAATACAGAACTTCAATCTAATACAGCACTTCAATCTAATACAGCACTTCAATCTAATACAACACTTCAATCTAATACAGCACTTCAATCTAATACAGCACTTCAATCTAATTCAGCACTTCAATCTACTGCAGCACTTCAATTTAATACAGAACTTCAATCTAATACAACGCTTCAACCAGTACAGCACTTCAATCTAATATAGCACTTCAATCTAATAGAGCACTACCATCTAATACAGCACTTCTGTCTAATACAGCACTTCAATCTAACAAAGCACTTCAATCTAATACAGCACTTCAATCTAATACAACACTTCAATCTAATACAGCACTTCAATCTAATTCAGCACTTCAATCTACTGCAGCACTTCTATTTAATACAGAACTCCAATCTAATACAACGCTTCAACCAGTACAGCACTTCAATCTAATATCGCACTTCAATCTAATACAGCACTACCATCTAATACAGCACTTCTATATAATACAGCACTTCAATCTAATACAGCACTTCAATCTAGTACAGCACTTCAATCTAATACAGCACTTCAACCTAATACAGCACTTCAATCTAATATAGCTCTTCAATCTAATACAACACTACAATCTAACACAGCACTTCAATCTAATACAGCACTTAAATAAAATACAGAAATTCAATCTTAGACGGACCTTCAATCTAATACGGACCTTCAATCTAATACGGACCTTCAATCTAATACAGCACTTCAATCTAATGCAGCACTTCAATCTAATACAACAATTCAATCAAATAAAGAACTTCAATCTAATATGGACCTTCAATCTACTGCAGCCCTTCAATCTAATACAGCACTTCAATCTAATACAGCACTTAAATCTGATACAGCACTTCAATCTAATACGGACTTTCAATATAATACTGCACTTAAATCTAATACAGCACTTCAATCTAATACAGCTCTTCAATCTAATACATCACTTCAGTCTAATACAGCACTTCAATCGAATAAAGCACTTCAATCTAATACAGCACTTCAATCTAATACAGCACTTCAATCTAATACAGCACTTCAATCTAATACAGCACTTCAATCTAATACAGCAGTTCAATCTAATACAGCACTTCAATCTAATTCATCACTTCAATCTAATTCAGCACTTCAATCTACTGCAGCACTTCAATTTAATACAGAACTTCAATCTAATACAGCACTTCTATTTAATACAGCACTACAACCTAATGCAGCACTTCAATCTAATACAGCACTTCAATCTGCTACAGCACTTCAATCTAATACGGACTTTCAATATAATACTGCACTTCAATCTAATACAGCACTTCAATCTAATACAGCTCTTCAATCTAATACATCACTTCAGTATAATACAGCACTTCAATCGAATAAAGCACTTCAATCTAATACAGCACTTCAATCTAACACAGCACTTCAATCTAATACAGCACTTCTATCGAATACAGCACTTCAATCTAATACAGCACTTCAATCTTGTACAGCACTTCTATCTAATACAGCACTACAACTTCATGCAGCACTTCAATCTAATACAGCTCTTCAATCTAATACAGCACTTCAATCTAACACAGAACTTACATCTAATTTAGCACTTCAACCTAATGCAGCACTTCAATCTAATACAGAAGTTCAATCTAATACAGCAATTCAATCTAATACAGCACTTCAATCTAATACAGCACTTCAATCTAATGCAGCACTTCAATCTAATACAACACTTCAATCTAATACAGCACTTCAATCTAATACAGCACTTCAATGTAATACAACACTTCAATCGAATACAACACTTCAATCTAATACAGCTCTTCAATCTAATACATCACTTCAGTCTAATACAGCACTTCAATCGAACAAAGCACTTCAATCTAATGCAGCACTTCAATCTAATGCAGCACTTCAATCTAATACAGCACTTCAATCTAAGACAGCACTTCAATCTAATACAGCACTTCAATCTAATACAACACTTCAATCTAATACAGCACTTCAATCTAATACAGCACTTCAATCTAATACAGCACTTCAATCTAATTCAGCACTTCAATCTACTGCAGCACTTCTATTTAATACAGAACTCCAATCTAATACAACGCTTCAACCAGTACAGCACTTCAATCTAATATCGCACTTCAATATAATACAGCACTACCATCTAATACAGCACTTCTATATAATACAGCACTTCAATCTAATACAGCACTTCTATCTAGTACAGCACTTCAATCTAATACAGCACTTCAACCTAATACAGCACTTCAATCTAATATAGCTCTTCAATCTAATACAACACTACAATCTAACACAGCACTTCAATCTAATACAGCACTTAAATAAAATACAGAAATTCAATCTTAGACGGACCTTCAATCTAATACGGACCTTCAATCTAATACGGACCTTCAATCTAATACAGCACTTCAATCTAATACAGCACTTCAATCTAATACAACAATTCAATCAAATAAAGAACTTCAATCTAATATGGACCTTCAATCTACTGCAGCCCTTCAATTTAATACAGCACTTCAATCTAATACAGCACTTAAATCTGATACAGCACTTCAATCTAATACGGACTTTCAATATAATACTGCACTTCAATCTAATACAGCACTTCAATCTAATACAGCTCTTCAATCTAATACATCACTTCAGTCTAATACAGCACTTCAATCGAATAAAGCACTTCAATCTAATACAGCACTTCAATCTAATACAGCACTTCAATCTAATACAGCACTTCAATCTAATACAGCACTTCAATCTAATACAGCACTTCAATCTAATACAGCACTTCAATCTAATTCATCACTTCAATCTAATTCAGCACTTCAATCTACTGCAGCACTTCAATTTAATACAGAACTTCAATCTAATACAGCATTTCTATTTAATACAGCACTACAACCTAATGCAGCACTTCAATCTAATACAGCACTTCAATCTGCTACAGCACTTCAATCTAATACGGACTTTCAATATAATACTGCACTTCAATCTAATACAGCACTTCAATCTAATACAGCTCTTCAATCTAATACATCACTTCAGTATAATACAGCACTTCAATCGAATAAAGCACTTCAATCTAATACAGCACTTCAATCTAATACAGCACTTCAATCTAACACAGCACTTCAATCTAATACAGCACTTCTATCGAATACAGCACTTCAATCTAATACAGCACTTCAATCTTGTACAGCACTTCTATCTAATACAGCACTACAACTTCATGCAGCACTTCAATCTAATACAGCTCTTTAATCTAATGCAGCACTTCAATCTAACACAGAACTTACATCTAATTTAGCACTTCAACCTAATGCAGCACTTCAATCTAATACAGAAGTTCAATCTAATACAGCAATTCAATCTAATACAGCACTTCAATCTAATACAGCACTTCAATCTAATGCAGCACTTCAATCTAATACAACACTTCAATCTAATACAGCACTTCAATCTAATACAGCGCTTCAATCTAATACAACACTTCAATCGAATACAACACTTCAATCTAATACAGCTCTTCAATCTAATACATCACTTCAGTCTAATACAGCACTTCAATCGAACAAAGCATTTCAATCTAATGCAGCACTTCAATCTAATGCAGCACTTCAATCTAATACAGCACTTCAATCTAAGACAGCACTTCAATCTAAGACAGCACTTCAATCTAATACAGCACTTCAATCTAATACAACACTTCAATCTAATACAGCACTTCAATCTAATACAGCACTTCAATCTAATACAGCACTTCAATCTAATATAGCTCTTCAATCTAATACAACACTACAATCTAACACAGCAATTCAATCTAATACAGCACTTCAATCTAATACAGCACTTCAATCTAATGCAGCACTTCAATCTAATACAGCACTTCAATCTAATACAGCACTTCAATCTAATACAGCACTTCAATCTAATACAACACTTCAATCTAATACAACACTTCAATCTAATACAGCTCTTCAATCTAATACATCACTTCAGTCTAATACAGCACTTCAATCGAACAAAGCACTTCAATCTAATGCAGCACTTCAATCTAATGCAGCACTTCAATCTAATACAGCACTTCAATCTAAGACAGCACTTCAATCTAATACAGCACTTCAATCTAATACAATACTTCAATCTAATACAGCACTTCAATCTAATACAGCACTTCAATCTAATTCAGCACTTCAATCTACTGCAGCACTTCAATTTAATACAGAACTTCAATCTAATACAACGCTTCAACCAGTACAGCACTTCAATCTAATATAGCACTTCACTCTAATAGAGCACTACCATCTAATACAGCACTTCTGTCTAATACAGCACTTTAATCTAATACAGCACTTCAATCCAGTACAGCACTTCAATCTGATACAGCACTTCAATCTAATATCGCACTTCAATCTAATACAGCACTACCATCTAATACAGCACTTCTATATAATACAGCACTTCAATCTAATACAGCACTTCAATCTAGTACAGCACTTCAATCTAATACAGCACTTCAACCTAATACAGCACTTCAATCTAATATAGCTCTTCAATCTAATACAACACTACAATCTAACACAGCACTTCAATCTAATACAGCACTTAAATAAAATACTGAAATTCAATCTTAGACGGACCTTCAATCTAACACGGACCTTCAATCTAATACGGACCTTCAATCTAATACAGCACTTCAATCTAATACAGCACTTCAATCTAATACAACAATTCAATCAAATAAAGAACTTCAATCTAATATGGACCTTCAATCTACTGCAGCCCTTCAATCTAATACAGCACTTCAATCTAATACAGCACTTAAATCTGATACAGCACTTCAATCTAATACGGACTTTCAATATAATACTGCACTTCAATCTAATACAGCACTTCAATCTAATACAGCTCTTCAATCTAATACATCACTTCAGTCTAATACAGCACTTCAATCGAATAAAGCACTTCAATCTAATACAGCACTTCAATCTAATACAGCACTTCAATCTAATACAGCACTTCAATCTAATACAGCACTTCAATCTAATACAGCACTTCAATCTAAAACAGCACTTCAATCTAATTCATCACTTCAATCTAATTCAGCACTTCAATCTACTGCAGCACTTCAATTTAATACAGAACTTCAATCTAATACAGCACTTCTATTTAATACAGCACTACAACCTAATGCAGCACTTCAATCTAATACAGCACTTCAATCTGCTACAGCACTTCAATCTAATACGGACTTTCAATATAATACTGCACTTCAATCTAATACATCACTTCAGTCTAATACAGCACTTCAATCGAATAAAGCACTTCAATCTAATACAGCACTTCAATCTAATACAGCACTTCAATCTAACACAGCACTTCAATCTAATACAGCACTTCTATCGAATACAGCACTTCAATCTAATACAGCACTTCAATCTTGTACAGCACTTCTATCTAATACAGCACTACAACTTAATGCAGCACTTCAATCTAATACAGCTCTTTAATCTAATACAGCACTTCAATCTAACACAGAACTTACATCTAATTTAGCACTTCAACCTAATGCAGCACTTCAATCTAATACAGAAGTTCAATCTAATACAGCAATTCAATCTAATACAGCACTTCAATCTAATACAGCACTTCAATCTAATGCAGCACTTCAATCTAATACAGCACTTCAATCTAATACAGCACTTCAATCTAATACAGCACTTCAATCTAATACAACACTTCAATCTAATACAACACTTCAATCTAATACAGCTCTTCAATCTAATACATCACTTCAGTCTAATACAGCACTTCAATCGAACAAAGCACTTCAATCCAATGCAGCACTTCAATCTAATACAGCACTTCAATCTAATACAGCACTTCAATCTAAGACAGCACTTCAATCTAATACAGTACTTCATTCTAATACAATACTTCAATCTAATACAGCACTTCAATCTAATACAGCACTTCAATCTAATTCAGCACTTCAATCTACTGCAGCACTTCAATTTAATACAGAACTTCAATCTAATACAACGCTTCAACCAGTACAGCACTTCAATCTAATATAGCACTTCACTCTAATAGAGCACTACCATCTAATACAGCACTTCTGTCTAATACAGCACTTTAATCTAATACAGCACTTCAATCCAGTACAGCACTTCAATCTGATACAGCACTTCAACCTAATGCAGCACTTCAATCTAATACAGCACTTCAATCTAATACAGCATTTCAATCTAACACAGAACTTTCATCTAATTTAGCACTTCAACCTAATGCAGCACTTCAATCTAATACAGAAGTTCAATCTAATACAGCAATTCAATCTAATACAGCACTTCAATCTAATACAGCACTTCAATCTAATACAGCTCTTCAATCTAATACAACACTACAATCTAACACAGCACTTCAATCTAATACAGCACTTAAATAAAATACAGAAATTCAATCTTAGACGGACCTTCAATCTAATACGGACCTTCAATCTAATACGGACCTTCAATCTAATGCAGCCCTTCAATCTAATACAGCACTTCAATCTAATACAGCACTTAAATCTGATACAGCACTTCAATCTAATACGGACTTTCAATATAATACTGCACTTCAATCTAATACAGCACGTCAATTTAATGCAGCACTTCAATCTACTACAGCACTTCAATCTAATACAGCACTTCAATCTAATACAGCACTTCAATCTAATACAGCACTTCAATCTAATGCAGCACTTCAATCTAATACAGCACTTCAATCTAATACAGCACTTCAATCTAATACAGCTCTTCAATCTAATACAGCACTTCAATGTAATACAGCCCGTCTATCTAATACAGCACGTCAATCTAATATAGCACATAAATCTAATACAGCTCCTCAATATAATATGGCAGTTCAATCTAATACAGCACTTCAATCTAATACAGCACTTCAATCTAATACAGCACTTCAGTCTAATACAGCACTTCAATCTAATACAACACTTCAATCTGATACAGCACTTCAATCGAATACAGCACTTCAATCTAATACAGCACTTCAATCTAACACAACACTTCAATCTAATACAGCACTTCAATCTTATACAGCACTTCAATCTAATACAGCACTTCAATCTAATACAGATCTTCAATGTGATACAACACTTCAATCTGTTACACCACTTCAATCTAATACAGAACTTCAATCTAATACAGCACTTCAATCTTATACAGCACTTCAATCTAATACAACACTTCAATCTAATACAGCACTTCTATCTAATACAGCACTTCAATCTAATACAACACTTCAATCTAATACAACACTTCAATCTAATACAGCACTTGAACCTAATACAGCACTTCAATCTAATACAGCACATCAATCTAATATAGCACTTAAATGTAATACAACTCTTGAATCTAATACAACTCTTCAATCTAATACAGCACTTCAGTCTAATACAGCACTTCAATCTAATAAAGCACTTCAATCTAATACAGCACTTCAATCTAATACAGCACTTCAACAGCACTTCAATCTAATACAGCACTTCAATCAATACAGCACTTCAATCAAATACAGCACTTTAATCTAATACCGCACTTCAACCTAATACAGCACTTCAATCTAATAAAGCACTTCAATATTATACAGCACTTCAATCTAATACAGCACTTCAATCTAATACAGCACTTCAATCTAATACAGCACTTCAGTTTAATACAGCACTTCAATCTAATGCAAAACTTTAATCTAATACAGCACTTCAATCTAAAATATCACTTCAATCTAATACAGCACTACCATCTAATACAGCACTTCTATCTAATACAGCACTTCAATCTAATACAGCTCTTCAATCTAATACATCACTTCAGTCTAATACAGCACTTCAATCGAACAAAGCACTTCAATCTAATACAGCACTTCAATCTAATACAGCACTTCAATCTAATACAGCACTTCAATCTAATACAGCACTTCAATCTAATACAACACTTCAATCTAATACAGCATTTCAATCTAATACAGCACTTCAATCTAATTCAGCACTTCAATCTACTGTAGCACTTCAATTTAATACAGAACTTCAATCTAATACAACGCTTCAACCAGTACAGCACTTCAATCTAATAGAGCACTTCAATAATACAGCACTACCATCTAATACAGCACTTCTATCTAATACAGCACTTCAATCTAATACAGCACTTCAATCTAGTACAGCACTTCAATCTAATACAGCACTTCAACCTAATACAGCACTTCAATCTAATACAGCACTTCAATCTAATACAGCACTTCAATCTAATACAGCACTTCAATCTAATACATCACTTCAATCTAATTCAGCACTTCAATCTACTGCAGCACTTCAATTTAATACAGAACTTCAATCTAATACAGAACTACCATCTAATACAGCACTTCTATCTAATACAGCACTTCAATCTAATACAGCACTTCAATCTAGTACAGCACTTCTATCTAATACAGCACTTCAACCTAATGCAGCACTTCAATCTAATACAGCACTTCAATCCAATACAGCACTTCAATCTAACACAGAACTTACATCTAATTTAGCACTTCAACCTAATGCAGCACTTCAATCTAATACAGAAGTTCAATCTAATACAGCAATTCAATCTAATACAGCACTTCAATCTAATACAGCACTTCAATCTAATGCAGCACTTCAATCTAATACAACACTTCAACCTAATACAGCACTTCAATCTAATACAGCACTTCAATCTAATACAACACTTCAATCTAATACAGCTCTTCAATCTAATACATCACTTCAGTCTAATACAGTACTTCAATCGAACAAAGCACTTCAATCTAATAAAGCACTTCAATCTAATACAGCACTTCAATCTAATACAGCACTTCAATCTAATACAGCACTTCAATCTAATACAACACTTCAATCTAATACAGCACTTCAATCTATTACAGCACTTCAATCTAATTCAGCAATTCAATCGACTGCAGCACTTCAATTTAATACAGAACTTCAATCTAATACAACGCTTCAACCAGTACAGCACTTCAATCTAATATAGCACTCCATCTAATACAGCACTGCCATCTAATACAGCACTTCTATCTAATACAGCACTTCAATCTAATACAGCACTTCAATCTAGTACAGCACTTCAATCTAATACAGCACTTCAACCTAATGCAGCACTTCAATCTAATACAGCACTTCAATCTAATACAGCATTTCAATCTAACACAGAACTTACATCTAATTTAGCACTTCAACCTAATGCAGCACTTCAATCTAATACAGCAATTCAATCTAATACAGCACTTCAATCTAATACAGCACTTCAATCTAATACAGCACTTCAATCTAATACAGCACTTCAATCTAATACAGCAATTCAATCTAATACAGCACTTCAATCTAATACAGCACTTCAATCTAATACAGCACTTCAATATATTACAGCCCTTCAATCTAATGCAGTATTTCAATCTATTACAGCACTTCAATCTAATACAGCACTTCAATCTAATACAGCACTTCAATCTAATACAGCACTTCAATCAGTACAGCACTTCAATCAAATACAGCACTTTAATCTAATACCGCACTTCAACATAATACAGCACTTCAATCTAATAAAGCTCTTCAATATTATACAGCACTTCAATCTAATACAGCACTTCAATCTAATACAGCCCTTCAATCTAATACAACACTTCAATCTAATACAGCACTTAAATCTAATACTGCACTTCAATCTAATACAGCACTTCAATCTAATACAGCACTTCAGTTTAATGCAGCACTTCCAACTGATACAAAACTTTAATCTAATACAGCACTTCAATCTAATATAGCACTTCAATCTAATACAGCACTACCATCAAATACAGCACTTCTATCTAATACAGCACTTCAATCTAATACAGCTCTTCAATCTAATACATCACTTCAGTCTAATACAGCACTTCAATCGAACAAAGCACTTCAATCTAATACAGCACTTCAATCTAATACAGCACTTCAATCTAATACAGCACTTCAATCTAATACAGCACTTCAATCTAATACAGCACTTCAATCTAATACAGCACTTCAATCTAATACAGCACTTCAATCTAAAACAGCACTTCAATCTAATTCATCACTTCAATCTAATTCAGCACTTCAATCTACTGCAGCACTTCAATTTAATACAGAACTTCAATCTAATACAGCACTTCTATTTAATACAGCACTACAACCTAATGCAGCACTTCAATCTAATACAGCACTTCAATCTGCTACAGCACTTCAATCTAATACGGACTTTAAATATAATACTGCACTTCAATCTAATACATCACTTCAGTCTAATACAGCACTTCAATCGAATAAAGCACTTCAATCTAATACAGCACTTCAATCTAATACAGCACTTCAATCTAACACAGCACTTCAATCTAATACAGCACTTCTATCGAATACAGCACTTCAATCTAATACAGCACTTCAATCTTGTACAGCACTTCTATCTAATACAGCACTACAACTTAATGCAGCACTTCAATCTAATACAGCTCTTTAATCTAATACAGCACTTCAATCTAACACAGAACTTACATCTAATTTAGCACTTCAACCTAATGCAGCACTTCAATCTAATACAGAAGTTCAATCTAATACAGCAATTCAATCTAATACAGCACTTCAATCTAATACAGCACTTCAATCTAATGCAGCACTTCAATCTAATACAGCACTTCAATCTAATACAGCACTTCAATCTAATACAGCACTTCAATCTAATACAACACTTCAATCTAATACAACACTTCAATCTAATACAGCTCTTCAATCTAATACATCACTTCAGTCTAATACAGCACTTCAATCGAACAAAGCACTTCAATCCAATGCAGCACTTCAATCTAATACAGCACTTCAATCTAATACAGCACTTCAATCTAAGACAGCACTTCAATCTAATACAGTACTTCAATCTAATACAATACTTCAATCTAATACAGCACTTCAATCTAATACAGCACTTCAATCTAATTCAGCACTTCAATCTACTGCAGCACTTCAATTTAATACAGAACTTCAATCTAATACAACGCTTCAACCAGTACAGCACTTCAATCTAATATAGCACTTCACTCTAATAGAGCACTACCATCTAATACAGCACTTCTGTCTAATACAGCACTTTAATCTAATACAGCACTTCAATCCAGTACAGCACTTCAATCTGATACAGCACTTCAACCTAATGCAGCACTTCAATCTAATACAGCACTTCAATCTAATACAGCATTTCAATCTAACACAGAACTTTCATCTAATTTAGCACTTCAACCTAATGCAGCACTTCAATCTAATACAGAAGTTCAATCTAATACAGCAATTCAATCTAATACAGCACTTCAATCTAATACAGCACTTCAATCTAATACAGCTCTTCAATCTAATACAACACTACAATCTAACACAGCACTTCAATCTAATACAGCACTTAAATAAAATACAGAAATTCAATCTTAGACGGACCTTCAATCTAATACGGACCTTCAATCTAATGCAGCCCTTCAATCTAATACAGCACTTCAATCTAATACAGCACTTAAATCTGATACAGCACTTCAATCTAATACGGACTTTCAATATAATACTGCACTTCAATCTAATACAGCACGTCAATTTAATGCAGCACTTCAATCTACTACAGCACTTCAATCTAATACAGCACTTCAATCTAATACAGCACTTCAATCTAATACAGCACTTCAATCTAATGCAGCAATTCAATCTAATGCAGCACTTCAATCTAATACAGCACTTCAATCTAATACAGCACTTCAATCTAATACAGCTCTTCAATCTAATACAGCACTTCAATGTAATACAGCCCGTCTATCTAATACAGCACGTCAATCTAATATAGCACATAAATCTAATACAGCTCCTCAATATAATATGGCAGTTCAATCTAATACAGCACTTCAATCTAATACAGCACTTCAATCTAATACAGCACTTCAGTCTAATACAGCACTTCAATCTAATACAACACTTCAATCTGATACAGCACTTCAATCGAATACAGCACTTCAATCTAATACAGCACTTCAATCTAACACAACACTTCAATCTAATACAGCACTTCAATCTTATACAGCACTTCAATCTAATACAGCACTTCAATCTAATACAGATCTTCAATGTGATACAACACTTCAATCTGTTACACCACTTCAATCTAATACAGAACTTCAATCTAATACAGCACTTCAATCTTATACAGCACTTCAATCTAATACAACACTTCAATCTAATACAGCACTTCTATCTAATACAGCACTTCAATCTAATACAACACTTCAATCTAATACAACACTTCAATCTAATACAGCACTTGAACCTAATACAGCACTTCAATCTAATACAGCACATCAATCTAATATAGCACTTAAATGTAATACAACTCTTGAATCTAATACAACTCTTCAATCTAATACAGCACTTCAGTCTAATACAGCACTTCAATCTAATAAAGCACTTCAATCTAATACAGCACTTCAATCTAATACAGCACTTCAACAGCACTTCAATCTAATACAGCACTTCAATCAATACAGCACTTCAATCAAATACAGCACTTTAATCTAATACCGCACTTCAACCTAATACAGCACTTCAATCTAATAAAGCACTTCAATATTATACAGCACTTCAATCTAATACAGCACTTCAATCTAATACAGCACTTCAATCTAATACAGCACTTCAGTTTAATACAGCACTTCAATCTAATACAAAACTTTAATCTAATACAGCACTTCAATCTAAAATATCACTTCAATCTAATACAGCACTACCATCTAATACAGCACTTCTATCTAATACAGCACTTCAATCTAATACAGCTCTTCAATCTAATACATCACTTCAGTCTAATACAGCACTTCAATCGAACAAAGCACTTCAATCTAATACAGCACTTCAATCTAATACAGCACTTCAATCTAATACAGCACTTCAATCTAATACAGCACTTCAATCTAATACAACACTTCAATCTAATACAGCATTTCAATCTAATACAGCACTTCAATCTAATTCAGCACTTCAATCTACTGTAGCACTTCAATTTAATACAGAACTTCAATCTAATACAACGCTTCAACCAGTACAGCACTTCAATCTAATAGAGCACTTCAATAATACAGCACTACCATCTAATACAGCACTTCTATCTAATACAGCACTTCAATCTAATACAGCACTTCAATCTAGTACAGCACTTCAATCTAATACAGCACTTCAACCTAATACAGCACTTCAATCTAATACAGCACTTCAATCTAATACAGCACTTCAATCTAATACAGCACTTCAATCTAATACATCACTTCAATCTAATTCAGCACTTCAATCTACTGCAGCACTTCAATTTAATACAGAACTTCAATCTAATACAGAACTACCATCTAATACAGCACTTCTATCTAATACAGCACTTCAATCTAATACAGCACTTCAATCTAGTACAGCACTTCTATCTAATACAGCACTTCAACCTAATGCAGCACTTCAATCTAATACAGCACTTCAATCCAATACAGCACTTCAATCTAACACAGAACTTACATCTAATTTAGCACTTCAACCTAATGCAGCACTTCAATCTAATACAGAAGTTCAATCTAATACAGCAATTCAATCTAATACAGCACTTCAATCTAATACAGCACTTCAATCTAATGCAGCACTTCAATCTAATACAACACTTCAACCTAATACAGCACTTCAATCTAATACAGCACTTCAATCTAATACAACACTTCAATCTAATACAGCTCTTCAATCTAATACATCACTTCAGTCTAATACAGTACTTCAATCGAACAAAGCACTTCAATCTAATAAAGCACTTCAATCTAATACAGCACTTCAATCTAATACAGCACTTCAATCTAATACAGCACTTCAATCTAATACAACACTTCAATCTAATACAGCACTTCAATCTATTACAGCACTTCAATCTAATTCAGCAATTCAATCGACTGCAGCACTTCAATTTAATACAGAACTTCAATCTAATACAACGCTTCAACCAGTACAGCACTTCAATCTAATATAGCACTCCATCTAATACAGCACTGCCATCTAATACAGCACTTCTATCTAATACAGCACTTCAATCTAATACAGCACTTCAATCTAGTACAGCACTTCAATCTAATACAGCACTTCAACCTAATGCAGCACTTCAATCTAATACAGCACTTCAATCTAATACAGCATTTCAATCTAACACAGAACTTACATCTAATTTAGCACTTCAACCTAATGCAGCACTTCAATCTAATACAGCAATTCAATCTAATACAGCACTTCAATCTAATACAGCACTTCAATCTAATACAGCACTTCAATCTAATACAGCACTTCAATCTAATACAGCAATTCAATCTAATACAGCACTTCAATCTAATACAGCACTTCAATCTAATACAGCACTTCAATATATTACAGCCCTTCAATCTAATGCAGTATTTCAATCTATTACAGCACTTCAATCTAATACAGCACTTCAATCTAATACAGCACTTCAATCTAATACAGCACTTCAATCAGTACAGCACTTCAATCAAATACAGCACTTTAATCTAATACCGCACTTCAACATAATACAGCACTTCAATCTAATAAAGCTCTTCAATATTATACAGCACTTCAATCTAATACAGCACTTCAATCTAATACAGCCCTTCAATCTAATACAACACTTCAATCTAATACAGCACTTAAATCTAATACTGCACTTCAATCTAATACAGCACTTCAATCTAATACAGCACTTCAGTTTAATGCAGCACTTCCAACTGATACAAAACTTTAATCTAATACAGCACTTCAATCTAATATAGCACTTCAATCTAATACAGCACTACCATCAAATACAGCACTTCTATCTAATACAGCACTTCAATCTAATACAGCTCTTCAATCTAATACATCACTTCAGTCTAATACAGCACTTCAATCGAACAAAGCACTTCAATCTAATACAGCACTTCAATCTAATACAGCACTTCAATCTAATACAGCACTTCAATCTAATACAGCACTTCAATCTAATACAACACTTCAATCTAATACAGCACTTCAATCTAATACAGCGCTTGAATCTAATTCAGCACTTCAATCTACTGCAGCACTTTAATTTAATACAGAACTTCAATCTAATACAACGCTTCAACCAGTACAGCACTTCAATCTAATATAGCACTTCAATCTAATACAGCACTACCATCTAATACAGCACTTCTATCTAATACAGCACTTCAATCTAGTACAGCACTTCAATCTAATACAGCACTTCAACCTAATGCAGCACTTCAATCTAATACAGCACTTCAATCTAATACAGCATTTCAATCTAACACAGAACTTACATCTAATTTAGCACTTCAACCTAATGCAGCACTTCAATCTAATACAGAAGTTCAATTTAATACAGCAATTCAATCTAATACAGCACTTCAATCTAATACAGCACTTCAATCTAATACAGCTCTTCAATCTAATACAACACTACAATCTAACACAGCACTTCAGTCTAATACAGCACTTAAATAAAATACAGAAATTCAATCTTAGACGGACCTTCAATCTAATACGGACCTTCAATCTAATACGGACCTTCAATCTAATACAGCACTTCAATCTAATGCAGCACTTCAATCTAATACAACAATTCAATCTAATAAAGAACTTCAATCTAATATGGACCTTCAATCGAATGCAGCCCTTCAATCTAATACAGCACTTCAATCTAATACAGCACTTAAATCTGATACAGCACTTCAATCTAATACGGACATTCAATATAATACTGCACTTCAATCTAATACAGCACGTCAATTTAATGCAGCACTTCAATCTACTACAGCACTTCAATCTAATACAGCACTTCAATCTAATACAGCTCTTCAATCTAATACAGCACTTCAATGTAATACAGCCCGTCTATCTAATACAGCACGTCAATCTAATATAGCACATAAATCTAATACAGCTCCTCAATATAATATGGCAGTTCAATCTAATACAGCACTTCAATCTAATACAGCACTTCAATCTAATACAGCACTTCAGTCTAATACAGCACTTCAATCTAATACAACACTTCAATCTAATACGGACTTTCAATATAATACTGCACTTCAATCTAATACAGCACGTCAATTTAATGCAGCACTTCAATCTACTGCAGCACTTCAATCTAACTCAGCACTTCAATCTAATGCAGCAATTCAATCTAATGCAGCACTTCAATCTAATACAGCACTTCAATCTAATACAGCACTTCAATCTAATACAGCTCTTCAATCTAATACAGCACTTCAATGTAATACAGCCCGTCTATCTAATACAGCACGTCAATCTAATATCGCACATAAATCTAATACAGCTCCTCAATATAATATGGCAGATCAATCTAATACAGCACTTCAATCTAATACAGCACTTCAATCTAATACAGCACTTCAGTCTAATACAGCACTTCAATCTAATACAACACTTCAATCTAATACAGCACTTCAATCTAATACAGCACTTCAATCTAATACAGCACTTCAATCTAACACAACACTTCAATCTAATACAGCACTTCAATCTAATACAGCACTTCAATCTTATACAGCAGTTCAATCTAATACAGCACTTCAATCTAATACAGATCTTCAATATGATACAACACTTCAATCTGTTACACCACTTCAATCTAATACAGAACTTCAATCTAATACAGCACTTCAATCTAATACAGCACTTCAATCTAATACAACACTTCAATCTAATACAGCACTTCTATCTAATACAGCACTTCAATCTAATACAACACTTCAATCTAATACAACACTTCAATCTAATACAGTACTTGAACCTAGTACAGCACTTCAATCTAATACAGCACATCAATCTAATATAGCGCTTAAATGAAATACAACAATTGAATCTAATACAGCTCTTCAATCTAATACAGCACTTCAGTCTAATACAGCACTTCAATCTAATACAGCACTTCAATCTAATACAGCACTTCAATATAATACAGCCCTTCAATCTAATGCAGTATTTCAATCTTATACAGCACTTCAATCTAATACAGCACTTCAATCTAATACAGCACTTCAATCTAATACAGCACTTCAATCTAATACAGCACTTCAATCTAATACAGCACTTCAATCTAATACAACACTTCAATCTAATACAGCACTTCAATCTATTACAGCACTTCAATCTAATTCAGCAATTCAATCGACTGCAGCACTTCAATTTAATACAGAACTTCAATCTAATACAACGCTTCAACCAGTTCAGCACTTCAATCTAATATAGCACTCCATCTAATACAGCACTGCCATCTAATACAGCACTTCTATCTAATACAGCACTTCAATCTAATACAGCACTTCAATCTAGTACAGCACTTCAATCTAATACAGCACTTCAACCTAATGCAGCACTTCAATCTAATACAGCACTTCAATCTAATACAGCATTTCAATCTAACACAGAACTTACATCTAATTTAGCACTTCAACCTAATGCAGCACTTCAATCTAATACAGCAATTCAATCTAATACAGCACTTCAATCTAATACAGCACTTCAATCTAATACAGCACTTCAATCTAATACAGCACTTCAATCTAATACAGCAATTCAATCTTATACAGCACTTCAATCTAATACAGCACTTCAATCTAATACAGCACTTCAATATATTACAGCCCTTCAATCTAATGCAGTATTTCAATCTATTACAGCACTTCAATCTAATACAGCACTTCAATCAAATACAGCACTTCAATCTAATGCAGCACGTCAATCAGTACAGCACTTCAATCAAATACAGCACTTTAATCTAATACCGCACTTCAACCTAATACAGCACTTCAATCTAATAAAGCACTTCAATATTATACAGCACTTCAATCTAATACAGCACTTCAATCTAATACAGCACTTCAATCTAATACAGCACTTCAGTTTAATACAGCACTTCAATCTAATACAAAACTTTAATCTAATACAGCACTTCAATCTAAAATATCACTTCAATCTAATACAGCACTACCATCTAATACAGCACTTCTATCTAATACAGCACTTCAATCTAATACAGCTCTTCAATCTAATACATCACTTCAGTCTAATACAGCACTTCAATCGAACAAAGCACTTCAATCTAATACAGCACTTCAATCTAATACAGCACTTCAATCTAATACAGCACTTCAATCTAATACAGCACTTCAATCTAATACAGCACTTCAATCTAATACAACACTTCAATCTAATACAGCATTTCAATCTAATACAGCACTTCAATCTAATTCAGCACTTCAATCTACTGTAGCACTTCAATTTAATACAGAACTTCAATCTAATACAACGCTTCAACCAGTACAGCACTTCAATCTAATAGAGCACTTCAATAATACAGCACTACCATCTAATACAGCACTTCTATCTAATACAGCACTTCAATCTAATACAGCACTTCAATCTAGTACAGCACTTCAATCTAATACAGCACTTCAACCTAATGCAGCACTTCAATCTAATACAGCACTTCAATCTAATACAGCACTTCAATCTAATACAGCACTTCAATCTAATACATCACTTCAATCTAATTCAGCACTTCAATCTACTGCAGCACTTCAATTTAATACAGAACTTCAATCTAATACAGCACTACCATCTAATACAGCACTTCTATCTAATACAGCACTTCAATCTAATACAGCACTTCTATCTAATACAGCACTTCAACCTAATGCAGCACTTCAATCTAATACAGCACTTCAATCCAATACAGCACTTCAATCTAACACAGAACTTACATCTAATTTAGCACTTCAACCTAATGCAGCACTTCAATCTAATACAGAAGTTCAATCTAATACAGCAATTCAATCTAATACAGCACTTCAATCTAATACAGCACTTCAATCTAATGCAGCACTTCAATCTAATACAACACTTCAACCTAATACAGCACTTCAATCTAATACAGCACTTCAATCTAATACAACACTTCAATCTAATACAGCTCTTCAATCTAATACATCACTTCAGTCTAATACAGTACTTCAATCGAACAAAGCACTTCAATCTAATAAAGCACTTCAATCTAATACAGCACTTCAATCTAATACAGCACTTCAATCTAATACAGCACTTCAATCTAACACAGAACTTACATCTAATTTAGCACTTCAACCTAATGCAGCACTTCAATCTAATACAGAAGTTCAATCTAATACAGCAATTCAATCTAATACAGCACTTCAATCCAATACAGCACTTCAATCTAATGCAGCACTTCAATCTAATACAGCACTTCAATCTAATACAGCACTTCAATCTAATACAGCACTTCAATCTAATACAACACTTCAATCTAATACAACACTTCAATCTAATACAGCTCTTCAATCTAATACATCACTTCAGTCTAATACAGCACTTCAATCGAACAAAGCACTTCAATCTAATGCAGCACTTCAATCTAATGCAGCACTTCAATCTAATACAGCACTTCAATCTAAGACAGCACTTCAATCTAATACAGCACTTCAATCTAATACAATACTTCAATCTAATACAGCACTTCAATCTAATACAGCACTTCAATCTAATTCAGCACTTCAATCTACTGCAGCACTTCAATTTAATACAGAACTTCAATCTAATACAACGCTTCAACCAGTACAGCACTTCAATCTAATATAGCACTTCACTCTAATAGAGCACTATCATCTAATACAGCACTTCTGTCTAATACAGCACTTTAATCTAATACAGCACTTCAATCCAGTACAGCACTTCAATCTGATACAGCACTTCAACCTAATGCAGCACTTCAATCTAATACAGCACTTCAATCTAATACAGCATTTCAATCTAACACAGAACTTTCATCTAATTTAGCACTTCAACCTAATGCAGCACTTCAATCTAATACAGAAGTTCAATCTAATACAGCAATTCAATCTAATACAGCACTTCAATCTAATACAGCACTTCAATCTAATACAGCTCTTCAATCTAATACAACACTACAATCTAACACAGCACTTCAATCTAATACAGCACTTAAATAAAATACAGAAATTCAATCTTAGACGGACCTTCAATCTAATACGGACCTTCAATCTAATACGGACCTTCAATCTAATGCAGCCCTTCAATCTAATACAGCACTTCAATCTAATACAGCACTTAAATCTGATACAGCACTTCAATCTAATACGGACTTTCAATATAATACTGCACTTCAATCTAATACAGCACGTCAATTTAATGCAGCACTTCAATCTACTACAGCACTTCAATCTAATACAGCACTTCAATCTATTACAGCACTTCAATCTAATACAGCACTTCAATCTAATGCAGCAATTCAATCTAATGCAGCACTTCAATCTAATACAGCACTTCAATCTAATACAGCACTTCAATCTAATACAGCTCTTCAATCTAATACAGCACTTCAATGTAATACAGCCCGTCTATCTAATACAGCACGTCAATCTAATATAGCACATAAATCTAATACAGCTCCTCAATATAATATGGCAGTTCAATCTAATACAGCACTTCAATCTAATACAGCACTTCAATCTAATACAGCACTTCAGTCTAATACAGCACTTCAATCTAATACAACACTTCAATCTGATACAGCACTTCAATCGAATACAGCACTTCAATCTAATACAGCACTTCAATCTAACACAACACTTCAATCTAATACAGCACTTCAATCTTATACAGCACTTCAATCTAATACAGCACTTCAATCTAATACAGATCTTCAATGTGATACAACACTTCAATCTGTTACACCACTTCAATCTAATACAGAACTTCAATCTAATACAGCACTTCAATCTTATACAGCACTTCAATCTAATACAACACTTCAATCTAATACAGCACTTCTATCTAATACAGCACTTCAATCTAATACAACACTTCAATCTAATACAACACTTCAATCTAATACAGCACTTGAACCTAATACAGCACTTCAATCTAATACAGCACATCAATCTAATATAGCACTTAAATGTAATACAACTCTTGAATCTAATACAACTCTTCAATCTAATACAGCACTTCAGTCTAATACAGCACTTCAATCTAATAAAGCACTTCAATCTAATACAGCACTTCAATCTAATACAGCACTTCAATCTAATACAGCACTTCAATCTAATACAGCACTTCAATCAATACAGCACTTCAATCAAATACAGCTCTTTAATCTAATACCGCACTTCAACCTAATACAGCACTTCAATCTAATAAAGCACTTCAATATTATACAGCACTTCAATCTAATACAGCACTTCAATCTAATACAGCACTTCAATCTAATACAGCACTTCAGTTTAATACAGCACTTCAATCTAATACAAAACTTTAATCTAATACAGCACTTCAATCTAAAATATCACTTCAATCTAATACAGCACTACCATCTAATACAGCACTTCTATCTAATACAGCACTTCAATCTAATACAGCTCTTCAATCTAATACATCACTTCAGTCTAATACAGCACTTCAATCGAACAAAGCACTTCAATCTAATACAGCACTTCAATCTAATACAGCACTTCAATCTAATACAGCACTTCAATCTAATACAGCACTTCAATCTAATACAGCACTTCAATCTAATACAACACTTCAATCTAATACAGCATTTCAATCTAATACAGCACTTCAATCTAATTCAGCACTTCAATCTACTGTAGCACTTCAATTTAATACAGAACTTCAATCTAATACAACGCTTCAACCAGTACAGCACTTCAATCTAATAGAGCACTTCAATAATACAGCACTACCATCTAATACAGCACTTCTATCTAATACAGCACTTCAATCTAATACAGCACTTCAATCTAGTACAGCACTTCAATCTAATACAGCACTTCAACCTAATACAGCACTTCAGTTTAATACAGCACTTCAATCTAATACAAAACTTTAATCTAATACAGCACTTCAATCTAAAATATCACTTCAATCTAATACAGCACTACCATCTAATACAGCACTTCTATCTAATACAGCACTTCAATCTAATACAGCTCTTCAATCTAATACATCACTTCAGTCTAATACAGCACTTCAATCGAACAAAGCACTTCAATCTAATACAGCACTTCAATCTAATACAGCACTTCAATCTAATACAGCACTTCAATCTAATACAGCACTTCAATCTAATACAACACTTCAATCTAATACAGCATTTCAATCTAATACAGCACTTCAATCTAATTCAGCACTTCAATCTACTGTAGCACTTCAATTTAATACAGAACTTCAATCTAATACAACGCTTCAACCAGTACAGCACTTCAATCTAATAGAGCACTTCAATAATACAGCACTACCATCTAATACAGCACTTCTATCTAATACAGCACTTCAATCTAATACAGCACTTCAATCTAGTACAGCACTTCAATCTAATACAGCACTTCAACCTAATGCAGCACTTCAATCTAATACAGCACTTCAATCTAATACAGCACTTCAATCTAATACAGCACTTCAATCTAATACATCACTTCAATCTAATTCAGCACTTCAATCTACTGCAGCACTTCAATTTAATACAGAACTTCAATCTAATACAGCACTACCATCTAATACAGCACTTCTATCTAATACAGCACTTCAATCTAATACAGCACTTCAATCTAGTACAGCACTTCTATCTAATACAGCACTTCAACCTAATGCAGCACTTCAATCTAATACAGCACTTCAATCCAATACAGCACTTCAATCTAACACAGAACTTACATCTAATTTAGCACTTCAACCTAATGCAGCACTTCAATCTAATACAGAAGTTCAATCTAATACAGCAATTCAATCTAATACAGCACTTCAATCTAATACAGCACTTCAATCTAATGCAGCACTTCAATCTAATACAACACTTCAACCTAATACAGCACTTCAATCTAATACAGCACTTCAATCTAATACAACACTTCAATCTAATACAGCTCTTCAATCTAATACATCACTTCAGTCTAATACAGTACTTCAATCGAACAAAGCACTTCAATCTAATAAAGCACTTCAATCTAATACAGCACTTCAATCTAATACAGCACTTCAATCTAATACAGCACTTCAATCTAACACAGAACTTACATCTAATTTAGCACTTCAACCTAATGCAGCACTTCAATCTAATACAGAAGTTCAATCTAATACAGCAATTCAATCTAATACAGCACTTCAATCTAATACAGCACTTCAATCTAATGCAGCACTTCAATCTAATACAGCACTTCAATCTAATACAGCACTTCAATCTAATACAGCACTTCAATCTAATACAACACTTCAATCTAATACAACACTTCAATCTAATACAGCTCTTCAATCTAATACATCACTTCAGTCTAATACAGCACTTCAATCGAACAAAGCACTTCAATCTAATGCAGCACTTCAATCTAATGCAGCACTTCAATCTAATACAGCACTTCAATCTAAGACAGCACTTCAATCTAATACAGCACTTCAATCTAATACAATACTTCAATCTAATACAGCACTTCAATCTAATACAGCACTTCAATCTAATTCAGCACTTCAATCTACTGCAGCACTTCAATTTAATACAGAACTTCAATCTAATACAACGCTTCAACCAGTACAGCACTTCAATCTAATATAGCACTTCACTCTAATAGAGCACTATCATCTAATACAGCACTTCTGTCTAATACAGCACTTTAATCTAATACAGCACTTCAATCCAGTACAGCACTTCAATCTGATACAGCACTTCAACCTAATGCAGCACTTCAATCTAATACAGCACTTCAATCTAATACAGCATTTCAATCTAACACAGAACTTTCATCTAATTTAGCACTTCAACCTAATGCAGCACTTCAATCTAATACAGAAGTTCAATCTAATACAGCAATTCAATCTAATACAGCACTTCAATCTAATACAGCACTTCAATCTAATACAGCTCTTCAATCTAATACAACACTACAATCTAACACAGCACTTCAATCTAATACAGCACTTAAATAAAATACAGAAATTCAATCTTAGACGGACCTTCAATCTAATACGGACCTTCAATCTAATACGGACCTTCAATCTAATGCAGCCCTTCAATCTAATACAGCACTTCAATCTAATACAGCACTTAAATCTGATACAGCACTTCAATCTAATACGGACTTTCAATATAATACTGCACTTCAATCTAATACAGCACGTCAATTTAATGCAGCACTTCAATCTACTACAGCACTTCAATCTAATACAGCACTTCAATCTATTACAGCACTTCAATCTAATACAGCACTTCAATCTAATGCAGCAATTCAATCTAATGCAGCACTTCAATCTAATACAGCACTTCAATCTAATACAGCACTTCAATCTAATACAGCTCTTCAATCTAATACAGCACTTCAATGTAATACAGCCCGTCTATCTAATACAGCACGTCAATCTAATATAGCACATAAATCTAATACAGCTCCTCAATATAATATGGCAGTTCAATCTAATACAGCACTTCAATCTAATACAGCACTTCAATCTAATACAGCACTTCAGTCTAATACAGCACTTCAATCTAATACAACACTTCAATCTGATACAGCACTTCAATCGAATACAGCACTTCAATCTAATACAGCACTTCAATCTAACACAACACTTCAATCTAATACAGCACTTCAATCTTATACAGCACTTCAATCTAATACAGCACTTCAATCTAATACAGATCTTCAATGTGATACAACACTTCAATCTGTTACACCACTTCAATCTAATACAGAACTTCAATCTAATACAGCACTTCAATCTTATACAGCACTTCAATCTAATACAACACTTCAATCTAATACAGCACTTCTATCTAATACAGCACTTCAATCTAATACAACACTTCAATCTAATACAACACTTCAATCTAATACAGCACTTGAACCTAATACAGCACTTCAATCTAATACAGCACATCAATCTAATATAGCACTTAAATGTAATACAACTCTTGAATCTAATACAACTCTTCAATCTAATACAGCACTTCAGTCTAATACAGCACTTCAATCTAATAAAGCACTTCAATCTAATACAGCACTTCAATCTAATACAGCACTTCAATCTAATACAGCACTTCAATCTAATACAGCACTTCAATCAATACAGCACTTCAATCAAATACAGCTCTTTAATCTAATACCGCACTTCAACCTAATACAGCACTTCAATCTAATAAAGCACTTCAATATTATACAGCACTTCAATCTAATACAGCACTTCAATCTAATACAGCACTTCAATCTAATACAGCACTTCAGTTTAATACAGCACTTCAATCTAATACAAAACTTTAATCTAATACAGCACTTCAATCTAAAATATCACTTCAATCTAATACAGCACTACCATCTAATACAGCACTTCTATCTAATACAGCACTTCAATCTAATACAGCTCTTCAATCTAATACATCACTTCAGTCTAATACAGCACTTCAATCGAACAAAGCACTTCAATCTAATACAGCACTTCAATCTAATACAGCACTTCAATCTAATACAGCACTTCAATCTAATACAGCACTTCAATCTAATACAGCACTTCAATCTAATACAACACTTCAATCGAATACAGCATTTCAATCTAATACAGCACTTCAATCTAATTCAGCACTTCAATCTACTGTAGCACTTCAATTTAATACAGAACTTCAATCTAATACAACGCTTCAACCAGTACAGCACTTCAATCTAATAGAGCACTTCAATAATACAGCACTACCATCTAATACAGCACTTCTATCTAATACAGCACTTCAATCTAATACAGCACTTCAATCTAGTACAGCACTTCAATCTAATACAGCACTTCAACCTAATACAGCACTTCAATCTAATACAGCACTTCAATCTAATACAGCACTTCAATCTAATACAGCACTTCAATCTAATACATCACTTCAATCTAATTCAGCACTTCAATCTACTGCAGCACTTCAATTTAATACAGAACTTCAATCTAATACAGCACTACCATCTAATACAGCACTTCTATCTAATACAGCACTTCAATCTAATACAGCACTTCAATCTACTACAGCAGTTCAATCCAATACAGCACTTCAATCTAACACAGAACTTACATCTAATTTAGCACTTCAACCTAATGCAGCACTTCAATCTAATACAGAAGTTCAATCTAATACAGCAATTCAATCTAATACAGCACTTCAATCTAATACAGCACTTCAATCTAATGCAGCACTTCAATCTAATACAACACTTCAACCTAATACAGCACTTCAATCTAATACAGCACTTCAATCTAATACAACACTTCAATCTAATACAGCTCTTCAATCTAATACATCACTTCAGTCTAATACAGTACTTCAATCGAACAAAGCACTTCAATCTAATAAAGCACTTCAATCTAATACAGCACTTCAATCTAATACAGCACTTCAATCTAATACAGCACTTCAATCTAATACAACACTTCAATCTAATACAGCACTTCAATCTATTACAGCACTTCAATCTAATTCAGCAATTCAATCGACTGCAGCACTTCAATTTAATACAGAACTTCAATCTAATACAACGCTTCAACCAGTACAGCACTTCAATCTAATATAGCACTCCATCTAATACAGCACTGCCATCTAATACAGCACTTCTATCTAATACAGCACTTCAATCTAATACAGCACTTCAATCTAGTACAGCACTTCAATCTAATACAGCACTTCAACCTAATGCAGCACTTCAATCTAATACAGCACTTCAATCTAATACAGCATTTCAATCTAACACAGAACTTACATCTAATTTAGCACTTCAACCTAATGCAGCACTTCAATCTAATACAGCAATTCAATCTAATACAGCACTTCAATCTAATACAGCACTTCAATCTAATACAGCACTTCAATCTAATACAGCACTTCAATCTAATACAGCAATTCAATCTAATACAGCACTTCAATCTAATACAGCACTTCAATCTAATACAGCACTTCAATATATTACAGCCCTTCAATCTAATGCAGCATTTCAATCTATTACAGCACTTCAATCTAATACAGCACTTCAATCTAATACAGCACTTCAATCTAATACAGCACTTCAATCAGTACAGCACTTCAATCAAATACAGCACTTTAATCTAATACCGCACTTCAACATAATACAGCACTTCAATCTAATAAAGCTCTTCAATATTATACAGCACTTCAATCTAATACAGCACTTCAATCTAATACAGCCCTTCAATCTAATACAACACTTCAATCTAATACAGCACTTAAATCTAATACTGCACTTCAATCTAATACAGCACTTCAATCTAATACAGCACTTCAGTTTAATGCAGCACTTCCAACTGATACAAAACTTTAATCTAATACAGCACTTCAATCTAATATAGCACTTCAATCTAATACAGCACTACCATCAAATACAGCACTTCTATCTAATACAGCACTTCAATCTAATACAGCTCTTCAATCTAATACATCACTTCAGTCTAATACAGCACTTCAATCGAACAAAGCACTTCAATCTAATACAGCACTTCAATCTAATACAGCACTTCAATCTAATACAGCACTTCAATCTAATACAGCACTTCAATCTAATACAACACTTCAATCTAATACAGCACTTCAATCTAATACAGCGCTTGAATCTAATTCAGCACTTCAATCTACTGCAGCACTTTAATTTAATACAGAACTTCAATCTAATACAACGCTTCAACCAGTACAGCACTTCAATCTAATATAGCACTTCAATCTAATACAGCACTACCATCTAATACAGCACTTCTATCTAATACAGCACTTCAATCTAGTACAGCACTTCAATCTAATACAGCACTTCAACCTAATGCAGCACTTCAATCTAATACAGCACTTCAATCTAATACAGCATTTCAATCTAACACAGAACTTACATCTAATTTAGCACTTCAACCTAATGCAGCAGTTCAATCTAATACAGAAGTTCAATTTAATACAGCAATTCAATCTAATACAGCACTTCAATCTAATACAGCACTTCAATCTAATACAGCTCTTCAATCTAATACAACACTACAATCTAACACAGCACTTCAGTCTAATACAGCACTTAAATAAAATACAGAAATTCAATCTTAGACGGACCTTCAATCTAATACGGACCTTCAATCTAATACGGACCTTCAATCTAATACAGCACTTCAATCTAATGCAGCACTTCAATCTAATACAACAATTCAATCTAATAAAGAACTTCAATCTAATATGGACCTTCAATCGAATGCAGCCCTTCAATCTAATACAGCACTTCAATCTAATACAGCACTTAAATCTGATACAGCACTTCAATCTAATACGGACATTCAATATAATACTGCACTTCAATCTAATACAGCACGTCAATTTAATGCAGCACTTCAATCTACTACAGCACTTCAATCTAATACAGCACTTCAATCTAATACAGCTCTTCAATCTAATACAGCACTTCAATGTAATACAGCCCGTCTATCTAATACAGCACGTCAATCTAATATAGCACATAAATCTAATACAGCTCCTCAATATAATATGGCAGTTCAATCTAATACAGCACTTCAATCTAATACAGCACTTCAATCTAATACAGCACTTCAGTCTAATACAGCACTTCAATCTAATACAACACTTCAATCTAATACGGACTTTCAATATAATACTGCACTTCAATCTAATACAGCACGTCAATTTAATGCAGCACTTCAATCTACTGCAGCACTTCAATCTAACTCAGCACTTCAATCTAATGCAGCAATTCAATCTAATGCAGCACTTCAATCTAATACAGCACTTCAATCTAATACAGCTCTTCAATCTAATACAGCACTTCAATGTAATACAGCCCGTCTATCTAATACAGCACGTCAATCTAATATCGCACATAAATCTAATACAGCTCCTCAATATAATATGGCAGATCAATCTAATACAGCACTTCAATCTAATACAGCACTTCAATCTAATACAGCACTTCAGTCTAATACAGCACTTCAATCTAATACAACACTTCAATCTAATACAGCACTTCAATCTAATACAGCACTTCAATCTAATACAGCACTTCAATCTAACACAACACTTCAATCTAATACAGCACTTCAATCTAATACAGCACTTCAATCTTATACAGCAGTTCAATCTAATACAGCACTTCAATCTAATACAGATCTTCAATATGATACAACACTTCAATCTGTTACACCACTTCAATCTAATACAGAACTTCAATCTAATACAGCACTTCAATCTAATACAGCACTTCAATCTAATACAACACTTCAATCTAATACAGCACTTCTATCTAATACAGCACTTCAATCTAATACAACACTTCAATCTAATACAACACTTCAATCTAATACAGTACTTGAACCTAGTACAGCACTTCAATCTAATACAGCACATCAATCTAATATAGCGCTTAAATGAAATACAACAATTGAATCTAATACAGCTCTTCAATCTAATACAGCACTTCAGTCTAATACAGCACTTCAATCTAATACAGCACTTCAATCTAATACAGCACTTCAATATAATACAGCCCTTCAATCTAATGCAGTATTTCAATCTTATACAGCAATTCAATCTAATACAGCACTTCAATCTAATACAGCACTTCAATCAATACAGCACTTCAATCTAATACAGCACTTCAATCTAATACAGCACTTCAATCTAATACAACACTTCAATCTAATACAGCACTTCAATCTATTACAGCACTTCAATCTAATTCAGCAATTCAATCGACTGCAGCACTTCAATTTAATACAGAACTTCAATCTAATACAACGCTTCAACCAGTACAGCACTTCAATCTAATATAGCACTCCATCTAATACAGCACTGCCATCTAATACAGCACTTCTATCTAATACAGCACTTCAATCTAATACAGCACTTCAATCTAGTACAGCACTTCAATCTAATACAGCACTTCAACCTAATGCAGCACTTCAATCTAATACAGCAATTCAATCTAATACAGCATTTCAATCTAACACAGAACTTACATCTAATTTAGCACTTCAACCTAATGCAGCACTTCAATCTAATACAGCAATTCAATCTAATACAGCACTTCAATCTAATACAGCACTTCAATCTAATACAGCACTTCAATCTAATACAGCACTTCAATCTAATACAGCAATTCAATCTTATACAGCACTTCAATCTAATACAGCACTTCAATCTAATACAGCACTTCAATATATTACAGCCCTTCAATCTAATGCAGTATTTCAATCTAATACAGCACTTCAATCTAATACAGCACTTCAATCTAATACAGCACTTCAATCAGTACAGCACTTCAATCAAATACAGCACTTTAATCTAATACCGCACTTCAACCTAATACAGCACTTCAATCTAATAAAGCACTTCAATATTATACAGCACTTCAATCTAATACAGCACTTCAATCTAATACAGCACTTCAATCTAATACAGCACTTCAGTTTAATACAGCACTTCAATCTAATACAAAACTTTAATCTAATACAGCACTTCAATCTAAAATATCACTTCAATCTAATACAGCTCTACCATCTAATACAGCACTTCTATCTAATACAGCACTTCAATCTAATACAGCTCTTCAATCTAATACATCACTTCAGTCTAATACAGCACTTCAATCGAACAAAGCACTTCAATCTAATACAGCACTTCAATCTAATACAGCACTTCAATCTAATACAGCACTTCAATCTAATACAGCACTTCAATCTAATACAACACTTCAATCTAATACAGCATTTCAATCTAATACAGCACTTCAATCTAATTCAGCACTTCAATCTACTGTAGCACTTCAATTTAATACAGAACTTCAATCTAATACAACGCTTCAACCAGTACAGCACTTCAATCTAATAGAGCACTTCAATAATACAGCACTACCATCTAATACAGCACTTCTATCTAATACAGCACTTCAATCTAATACAGCACTTCAATCTAGTACAGCACTTCAATCTAATACAGCACTTCAACCTAATGCAGCACTTCAATCTAATACAGCACTTCAATCTAATACAGCACTTCAATCTAATACAGCACTTCAATCTAATACATCACTTCAATCTAATTCAGCACTTCAATCTACTGCAGCACTTCAATTTAATACAGAACTTCAATCTAATACAGCACTACCATCTAATACAGCACTTCTATCTAATACAGCACTTCAATCTAATACAGCACTTCAATCTAGTACAGCACTTCTATCTAATACAGCACTTCAACCTAATGCAGCACTTCAATCTACTACAGCAGTTCAATCCAATACAGCACTTCAATCTAACACAGAACTTACATCTAATTTAGCACTTCAACCTAATGCAGCACTTCAATCTAATACAGAAGTTCAATCTAATACAGCAATTCAATCTAATACAGCACTTCAATCTAATACAGCACTTCAATCTAATGCAGCACTTCAATCTAATACAACACTTCAACCTAATACAGCACTTCAATCTAATACAGCACTTCAATCTAATACAACACTTCAATCTAATACAGCTCTTCAATCTAATACATCACTTCAGTCTAATACAGTACTTCAATCGAACAAAGCACTTCAATCTAATAAAGCACTTCAATCTAATACAGCACTTCAATCTAATACAGCACTTCAATCTAATACAGCACTTCAATCTAATACAACACTTCAATCTAATACAGCACTTCAATCTATTACAGCACTTCAATCTAATTCAGCAATTCAATCGACTGCAGCACTTCAATTTAATACAGAACTTCAATCTAATACAACGCTTCAACCAGTACAGCACTTCAATCTAATATAGCACTCCATCTAATACAGCACTGCCATCTAATACAGCACTTCTATCTAATACAGCACTTCAATCTAATACAGCACTTCAATCTAGTACAGCACTTCAATCTAATACAGCACTTCAACCTAATGCAGCACTTCAATCTAATACAGCACTTCAATCTAATACAGCATTTCAATCTAACACAGAACTTACATCTAATTTAGCACTTCAACCTAATGCAGCACTTCAATCTAATACAGCAATTCAATCTAATACAGCACTTCAATCTAATACAGCACTTCAATCTAATACAGCACTTCAATCTAATACAGCACTTCAATCTAATACAGCAATTCAATCTAATACAGCACTTCAATCTAATACAGCACTTCAATCTAATACAGCACTTCAATATATTACAGCCCTTCAATCTAATGCAGCATTTCAATCTATTACAGCACTTCAATCTAATACAGCACTTCAATCTAATACAGCACTTCAATCTAATACAGCACTTCAATCAGTACAGCACTTCAATCAAATACAGCACTTTAATCTAATACCGCACTTCAACATAATACAGCACTTCACTCTAATAAAGCTCTTCAATATTATACAGCACTTCAATCTAATACAGCACTTCAATCTAATACAGCCCTTCAATCTAATACAACACTTCAATCTAATACAGCACTTAAATCTAATACTGCACTTCAATCTAATACAGCACTTCAATCTAATACAGCACTTCAGTTTAATGCAGCACTTCCAACTGATACAAAACTTTAATCTAATACAGCACTTCAATCTAATATAGCACTTCAATCTAATACAGCACTACCATCAAATACAGCACTTCTATCTAATACAGCACTTCAATCTAATACAGCTCTTCAATCTAATACATCACTTCAGTCTAATACAGCACTTCAATCGAACAAAGCACTTCAATCTAATACAGCACTTCAATCTAATACAGCACTTCAATCTAATACAGCACTTCAATCTAATACAGCACTTCAATCTAATACAACACTTCAATCTAATACAGCACTTCAATCTAATACAGCGCTTGAATCTAATTCAGCACTTCAATCTACTGCAGCACTTTAATTTAATACAGAACTTCAATCTAATACAACGCTTCAACCAGTACAGCACTTCAATCTAATATAGCACTTCAATCTAATACAGCACTACCATCTAATACAGCACTTCTATCTAATACAGCACTTCAATCTAGTACAGCACTTCAATCTAATACAGCACTTCAACCTAATGCAGCACTTCAATCTAATACAGCACTTCAATCTAATACAGCATTTCAATCTAACACAGAACTTACATCTAATTTAGCACTTCAACCTAATGCAGCAGTTCAATCTAATACAGAAGTTCAATTTAATACAGCAATTCAATCTAATACAGCACTTCAATCTAATACAGCACTTCAATCTAATACAGCTCTTCAATCTAATACAACACTACAATCTAACACAGCACTTCAGTCTAATACAGCACTTAAATAAAATACAGAAATTCAATCTTAGACGGACCTTCAATCTAATACGGACCTTCAATCTAATACGGACCTTCAATCTAATACAGCACTTCAATCTAATGCAGCACTTCAATCTAATACAACAATTCAATCTAATAAAGAACTTCAATCTAATATGGACCTTCAATCGAATGCAGCCCTTCAATCTAATACAGCACTTCAATCTAATACAGCACTTAAATCTGATACAGCACTTCAATCTAATACGGACATTCAATATAATACTGCACTTCAATCTAATACAGCACGTCAATTTAATGCAGCACTTCAATCTACTACAGCACTTCAATCTAATACAGCACTTCAATCTAATACAGCTCTTCAATCTAATACAGCACTTCAATGTAATACAGCCCGTCTATCTAATACAGCACGTCAATCTAATATAGCACATAAATCTAATACAGCTCCTCAATATAATATGGCAGTTCAATCTAATACAGCACTTCAATCTAATACAGCACTTCAATCTAATACAGCACTTCAGTCTAATACAGCACTTCAATCTAATACAACACTTCAATCTAATACGGACTTTCAATATAATACTGCACTTCAATCTAATACAGCACGTCAATTTAATGCAGCACTTCAATCTACTGCAGCACTTCAATCTAACTCAGCACTTCAATCTAATGCAGCAATTCAATCTAATGCAGCACTTCAATCTAATACAGCACTTCAATCTAATACAGCTCTTCAATCTAATACAGCACTTCAATGTAATACAGCCCGTCTATCTAATACAGCACGTCAATCTAATATCGCACATAAATCTAATACAGCTCCTCAATATAATATGGCAGATCAATCTAATACAGCACTTCAATCTAATACAGCACTTCAATCTAATACAGCACTTCAGTCTAATACAGCACTTCAATCTAATACAACACTTCAATCTAATACAGCACTTCAATCTAATACAGCACTTCAATCTAATACAGCACTTCAATCTAACACAACACTTCAATCTAATACAGCACTTCAATCTAATACAGCACTTCAATCTTATACAGCAGTTCAATCTAATACAGCACTTCAATCTAATACAGATCTTCAATATGATACAACACTTCAATCTGTTACACCACTTCAATCTAATACAGAACTTCAATCTAATACAGCACTTCAATCTAATACAGCACTTCAATCTAATACAACACTTCAATCTAATACAGCACTTCTATCTAATACAGCACTTCAATCTAATACAACACTTCAATCTAATACAACACTTCAATCTAATACAGTACTTGAACCTAGTACAGCACTTCAATCTAATACAGCACATCAATCTAATATAGCGCTTAAATGAAATACAACAATTGAATCTAATACAGCTCTTCAATCTAATACAGCACTTCAGTCTAATACAGCACTTCAATCTAATACAGCACTTCAATCTAATACAGCACTTCAATATAATACAGCCCTTCAATCTAATGCAGTATTTCAATCTTATACAGCAATTCAATCTAATACAGCACTTCAATCTAATACAGCACTTCAATCTAATACAGCACTTCAATCAATACAGCACTTCAATCTAATACAGCACTTCAATCTAATACAGCACTTCAATCTAATACAACACTTCAATCTAATACAGCACTTCAATCTATTACAGCACTTCAATCTAATTCAGCAATTCAATCGACTGCAGCACTTCAATTTAATACAGAACTTCAATCTAATACAACGCTTCAACCAGTACAGCACTTCAATCTAATATAGCACTCCATCTAATACAGCACTGCCATCTAATACAGCACTTCTATCTAATACAGCACTTCAATCTAATACAGCACTTCAATCTAGTACAGCACTTCAATCTAATACAGCACTTCAACCTAATGCAGCACTTCAATCTAATACAGCACTTCAATCTAATACAGCATTTCAATCTAACACAGAACTTACATCTAATTTAGCACTTCAACCTAATGCAGCACTTCAATCTAATACAGCAATTCAATCTAATACAGCACTTCAATCTAATACAGCACTTCAATCTAATACAGCACTTCAATCTAATACAGCACTTCAATCTAATACAGCAATTCAATCTTATACAGCACTTCAATCTAATACAGCACTTCAATCTAATACAGCACTTCAATATATTACAGCCCTTCAATCTAATGCAGTATTTCAATCTAATACAGCACTTCAATCTAATACAGCACTTCAATCTAATACAGCACTTCAATCAGTACAGCACTTCAATCAAATACAGCACTTTAATCTAATACCGCACTTCAACCTAATACAGCACTTCAATCTAATAAAGCACTTCAATATTATACAGCACTTCAATCTAATACAGCACTTCAATCTAATACAGCACTTCAATCTAATACAGCACTTCAGTTTAATACAGCACTTCAATCTAATACAAAACTTTAATCTAATACAGCACTTCAATCTAAAATATCACTTCAATCTAATACAGCTCTACCATCTAATACAGCACTTCTATCTAATACAGCACTTCAATCTAATACAGCTCTTCAATCTAATACATCACTTCAGTCTAATACAGCACTTCAATCGAACAAAGCACTTCAATCTAATACAGCACTTCAATCTAATACAGCACTTCAATCTAATACAGCACTTCAATCTAATACAGCACTTCAATCTAATACAACACTTCAATCTAATACAGCATTTCAATCTAATACAGCACTTCAATCTAATTCAGCACTTCAATCTACTGTAGCACTTCAATTTAATACAGAACTTCAATCTAATACAACGCTTCAACCAGTACAGCACTTCAATCTAATAGAGCACTTCAATAATACAGCACTACCATCTAATACAGCACTTCTATCTAATACAGCACTTCAATCTAATACAGCACTTCAATCTAGTACAGCACTTCAATCTAATACAGCACTTCAACCTAATGCAGCACTTCAATCTAATACAGCACTTCAATCTAATACAGCACTTCAATCTAATACAGCACTTCAATCTAATACATCACTTCAATCTAATTCAGCACTTCAATCTACTGCAGCACTTCAATTTAATACAGAACTTCAATCTAATACAGCACTACCATCTAATACAGCACTTCTATCTAATACAGCACTTCAATCTAATACAGCACTTCAATCTAGTACAGCACTTCTATCTAATACAGCACTTCAACCTAATGCAGCACTTCAATCTAATACAGCACTTCAATCCAATACAGCACTTCAATCTAACACAGAACTTACATCTAATTTAGCACTTCAACCTAATGCAGCACTTCAATCTAATACAGAAGTTCAATCTAATACAGCAATTCAATCTAATACAGCACTTCAATCTAATACAGCACTTCAATCTAATGCAGCACTTCAATCTAATACAACACTTCAACCTAATACAGCACTTCAATCTAATACAGCACTTCAATCTAATACAACACTTCAATCTAATACAGCTCTTCAATCTAATACATCACTTCAGTCTAATACAGTACTTCAATCGAACAAAGCACTTCAATCTAATAAAGCACTTCAATCTAATACAGCACTTCAATCTAATACAGCACTTCAATCTAATACAGCACTTCAATCTAATACAACACTTCAATCTAATACAGCACTTCAATCTATTACAGCACTTCAATCTAATTCAGCAATTCAATCGACTGCAGCACTTCAATTTAATACAGAACTTCAATCTAATACAACGCTTCAACCAGTACAGCACTTCAATCTAATATAGCACTCCATCTAATACAGCACTGCCATCTAATACAGCACTTCTATCTAATACAGCACTTCAATCTAATACAGCACTTCAATCTAGTACAGCACTTCAGTCTAATACAGCACTTCAACCTAATGCAGCACTTCAATCTAATACAGCACTTCAATCTAATACAGCATTTCAATCTAACACAGAACTTACATCTAATTTAGCACTTCAACCTAATGCAGCACTTCAATCTAATACAGCAATTCAATCTAATACAGCACTTCAATCTAATACAGCACTTCAATCTAATACAGCACTTCAATCTAATACAGCACTTCAATCTAATACAGCAATTCAATCTAATACAGCACTTCAATCTAATACAGCACTTCAATCTAATACAGCACTTCAATATATTACAGCCCTTCAATCTAATGCAGTATTTCAATCTATTACAGCACTTCAATCTAATACAGCACTTCAATCTAATACAGCACTTCAATCTAATACAGCACTTCAATCAGTACAGCACTTCAATCAAATACAGCACTTTAATCTAATACCGCACTTCAACATAATACAGCACTTCAATCTAATAAAGCTCTTCAATATTATACAGCACTTCAATCTAATACAGCACTTCAATCTAATACAGCCCTTCAATCTAATACAACACTTCAATCTAATACAGCACTTAAATCTAATACTGCACTTCAATCTAATACAGCACTTCAATCTAATACAGCACTTCAGTTTAATGCAGCACTTCCAACTGATACAAAATTTAATCTAATACAGCACTTCAATCTAATATAGCACTTCAATCTAATACAGCACTACCATCAAATACAGCACTTCTATCTAATACAGCCCTTCAATCTAATACAGCTCTTCAATCTAATACATCACTTCAGTCTAATACAGCACTTCAATCGAACAAAGCACTTCAATCTAATACAGCACTTCAATCTAATACAGCACTTCAATCTAATACAGCACTTCAATCTAATACAGCACTTCAATCTAATACAACACTTCAATCTAATACAGCACTTCAATCTAATACAGCGCTTGGATCTAATTCAGCACTTCAATCTACTGCAGCACTTTAATTTAATACAGAACTTCAATCTAATACAACGCTTCAACCAGTACAGCACTTCAATCTAATATAGCACTTCAATCTAATACAGCACTACCATCTAATACAGCACTTCTATCTAATACAGCACTTCAATCTAGTACAGCACTTCAATCTAATACAGCACTTCAACCTAATGCAGCACTTCAATCTAATACAGCACTTCAATCTAATACAGCATTTCAATCTAACACAGAACTTACATCTAATTTAGCACTTCAACCTAATGCAGCACTTCAATCTAATACAGAAGTTCAATTTAATACAGCAATTCAATCTAATACAGCACTTCAATCTAATACAGCACTTCAATCTAATACAGCTCTTCAATCTAATACAACACTACAATCTAACACAGCACTTCAGTCTAATACAGCACTTAAATAAAATACAGAAATTCAATCTTAGACGGACCTTCAATCTAATACGGACCTTCAATCTAATACGGACCTTCAATCTAATAGAGCACTTCAATCTAATGCAGCACTTCAATCTAATACAACAATTCAATCTAATAAAGAACTTCAATCTAATATGGACCTTCAATCGAATGCAGCCCTTCAATCTAATACAGCACTTCAATCTAATACAGCACTTAAATCTGATACAGCACTTCAATCTAATACGGACATTCAATATAATACTGCACTTCAATCTAATACAGCACGTCAATTTAATGCAGCACTTCAATCTACTACAGCACTTCAATCTAATACAGCACTTCAATCTAATACAGCTCTTCAATCTAATACAGCACTTCAATGTAATACAGCCCGTCTATCTAATACAGCACGTCAATCTAATATAGCACATAAATCTAATACAGCTCCTCAATATAATATGGCAGTTCAATCTAATACAGCACTTCAATCTAATACAGCACTTCAATCTAATACAGCACTCCAGTCTAATACAGCACTTCAATCTAATACAACACTTCAATCTAATACGGACTTTCAATATAATACTGCACTTCAATCTAATACAGCACGTCAATTTAATGCAGCACTTCAATCTACTGCAGCACTTCAATCTAACTCAGCACTTCAATCTAATGCGGCAATTCAATCTAATGCAGCACTTCAATCTAATACAGCACTTCAATCTAATACAGCACTTCAATCTAATACAGCTCTTCAATCTAATACAGCACTTCAATGTAATACAGCCCGTCTATCTAATACAGCACGTCAATCTAATATAGCACATAAATCTAATACAGCTCCTCAATATAATATGGCAGATCAATCTAATACAGCACTTCAATCTAATACAGCACTTCAATCTAATACAGCACTTCAGTCTAATACAGCACTTCAATCTAATACAACACTTCAATCTAATACAGCACTTCAATCTAATACAGCACTTCAATCTAATACAGCACTTCAATCTAACACAACACTTCAATCTAATACAGCACTTCAATCTTATACAGCAGTTCAATCTAATACAGCACTTCAATCTAATACAGATCTTCAATGTGATACAACACTTCAATCTGTTACACCACTTCAATCTAATACAGAACTTCAATCTAATACAGCACTTCAATCTAATACAGCACTTCAATCTAATACAACACTTCAATCTAATACAGCACTTCTATCTAATACAGCACTTCAATCTAATACAACACTTCAATCTAATACAACACTTCAATCTAATACAGTACTTGAACCTAGTACAGCACTTCAATCTAATACAGCACATCAATCTAATATAGCGCTTAAATGAAATACAACAATTGAATCTAATACAGCTCTTCAATCTAATACAGCACTTCAGTCTAATACAGCACTTCAATCTAATACAGCACTTCAATCTAATACAGCACTTCAATATAATACAGCCCTTCAATCTAATGCAGTATTTCAATCTTATACAGCACTTCAATCTAATACAGCACTTCAATCTAATACAGCACTTCAATCTAATACAGCACTTCAATCAATACAGCACTTCAATCAAATACAGCACTTTAATCTAATACCGCACTTCAATCTAATACAGCACTTCAATCTAATAAAGCACTTCAATATTATACACCACTTCAATCTAATACAGCACTTCAATCTAATACAGCCCTTCAATCTAATACAACACTTCAATCTAATACAGCACTTCAATCTAATACAGCACTTCAATCTAATACAGCACTTCAATCTAATACAGCACTTTAGTTTAATAGAGCACTTCAATCTAATACAAAACTTTTATCTAATACAGCACTTGAATCTAATATAGCACTTCAATCTAATACAGCACTACCATCTAATACAGCACTTCTATCTAATACAGCACTTCAATCTAATACAGCACTTCAATCTAGTGCAGCACTTCAATCTAATACAGATCTTCAACCTAATACACCACTTCAATGTAATACGAACTTTCAATATAATACTGCACTTCAATCTAATACAGCACTTCAATCTAACGCAGCACTTCAATCTACTACAGCACTTCAATCTAATACAGCACTTCAATCTAATACAGCATTTCAATCTAACACAGCACTTCAATCTAATACAGCACATCAATCTATTACAGCACTTCAACCTAATACAGCACTTCAATCTAATACAGAAGTTCAATCTAATACAGCACTTCAATTTAGCACAGCACTTCAATCTAATACAGCACTTCAAACTAATACAGCACTTCAATCTAATACAGCACTTCAATCTAATACAGCACTTCAACCTAATACAGCACTTCAATCTAATACAACAATTCAATCTCATACAATACTTCAATCTAATACTGCGCTTCAATCTAATACAGGACTTCAATCTAATACAGTACTTCAAACTAATACAGCACTTCAATCTAATACAGCACTTCAATCTAACGCAGCACTTCAATCTACTACAGCACTTCAATCTAATACAGCACTTCAATCTAATACAGCATTTCAATCTAACACAGCACTTCAATCTAATACAGCACATCAATCTATTACAGCACTTCAACCTAATACAGCACTTCAATCTAATACAGAAGTTCAATCTAATACAGCACTTCAATTTAGCACAGCACTTCAATCTAATACAGCACTTCAAACTAATACAGCACTTCAATCTAATACAGCACTTCAATCTAATACAGCACTTCAACCTAATACAGCACTTCAATCTAATACAACAATTCAATCTCATACAATACTTCAATCTAATACTGCGCTTCAATCTAATACAGGACTTCAATCTAATACAGTACTTCAATCTAATACAGCACTTCAATCTAACGCAGCACTTCAATCTACTACAGCACTTCAATCTAATACAGCACTTCAATCTAATACAGCATTTCAATCTAACACAGCACTTCAATCTAATACAGCACATCAATCTATTACAGCACTTCAACCTAATACAGCACTTCAATCTAATACAGAAGTTCAATCTAATACAGCACTTCAATTTAGCACAGCACTTCAATCTAATACAGCACTTCAAACTAATACAGCACTTCAATCTAATACAGCACTTCAATCTAATACAGCACTTCAACCTAATACAGCACTTCAATCTAATACAACAATTCAATCTCATACAATACTTCAATCTAATACTGCGCTTCAATCTAATACAGGACTTCAATCTAATACAGTACTTCAAACTAATACAGCACTTCAATCTAATACAGCACTTCAATCTTTACAGCCCTTCAATCAAATAGCGCACTTCAATCTAATACAACACTTCAATCCAATACAGCACTTCAATCTAATACAGCACTTCAATCTAATACCGCACTTCAATCTAATACAACAATTCAATCTAATACAAACCTTTAATCTAATACTGCTCTTCAATCTAATACAGCACTTCAATCTAATACAACAACTTAATCTAATACAACACTTCAATCTAATACAGCACTTCAATCTAATACAGCACTTCAAAATAATACAGCACTTCAATCTAACACAGAACTTACATCTAATTTAGCACTTCAACCTAATGCAGCACTTCAATCTAATACAGAAGTTCAAACTAATACAGCAATTGAATCTAATACAGCACTTCAATCTAATACAACACTTCAATCTAATACAGCACTTCAATCTAATACAACACTTCAATCTAATACAACAATTCAATCTAATACTACACTTCAATCTAATACTGCACTTCAATCTAATATAGCACTTCAATCTAACACAGTACTTCAATCGAATACAACAATTCAATCTAATACAACACTTCAATCTAATACTGCACTTCAATCTAATACAGCACTTCAATCTAATACAGTACTTCAATATAATACAGCACTTCAATCTAATACAGCACTTCAATCTAATACAGCACTTCAATCTAATACTGCACTTGAATCTAATACAACACTTCAATATAATACAGCACTTCAATCTAATACAATACTTCAATTGAATACAGCACTTCAATCTAATACAGCACTTCAATCTAATACAGCCCTTTAATCTAATTCAGCACTTCAATCTAATGCAGAACTTCAATCTAGTACAGCACTTCAATCTAATACAGCACTTCCTTCTAATACAGCCCTTCAATCTAATTCAGCACTTCAATCTAATACAGAAGTTCAATCCACTACAGCACTTCAATCTGATACAGCACTTCAACCTAATACACCACTTCAATCTAATACTGCACTTGAATCTAATACAGCACTTCAATCTAATACAGCACTTCAATCTAATACAACACTTGAATCTAATACAACACTTCAATTTAATGCAGCACTTCAATCTAATACAGCACTTCAATCTAATACAGCACTTCAATATAATACGGCATTTCAATCTAATACAACACTTCAATCTAATACAGCACTTCAATCTAATACATCACTTCAATCTAATACAGCACTTCAATCTAATACAGCAAGTCAAGCTAATAGCCAAACTCCGAGTACAAAGCACACAGACTTACCAAGATCAATTGATTTTAGTCACTCACCTGGAACACCAGTGACTGCAAGGATGATGTAGTATATATTTCTGATGGTGTAAAGTGCTGCCAACATTTTCTATCTGAAGCGATCTGTCCCTTCGTGCTGCAGTTAATCTCTCTTAATTAATCTCTGTGGCAATCCATTCCCAGAACCTTCCATTTATACACTGCAGGATTTCCACTGGGATTGTCGGGTAACAACATATTTTAACTGAGCTCTTGTTGTTCAAAAAAATATTTGTTACCGATTTGACTCCCTGCTGTGATGAAAGCCCAAAAGGCTCGATTATTCATGATAATATTCGGGATCTATTGTAAATTTTATCGCTGCAATATGTTGTTTATTTCACCAAGTTGGGGCTCCTCAGTTGACCTCACATTCTTCCGTGATGTTCTGCACCCTTCTGTGTTAAGTCAAAAGCCTATTTCATTTTTTTTCCCTCTCTCGTGGCTGTTTACTGTATTTCTGTTTTGGTGTGATCAACTTAGTTGGTGCAATTTAATTTTCAGCTGAAATTACAGTGTCTGATTCTCTGATCTGGAGAATTAAACCGCCTTACCAATCCTTATAAGATTCTGCAATTTCATAATAAAGAATTATTGTATTTCTAATAAAGAATCACGTCACATGAATACCCGTACATGTCTATTGCTCAACGAAACACAGCCCATAAATCTAATGCAGCACTTCAAACTAATGCAGCTCCTCAAACTAATACAGCCGTTCATAGGAATTCAATATCTGAAACTAATGCACCATCTCAAACAAATGCAGCACATCAACGTAATACAGCACATCAAACTAATTCAGCACCTCAAAGGAACAAAACTCCTAAAATGAATTCAGCACCTCAAACTTGCAAAATGTGTGCATAATTGTCAAACACATTTCAGCAAGGTAAGTGTGATGCATTATATATTGTGAAGAAAATTAAGGAGGTCATATATTACTTGGCAAATAAGAATCTAAGTAGGATAGTGAAACAAAGCGATCTGGGAGTACAAATACACAGATCGTTAAATTAGAGGCACAGTTTAATAAATCATACAAAGCAAACCACGTGCTAAGGTTTATTACAAAAGGGATAGTAATGAAAAGTAGAGAAGTTAAGCGAAACTCGTATCAAACCTTGGCTAAACCACACCTGGACTAGGATGTTTAGTTCTGGTCGGCATATTAGAAAAATAATACAGAATCAGGAAAAGGATTTATAAAAAAGAGTTACAAGGATGATACCAGAAATGCCAGCTTATAACTGTCAGGATATGATGAACAGGCTGTGTCTCTTTACTGTTGTAAAGAGTAGGTTGATGTGTGACCTAATTGAGGTATTTAAAATGATGGAAGTTTATGATAGCGTAGCTAAGGAGAGAATGTTTACAGATGTGCGGAAGAGAAAACCTACAGGCCTTAAGTATAAGATATTCACCAAGAAATCAAATAGTGAATCCAGAAGAAGCTACTTTACCCAGCGAGTAAAGGAAGCTACTTTACCCAGCTTCCACCGTGAGTGGTTGAGGAAAATAATATAGATGAATTTATGGCGAGGCTGGATAAGCACATGAGGGAAAAGGGAACAGAAGGTTATGTTGATAGATTTAAAGATAGAGTCATAGAGATATACAGCATAGAAAGTGGCCCTTCGGCCCATCGTTTCCACGCCGGTCATCAAGCCCTGTCTATTCTAAGACCATTTCCAACACTTGATCAGTAGCCTTGTAAGCGACAGCGTTTCAAATGCTCATCTAAACGCTTCTTGAATGTTATGAGGGTTCCTGCCTCTACCTCCCTTTCAGGCAGTGAGTTCAAGGTTCCATCCATCCTCTTGGTGAAAAAGATTCTAAACCTCCTGCCCCTTAGCTTGAAACTATGTCCCTTGGTTATTGACCCCTCTACTAAGGGGAAGTATTCCTTTCTATCGACCCTATCTATGCACCTCATAATTGTGTACACCTCAATCAGGTCCCCCCCAGCCTTCTCTGCTCTAAGGAAAACAACCCCAGCCTGTCCAGTCTCTCTTCATAGCTGAAGCGCTCCAGCCAGGTAACATCCTGGTGACTCTCCTCTGCACCATCTGCAATACAATCACATCCGTCCTATAATGTGCCGACCAGAACTGCACACAGTATTCCAGCTGTGGCCTAACTAGCGTGTTGTACAGCTCCATCATAACACCCCGGCTCTTATATTTTATGCCTTGGCTAATGAAGGCAAGTATCCCGTATGCCTTTCTAACCACGTTATCTACCTGTCCTGCTGCATTCAGTGATCTATGTACATTTGCACCAAGGACCCTCTGATCCTCTGTCCTTCCTAGGTTCCTACCAATCATTGTATATTCCCTTGCCTTCTTATTCCTCCCAAAACGCATCACCTCACACTTTTCATGGTGAAATTCCATTTGCTACTGTTCTGCCCATCTAACCAACCCATCTGCATCGTCCTGTAGCCTAAGGCTGCCGTGCTCGCTATTTACCACTCCACCAATTTTTGCATCATCTGCGAACTTAGTGATCATACATCCTAAATTCATGTCTAAATAATTAATGTACACTACAACCAACAAAGGACCCAGCACCGATCCCTGCGGTACAATACTGGACACAGGCTTCCAGTCACAAAAACAACCTTCGATCATCACCCTCTGCCTTCTGCCACTAGCCAGTTTTGGATCCAATGTGCCAAGGTACCCTGGATCCCATGGGATCTTACCTTCTTGACCAGTGTCCTATGCGGGACTTCATCGAAAGACTTACTAAAATCCATGTATACCACATCCACTGCACTACCCTCATCCACGCACCTAGTCACCCCCTCGAATAATTCAATCAATTTAGTCAGGCATGATCTTCCCTTGACAAAGCCATGCTGACTATTCCTGATTAATCCTTGCCTCTCCAAGTGGAGACTAATTCTGTCCCTCAGAATGTTTTCCAATAATTTCCCTACCACTGATATTTGGCTCACTGGCCTGTAATTCCCTGGTTCATCCCTCCTACCCTTGAATAATGGTACTACGTTAGCTGGTCTCCAGTCGTCTGGCACGTCCTCTGTGGCCAGAAAGGTTCTGAAAATGTGTGTCAAAGCCCTTGCAATCTCCTCTCTTGCCTCACAAAGAAGCCTGGGATACATCTCATTTGGCCCTGGGGATTCTTCCACATTTAAGCCCGTTAAAACCGCTAGTTCCTCCTCCCTCTCAATACTAATTTGTTCAAGTATATCACAATACCCCTGCCTGATTTCTATGCCTACATCGTCCTTCTCTATAGTGAACTCAGATGCAAAACGTCCATTTAACACCTCACCTACATCTTCTTGCTCTACGCACAGATTGCGACTTTGTTCCGTATTGGGCACTACTCTTTCCCCGGTTATCCTCTTGCCGTTAATATACTTATAAAACACCTTGGGATTTTCTTTATTTTGCCCTCCAGTGTTATTCCATGCCCCAACTTCGCACTCGTAATTTCTTTTTTAAATACCCCCTGAACTTTCTACACTCCTCTGGAGCTTCCACTGTTTTTAGTCCTTTGTATCTGCCAAAAGCCTCCCTTTTTCCTTGTACATTCTTGTATATCCCTTCACATCCTGGGTTCCCTTGGCATGTTGGTCCCACGCATGACCTTTACGGGTACATGTTGGCATTGTACTCTCTATTTCCTTTCTGAAAGACTCCCACTACTATGATGCAGATTTTCCTGCAAGTAGCTGATCGAAGTCCACTTTGGCCAGATCCCCCAAATTAGAACATTTATTTCCAGTCCTTCTTTGTCCTTTTCCATGACTAGTAATCCAGCGGCCAAGACCAATAACCTGGAGACATGAGTCCAAGTCTCTCCCTGGTAGCAGGGGATTTTCAATTCGGTTCATTAAATAAATCGGAAATAAAAAAGTGAGTTTTAGTAATGGTCTAAATGAAACTAGTGGATTTTTTAAAAGCCCATCTGCTACATAATGTCCTTTAGGCAAAGAAATCTGCCGTCCTTACCTGGTCTGGCCTATATATGACTCCTGACCCACAGCAATGTGTTTGAATCTTAACTGCCCCCTGAAATGGCCTCAGAAGACATTCAGTTGTACCAAATCGCTACGAGAAAATCAGAAATGTGGGAGTACCTTCACCAAATGGACTCCAGCGGTTCATAAGGCAGCTCGCCACCACCTACTCAAGGGCAGATGGGATTAGCAATATATGCCGGCCTTGCAAGCGACGGCCACTCAAGTGAATGAATAAAAAACCCTAACAAACACATCATCTGGTCATTATCACATTGTTGTTTGTCGCAGCTTGCTGTGTGCATAATTACCCTGCTTTTCCTACCTTACCAAAGTGACTACACTTGAAAAGTACTTGATTAGCTGTAAAGCGCTTTGGGGCATCCTGAGGTCGTGACAGGCGTTATTGAAATGAAAGTCTGTCTTTCTGTCAGAACAAGGCCATTCGGCCCCTGGAGTCTACGTCTACTCTTTCATAGGAGACATTCTGTTATTTCCACTCCCACACTCTTTCTCCATATCCCTGTAATGACTTTCCTTCTAGCATTTATCCAATTCCCTTTTGAAGGCTACTATTGAAACTGTACCCAACCCTCTATCAGGCAGTGAATTCAAAACCCTAACCACTCGCTATGTGAAAATGTTTACCTCATGTCGCCTTTGGTTATGCTGCCAATCAACTTAAGTCTTTCCTCTCTGGTTATTGACATTTCAGCCATTGGAAACTGTTTCTCTTTATTTACTCTGTCTAAAGAATTCATGATTTTAAGCACCTCCATCAATTCCCTTCTTAGTGCTCTCTGCTCTTAGTAGCATAACCCCAGCTTCATCACTCTATCCACCTAATTGCAATCCCTCAGCCTTCGAAATATCATGGTAAATCTCTTCTGTACCCTCTCCAAAGCCTTGCCGTCCTTTTTTAAAATGTGGTGACCAGAATTGGACACAATTGCCCTGAAATTCCGGTCGGAGGCTTCCCGTGGGCGTATGCACCCGACCTGCTCAAATGCACCGTGCCGACTGTAATGTCCTGCGCTGGCATGGAATTCCATTGATGTGCCTCCTTAAACTGCCGGTGTGCAGGGCACACATATCCCAGGGGCGCAGCTAGTTCGCAGCATCCCTGAGATCCCGGGGGCCATGGGGAGCCAATCAGAGCAGGGAATCGCCTTCATAGATTTGGCAGGAAGACCTGTCAAATCTATCAATAGAGATCACCCTCAAAACTTTAGTAACATTTCAAATAAATTTAAAATATAATCACATTTTTAAAATGACTATAAATTACGTAAATTAATATTTGAAACAAAAATTTTAATTTTTGAAAAAAATAATTGAAGTTTTTAACGGGGCTAAAAATAAACTTACCTTCGTAAATTATTTTAAAATGATAAATAAGTGTTAAAAAATATTTTGCTGATATCATCTCATAGCTTGTTAAAAGCAGGCCTTGCACCTGCTTTTCCAGGCGCAGCTGCTACCGACTTACCCGGACTGCATCAAGCTCAAAAAAAATGGAAGTTCCAGGCGTACACACTCTCTCTCCAGTGCAGGCTTTTGACCTGTGAACCCCTTTATCAGAGAACGGAAGTTTCAGTTTCCAGCACATGCGCAGTGCATGCATGAAACCGGCACTTCCTTTGGCTCTCCGGTTAGTACACAGCACGTATACACCCGCAGGGAACGGGATTTATGGGCCAATATTCCAGCTGGCTGCCCAACTAGTGTTTTTTATACGTTTAGAATAACTTCCAGGCTTTTGTACTTGATGCCTCTATTTGAAAAGAGCAGGATCCGGTATGCTTTATGTTGTGTCGGTACCTTTCTACCTAGACACAATTTAGGACTCAGAACTCAGGAATTCAAACATGAAATGCTTTATTGGAAGGAAAGGAAGTTCTGGCAAGTTCTGAACAAAGAGAGCTAAACTTAACAGAGAAAACCCAACCATTTATCTCCTGTGACAGCGCCACCACAGGTGGGAGGAGAACACACAATAGAACACAAAGTACATAACATTTCCTCCCCTCTTAAATGGAAGGTCCACATTATTGCTCAACAGGTAAGTTACTTTCAATGCAATCAACGAACCAGGGTAGAGGTAGACTGCCTCAACCCCTGACTTTACCCTGGGGTTTATTCAGCCCCAGTCTTGTGGTTAAGTCAATAAGCCTGCAGATCCAAGCGTCTTGGAGGCCGCCACTCTCTGACAGGATACCGGCGGTCATTGCTGGCTTCCACAGCAGTAGGCATTGACACAGGCCTGGATGGGGAAGGTGCCTGTGTCAGTCGAAAGTCAGGAGTTTGCACAGGTGCAACAGTCTCTTGACTTCCTGTGTTGGAGAAGAGCACTGTGGCAAACGATGCTGGTTTGCGGTATCATCCGGAAACAGTTCAGGCCAACCAGCCGTTGGAGCCTCGGTGGCTGTCTCTGCTCCTAGCAACAGTTGAGCTGTGTGTCTTCTCCAGACGACGTCCTCGGCAGTCTCAACCGTATAAGACACAGTGCCCGTCTGCACGATCACCGTAGCAGGAACCCATTTCGGTCCAGTTTTGTAGTTTCCAGCTAGGACGTGCTCTCCTGGATGAAACCGTCTCTCCTTGGCTCTTTTCTCTCTCTTTTCAACTTGAGCTTGTTGTTGACGATGGACAACCTGCTCTGCCCTTGGAGGTTTGAGTAAGTCAAAACTTGTCCGCAACTGCCTCTTCATCATGAGTGAAGCGGTGGAAGTTTTGGTTGTGGCATGCGGCTCGTTCCTGTAGGACAACAGGAAGCTGCTCAGACGTTGGTGGATTGAGCCCTGACCTTGCAATGCCTTCAAGGCGTGCTTCAAAGTTTGCACGAACCTTTCTGCCTGGCCGTTAGTAGAGGGATGATAGGGCGCATTCCTGATGTGTTGGACACCACTCACATGCAGGAAGGTTGCAAACTCCTGTGATACAATTTGTGGACCGTTGTCACTTACGAGTTGTTCCGGTGAGCCATAACGGCTGAACATCTCACCAAGTTTCTCAATTGTTTTCTCTGCCGTGGTAGACCTCATCACAGCGACCTCCAGCCACTTGCTGCGAGCGTCTACAACCACCATAAACAACTTCTCTTCGAAAGGACCGGCGAAGTCCACATGTACTCGCTGCCACACTTCTGCAGGCCAATCCCAGGGGTGTAGGTTTGCCAGCTGTGGAACATTCCGGACCCTTTGACATGGGGAACATGTTTTGGCTTTCTCCTCAATATTCCCATCGAGACCTGGCCACCAGAAGGAGCTTCTTGCCATTTCCTTCATTCGAACCATCCCGCTGTGGCCTGCATGAAGTTGTTGCAGTATAGGTTCCCTCAGAGGTGGCGGAATGATGACACGGCGTCCCCAAATAAGACAACCTGCCTCGATGGAGAGCTCATTTCTTTTTGAAACGTATGGTTTCAAACTAGGAGAATCTCCTAATTCTCTCCCTCGAATGACATCGTCCATTACTTCAGACAGGGCTTGATCGTTGCGGGTGTACCTTTGCACCTGAACTGCAGTGACAGGTGCTCCCTCCACTTGTCTAAAGTAGAAGATGTCTATCTAACGAGGCTCTGGGGGAGTAACAGGCAAGGGTAGCCTCGAGAGACCGTCTGCGTTGCCGTGCAAGTCTGATTTGCGATATTTGATGTCGTATGTGTGTCCTGACAACAGTAAAGCCCACCTTTGCATCCTGCTTGCAGCGAGAGACGGAATTCCGGTGTGGGGCCCGAAGATTGCAGTCAATGGACGGTGGTCCGTCAGGAGTGTGAACCTTCTCCCAAACAGGTACTGATGAAATTATCGAATTCCAAAACGATTCCCAAGGCCTCGCGCTCGATCTGCGCATAGTTACTCTCGGCCTTGTTCAAGGTGCGTGATGTGAAGGCGATAGGTTTCTCTTCACCCGAAGGCATGATGTGGGATATGACTGCTCCCACACCATATGGTGCAGTTTGGTGAGACCGGTATAAAAACCGGAGAGAGGCGAGGCATACCAACTCAGCAGCGGGGAGAGAGGTAAAAAGTAATCAGTGTGTGACGTCACCAGGGAGCAGGTAGGTGATTGGTTGGTGAGTATTTCTCTTTTTTCAATACAAGCTTGAATTCTGTGGTGTTAAATTTCTGTGGTGTAGTGGGGATAGTTGGTAAATAAAGCGCCCTAGAGCATACCTGTAACTGGGGTATTGAATAAATTTTTTAAGTAATTAAAGGGGTAAGTCATGGCAGGAGAGTTCAGACCCGTGCTCTGCTCCTCCTGCTCTATCTGGGAAGTCAGGGATGCTGCCAGTGTCCCTGATGACCATGTGTGCGGGAAATGCATCCAGCTGCAGCTACTTGTAGACCGCATTGCGGCGCTCGAGCTGCGGGTGGATGAATTTTGGAGCATGCGCGATGCTGAAAGGCTCGTGGATAACACGTTTAGCGAGTTGTGCACGCCTCAGGGTAGGGCAGCACAGGGGGTGACCATCAGGCGGAGCAACAAAGGCAGGCAGGTAGTGCAGGGAACCCCTGCGGACATCCCCCTTTCAAACAAGTATACCGCTTTGGATACTGTTGACGGGGATGACTCACCAGGGGAAGGCAGCAGCGGCCAACTTCCTGGCACTGGGGGTGCTCCTGCTGCCCAGGAAGGGGGGAAAAAGAGTGGGAGAGCAATAGTGGTAGGGGATTCTATAGTAAGGGGAACAGATTGGCGTTTCTGTGGCCGTAGACGTGAATCCAGGATGGTTTGTTGCCTCCCTGGTGCCAGGGTCAAGGATGTCACTGAGCGGCTGCAGGGCATTCTGGAGGGGGAGGGAGAACAGCCAGTGGTCGTGGTCCACATTGGTACCAACGACATAGGTAAAAAGAGGGATGAGGTACAGCAGCAAGAATTTAGGGAGCTAGGTGAAGGATTAAGGAGCAGGACCTCAAAGGTTGTAATCTCTGGATTACTCCCGGTGCCACGTGCTAGTAAGTATAGGAATAGGAAGATAGAACAGATGAATGCGTGGCTAATGGGATGGTGCAGGGGGGAGGGCTTTAGTTTCCTGGATCACTGGGTCTGCTTCTGGGAAAGGTGGGACTTGTACAAGTCGGACGGTTTACACCTGAACCAGTAGGGAACCAATATCCTTGCGGGGAGGTTTGCTAGCACTGCTGGGGAGGGTTTAAACTAACTTGGCATGGGGTTGGGGTACAGAGTGGAGCTATAGTAGGGGGTGATTTACGGCCAAATACAGAGGGAAAAACAAGTCAGCTGGGAAGGCAGAGCAAATATGTGAAGGCAAAAGAGAATATGGCAGGGCTGGAAGGCATTTATTTTAATGCAAGGAGTCTTGCAAATAAGGTGGATGAACTGAAGTTGTTGTTGAACACATGGGAGTACGATATTGTTGCTATCACGGAGACATGGTTGAGGGAGGGTCAGGACTGGCAGCTCAATATTCCGGGGTATAGAATCTTCAGGCGAGACAGAGAGGGGTGTAAAAGGGGAGGGGGTGTTGCAATATTAATTAAGGAGTCAATTACTGCTGTAAGGAGGGATGATATATTAGCGGGTTCCTCTAATGAGGCCATATGGTTAGAACTTAAAAACAAAAAGGGGTAAAGCACTTTGCTGGGAGTGTACTATAGGCCCCCAAACAGTCAGGGAGAGATAGAGGAACAGATATGTAGGCAAATCTCAGAGAAGTGCGAAAATAATAGGGTAATAATAGTGGGGGATTTCAACTTCCCCAATATAAATTGGGACCGTCAGAGTGTGAAAGGCTTAGAGGGTGCAGAATTCTTAAAGTGCATCCAGGAGAGCTTTTTGAGCCAACATGTAGAAAGTCCTACAAGAGAGGGGGCGGTACTGGACCTAATCCTGGGGAATGTAGCCGGGCAAGTGGTGGAAGTGTCAGTAGGAGAGCATTTTGGCGACAGTGACCATAATTCGGTGAGATTTAAGGTGGTCATGGAAAAAGACAAAGACGGCCCGGAAATAAGGGTTTTAAATTGGGGGAAGGCCGATTTTAATATGATAAGGCAGGATCTGGCCAAAGTGGACTGGGAGCAGCTGCTTATAGGAAAATCCACATCAAAACAGTGGGAGACTTTCAGAAGGGAAATAGAGAGAGTACAACGCCAACATGTTCCTGTAAAGGTCAAGGGTGGGACCAACAAGCAAAGGGAACCTTGGATGACAAGGGATATACAAAAATGCATTAGAAATAAAAGGGGGGCTTTTGGCAGTTACAAAAGACTAAAGACAGAAGAAGCCCTAGAGGAGTATAAAAAGTGCAGGGGCATACATAAAAAAGAAATTAGGAGGGCGAGGAGGGGCCATGAAATAACACTGGCGAGCAAAATAAAGGAAAATCCTAAGATGTTTTATAAGTATATTAAGGGCAAGAGGATAACCAGGGAAAGGGTAGGGCCCATTAGGGACCAAAGTGGCAATCTGTGTGTAGAGCCAGAGGATGTAGGCGGGGTTTTAAATGAATTTTTTGCATCTGTGTTCACTATGGAGAAAGACGATGCAGACATAGAAATCGGGCAAGGGGACTGTGACATACTTGAACATATTAGCATCGAGAGGGAGGAGGTGCTAGCGGTTTTAGCGGGCCAAAAAGTGGATAAATCCCCAGGCCCGGACGAGATGTATCCCAGGCTGCTGTGGGAGGCAAGGGAGGAGATTGCAGGGGCTCTGACACTAATTTTCAGAACCTCTCTGGCCACAGGGGATGTACCAGAGGACTGGAGAACAGCTAACGTAGTACCATTATTCAAGAAGGGTAGCAGGGATAAACCAGGGAATTACAGGCCAGTGAGTCTAACATCTGTGGTGGGGAAATTATTGGAAAAAATTCTGAGGGACAAAATTAATCTCCACTTGGAGAGGCAAGGATTAATCAGGAATAGTCAGCATGGCTTTGTCAAGGGTAAATCATGTCTAACAAATCTGTTCGAATTTTTCGAGGGGGTGACTAGTGGGGTGGATGAGGGAAATGCTGTGGATGTGGTTTACATGGACTTCAGTAAAGCTTTTGACAAAGTCCCGCATAGGAGACTGGTCAAGAAGGTAAGAGCCCATGGGATCCAGGGTGCCTTGGCGCGTTGGATCCTAAACTGGCTGAGTGGCAGGAGGCAGAGGGTGATGGTCGAAGGTTGCTTTTGTGACTGGAAGCCTGTGTCCAGTGGGGTACCTCAGGGATCGGTGCTGGGTCCCTTATTGTTTGTGATCTACATAAATGATTTGGATGAAAATGTAAAAGGTATGATCAGTAAGTTCGCAGATGATACGAAAATTGGTGGGGTGGTAAATTGCGAGGAGGAAAGCCTCCGGCTACAGGACGATATAAACGGGTTGGTCAGATGGGCGGAAAAGTGGCAAATGGAATTTAACCTGAAAAGTGCGAGGTGATGCATTTTGGACGGACAAATAAGGCAAGGGAATACACAATGAGTGGTAGGACCCTAGGAAGTACAGAGGGTCAGAGGGACCTTGGTGTACATGTACATAGATCCCTGAAGGCAGCGGAGCAGGTAGATAAGGTGGTTAAAAAGGCATATGGGATACTTGCCTTCATTCGCCGAGGCATAGAATATAAGAGCAGGGAGGTTAAGATGGAGCTGTACAAAACGCTGGTGAGGCCACAGCTGGAGTATTGTGTGCAGTTCTGGTCGCCTCACTATAGGAAGGATGTGATTGCTTTGGAGAGGGTGCAGAGAAGATTCACCAGGATGTTACCTGGGATGGAGCGCCTCAGCTATGAAGAGAGGCTGGACAGGCTGGAGTTGTTTTCCTTGGAGCAGAGAAGGCTGAGGGGGGACCTGATTGAGGTGTACAAAATAATGAGGGGCATAGATAGGGTAGATAAAGAGGAACTTTTCCCCTTAGTGGAGGGGTCAATAACAATGGGGCATAGATTCAGGGTAAGGGGCAGGAGATTTAGAGGGGATTTGAGGAGGAACTTTTTCACCCAGAGGGTGGTTGGAATGTGGAACTCAATGCCTGAAAGGGTGGTGGAGGCAGGAACCCTGACAAAATTCAAGAAGCATTTGGATGAGCACTTGAAATGCCATTGCATACAAGGCTATGGACCAAATGCTGGAAAATGGGATTAGACTGGACAGGGATGGATGGGCGGCGCAGACACGATGGGCCGAAGGGCTTCTTTCTGTGCTGTAAAACTCTATGACTCTATGACTCTATGGTGATGCATCACATGCTAGCTGCACGTGTAGCTTTGGGTCGAAGTGTGTCAGGACCTCCCATTTCAGCAATGCTTTCTTTGCTTGGGCAGAAGCTTCGTTGCACAGTTCAGTCCATTTCCATGTTTTGCCTTAACATAGCAACTGATGTAACAGCTTCAGCAATGTTGCTAAGTCTGGAATAAACTACCCATAGTGGTTAAGTAGCCCCAGAAATGAACGTAACTGGCCCACATTTTGGGGTGGTGGGGCCTCCACGATCGCCTTGACCTTTGACGGCGCCTTATGCGGGCCAGTCGCGTCTATCACATGCCCCAGATGCTCAACTGAAGACTGAAAGAATTCTCATTTGTCTTTACAAACTCTGAGTCCGTACTCTTTCAGTCGTTGTAGTGTCGCATCCATGTTCAGAAGATGATTCTCCGCATTTGTCCCAGTGAGAAGGATGTCGTCCAGGTAGCACTGGACTCCTGGCAGTCCATTCAAAATCTGATCCATTGCCCTTTGGAATAGAGCAGGGGCCAAAGTAACTCCAAATGGAAGGCGGCAGTGCCTGTATAGCCCCTTGTGTGTCACAATTGTCAGCAGCTCCTTTGATTCGTCATCGACTTGAATTTGTAGATAAGCCTGGCATAAGTCTATTTTGCTGAACTTTTGCCCTCCGGCCAGGCCCGTAAAAAGATCATCCATGAGGGGAAGAGGGTATTATTCTGCAGACAGCACGGGATTAATAGTCACTTTAAAATCCCGGCTGATTCGAACAGGCCCATTCTTTTCCAGGAACGGAACAATGGGTGTGGCCCATTTGCTCACACTCACAGAGTCCAGGACTCCATTCCCGTCTAAGGCCTCCAAGTTAGCCTCAACTTTTGGCCTAATTGCATAGGGTACAGTTCGGGCTTTGTGAAACTTCGGCTTGCTGTCAGGTTTAATGTCCAGTCTCACGCTTATCTTTTTCATGCTTCCAAATTCCCCATTGAAGAGTTCTGCATGTTTGTTTCACACTGCAGTCAGACCTGCCTCCCCTTTTGACATCTCTAGCCACGCACCTCCCAGTAGCGATGGGTAATTTCCCTTTACCACATATAGTGGCAGATTTGCAGTCTGTCTGTTCAATTTAACTGTCACCTCAATGACGCCTCTCATGGCCACAGGTTCGCTGGTATACATGTTTAGCACAATGTTTGTTGGCTGAAGGGTAAGATTCTTTAGCATTTTATTGTAGACAGTGTCTGAAACAAGGGACACAGCCACGCCTGTGTCCACCTCCATCCGCACTGATTGTCCCTCCACCAGTGGTGACACCCAGTAGCCATTTGAATCACCTGCAACCGTCAGTATGTGCAGCTCTTCCTCCTCAGAGGTGCCGCTCCCCTCTGTTTTGCTTGTCCATCATACTGCACTGAATGAGCACTCTTTTTCCTCTCTTGTCCAAATACAGACATTTTGCTTCCATGCTTCCCAGCTCTGTCTGTTCTTTTATACCTTTACAGGCGCGTTCAATGTGACCCTTTTTGCCACAATTTCGGCATTCCAGCTCTGTACACCAGCAGTCATTAGCGTGATGGCCCGTTTTCCCACAACGGTAACATGTGCCGTTCTGTGCACCTTTAGGCTCAGACGACACCTTGTGAACTCTCCCTGTTGAACTCAACTGGTGAGCCTCCTTTTCCGCCAGCTCCATGGAGACACTAACTTCAATGGCCTTTTCAAGAGTATGGTTGTCCTCAGTAAGAAGGCGCTTCTTTGTGGCTGCATTTTGCAGACCACACAGGAGTCTTTCTCTAATGGTGTCCTTCAGCACCTCCTTGAACTCGCAGTGTTCTGATAAAATTTTTAAAGCAGCAATAAACATCGTCAATGATTCCCCCTCCTCTTGATTCCGTTTGTGAAATCTAAATCTCTCATCAATAACCAGAGGTTTTGGTGAAAAATGTGCTCCAAGAATTTCCACTAGTTGCTTATATGTTTTAGTTCCTGGCTTATCTGGCTTCATGAGGCTGCAAAATAAATTGAATGTCTTCGACCCGATTACACTCAAAAAGGTAGGCACAAACTTTTCATTTGCCACTGCATTCGCCAATACAAAATAATAATATTAATAATAATAATAATCAACTTTATTGTCATTGTTAGTGCGCAAGTGCAGTACAATGAAATGTAGGCTTGCAGCTCCCGAGAGTGTACATTTAGATTAAGACATTTAAACATTCAACATACATTTGGCTTGTAATACATTAACATAAACATAACCATAATAAAGCGCATTGACAGATGTGCAGGATTTAGTGTTTTTTTGTGGAGATCAGTAGGATGACAGCCCTGGGAAAGAAGCTGTTTCTAAATCTGGTCGTATGGGTGCGTACGGGTACAGGTCAAAAAGTTCCGTATATGCGCTCCATTGCTCCACATTTTCATCAAAATCACCGATGTTTCCTAATATAGTAGCCATCTCACGTTTCAAATAAAAAATTCTGTTTACTCACTGCACCCGTAACATCCGCTCCTCGTTGCCACTCATTGTGTCGGTACCTTTCTACCTAGATACAATTTAGGACACAGAATTCAGGGATTCAAACATGAAGTGCTTTATTGGAAGGAAAGGAAGTTTTGGCAAGTTCCGAACAAAGAGAGCTAAACTTAACAGACAACACCCAACCATTTATCTCCTGTGACAGCGCCACCACAGGTGGGAGGAGAACACACAATGGAACACAAAATACATAACACTTTATTAACTGGTTTGTTAACCTTCCCTACCACGTTCAAAAACTTGTGCAAAAGCACCCCCAGGTCTCTCAGTTATTGCACTCAAATTATAATTGTAACATTTAGCTTGTACTGTCTCTCCCCATTGTTCCTACCAAAATGTATCACCTCACACCTTTCTGCATCGAATTACATCTGCCACATGTCCACCCATCCCACGAGCCTGTCTATTTCCTCTTGAATTCTATTACCCGCTCACTCAGCTGTTACTACATTACAATGTTTCGTGTCATCTGCAAATTTTGATAATGTGCCCTTGACCCCCAAGTCCAATCATTAATGTATATCAAAGCAGCAGTGGTCTTTGCACAGAACCCCGGGGAACACCAAAGTATAGCTCCCTCCTGTTCAAAAACAGCGACTCCCCGAAACTCTTTGTTTCTATCTATAAGCCAATTTTATATCCTTGCTGCTACTGCCCTTATTTTCCTCCAGCGATGTACAGAACCAGCCTGATTTGCTACAGAATCCAACATGAACCCCATAGATCTTTGGGACAAATACTAGAGGTCCAATGTAGCGGGAAAAAATAAATGTTATCACGAGATGGAGAAAGAATTTCGTGGAAAACAAAATGTTTGCACTGAAGAATGAACGGAATTTATCCACTAATGTGCTGGAGTGCCTGCCGTCAGTGTGTCAGTGATTGTTAAAAGTGTGAGTACTTTGTCTTTGCAACCCATTAACTCCAACCTCGGGGTTGAAGAATTATGGCTGCTGTTTTTACACATCACCAAAGATCTCCTGCATTCCAGCCACGAGAAAACATACACTTACAAATTCAGACCTCCTTTTCAATGTTGCCAGTCCCTCTAAGAACGCCCAATCAGAGGGGAGCAGAGAGAATGGCAACTGGAAGTTTAACAGGCATCCTTCCAACTGGGCCCCGAACTGAAGAATCATTATCTGGCAGGGACCATTTGGCTCCTTCAAAACATTTTCCTGTCATTACAATGTCTGTGCATGTTGTGGGCACAAATGTTCCACTCCACATCCCCAGGGGAATCGTTGAGAATCCCAGGGTGAAGGGCAACATCAAGAGGCTCCACCCCTTTTCTTGCCTTTGCCTCCGAGAACTAGACATTTTCCAGTCCCATAGAAGAGCAAGATTCGGCTCTGTCTCATGTCCACCGATTCCCCCTCCTGTCCATATATGATGTGTCAGCCGCCAACTCCAGTACGTGCCCACGATAACTACAACTGATGAATTATAACCAGGGGCTTATACCAGTCTCCAGGTAACATCACAAAGGAGCCATGAGCCAGTAAAACAGCAGCCAGCGCAGTCCCCGCCCACTGGCAGTATGTTCGGGTGATATGGCCAGGGTCTGCTCCTGATGCAGTCATATTGGATTGCAGCATACGTTGCAGAATTGGTCCATTAATCTATGGCCCTGGCTTCGAGCCCCGCTCCCGGCCAATGGCGCCTAAGGCAGAGAGCACAGTCTCCAACAGTAGGTTTTATGATTCTTCCATTCTAACTCCCCAATATGAGGTCGCACTCTTCAATTTCCCCATCTCCCAATATCTCTGCATAATTTCCTCTCCTTTGCAACTGGATCTAAGCATCCCCCAGCGCATAGAAGAGGAATATATGGACTTGATTCACATAAAACGATTGTTCCTGCTTTGATTGCAAGATAAACGTCTGTCTTAATTCCATTTACTCGCCTTGATTCCATTCCCTTTAACAGACTGTAATGAAATCTGTTTGTCTTGCCTGTATTCGTTTTGCACTAGTGTATATTACCCTCCCCCACACGGTGTATAGTTTCACTTCCTCTTTCCTGACTAACCTGGAAGGTTCCAGGTCTTGGCTCTTGGCTCCGCTCCTGACTTCTCTTACATAAAGATCCCAGGATCTGTATGACTCATTCCTGCGAGCCAATCAGTGTGTTGAGATGTTTGCTCTGATCTTAGTGATTAAAAGCCAACTTGTTCAAGTCTATAACTTCTAGTTTTGTGGTTATTGAAGGCACATCAATTTTAATCACTAAAGAATACTAAGATGGATCGACTCCTAAAACCAAAGCGTCTGGATTGGATCCACATTCTGCTGAAGCATCAAACCAATTTGGACACTGGCTCAAATGCTTCGAACTCTTCATGAGGGCCTTATCCGCTAGCGAGGTAGATAAACTGACTCTACTGACTACTCGCATTAATCATCGGATTTATTCGTTCAGCCGGGATGCCACCTCTTACACGGAGGCCATCACTATCCTGAAGGCCCAATACCAGAGGCCAGTAAACGAAGTGTACGCCAGACATCTGCTGGCTACACGCAGGCAGCGACCTGAGGAATCAATGGACGATTTCTTACAGGGCTAAAGGACTTGGTCCGGGACTGTAACTGCAAGGCCGTGATGGCCAACGTGTACTCTGACGAATTGGTCCCCGATTCCTTCATCACGGGCCTCAAATCGAATTATATCCGGCAGAGACTGCTGGAGAAGGAGGTTATTGAAGGCACATCACTGCTGTGATTGCAAGATAAACGTCTGTCTCAATTCCATTTACTCGCCTTGATTCCATACCCATTAACAGATGTGCCTAACAAAAATCTACCAACATTTTTATATTTTCAATAACATAGCCTCATCAGAGTTTGAGTTGAGAGTTTTAGATTTCACTCGCCTTTGTGTGAAGAACTGCTTCCTGTCATCACTCTGGAATATACCCGCTCTAATTATGAGATTAAAAGAATATAAGAATTAGCTGAAGGAATCGGCCATATGGCCACTCGAGCCTGCTCCGACAATCTGTGAGATCATGGCTGAACATTGATCTCAATCCCACAATGCATGCCCTAACCCCATCTCCCTCTATTCCACTACAGTTCAGAAATCTATCCATCTCAGCCTTGAATATATTCAACGATTAATCAGCAACAACATTGGGGCAGAACATTCCAAATATTCACAATCCTCTGAGTGAAGAAATCCGTCACAATATCAGCATTGAAAGGCCGACACATTATCCTGAGTCTCTCGAGTCAAAGGAAACAATCTCTCAGCATCTATTCTGCCAATCATCTCAGAATGTTATCTGTTTCATTGAGATCACCTCTCATTATTCAAAACTCCAGAGGATATAGGCCTAATCTACTCAACCTCTCCTCATAGGACATTCCTCTCATCCCAGGGAACAAGGAAGTGAACATTTGTTGCACCACCTCTACGGCAAGTCTGTCATCCCTTAGATAAACAGAAAAATACCGTATACAGTACTCCAGCCTGGTCACACCAAGGCCCTGTACAACTGTAGACTTGTATTCCAACCCTCTCCCAATAAAGAACAACATGCCATTTGCCTTCCTAATTGCTTGCTGTACCTGTTTCTCACCATTTAAAATATTCTGTTCACCTATAATCCCAGCAAAGTGAGTAAACTCACATTTGCCACAATATACTCTATCTGCCACCATATTGCCCACTCAATAAACCTGACTACATCCCTTTGCCGGCTGTTTGCGTTCTTCTCACAGTTTATTTTCCGACCTAGCTTTCTATCGTCAGCAAATTTGGATAGAAACATAGAAACATGGAAGATAGGAGCAGGAGTAGGCCATTCGGCCCTTCGAGCCTGCTCCGCCATTCAACATGATCATGGCTGATCATCCAAACTCAGCACCCTGTCGCTGCCTTCTCCCCATATCCCATGATCCCTTTAGCCTTAAGAAATATATCGAATTCCTTCTTGAATATATTTAATGAATTGGCCTCAACTGCCTTCTGTGGTAGAGAATTCCACAGGTTCACCACTCTCTGGGTGAAGAAATTCCCCTTCATCTCTGTCCTAAATGGCTTACCACTTATCCTTAGACTGTGACCCCTGGTTCTGGACTCCCCGGCCATCGGGAACATCCTTCCTGCATCTAGTCTTTCTAGTCCTGTTAGAATTTTATAAGTTTCAATGAGATCCCCTCTCATTCTTCTAAACTCCAGATAGTATAAGCCCAATCGACACAATCTCTCCACATACGGCATTCCTGCCATCCCAGGTATTAGTTTGGTGAATCTTCGTTGCACGCCCTTCATGGCAAGAAAATACTTCCTCAAATAGGGCGAACAAAACTGCACACAACACTCAAGGTGTCGTCTCAACAAGGCCTTGTACAACTGCAGCAAGACATCCTTGTTCCTGTACTCGAATCCTCTCGCTACGAAGGCCACAATACAAGTTGCCTTCTTAACCGCCTGCTGCACATGCATACTACCCTTCAGCGACTGGTGTACAAGGACACCCAGGTCTCTTTGCACTTCCCCTTCTCCCAATCTATTGCCATTCAAGTAATAATCTGCCTTCCTGTTTTTGCTACCAAAGTGGATAACGTCGCATTTATCCAAATTATACTGCATCTGCCATGCAACTGCCCAATCACACAACATGTCCAATTCATAATGGAGTTTCTCAGCATCCTCCTCACAGCACACATGCCCACACAGCATTGTGCCATCTGCAAACTTGGAGATATTACACCAATTCCCTCGTCTATATCATTAATATATATTGTGAATAGTTGGGGTCCTAGGACTGATCCCTGCGGTTCCCAATTAGTCACTGAATGCCACTCGGAAAAAGACCCGTTTATTCCAACTCTTTGCTTCCTATCTGCCAAACTGTTCTCTATGCAAGTCAGTACCTTGCCCCCAACCCCATGTGCCTTATTTTTACACGCTAATCTCTTATGCTTGACATTATCGAAAGCCTTCTGGAAGTCCAAATACACCACATGCACTGGTTCTCCCTTATCACTTCTACCAGTTACATCCTCAAAAAATTCCAGTAGATTAGTCAAGCACGATTTGCTTTTTGTAAATTCAAGTTGACATTGTCCGATCCTGTCACCGTTTTCCAAGTGGTCTGCTATTACATCTTTTGTAATGGGCTCTACCATTTTCCCCACTACAGAAGTAAGGAAGTAATTCCCCGTTTTCTCTCTACCAACTCTTTTGAATAGTGGGGAATCATTAGCTACTCCCCAATCCATGGGAACTGTTCCAGAGTCCATAGAATTTTGGAAGGTGACCAGCAATGCATCTATTATTTCTAGGACCACTTCCTTAAGTACCCTAGGATGCAGATTATCAGGCCCTGGGGATTTATCGGCATTCACTCCCGTCAATTTCCCTAACACCATTTCCCTACAAATACTGATTTCTTTTAGTTCCTCTTTCTCAGTAAGCTCTATCTTCCCTGGCATCTCTGCAAGGTTATTTTTGTTCTCCTTTGTGAAGACAGAACCAAAGCATGTACTTAATTGGCGTCCATTTCTTTGTTCCCCATTATAAATTCCCCTGATTCTGACTGCAAGGGACCTATGCTTGACGTCACCAATCTTTTTATCTTAACATATCCGTAGAAGTTCATACTTTCAGTTTTTATGTTCCCTGCAACCTTGCACTCATACTCTATTTCCCCTTCATAATTAACCCCTGTGTCCTCCTTTGCTGAATCCTGAATTGCTCCCAATCATCAGGTTTGATGCTTTTTATGGCCAATTTATATGTCCTCCCTTCGATCTTATGCTATCCCTAATTTCCCTTGTTAGCCACGGTATAATCACCTTTATTGTGTTATTTTTATGCCAAACAGTGATGAACACATTCTGTACTTCATCCATGCGATCTTTAAATGTTTGCCATTGCATATCCACCGTCAACCCTTTGAGTAACTTTCCCCAATCCATCCTACCCAACTCGCACCTCATACCATCGTAATTTCCTTTATTTAAATTCAGGACCATCGTCTCTGAGTCAAATACTTCACTCTCCATCTTACTGAAGTATTCTATCATTCAATGATCGCTCCGCCCCAAGGGGCCTCGCACAACCAGATTGCTAATTATTCCTTTCTCATTAGACAATACCCAGTCTAAGATGGCCTGATCTCTAGTTGGTTCCTCGAGATATTGGTCCAGGAAACCATGCCGTATACACTCCAGGATCTTCTCTTCCACAATATTGATACTAATTTGGTTAGCCCAATCTATATGTAGATTAAAGTCACCCATGATAACTGCTGTGCACTTAATGCACGCATCTCTAATTTCCCGATTAATGCCATCCCCAACGCCCGCATTACTGTTTGGGGGTCTGTATACATATCCCACTAACATTTTCTGCCCCTTGGTATTTCTCAGCTCTACCCATGCAGATTCCACATCATCAGAGCTAATATCCTTCCTTACAATTGTGTTAATCTCCTCTTTAAACAGCAATGCTACCCAACCTCCTTTTCCTTTTTGCCTGTCTTTCCTGAAAATTGAATACACCTTGATGTTGATTTCCCAGCCTTGGTCATCCTGGAGCCATGTTTCTGTGATCCCAATCATATAATTTCCGTTTACATCTATTTGCGCAGCTAATTCATTCACCTCATTACGAACGCTCCTCGCATTAAAACACACAGCATTCAGGCTTGTTTTTTTTAACACCCTTAGACCATTTAGAATTATTATTTAGAGTGGCCATGATTGATTTAATCCCTTGATTTCTCTGACTGCCACTTTTGTTTTTCTCCTTCCTGTCTTTTGCTTCTATCCTTGTTTACCTTTCCTCTGTCTTCCTGCACAGGTACCCAACCAGATGCCATTTTAGTTTATACCCTCCCCCACAGCATTAGCAAACACTCCACCTAAGACATCGGTCCTGGTCCTGCCCAGGTGCAAACCGTCCAGTTTGTACTGGTCCCACATCCCCCAGAACCGGTTCCAATGTCCCAGGAATTTGAATCCCTCCGCCTTGCTCCATTCCTCTAGCCATATATTCAGTTGAAATATCCTTCTATTTCTACACTGATTAGCATGTGGCACTGGTAGCAATCCTGAGTTTACTACCTTTGAGGTCCTATTTTTAATTTACCTCCTAATTCCCTATATTCAGCTTTTAGGACGTCAACCCGTTTTTTACCTATATTTTTGGTACCTATATGCACCACGACTACTGGTTGTTTACCCTCCCCCTCCAAAATGCTCTGCAACCGCTCTGAGACATCCTTGACCCTTGCACCAGGGAGGCAACATAGCATCCTGGAGTCTCATTTGCGGCTGCAGAAACGCCTATCAATCCTCTTAAAATATAATCCCCTATTACTATAGCTCTCCCACTCTTTTTCCTCCCGTCCTGTGCAGCAGAACCACCCACGCTTCCAGAAAGTTGGCTGCCGCTGTCTTCCCCTGATAAGCCATCTCCCCCAAACAATGTTCAAAGCGGTATATCTGTTTGAGAGGTGGACGGCTGCAGGGGACCCCTGCACTACCTGCCTGTGCCTACTACTCTGCCTCGTGGTCACCAATTGACTTCCTGTGTTGTGACCCACTCATTAAACGTGATATCCATGACTTCCACAGCATCGCGAATGCTCCAGTATGTATCCATTCGCAGCTCCAGCGCCGCAATGCATTCTGCCAGTAGCTGCAGCTGGAAAAACTTCCCACACACATGATCAGCAGGGACACAGGAAGTGTCCCTGGTTTCCCACATAGTGCAGGAGGGGCATACCACGGCGCCGAGCTGTGCTGCCATGAGTTAACCTTTAATTATTTAAAATAAAATTAAATCAAATTAATCCCACCCTACTATTAAATGATATACACACGGGACCTTATTTACCAGCAGTCCCGGCTAAACAACAGAGATCCCAGAAACTGTAAACCACAAAATTTAAGTTTGGAAAAGGTGAGAAAGAGAGAAATAATCACCAACCAATCACTTACCTTCTTTCTGGTGAAGTCACACTTCGAATACTTTTTAATTCTCTATGTCCGCTCGCTGAATCTTGCCTCTCGCAGGTCCACCACTCAGCTCCAGATACCTTGCACTCGGTGCCTTCCTCTACCTAATTTATGGAGAATGTGAGTAGCTGAAGTCCAAAAATTGATGCCTGCGGCACACCACTAGTTACAGCCTGCCAACCTGAAAAGGATCCATTAATCCCACCTCTCTGTTTTCTGTCTGATAACCAATCCGTTATACATGCTAATACATAATCCAACTCCATGAGTGCTTAGCTTGCGGAACAGCATTTTTTGAGTCACATTATCGAATGCCTTTCCAAAATTCAAACATACTACATCTCCTTTATCTACCCTGCTAGTTACAAACTCAAAATCTATAATTAGTTTGTCAAATTATGCACCCTTGATCTCGAATCTTCCAGCAGCAGCAAATGTTTCTCTCAAGCCACACTCCGAGCACCTTTTGATCATCCTAAACACTTCAATTTGATCACTGTTTAATCTTCTGTACTCAAGGGAATAAAAGCACAGTCTGTGTAATCTGGCCTCATAATTTAATGCTTTCAGTCCCGGTATCATTCTGCAGAATCTGCCGTGCCCTGAACTGAACACAGTACTCTAAATGGTGTCTAGCCGGTGTTTTATGCAACAGTAACAAAACTTCCAATCTTTTGTATTCCAGCGACTTGAGATAAAGGGCAACAAGTCCATCTGCCGCAGTTATTTCTCACTCACTTAATGAATGTCCCATTGCAACTTTCTGCTCCCATCCACACCATATACTGTGCTTTCTTGCTGGGCTTGCTAACTATAGGATAAAAACGTTCTCCTGAATTATTATAAGATTTATGCATCCTCTGTACCTTTCACACGGATTCTATTCCAGCTTCTATTGGGACAGTTGAAATCCCCTACTATCATTGACATTTTGTTATTGAACACCTCACAAATTTGCCTACATATATTTTCTTCTATTTTCCTCTGACTATTTGGGTGTCTATAGTGCAATTCCAGCAGTGTGATTTCCACTTTTTTGTTATTTAGTTCAACGCACTTCAACTCATTTAATGATCCTTCTAATAATCTCACTCAAACTTGTCATGTTTCCCTCCTTGCAGGGGAAGAGTGCCAAAACAACTTTGAGAAGGAGCGAACTGGAGGTGGCCCACCAGTAATTGTACATCTTACAGCAGCAGAGGAGGCGGCTCTGGAAATTCCAGGACCTCGAAAGACACTGGCAGTGGGAGACAGAGAAAGGCAAACAATCCAGCAAACTGGTGAGAGAATAACGTCCGATAAAGCCACATGGTGACGATTAACATCAGCCAATGAAATGTTTCGTATTCATTATGTTAACTTTAATCATTCTTATTATTTCACTTCTAATTCATCTGTTTACCCTTCCACCGGTCCATCAAGTGCTCACGCTCAACTGACCTGCCTGTGGGGGAGGACGACACCTTCGAGGAACCTCCAGCCTCTGAGGGTTCACCGTCAGAAGGTACAAGCTGAGCCAGCACCAGCGCAGACACATCACTGGGTCCTTTGCGCCATAATGTCGAGTTGTCACCTGGTATCTCACAATTCACAAGTGAGCAAGAGCAGGTTGTGTTGACAGGGATAGCAGTGGAGACTCCTCGCCGGAGGGCCCAGGACGCTCCAAGCTCTGGTGAGCTCCATGCAGACCCTGAAGCTCGGGGGACATCCAGAAAGTGGGTCATCTTGAAATGGCAGCAATAATTGCTTAAATTTCTGGCATCGTTTTCAGCCACAATGTCTGCAAATGGTCAGAGAATAGGGGCATCCATCTCCAACATGAGCACCACCAGATAATCTGCGTCCTAGCGTAATAAATGAAGTGGCCCGAGAAATAGTAGATGCATTGCTGGTCATCTTCCAAAATTCGATAGCATCTGGAATGGTGGGCAGTTAATGTTCAAAAAAGGAGGTAGAGAGAAAATGGGGAATTACAGACTGGTAAACCTGACATCGGTAGTGGGGAAAATGCTAGAGTCCATTATAAAAGATGAAAGAGCAGAGCACTTGGAAAACAGTGACCGGATCAGACAAAGTCAACATGGATTTACAAAAGGTAAATAGTGCTTGACTAATCCACTGGAATTTATGGAGGATTTAACTGGTAAAATAGGTAAGAGAGACCCAATGGATGTGGTGTATTTGGCATTTCAAAAGGCTTTCGATAAGGTCCCGCATAAGAGATTAGCGTGTAAAGTTAAGGCACATGGGATTGGGGGCAAGGTATTGACTTGAATAGAGAACTGGTTGGCAGACAGAAAGCAAAGGGTTGGAATAAATGGCACTTTTTCCGAGTGGCAGGCAGTGACTAGTGGGGTACCACAGGGATTGTTCCTTGGACCCCAGCTGTTCACAATATGTATTAATGATCTAGACAAGGGAACTAGAGGAAATAACTCCAATTTTGCAGATGACACAAAGCTGGGTGGGCCTGTGTGCAGTGAGGAGGATGCCGAGAAAATCCAGTATGATTTGGGCAGGTTTGGTGATTGGCCGAAGCATGGCAGATGCAACATAACGTGGATAAATGCGAGGTTATCCACTTTGGTGTCAAAGGCAAGAAGGCAGATTATTATCTGAATGGCAATAGATTGGGAGAATGGGAAGTGCAACTAGACCTGGGCGTCCTTGTGCGCCATTCGCTGAAGGTAAGCATGCAGGTGCAACAGGCGGTTAAGAAGGCAAATGCCATGTTGACCTTTGTAGCGAGAGGGTTTGAGTACAGGAACAAGGATGTCTTGCTGCAGCTGTACAGGGCCTTGGTGAGCCCGCATCTTGAGTATTCTGTGCAGTTTTGGTCGTTTTTCTGAGGAAGGATGTTCTTGCCACGGAAGGAGTGCAACATAGATTCACCAGGCTGACACCTGGGATTGCAGGAATGATGTATGAGGAGAGATTGGGTCGATTGGACTTGTAGTCGCTGGAGTTTAGAAGAATTAGAGGGGATCTCTTTGAAACTTGGAAAATTCTAACAGGACTAGAAAGACTAGATGCAGGAAGGATGTTCCCGATGGTCACGGAGTCCAGAACCAGGGGTCACAGTATAAGGATAAGGGGTAATCCATTTTGGACAGAGATGAGGAATAATTTCTTCACCCAGAGAGTGGTGAACCTGTGGATTTCTCTACCACAGAAGGCAGTAGAGGCCAATTCATTAAATATATTCAAGAAGGAGTTGGATATATTTCTTAAGGCTAAAAGGATCAAGGGATATGGGGAGAAAGCAGGGACAGTGTACTAAACTTGGCTGATCAGACATGATCACATTGAATTGCGGAGCAGGCTCGAGGGGCCGAATGGCCTACACCTGCTCCTATCTTCAATATTTTTATGTTTCTATGAAGCAGTATGCTATAGAGAGAGCTGAGCGATTCCAAAATGAACGGATCCGATCAAAGCTCTGCAGTCCTGTCACATCCGGTCATGAATGGTGTTGTACAATTAAACAGCGACAAGCAGGAGAATGTTCCATGAATATCGTGACATGCACAATTTGCCAATCTAAAGGAATGGTTTCTGAATCGACGGAGCTTTTAAAGATTATAGTTAGGCAGATTTCATTCCTTTTAAATCCTGGGATGGAAACCATCTGGTCCTTGGGATTTTTCACTCCTTTGTACAATAATATTCTTCATTAATGTTATTTTACTTGCGGTAATTTTATTGTGTCCCTCTCTCTAATTTCGTTTTTGTGGGATTCCTGGCATACTATTATCTTCCTCTCCTGTAGATACTGATGCAAATTAACTAATTGAAACGTCTGCCATTTCCATATTATCATTGATAACATCGCCGTTTCAGTTTATCAGATCCCAACATTGCTCCTGAATACGCACTTGTGATTAAAATAATTGTAAAAACATTTTCTGCTGAATTTGATATTCATTGCAGGTTTTGTTTCATACTCCTTTTTGTAGCTCTAATTGTCGGGTATGTTATGCTTTGTTTTTTTGGCACCTTTCTCATTCGCCAGTATCTGTGCAACTTTTGGCATTTTTGTATGACTTTCATTGAGTTGTTAGCCGACCCTTTCCTCGTTTGCCGTTCTTTACTGTTTCTGGGCAAGTAGAGCTCTTGCCCCTCAGGGGTATAAACTAGTTATGTTTCACGTTAAAAGATTTTTGAACATTTCCCACTGATCTTCTCTCGTTTTTTGTAATTTTTCGTTTTTATGTGATGATGGAGTATTAACGAATTTCCCTTGAGAAGGTGGTGGTGAGCTGCCTTCTTGAAACGCTGCAGTCCATGTGGTGAAGGTACTCCCACATTGCTGTTAGGTTGGGTGTTCCTGGATTTTGACCCAGCGCTGATGAAGTGTCAGCTATATACTTCCAAGTCAGGATGACATATGACTAGGAGGGGAACCTGGAGGAGGTGGAGTTCCCATGCGTCTGCTGCCCTTGTCCTTCTTGGTGGAAGAGGTCGCGGGATTGGGAGGTGCTGCTGAAGAAGCCTTCTCGAGTTGCTGCAGTGCATCTTGTGGATGGTACACTCTGCAGCCACAGTGCGCCAGTGGTGGATGGAGTGAATGTTTACGGTGGTGGATGAGGTGCCAATCAAGCGGGCTGCTTTGTCCTGGATGGTGTCGAGCTTCTTGAGTGTTGTTGGAGCTGCAATCATCCAGGTAAGTGGAGTGCATTCCAAAACATTCCGTACTTGTACCTTGTAGACGGTAGAAAGGAATTGGGGAGTCAGAAGTGGGGACACTCGCTGCAGAGTACCTAACCTCTGAGCTTCTCTTGTTGCTGCATTATTTATGTAGCTGGTCCGGTTAATTTTCTTGTCAATGATAACCTCCAGTTTGTTGATGCTTGGGGATTCGGTGATGGCAATGCCATTGAATGTCAAGGGCCAGTGTTTAGCATCTTGCGTGTTGGAGATAATCATTGCCTGGCACGTCTGTTGCGGGAAAGTTACCTGCCACTAATCAGCCCAAGGCTGAACGTCATCCAGGTCTTTTTGCATCCGGGCATGGACTGATTCGTTATCTGAGGGGTTTTTAATGGCACTGAACACTTTGCAGTCATCAGCGAACATCGCGAATTCTGACCTTATGTTGGAAGTAATGTCATTGATAAAGCAGCTGAAGATGGTTAGACATAGGGCACTGCCCTGAGGAACTCCTGCAGCGAGCACCTGGGGCTGTGAAGATTGACCTTCAATTACCACAAGCATCTTCCTTTGTGCTAGGTATGAGTAGAGCCAATGCAGAGATTTCTCCTCGATTCACAATGACGTCCGTTTTACTAGGGCTCCTTCATGCCAAACTCGGTTAAATGCTGCCTTGATGTCAAGAGCAGCCACTCTCACCTCAGCTCTGGAATTCAGCTCCTTTGTCCATGTTTGGAACCAGACTGTAACGAGTTCGGCAGCTAAGTGGTCTTGGTGGAATCCAAACTAAGCATCAGTGAGCAAGTTACTGGTGAGTTAGTGCCGCTTGATAGCACTGTCGATGACACCGTCATCAGTTAGCTGATGATTGAGATTAGACTGCTGGGGCAGTAGTTGACTGGTTTTGATCTGTCCGGCTTTTTGTGAACGGGACACACCTGGGCAGTTATCCACTTTGTGAGTTAGATGCCAGTGTTTTAGATTTTATGGACCAGCTTGGCTAGAGGCGGGTCTAGTTCTGGAGTACAAGTCTCCAGCTCGATAGCCGGGATGTTGCCAGGGCCCTTAGCATGTGTTTTATCCAGTGCACCCAGCCGTTTCTGGATATCACGTGGAGTGAATCGAATTGGCTGAAGACAGCTGGGGACCGTAGGAGGAATCCGATATGGACCATCCACTCAGCTTTTCTGGCTGAAGATGGTTGCAAACGCTTCAGCCTTGTCTTCTGCACTGACGTGCTGGGCTCCACCATCATTAAGGATGGGGATTTTCTTGGAGCCTCCTCCTCCCGTTAGTTGTTTATAGGTCCACCACCATTCACGACTGGATGTGGCAGGACTGCAGAGCTTTGATCTGATCCGTTGATTGTGGGATTGCTTAACCCTGTCTATACTGTGCTGTTTCCGCTTTTTAGAATGCTTGTAATCCTGTGTTGCGTCTTCCCCAGATTGGCACAACATTTTTAGCTACGCCTGGTGCTTTTCCTTGCATGGTCTTCTACAATCCTTATTGGTCCTTTGGCTTGATTTTTATGGTACTGTGACGCATGTGCCGGGCCATGAGGTTACAGATTGTTGTGGAATAAAATTCTGCTGCTGATGATGGCTCACAGTCTCTCATTGATACCCAAATTGATCTGCCCTGAATCTATCCGATTTAGCACGGTGGCAGTGTCACACAACACGATGGAGGGTGTCTTCAACATGAAGGTGGAATTTCGTCTCCACAATGACGGTGTGGTGGCCAGTGATACCAATGCTGTCATGGACAAATGCATCTGCGACAGGTTTTCCCCTCGTGTTGGATCTCCCACCAACTGTTGCAGGCCCAAACTGGCAGTTATTTTCTTCAGGACTCGACCAGTAGTGATGCTACCGAGCATCTCTTAGGTGATGGACATTGAAGTCCCCTGCCCTGTGTACATTCTGTGCCCTTGCTACTCTCAGTGCTTCTTCCAAGTGGTGTTCAACATGGAGGAGTATTGATTAATTCGCTGCGGGAGGGCGGTAGCTGGTAACCTTGCCCATGCTTGACCTGAAGCCGGTTTCATTTTTAGTATTTTGTTTCGTAGCTTCTTAGGTCATTTCAGAGGGCAATTAAGAGTCAACCACATTGCTCTGGGTCTGGAGTCATATATACGCCAGACCAGTTAAGTATGACAGATTTCCTTCCCTAAAGTGAACCAGATGGGTTTGTATGACAGTCTGATAGTTCCATGGTTACCATTACAGATACTCGTAATGATGATTCCAAATTTATCTAATTAACTGAATTTAAATTCCGCAGCTGCCGTGGCAGGATGTGAATTCACGTCTGTGGATCAATAGCCCAGGTCACTGGATTACTAGCCCAGTGACATTACCACTATGCTCCGTTCCCGTTTTACCGATAAACAGATTGGCCCAGTTTACAGTGGACAGTCTCTGTCTCATCGCTTTGAAGTCGGTCTTACTCAAATCTAGAACATTAGCTGCTTTGCTCTTTTCCCTTTCAAAAGCTACTTTGATGTCGATCATGTTATGATCGCTGTTCGTTAAATGTTCACACAGTTAGGCAGTTAAAGAAATCTGGCTCATTACTGATTACTACACCTAATCCGGCTCAACCCTAGTAGCTTCTATGATATATTGTTGTAGAAAACTGTCCCGGGCACACCCAAGAAATTCACTACTTTTCTGACAGGTTCTAGTCTGCCTATCCCAATCTACATGAAAGATAAAATCGCCCATTTAAAGCACACTGCATTTACTACACGCTTGTCTGATCACTGCATTTATACAATCTCGCACTTCACAGCAGCTACTAGGAGGCCCGCACACACCTCGCATTACAGTATACAGTCTTAAAACCTGTTTCTATTTCTTAAGTCTATCCATAAAATATCCACTGCCTGCCGATCTCTCGTTATGTCCTCTCTTACCATTGAAGTGAATTCATCCTCAATCACAAAGGCTACTGCTCCCCGTCAACATTTCCCTTTTCCTTCCTATATAACTGATAACCTGATTCAGTTAGTTCTCAGTCCTGGCCGACTGGCATCCATGACTCAGTCATGGCTACCATGCCATATCTTCCAAGTTGAATTTGCGCCTGCAGTTCAGTAAATTGATTCTTTATACCCCGTGCTTTGATATAAAGAATGGTTATTTGAGCAACAGAACGTAACCTGTCCTTAAGTTCTAATGTGCTGTCGAGCACCAATTATTAACTCAATAACTTGCTCACCGGTGATCAGTTTGGGTTCTGCCAGGGCCACTCAACTCCAGACCTCATTACAGCTTTGGTCCAAAAATGGACAAAAGAGCTGAATTCCAGAGGTGAGGTGAGATTGACTGCCCTAGACATCGAGCAATATTTGACTGAGTGTGGCATGGAGGAGCCCTAATACAATCGCAGTCATTGGGAATCAGGGGAAAGCTCTGCACTGGCAGGAGTCATACCTAGCACAAAGGACGATGATTGTGGTTCTTGGAGTCCAATCACCACAGCCCCAGAATATCACTGCAGTAGTTCCTCAGGGCAGACGCCGAGGCACTACCATCGTCAACTGCTCCATCACTGACCCTTCCTCCATCATATGACAGATATGGGATTGTCTGCCGATGATTGCAAAGTATTCACTACTTTTCATTACTAATTAGATAATGCAGCATTTCATGCCTGAATGTAACAAGACATTCACAGAATTCACAGAAACCCCACAGCGCAGATAGAGGCCATTTCGGCCCATCGAGCCTGCACCGACACATATCCCACTCTATCCCCGTAACCCCATGTATTTAATCCCCCTAGCACTAAGGGTCAATTTTATCATAGCCAATCAACCTAACCCGCACATCTTTGGACTGTGGGAGGAAACCGGAGCACCCGGAGGAAACCCACGCAAACACGGGGAGAATGTGCAAACTCCACACAGACAGTCACCCGAGGCCGGATTCGAACCCGGGTCCCTGGCGCTGTGAGGCAACAGTGCTAACCACTATGCCGACGATGTTCAGGCTTGGTCTGATAAGTGGCAAGTAATATTTGTGCCACGCATGTGTTAGGCAATGAATATCTATATATATAAAAGGATGGTGGTGTCTGTCTGTCTATCTGTCTGTCTGTATGTATGTCCGCGGTTAACTCAAAAGTTATGGAGCGTACCTACACATATGCTATATCAAAAGAAAGCTTATGATTAGGGGAGTGTCATAGGCGTATGTATTTTTTGGTCAGACAAAAATTGTTCGGACACTACAGAAAAAACTTTCAAAAAACGGACAAAACCGCTCATTAGTGGTTGACCAATCCTATGGCTCATTACCGTTGAGTGACGTGAAGCTTGACCAATCCTACGGTGGGAGCACGCTGCCTCACGGGGGCGTTTCATGGCGTGTGTGGTCGGGGCCTAATTGTAAAGCCTGCCGTTAGTGCGGAAGTGCGAAAAACCAGGGGTCCATCGGGCCAGGCCTGAGGCGTTCTTACCCTCTTCTCTCTCCGGGCTAATCCCAAAATAAATCCAGCAGCGGAGAGGCATCGGTGGCCCGCAGCGGGAGCTCATCAGGGCTCACTCGGGCCGAGCCTGAGGCGCTAGGCCGCGCACGAGGTATCCGGTCGGAACGGGAGCTCAGCTGAAGTGAGATGGGCCGGGCCTGAGGAGCTAGGCTGCGCACGGGTGCTGGGCCGGGGCAGGAGCTCAGCTGAGGTGAATCGATCCGGGCCTGAGGCACTAGGGAGGGAGAAGGGAGGGAGGGAGAGTGAGGAAAGGAGGGAGAAACAGGGGGAGGGAGAGAGAGAGGGGGAGGGAGAGTCAGGGTTACGGAGAGAGAGAGGGGCAGGGAGGGAGAGAAGGAGGGAGAGGAGAGGTGGAGAGGGAGAGAGAGATAGTGGGGAGGGAGGGAGAGAGGGCAGGGAGGGAGGGGGAGAGGGTAGAGAGAGGGAGAGGGGAGTGAGGGAGAGAGAGGGAGGGAGAGAGAGGGGGAGAGGGGAGAAAGAGAGATAGGGGAGAGTGACTGGGGAGAGAGAGAGGGGCAGGGAGAGAGAGGGGGAGGGAGAGAGAGGGGGAGGGAGAGTCAGGGGTAGGGAGAGAGAGAGGGGGAGGGAGTGAGAGAGGGAGGGAGAGGAGAAGGGGAGAGGGAGAGAGAAAGGGGAGGGAGGGAGAGAGAGCAGGGAGGGAGGGGGAGAGGGGAGAGATAGGGAGAGGGGAGTGAGGGAGAGAGAGGGAGGGAGAGAGAGTGGGGAGGGAGGGGAGGGTGGAGAGGGAGAGATAGGGGAGAGTGAGTGGGGAGAGAGAGAGGGGCAGGGAGAGAGAGGGGGAGGGAGAGAGAGGGGGAGGGAGAGAGAGAGTGCATGAAGGAGGGAAAGAGTGAGGTGGTGGGAAAGGGAGGGAGAGAAGAAGCGCGGGTAGGGAGTCTCAATCTCCTCACACAACACACACTCAGCCCGAGCGATGAGAACCTTCGGCTTCACCTACATCTCATCTCTCTGGATGCTTTTTTTTAAATTTTAAACACACAAGCTCGCCTTCTTCCTTCCTTCCTTCGGCCGCCGCGATTCAAACTTCCCGCCGACCTCACAAAATGGCGGCCGCACTTCTTCACCAGCCGGGCTCTGAGTACAGCCCCTTCACCGGGTTGTCTTCCACTCTTCTCTATCTCCTTCCCTCACTCTCTCATTCCCTCTCTCCCTCTATCTCTCCTTCCTTCTCGCTCTCTCCTTCCCTCTCTCTCTCTCTCTCCTTCCCTCGCTCTCTCTCTCCTTCCCCCTCTCTCTCTCTCCTTCCCCCTCTCTCTCTCTCTCCATCCCTCTCTGTCTATCTGTCTCTCATTCCCTCTCTCTCTGTCTCTCTCTCCTTCCCTCTCACTCTCTCTCTCCTTCCCTCTCGCTCTCTCCTCTTCCCTCTCTCTATCTCTCTCCTGCCCTCTCTCTGTCCCCTTCCCCCTCTCTCTCTCTCCTTCCCCCTCTCTCTCTCCTTCTCCCCCTAACTCTCTCCTTCCCCCTCTCTCTCACTCTCCTTCCTCGCCCTCTCTCTCTCTCCTCCCCCCCTCTCTGTCTGCTTCCCTCTCTCTCTCTCTCCTTTCCTCTCCCTCTCTCCCTCCCCCTCTCACTTTCCCTCTCTCTATCTCTTTCCCTCTCCCTCTCTCTCTCCTACCCTCTCTCTCTCTCTCCTTCCCTCTCTCTCTCTCCTTCCCTCTCTCTCTCTCTCCTTTCCTCTCCCTCTCTCCCTCCCCCTCTCTCTTTCCCTCTCTCTATCTCTTTCCCTCTCTCTCTCTATCCTTCCCACACAGACATGCTCAATTATATATGTAAAAATTATTTTTTTCATTTTTCATAACAGCATGCCCTCAAGAAAACGTAGCAGACTTGGGCGCATCACTTCTGACTGGCGATGTCCATTAACAAAAAACGAAGTTAAAGGACTGGGTGCTTTGGAAGAGTTCTTCAAATCCAACAGTCTCATAAACAATATTATAAACATGGCACTGGGTTCTTGAGTTCCCTCGGCACCGCCGGGCACTCCAGCTAGTCTCCAATAAGAGAAGCAGCGAACCACCACCACTTGACATTCAACAGTACTACTATCGCCAAATCCCCCGCCATTGACCAGAAGCTTAAGTGGACCAGCCATATAAATATTGTGGACACAAGAACAGGTCAGAGGTTGGGTATTCTATGGCGTGTGTTTCACCTCCTTACTGCCCTAAGCCATCTACAATGCACCAGTCCGGAGTCTGATGGCATACACTTCACTTGCCTGGATGAGTGCAGCGCCAGCAACACTGAAGAAACTCGACGCCATCCAGGAAAAAGCAGCTCACTTTTTGTTCACCCATGCACCAGCTGAAACATTCACTCCCTGGCTGCTGTGTGTACCATCTATGCACTTCAGCAATTCGCCAAGGTTTCTGCGACAGCACCTCCCAAACTCGCAAATTCTAGCACCTAGAAGAACAAAGTAAGCAGGCGCATGAGAACTCCATCACCTCCAATTTCTACTCCAAGTCACACACCATCTCGTCGCTGGGTCAAAGTCCTGGGACTCCGTCGCTAACAGTGCTTTGGGAGAACCTTCACCACACGGAATGCAGTGCTTCATGAGGGCGGCTCACCACCACATTTCCAAGGCAATTAGGGATGGGCAATGAATACTGGCCTAGCCAGGGAAGCCCACATCCGTGGAAAGAATAATAAGAGGTCTTGCCTCCGCTTCTCTACATTGTTGGTCCCAACATGGACCACAACGACTGGCTCCTGCCCCCCTCTACAATATATTTTCAATCTGGTTCGAGCTGACACTCACCGTGGCAGTAGTTAGGCAACATACTATATGGGATTCTGGATCCTGCTTAAAATATAAGCTCATAAAGGAAACTCCTCTCCCTACCTTATGCGTTGGGGTGTCCCGAACTCGCGCTCCAGCTCGAGCCGAGGAGATTTGACACAGAGACGTCTACTGCAGATGTGTTTGCTTGGGACAGACTCGCTCTCCACAAACACCCACACACTGCAGTCCAGACACAAAACCTGCTCGGCCATAACTTAGTCTAGAATATTTATATTATTTATATCTACTTAAGAGTGTTTTCATTTTTTAGCACAGTACCTTGCACTAAACACGAAAACACATGAACAAAAGTAAATGCCTCTAATTATTAGACTGTTATTTAAACTTACCATAAATAAACTCAAGAATTTATGTTTTAATACATAAGGAGAAACTGTTTCCAGTGGCAGAATGGTCGGTAACCTGAGGACACTGATTGAAGGTTACTAGCCAAATAACCAGAGGCAACATGCGGAAACACTCTTTATGCAACAAGTTAAGTGGTCTGGACTGCACTGCCTCAAAGGGCGGTGGAAGGAGATTCAATAATGCATTTCAGAAAGGAATTGGATAAAAACTTGAAGTGGAAAATTGGCAGGGCTATGGGGAAAGAGCAGGCTGAGCTGGATTATTTGGAAAATCATTTTCAAAGGGCTGGCACAGGCACTATGGGCCGAAAATCCTGCTTCTGTGTTGTACAATTCTATCGTTCTGTGATTTGTCCAACCAACCCGGCCATTCTGAGAGGTTCTACACACATCAATTACTTCAAGAGCTTCCTGGCCTCCCAACCGTTTCGGGGCTTCCTGCCCCGTTGCTCACCCATCCCAAGTGCTTGATAGGCTGCCCATCTGCTGTCCTGCCCGGCCAGATTTGCTTCCTGCCCCAACTACTCGCCCACCCATCGACACGCAGAACCCGCGCTCTTATGAACCCTACAAAATCTCTCAACCACGCTGCCTCCAACCTCCCAGGAAGCCCGGCCCATGAGCTTTGTTCCACCTGTGTACATGAGGCCTCACCGGGGCCTGCGGTCTTCCAAAATCGATCTGCTGCACCTCTCATAAATACTCCTTGTTTCTTAGTTTATAATCCAATTCCTTCACTCGTTCTGCCTGCTACCCTGAATTCCAATGGCTATTATGTTAATTAGGGCTCATTATATATGAACCATCCATTACTGTATCCGCAGCCCTGTACAGCTTCTCTCTGGTTTCTTTCAACAATTTTATGTAGATACCTCCTGACACCTGGAAATTAATGGGCTGATTCTCCCCTGCTGTTAATGACAGGAAGTAAGATCGGAGATGATTAACACTGGGCCCATGACCTATTTATATCAGCCCAGGAATACCTGGGCCTTTCCCAAAGGAGCGGACCTGGTCCTGAACCTCAAACAGCTAGCGTTCCCATGGAAACAAGTCAGCAAGGAGGCAATCTTTCCTCTTCATAGAATCATAGAATTGTTACAGCACTGAAGGAGGCCATTCGACCCGCCGAGCCCGTGGCAGCTCTCTGCGAGAGCATATCAGCTAATCCCACATCCCCGCCCATTCCCTGCATATTTTTTTTCTTTCAGTTACTTATCCAATTCCCCGTTGAAAGCCACGATTGAATCTGCATCCACCACGCTTTCAGGCAGGGTGTTCCAGATCCAAACCACTCGATGCGTAAACAAATTCTTCCTCACATCGCCTTTGGTTCTTCTGCCAATCAACTTGATTCTGAGTCCTCTGGTTCTCGACGCTTCTGCCAATGGGAACAGTATCTATCTTTCTGCGCAGTCTAGTCCCCTCATGACTTTCAATACCTCGATCAAATCTCCTCTCCTCTCAAACTCCAGCTTCTCCAGTTTATCCATGCAACTGAAGTCGCTCATCCCTGGAATAATTCTCGTAAATCTTTTATTAATCCTCTCTAAGACCTTCACATGCTTCCTAAATTTCGGTGCCCATAATTGGGCATAGAACTTCAGTTGAGGTCGAACTAGTGTTTTATTAATGTTCATCATAAGTTCCATGCTTTTGGATTCTATGCCTTGTATTCTATATGTTGAAGACAAGGATCCAGTATTTCTTTTTAACTGCTTTCTCAACCTGCCCTGCCACCTTCAATGATGTCTGCCCCACCCCGCCCCCCAGGTCTCTCTCTTCATGCACAACCTTTAGGATTGAAACCTTTAGTTTATATTGCCTCTCCTCGTACTTTCTAACAAAATCTTCCACCTCGCACATTTCGGCATAAAATGTCACTTGCGTCCTGTCAGCCCATTTCACAAATTTGCATGAATCTTTTTGAAATCTATCATTATCCACCTAACAGTTCACTGTACTTCAAAGTTCTGTTTCATCTGCAAATTTTGAACTTTTCCCCGATATACCCATTTCCAAATCATTAACATATATCAAGAAAAGCAGTGGCCCTAGTACCGACTCCAGGGTTCCAATGGTGTAAATATTCCTCCAGTGCAAAAAACAAGAGTTCACCACTACTCTCTGTTTCATGTCGCTTAGCAAATTTCGTATCCATGTTGTCACTATCCATTTTAGTGTATGGGCTTCAACTTTACTGACAGGCCTATTATGTGGCACTATATCATATGTCCTTCTAAAGTCCACATACACTGCTTCAACCATATTGTCCACATTAAACCTCTCTGTTCTGTTTCAGGATGGCAGGCTGTGACTAGTAGGATACCGCAAGAATCGATATTTGGGCCTCAGCTATTCACAATCTATATCAATGATTTGGATGAGGGGACCAAATGTAACATTTCCAAATTTGCTGATAATACAAAGCTAGTCAGTTGTGAAGTGGATGTGAATAGGCTTCAAGAGGATCAGGATAGGCTCAGTGAGTGGGCGAGAACATGGCAGAAGGAAGCGAATGTAGATAAATGTGGAGTTATCCACTTTGGTAGTAAAAAAATAGGGCAGAATATTTCCTAAACGATGAAAGGTAAGACCCTAGGAAAAACAGAGGATCAGAGGGACCTTGTTGTGCATGGACATGAATCCCTGAAGGCAGCAGAACAGGTGGAGAAGGTGGTTAAAAAGGCATATTGGACACTTGCCTTCATTAGCCGAGGCATAGAATATAAGAGCAGGGAGGTTATGATGGAGATGTACAAAACGCTGGTTAGGCCACAGCTGGAATATTGTGTGCAGTTCTGGTCGCCACACTATAGAAATGATGTGATTGCTTTGGAGAGGGTGCAGAGGAGATTCACCAGTATGTTACCTGGGCTGGACCGCTTCAGCTATGAAGAAGGACTGGACAGGCTGGGGTTGTTTTCCTTGGAGCAGAGAAGGCTGAGGGGGGACCTGATTGAGTTGTACAAAATTATGAGGGGCATAGATAGGATAGATAGAAAGGAACATTTTCCCTTAGTAATGGGGTCAATAACAAGGGGGCATAAATTCAAGGTAAGGGGCAGGAGGTTTAGAGGGGATTTGAGGAAGAACTTTTTCACCCAGAGGGTGGTTGGGTTCTGGAACTCACTGCCTGAAAGGGTGGTAGAGGCAGGAACCATCACAACATTCAATACCATTTGGATGAGCACATGAAATGCCATAGCATACAAGGCTACGGACCAAATGCTGGAAAATGGGATTAAAATAGACAGGGCTTGATGGCCGGCGCAGACGTGATAGGCTGAAGGGCCTCTTTCTGTGCTGTATAACTCTATGACTCTATGACTCTATGACTCTAAAGATTGGGGAATGCTCAAACGGACCTGGGTGTCCTTGTGCATGAGTCACTGAAAGTGAATGTGCAGGTGCAGCAAGCCATCAGGAAGGCAAATAGTGTGCTGGACTTCATTACAAGAGGATTTGGGTACAGGAGTAAAGATGTTTCACTCCATTTATATAGGGGTGTGATCGCTGTCTGCAGTTTTGGTCTACTTACCAAAGGAAGGATATATTTGCCATAGAGAAAGTGCAACGAAGATTCAAGAGATTGATTCCTGGGATTGCGGGACTGTCATATGAGAAGAGATTGAATAAACTAAGCCTATATTCTCTTGAATTCAGAAGAATGAGATGGGATCTCAATGAAGCATACACCTATATTAAAGGCTTGATAGGATGGATGCTGGAAAATGTTTCCATTGGTTGGTGACTTTAGAACCAGGGGCCACAGCCTCAGGATAAAGGGTACGGCTTTCAGGTCTGACATGAGAAGAAATTTCTTCACACAGTGGCTGGAGAATTCTCAACCCTGGAGTGTTGTGGAGGCTCAATCATTGGGTATATTCAAAACAGAAGTCTATAGATTTCTTACTTGTAAGGGCATCGAGGGATATGGCGATAGGGCTAGTGAATGCAGTTGTGGCAGAAGATCAGCCATGATCTGATAGAACATCAGAGCAGGATCGAAGGGCGGAAGGGCCTACTCCTGCTGCTATTTCTGATTTTCTTACAGCCGTATCTTGGAAGATTGAGACAAGTACCTCCGCGTTTTCCTCCTTATCCTTCCTCGGTATTCTAAGTTGCATCTCATCTGGTCCTGGGGACTTATCAAATTTATGTTCAGACAGCCTTTCAAGTATCTCCTCTTTAACAATTATGTTCCGATCCAATATCTCAAATAATTCCTCTTTCATTATGAATTTGGCAGCATATTCTTCCTTGGTGAAGACATATACAAATTACTCACTTAGTAGCTCAGACTTGCGTTCTGCCTTCATGTGTAGCTCACCTTTTTGTCCCTAAAGTGCCCCACACCTCCTCTTATTACCCGTTTATTATTTACATGTCTGTAGAACATGTTTGAATTTCCTTTCATGTTAGCTGCCAATCTTTTGTCATGCTCTCTCTTTGCCCCTCTTATTTCCTTTCTCACTTCCACCCTGAACTTTTTATATTCAGCCTGGCTCTCACTTGTATTCTCAACATGACACCTGTCATACGGGCTCTTTTTCTGCTTCAGCTTACTCTATCCCTTTGATCATCCAGTGATCTATGGCTTTAGTTGCTCTACCTTTTCGCCTAATGGGAATGCCTTTCCACTGTACCTGAACCATCTCCTCATTAAGGGAAACTACTGTTTAATTTAGTTTTGCCTGCCAATGTTTGATTCCAATTTACCCGGGCCAGATCCGTGCTCAACACATGGAAATTGGTCTTCCTCCACAATTATTTTTATTGTAGATTCCTCCCTCTCCTTTTCCGTATCTAATCTAAACCTACGATCACTGTTCCCTAAATGTTACCCTACTGACATTTGCTCCACTTGCTTTACCTCATTCCCCAGAGGCTTTACTTAACAGAGGAACATCACCCTCATCAGGTCTCAGAACAGGATATTGGTTCGAGAGTGTGATGTACTCAGGGGACTCCTGCACTCTCTGCCTGGTCCTCCTCTTTTGTCTGACAATCACTCATTCCCTTTCTGTCTGATCACTCCTTAGCTGCTGGGTGACCACCTCCTGAAACATGCTATCCAAGTAGCTCTCAGCCACTCGGATGTACCTCAGTGACGCCAGCTATTGCTCAAGAGCCAAAACCGGAGCTTGAGCCCCTCCATCTGAGGATACCTCCTGTGCACCTGGTTGTCCAGGGCATGGGAAGCATCCTGAATTTCCCACACGGCACACGATGTGCATTCCGCTGGACCGAGCTTCCCTGCCATGTTTTATTTATTCGACAAGTAACTAACTTATTTTTAAAGTAACTTAGAGTGATAAATTTAAGACTTAAATGAAACAATGACCAACTTCTCACCAATCAGCCCCTTCCCTTGCACTGATGTCACTTCACTCGCTCCTTAACACTCACGCTCCCTCCCTGATCTCGGATATCCCTTTATCTGCAGCCGCTCCTCTCGCTGTCATGCAGGTCCGCTCTCCTGTCTATTAACTTAGAGATCTTGGGTTCTGTTGCTCCACTCCTCCTTTTCAGACAGACATCTCCACCACCTTCCTCCTCATCACCAATTCCTGCAATTATAAAATTCCTCACTCTGATTGCAATGCACTCCGTTTGCGAAACTCCAATTTCTGTGCTCAAGCTCAAGCTCCAGTTAGTACTTGGATGGGAGACTGCCTGGGAATACCATTTGCTTTAGGCTTTTCTTGCCAGCAGAAGCGGTTCGCTGCCCTAAAAAAAATCATGCTGCGTTCACTCACCAAACTGTTGGAATTGCTCTCTCTCTCTCTCCATCTTTCTGTCCGCTGTTACTTGCTTCTCGAAAGGTAGATGTCGAGACACAGCACCACTGAACAGAACAGCAAATCAATCTGGAATCTGTCACCTGAGGAAAACCAGGAAAAGCTGACGCCTACGGGACAAGCCCGATCTCGTCTGATTCTCGGAAGCAAAGCAGAGTTAGGCCTGGCTACTACTTCGATGGGAGACCGCCTGGGAATACCAGGTGCTGTAGGCTTCTTTTGCCGGCTGGTCCTTTTTTCAGCCCTGCAAACTCAAGCTACTTTCAATCATCAAACTATTTGCAGTACTCTCTCTGTCTCTCACTCTTTCTCTCGCTCTCCCTCTCTCCCTCTATCTGTTCGCTGCAATTTGCTTCACGAAGGAAATACGTCGAGACACAGCGTTGTGCTGCTTTCCTGTTCTTTTTCGTTTCGTTGCTTTAAACGTCAGATTGCACACACTCTCAATTGTTGTAATGCAGGATCAGGCCTTTATTGAAACCTCGTGCTATTCACAAAAAATATGAGTTAACAAGTCTCTTTCACACTGGACAAACCAGCCTGAGAGCTGCTGAAACACACTGTCTCCGTGATTCCACTGCGAGTTGCTCACCAGTGTTCCCTTACATTTCAAACACTAAATTTTGCCTTTAATCACTACATTCATTGCATATTACCAATACATTATGGTACACAAAAATGCGACAGAATAACAACATCAACTAAAAAACAGGCCCTCAAATCATCTAATTATTTTCTTGCCGCAATACATCCTCAACAGAATTATCAAGTTGACACATTCAGATATGGCTGAGGGACTCTTACACATCCTATTATTATCTTTCCCCTAAAGTCACCCATTCCCAGAATGCTCACAGCCCATTTTCAATGCAGGCTCAGAACGGGATTAAACGGAGTGAAATTGGACACCGTGTTTTAATCGGAAATTTGGAAAGAGTGGAAATGTCTGGAAAGTATTGTGTAAGTAGAATTTGTAAAAAGTGAAACTTAGTTGAAGAATTGGATTTCAACGAAGAACTGTAGAAAGTGTAGTTAACAGAAGCTGCCTGCCAATGTCAGTTGACTGTCAGTCATCTGTAAGTGTTTGTTTTGAATAAACGCTAATGACGAGGAGCACGGGAGCCCAGTCAGCACTATTAAATTGGGGGAGGCTCCTAGTGTATAAAATTCAACATTTCTGCAAAGCACAGAGCGATCTGCACAGAGAGGGATTAAGTGGAGTGGACTTGAACAGAGTGTTTTATTTGGGAATTTGGAAAGAGTGGGAATTTGGAGAAGAGAGGGAAGGAGGTGTTGCTTTTTGCTGACGCTACTTATAGTGCTTTGTGTTGCAGATAGATGTTTGATGGTAGTACCCTTAAATTAATCTCGATCAACAAGCTACACTGTTAGGTAAGATAACTAATTACAAAGTTAATTTAATTTGATAAAACAAGCTCATATAGTGCAACTAGTGATGAAAAATATATGCTGGCCTTGCCACAGACAGCAATATCCCAGAAATTAGTAAAACAAAATTGGATGGCAGTGCGGGTAATGAGCCACAACTTCAGATTTAGTAGTTTGTGGAGATGATTGTCTTCCCGGACAATCAATTTTGCTGTAAGTGCCTGCATCTTGAGGACATTCAGCTCAGAGTTTTTGAAATGGAATCTGAGCTGCAGACATTGTGGGGCATCTGGGATGGGGAGAGTTACCAGGACACTTTGATCCAGAAGACAGTCACACCCCTTAAGTTAGATAGTGCTCCAGGTCTGGTTAGTGGGCAGGTACAGGAGGATGTGGCCGCAACTCAGGCCGGTGAGGGGTGCCCAGGTGCAGTGCTGGAGGAGCCACAGCCTTTGCACATGTTCAACAAGTTCTTGCTGCCTGTGTGAATGAGGGAAAATCTGCAGGATGGATGAGAAAGCTGACCTTCACACCAATGTGTAGGAGGCAATTCAAGTGGGAGAAGTGAAAGGGAATGTAGTCGTGGTAGGCTACAGTAAATTCAGGGGGTAGGTATTTTTTTCTGCATCGTGACCGAAAGTTCCAACGGTTGTGTTGCATGCCCAGTGCCAGGTAAAGACAGCACCTCGTGGCTGGAGAAGACCGTGGATGTGGGAGGGGTTTGATCCAATTGTGGTGATCCACGTAGGATCCAAGAACATAGGTGGAACAAGGAATGAGGTTCTGATGAGGGAATTTGAGGAGCTATGATCCAAATTTTAAAGCAAAACCTCAAAGGTGATAGTCTGTGGATTGCTACCTGAGCCACGCACAAATTGACATAGCGGCAAACAGATCAGCATTACTGGTGGTGACCGTACTCTCATTACTGGTGGTGAGCATACTCTAACATTACTGGTGTTGACTCTACTCTAACGTTATTGGTGGTGACTCTACTCTAACATTACTAGTGGTGAATCCAGTCTACCATTACTGGTGGTGACTCTACTCTAACATTACTGGTGGTGACCCTAGTCTAAAATTGCTGGTGGTGACTCCACTCTAACATTACTACTGGTGACTCCATTCTACCATTACTGATGCTGAACCTACTCCATCATTACTGGTGGTGACTCTACTATAACATCACTGGTGGTATCCCTACTCTAACATTACTGTTAGATACTCTACTCTAGTATTAGAGGTGGTGACTCTACTCTAACATTACTGATGGTCACTCCACTCTACCATTACTGGTGGTGACCCTACTCTAAAATTGCTGGTGGTGACCCTACTCCATTATTACTGGTGGTGACTCTACACTAACATTACTGGTGGTGACTCTACACTAACTTTGCTGATGGTGACTCTACACTAACTTTACTGGTGGTGACACTACTCCATCATTACTGGTGGTGAACCTACTCCATCATTACTGGTGGTGATTCTACACTAACTTTACTGGTGGTGACTCTACACTAACTTTACTGGTGGTGACCCTTCTTTAACATTATTGGTGGTGACTCTACTCTATCATTACTGGTGATGACCATGCTCTAACATTACAGGTGGTGACTCTACTCTAACATTACAGGTGTGACTCTACTCTACATTACTGGTGGTGATCCTACTCTACATTATTGGTGGGGACACTTTTCCAACATTACTGGTCTTGACTACACTCTAACATTCATGGTGGAATCTCTTCTCTAACATCCCTGATGTTGACCCTACTCTAAGATTACTGGTGGAGACGCTTCTGTAACATTACTGCTGATGACTCTACTCTATAATTACCGATGGCGACTCTATTCTAACATTACTGGTGGTGACCCTTCTCTATCATTATTGGTGGAGACCCTACTCTAACATTACAGGTGGTGAGTCTATTCTAACGTTACTGGTGGTGAATCGACTCTAACATTACAGGTGGTGACTCTACTCTAACGTTACTGGTGGTGACTCTACTCTAACGTTACTGGTGATGACTCTACTCTATAATTACCGATGGCGACTCTATTCTAACGTTAATGGTGGTGACTCTACTCTAACGTTACAGGTGGTGACTCTACTCTAACGTTAATGGTGGTGACTCTACTCTAACGTTACTGGTGGTGACTCTACTCTAACGTTACTGGTGGTGACTCTACTCTAACATTAATGGTGGTGACTCTACTCTAACATTAATGGTGGAGACTCTACTCTTACATTACAGGTGGTGAGTCTATTCTAACGTTACTGGTGGTGAATCGACTCTAACATTACAGGTGGTAACTCTACTCTAACGTTACTGGTGGTGACTCTACTCTAACATTACTGGTGGTGACTCTACTCTAACGTTACTGGCGGTGACTCTACTCTAACGTTACTGGTGGTGACTCTACTCTAACATAACTGGTGGTGACTCTACTCTAACGTTATGTTGGTGACTCTACTGTAACATTTCTGATGGTGATCCTACTCTATCATTATTGATGGTGTCTATACTCTAACATTACTGGCGGTGACATTCTCTAACATTACTGGTGATGACTCTGCATTAACATTGCTGGTGGTGACTCTACTCTAACATTACTGGTGGTGAATCTGCTCTATCATTATTGTTGGTGTTTCTACAATATCATTACTGGTGGTGACCGTATTCTACCATTACTGGTGGTGAATCTACTATATCATTACTGGTGGCGACTTTACTCTAACATGACTGGTGGTGACTCTACGCTAACATTACTGGCGGGGACCCTACTCTCTCATTACTGGTGGTGAACCTAATATAACATTACAACATTACTGGTGGTGACCCTAATCTAACATTACTGGTGGAGTCGCTACTGTAACATTACTGCTGATAACTCTACTCTATATTTACTGATGGCGATTCTATTCTAACATTACTGACGGTGAATCTGCTCCACTGTAACTGGTGGTGACTCTCCTCTAACATTACTGTTGATGACTTTATTTAGCATTAATGCTGGTGACTCTACACTAACATTACTAGTAGTGACTCTCCACTAACATTACAAGTGGTGACTCTACTCTTACATTACTGGTGGTTATTCTAATCTAACACTACTAGTGGTGACTACTCTAACATTACTGGTGGTGATTCTACTCTAAAGTTACTGTGGTGAGTCTACTCTTACATTATTGTGTTGACGCTACTCTAACATTATTGGTGGTGGCCCCTTGGGTCAGAGCCATCAAAATATGATGAATTCTTCATTTGGAAGAAGAGTGAAGTCGTTGATTCGGACACTAAGGTCCTGAATTTAAATAAAAGAAACTGCAATTGTATGAGGCGCAAATTGGGTAGGATTGATTGGGGAATGTCAATCAAAGGGTTGACGGTGGATAGGCAATGGCAAACATTAAATGACCGGATGGATGAACTACAGAAGTTGTTCATTCCAGTTTGGGATGAGAATAAATCAAAAAGGGTGACTCAACCGTGGCTAACAAGGGAAATTAGGGATAGCATATGATCCAAGGAGAGGGCATATAAATTGGCCAGAAAAAGCGGTAACCCTGAGGATTGGGAGCAGTTTAGGATTCAACAAAGGATGACAAAGGGATCAATTAAGAAGGGGAAAATAGAACATGAAAGTAAGCTTGCAGGGAACATAAAAACTGACTAAAAGCTTTTATAGATATGTGAAGAGAAAAAGATTAGTGATATCAAGTGTAGGTCCCTTGCAGTGAGAAGCAGGGGAAGTTATAATGGGGAACAAAGAAATGGAAGTCCAATTAAATGCATATTTTGGTTGTGTCTTCACAAAGGAGAACACAAATAACCTCCCAGAGATGTTGGAGAACATAGGGTCTGATGAGAGGGAGGACTGAAGGAAATCAGTATTTGTAGGGAAATTGAAAGGATTGAAGGCCGATAAATCCCCAGGGCCTGATAATCTACATCCTAGGCTATTGAAGGAGGTGGCCCTACAAATAGTAGATGCATTGCTGATCATCTTCCAAAATTCGCTGGAATCTGGAACTGTACCCATGGATTGCAGGGTAGCTTATGTTTTCCCACTATTCAAAAAGGGTGGTAGAGATAAAGCGGGGAATTACCGACTGGTAAGCCTGACATCGGTAGTGGGGAAAATGCTAGAGTCCATTATAAAGGATGTAATAGCTAAACACTTGGAAAACAGTGACAGGATCGGACAAAGTCAACATGGATTTACAAAAGGTAAATCGTGCTTGACAATCTACTGGAATTTTTTGAGGATATAACTGGGAACATAGATAAGGGAGAACCAGTAGATGTGGTTTACTTGGTGTTTCAAATGGCTTTTGATAAGGTCCCGCATAAGAGATTAGCGTGTAAAGTAAAGCACATGGGATTGGGGGCAAGGAATTGACTTGGATAGAGAACTGGTTGGCGGACAGAAAGCAGCGAGTAGGAATTAACGGATCTTTTTCTGAGTGGCAGGCAGTGACTAATGGGATACCGCAGGGATCGGTCCTTGGACCCCAACTATTCACAATATACATTAATGATCTAGATAAGGGAACTAGTTGTAATATCTCCAAGTTTGCAGATGACACAAAGCTGGGTGGGCGTGTGTGCTGCAAGGAGTATACCGAGAAACTCCAGCATGATTTGGACAGGTTGGGTGATTGGGCAGAAGCGTGGCAGATGCAATATAACGTGGATAAATGCGAGATTATCCACTTTGATGTCAAAAACAGAAAGGCAGACTATTATCTGAATGGCAATAGATTGGGAGAAGGGGAAGTGCAACGAGACCTGGGTGTCCTTGTGCACCAGTCGCTGAAGGTAAGCATGCAGGTGCAGCAGGCGGTCAAGAATGCATATGGTATGTTGGCCTTCATAGCAAAAGGGTTTGAGTACAGGAGCAAGGATGCCCTGCTGCAGTTGTACAGGGACTTGGTGAGACCACACCTTGAGTACTGTGTACAGTTTTGGTCGCCTTATCTGAAGAAGGATGTTCTTGCCATGGAAGGAGTTCAGCGACGATTGACAACGCTGATCCCTGGGATGGCAGGAATGACGTATGAGGAGAGATTGGGTCGATTGGGATTATACTCGCTGGAGTTTAGAAGAATGAGAGGGGATCTCATCGAAACTTATAAAATTATGACAGGTCTGGACAAACTAGATGCAGGTAGAATGTTCCCGATAGTCGGAGAGTCCAGAACCAGGGGTCATAGTCTACGGATAAGGGGTAAGCCATTTAGGACAGAGATGAGGAAGAATTTCCTCACCCAGAGAGTGGTGAACCTGTGGAATTCCCTACCACAGAAGGCGGTTGAGGCCAAGTCTTTAAATATATTCAAGAAGGAGTTAGATACATTTCTTAGAGCTAAAAGTATCAAGGGATATGGGGAGAAGGCAGGTACGGGGTCCTGAGTTTGGATGATCAGCCATAATCTCATTGAATGGCGGAGCAGGCTCGAGGGGCCGAATGGCCTACTCCTGCTCCTATCTTCTATGTTTCTTTGTTTCTATGACTCTACTGTAACGTTACGGATGGCGACTCTACTCCAACATTACTGCTGGTGACTTTACTCTGACATCACTGCTGGTGACTCTACTCTAACATTACTGGTGGTGACTCTACTCTAACATTACTGGTGGTGACTCTACTCTAACATTACTGGTGGTGACTCTACTCTAACATTACTGGTGGTGACTCTACTCTAACATTTCTGGTGGTGACTCTATGCTAACATTACTGGTGTTGAATCTACTCTTACATTACTGGTGGTGACCCTAACCAAAATTACTGGTGGAGATGCTACTCTAACGTTACTGGAGCTGACTCTAGTCTAACATTGCTGCTGGTGACCCTACTCTAACGTTATTGGTGGTGACTCTACGCTAACATTGCTTGTGGTGACTCTAGTCTAACCTTAATCGTAGTGACTGTACCCCAACATAACTGGTGGTGACCTTACCCTAACATTACTGGTGGTGACTCTACTCTAACGTTACTGGTGATGACCCTACTCTAACATTACTGGTGGTGACTCTACGCTAACATTAATGGAGGTGACTCTACTCTAACATTACTGGAGATGATGTTACCCTAATATTACTCTTGGTGTCTCTACTAAAATGTTACTGATGGTGAATCTACTCTCATTACTGGTGGTGACTCTACTCTACCACTACTGGTGGTGACTCTACTGTAACATCGCTGGTGGTGACTCTACTCTAACATTACTGGTGGGGATTCTGCACTAACATTACTGGTTGTGACTCCACTCTAACATCACTGGTGGTCACTCGACTCTAACGTTACTGGTGATGAATCTATTCTACCGTTAATGGTTGTGATCCTACTGTAACATTGCTGGTGGTGACTATATTCTAACTTTACTGGTGGTGACCCTAATCTATCATTACTGGTGTTGACCCTACTCTCATTACTCGTGGTGACTCTACTCTAACATTGCTGGTGGTGACTCTACTTTAACATTACTGGTTGTGACATGGCACTAACATTACTGGTGATGACTCTACTCTTTCATTACTGGTGGAGACCCTACGTTAACATTACTGATGGTGACTCTACACTAACATTACTGGTGTTGACTCTACTCTAACATTACTGGTGGTGAATCTACACTAACATTAATGGTGGTGTCCCTACTTTATCGTAACTGGTGGTGAATCTACTCTAACGTTACTGGGGCTGACTCTTTTTTAACAATACTGGTGGTGACCTTAATCTAACGTTCCTGGTGGTGAATCTACTGTAAAAATACTGTTGGTGATTCTACCCCAACATTGCAGGTGTTGACTCTAGCCTAACACTACTGGTGATGATTCTAAGCTAACATTACTGGTGGTGACACTACTCTAACATTACTGGTGGTAACCCTACAGTATCATTACTGGTGGTGACCCTACTCTAACATTACTGGTGGTGACTCTCCTCTAATATCACTGGTTTTGACTCTACTCTTACATTACGGGTGGTGACTCTGCCCTAACGTTACTGGTGGTGACTCTGCACTAACATTACTGGAAGTGACTCTACTCTAACACTACTGGTGGTGACGCTACGCTAACATTACAGGTGGTGACTCTCCTGCAACATTACTGGAGGTGATTCTATACTAACATTACAGAGGATGACTCTACTCTAACACTACTGGTGGTGACACTAATCTAACATCATTGGTGATGACCCTACTCTTAAATTACTGGTGGTGTCTCTACTCTAACTTTAATGTTGTTCACTCTACGATAACATTACTGCTGGTGACTCTACTCTAACGTTATGTTGGTTAGTCTACGATAACATTTCTGGTGGTGATCCTACTCTATCATTACTGTTGGTGTCTATATTCTAACATTACTGGCGGTGACATTCTCTAACATTACTGGTGATGACTCTACTTTAATATTGCTGGTGGTGACTCTACTCTAACATTACTGGTGGTGACCGTGTTCTACCATTACTGATGGTGAAACTACGATAACATTACTGGTGGCGACTCTACTCTAACATTACTGGTGGTGACTCTACGCTAACATTACTGGTGGGGACCCTACTCTTTCATTACTGGTGGAGTCGCTGCTGTAACATTACTGCTGACGACTCTACTTTATAATTACTGTTAGCGAATCTATTCTAACATTACTGACGGTGAATCTGCTCCACCGTTACTGGTGGTGACTCTCCTCTAACATTACTGGTGATGACAGTACTTCAGCATTACTGCTGGTGACTCTACACTAGCATTACTAGTAGTGACTCTCCACTGACATTAAAAGTGGTGACTTTACTCTAACATTACTGGTGGTTATTCTAATCTAACACTACTAGTGGTGACTACTCTAATTTTACTGGTGGTGACTCTACTCTAACGTTACTGGCGGTGTCTCTACTCTAACATTATTGTGTTGACTCTACTCTAACATTACTGGTGGTGGCCCCTTGGGTCAGAGCGATCATAATATGATGAATTCTTCATTAGGATGGAGAGTGAAGTAGTTGACTCGGAGACTAGGGTCCTGAATTTAATTAAAGGAAACTGCGATGGTATGAGGCGCGAATTGGGTAGGATTGATTGGGGAATGGCACTCAAAGGGTTGATGGTGGATAGGCAATGGCAAACATTAAATGAACGCATGGATGAACTACAGAAGTTGTTCATCCCAGTTTGGGATAAGAATAAAACAAAAAGGGTGACTCAACCATGCCTAACAAGGGAAATTAGGGATAGCATAAGATCCAAGGAGAGGGCATATAAATTGGCCAAGAAAGCGGTAACCCTGAGGATTGGGAGCTGTTTCGTATTCAACAAAGGATGACAAAGAGATCAATTAAGAAGGGGAAAATAGAATATGAAAGTAAGCTTGCAGGGAACATAAAAACTGACTAAAAGCTTTTATAGATATGTGAAGAGAAAAAGATTAGTGAAATCAAGTGTAGGTCCCTTGCAGTGAGAAGCAGGGGAAGTTATAATGGGGAACAAAGAAATGGAAGTCTAATTAAATGCATATTTTGGTTCTGTCTTCACAAAGTAGGACACAAATAACCTCCCAGAGATGTTGGAGAACATAGGGTATGATGAGAGGGAGGAACTGAAAGAAATCATTATTTGTAGGGAAATTGATGGGATTGAAGGCCGATAAATCCCCAGGGCCTGATAATCTACATCCTAGTCTATTTAAGAGGTGGCCCTACAAATAGTTGATGCATTGCTGATCATCTTCCAAAATTCACTGGAATCTGGAACTGTACCCATGGATTGCAGGGTAGCTTATGTTTTCCCACTATTCAAAAAGGGTGCTAGAGATAAAGCGGGGAATTACAGACCGGTAAGCCTGACATCGGTAGTGGGGAAAATGCTAGAGTCCATTATAAAGGATGTAATAGCTGAGCACTTGGAAAACAGTGACAGGATCGGACAAAGTCATCATGGATTCACAAAAGGTACATCGTGCTTGACAATCATACTGGAATTTTTTGAGGATGTAACTGGGAAAATAGATAAGGAAGAACCAGTAGATGTGGTGTATTTTGAGTTTCAAGTGGCTTTTGATAAGGTCCCGCATAAGAGATTAGCGTGTAAAGTAAAGCACATGGGATTCGGGGCAAGGTATTGACTTGGATAGAGAACTGGCTGGCGGACAGAAAGCAGCGAGTAGGAATTAATGGTTCTTTTTCTGAGTGGCAGGCAGTGACTAGTGGAAAACCGCAGGGATCGGTCCTTCGACCCCAGCTATTCACAATATACATTAATGATCTAGATAAGGGAACTAGATGTAATATCTCCAAGTTTGCAGATGACACAAAGCTGGGTGGGCGTGTGTGCTGCAAGGAGGATACCGAGAAACTCCAGGATAATTTGGACAGGTTGGGTGATTTGGCAGAAGCGTGGCAGATGCAATATAACGTGTATAAATGCGAGGTTATCCACTTTGATGTCAAAAACAGAAAGGCAGACTATTATCTGAATGGCAATAGGTTGGGAGAAGGGGAAGGGCAACGAGACCTGGGTGTCCTTGTGCACCAGTCGCTGAAGGTAAGCATGCAGATGCAGCAGGCGGTGAAGAATGCAAATGGTATGTTGTCCTTCATAGCGAAAGGGTTTGAGTACAGGAGCAATGATGTCCTGCTGCAGTTGTACAGGGACTTGGTGAGACCACACCTTGAGTACTGTGTACAGTTTTGGTCGCCTTATCTGAGGAAGGATGTTCTTGCCATGGAAGGGGTTCAGTGAAGAATGACAACGCTGATTCCTGGGATGGCAGGAATGACGTATGAGGAGAAATTGGGTCGATTGGGCTTTTACTCGCTGGGGTTTAGAAGAATGAGAGGGGATCTCATCGAAACTTATAAAATTCTGACAGGTCTGGACAAACTAGTTGCAGGTAGAATGTTCCCGATGGTCGGAGAGTCCAGAACCAGGGGTCATAGTCTACGGATAAGGGGTAAGCCATTTTGGACAGAGATGAGGAAGAATTTCCCCACCCAGAGAGTGGAGAACCTGTGGAATTCCCTACCAGAGAAGGCGGTCGAGGCCATGTCCTTAAATATATTCAAGAACGACTTAGATACATTTCTTAGACCTAAAGGTGTCAAGGGATATGGGGAGAAGGAAGGTACGGTGTAGTGAGTTTGGATGATCAGCCATAATATCATCGAATGGTGCAGCAGGCTGGAGGGGCCGACTGGCCTAATACTGATCCTATCTTCTATGTTTCTATGTTTCTATGACACTACTGTAACGTTAATGATGGCGACGCTACTCCAACATTACTGGTGGTGACATTACTCTAACATCACGGCTGGTGACTCTACTCTAACATTACTGGTGGTGACTCTACTCTATCATTGCTGGTGGTGACTCTACTCTAACATTACTGGTGGTGATCCTACTCAACATTACTGGTGGTGACTCAACTCTAACATTACTGGTGGTGACCCTACTTAACATCACTGGTGGTGACTCTACTCAACATTACTGCTGGTCACTCTATGCTAACATTACTGGTGGTGACACTACTCTAACAGTACTGGTGGTGATCCTACTCTACACTTTCTGCTGTTGATCATACCCAACATTACTGGTGCTGACCCGACTCAACATTACTGGTGTCGACTCTACTCTAACATTATGGGTGGTGACCCTAATCAACTTTTCTGGTGGTGACCCTACTCAACATTACTGGTGTTGACTCTACTCTAACATTACTGGTGGTTACCCTAGTCTACCATTACTGGTGGTGACCCTACACAACATTACTGGTGGTGACTCTATGCTAACATTACTGGTGGTGTCTCTACTCTAATATTATGGTGGTGACCCTACTCTAACATTACTGGCGGTGACTCTAAGCTAACATTACTGGTGGTGACCCTACTCTAACATTACTCGTGGTAACCCTACTGTAACATTACTGGTGGTGACCCTATTCTAACATAACTAGTGGTGACCCTACTCTAACATTACTGGTGGTGACTCTACTCTAACATAACTGGTGGTGACCCTACTCTAACATTACTGGTGGTGACTCTACTCTAACATTACTGGTGGTGACTCTACTCTAACATTACTGGTGGTGACTCTGCTCCAACATTACTGGTGGTGATCCTACTCTAACATTACTGGTGGTGACTGTTTTCTAACATTACTGGTGGTGACTCTACGCTATCATTACTGGTGGTGACTCTACTCTATCATTACTGGTGGTGAATCTGCTCTAACATTACTGGTGGTGATCCTACTCTAACATTACTGGTGGTGACTGTTTTCTAACATTACTGGTGATGACTCTACGCTTTCATTACTGGTGGTGACTCTACTCTATCATTACTGGTGGTGACCCTACTCAACATTACTGGTTGAGACTCTCCTCTAACGTTACTGGGGCTGACTCTATTCTTTCATTACTGGTGGTGATTCTTCTAACATTACTGGTGTTGACTCTAGTCTAACATTGCTGCTGGTGACCGTACTCTAACATTATTGGTGGTGACTCTACGCTAACATTGCTGGTGGTGATTCTACGCTAACATTGCTGGTGGTGACTCTACTCTAACATTACTGGTGGTGATTTACTCTAACATCATTGCTGGTGACTCTACTCTAACATTACTGATGGTGATTCTATGCTAACATTACTGGTGTTGATTCTACTCTATCATTACTGGTGGTGACCCTACTCAACATTACTGGTGGAGACTCTACTCTAACGTTATTGGGTCTGACTCTACTCTTTCATTACTTGTGGTGACTCTATTAACATTACTGGTGTTGACTCTAGTCTAACATTGCTGCTGGTGATCCTACTCTAACATTATTGGTGGTGACTCTACTCTAACATAACTGGTGTTGACCCTACTCTAACATTACTGGTGGTGACCCTACAGTATCATTACTGGTGCTGACCCTGCTTTAACATTACTGGTGGTGACTCTCCTTTAACATTACTGGTGGTGACTCTACTCTAACATTACTGGTGGTGACTCTAAGCTAACATTACTGGTGGTGAATCTGCTCTAACATTACTGGTGGTGACCCTACTCTAACATTACTGGTGGTGAATCTGCTCTAACATTACTGGTGGTGACTCTACTCTAACATTACTGGTGGTGACTCTACTCTAACATTACTGGTGGTGACTCTAAGCTAACATTACTGGTGGTGAATCTGCTATAACATTACTGGTGGTGACCCTACTCTAACATTTCTCGTGGTAACCCTACTGTAACATTACTGGTGGTGATCCTACTCTAACATTATTGGTGGTGACTCTACTCTAACATAACTGGTGGTGAACCTACTCTAACATTACTGGTGGTGGCCCTACAGTATCATTACTGGTGGTGACCCTGCTTTAACATTACTGGTGGTGACTCTCCTTTAACATTACTGGTGGAGACTCTACTCTAACATTACTGGTGGAGACTCTACTCTACCGTTACTGGTTGTGACACTACTAAAACATTACTGGTGGTGAATCGCCTTTAACATTTCTAATGTTGACTCTACTCTACCATTACTGGTGGTGACCCTATACTAACATTACTGGTGTTGACTCTACTGTCATATTAATGTTGGTGATCCTAATTTAACATTACTGGTGGTGATCCTGCTGTAAAATTACTGGTGGTGATCCTGCTGTAACATTACTTGTAGAGACTCTAGTTCATATTACTGGTGGTGAATCTACAATAACATTACTGGTGATGACTCTACTGTAACGTTACTGGTGTTGACACTATTCTATCATTACTGGTGGTGACCCGACTTTAACATTACTGGTGGTGAATCTACTCTAACATTAATGTTGGTGACTCTACTCTAACTTTACTGGTGTTGACTATTTATAACGTTACTGTTGGTGACTCTACTCTAACATTAGAGGTGTTGACTCTACCCTAACGTTACAGGTGGTGACTCTTCACTATCACTGGTGGTGACTCTGCACTAACATCACTGGTGGGGACCCTACTCCATCATTACTGGTGTTGAATCTACTCTAACATTACTTGTGGGGAATCTACTCTAACGTTACAGGTGGTGCCCCTACTCTAAAATTACTGGTGGAGATTCTACTCTAACATTACTGGGGGTGAATCTACTCTATCATTACTGGTGGTGACCCTACTATAACATAATAACATAAGAACATAAGAAATAGGATAAGGAGTAGGCCAATCAGCCCCCCAACTCCACCACTCAATAAGACCATGGCCGATCAGATCCTAACCTCAAATCTACTTTCACTCTACATCGCTCCTGAACCCATGTGATCTCCTGGTAGAGGCGAAAAACCAGATAAAAAACCCAATGGCCAATTTGGGGAAAGAAAATCTGGGAAATTCCTCTCCGACCCATCTAGGTGATCGAAATTCGTCCAGGAGATCACTGTCCCTATATTTTCTGCAGTATTTACCTTCTGTAAAAGTTGATCTCCAACCCAGCCAGGAACAGGAATAGAACCATCTCCTGAAATCTTACACGTAATTAGAGCACAAGAAGTAGGAGCAGAACAAGGCTACATGGCCCCTGGGCCTGCTCCGTTACCCACAGGGTCGTGACCGTTCTGAACATAGACTCATGTCCAATTTCCTGCCCGCTCCCCGTTACCCCTAATTTCATTTACTTCTAAGAAACTGTCTATTTCTGTTTTAAATTTATTTAACGATGTTGCTTCCACAGCTTTCTAGGGCAGCAAATTCCACAGACCTACTACCCTCTGAGTGAAGAAGTTTCTCTTCATCTCAGATTTGAAAGAGCAGCCCCTTATTCTAAGATTATGCCACCTAGTTCTAGTTTCACCCATCATTGGGAACATCCTCACCACATCCACCAGATCAAACCCCTTCACAATCTTATATGTTACAATAAGGTCGCCTCTCATTCTTCTGAACTCCAATGAGTAGAGTCCCAATCTACTCAACCTCTCCTCAGATGTCCACCCCATCATCCCCGGGATTAACCGAGTGAACCTTCTTTGTACTGACTCGAGAGCAAGTGTGTCTTTTCTTAAGTATGGACACCAAAACTGTATGCAGTATTCCAGGTGCGTTCTCACCAATACCTTGTACAACTGCAACAATAACTCCCTGTTTCTCCATTCTATCCCCCTAGCAATCAAAGCCATCATTCCATTGGCCTTCTTGATCACTTGCTGCACCTGCATACTAACTTTGAGTTTCGTGCACCAGGACCCCCAGATCACGTTGTACGACAGTACTTTCCAGGTTCTTGCCATTAAGATAATAACTTGCTCTATGATTTTTCCTGCAAAATTGCATAACCTCACACATTCCAGTATTGTATTCCATCTGCCAAATCTCTGCCAACTTACTTAGCTTGTCTATGTCCCTTTGCAGGTTTTTTATGTCCACCTCACTCATTACTTTCCTTCCCATCTTTGTATCATCTGCAAACTTTGATATGGTACACTCGGTCCCCTCCTCCAAATCATTAATGTAGATTGAAAAGAGTTGGGGATCCAGCACTGACCCCTGCGGAACAACTCTAGTTACTGATTGCCAGTCTGAGAGCGAACCATTTATCCCAACTCTCTGCTTTCTGTTAGATAGCCAATCCTCCACCCATGCCAGAATATTACCCCCAGTCCCATGATTTTATATCTTGAGCAACAATCTTGTGTGGCACCTTGTCAAATGCCTTTTGGAAGTCTACATACACTACGTCCACTGCTCACCCTTTATCCACCCTGTATGTTACTTCCTCAAAGAACTCAAGCAAATTTGTTAAACATGACTTTCCCTTCATAAAACCATGCTGAATTTTTCCTGTTAAATTATGTTAATCCAAATGTCCGTTTACTGTCTCCTTAATAATGGACTCTAAAATTTTACTAACCACAGATTTTAGGCTAACAGGTCGATAGTTTCCAGCCTTCTGCCTACTACCCTTTTTAAATAAGTGTGTTACATTAGCAGTTTTCCAATCTGCTGGGACCTTTGCTGAGTCCAGGGAGTTTTGGAACATTATTACCAATGCATCCACAATCCCTACCGCCACACCCCTCAAGACCCTAGGATGTAAGCCATCAGGTCCAGGGGATTTATCCACCTTGAGTCCCATTATTTTAACAAGTACCACTTCCTTAGTGATTTTAATCGTATTTAGCTCCTCCCCCGCTAGAGCGCCCTGTTTGTCCAGTGTTGGGATATTCTTAGTTTCCTCTACCGTAAAGACTGATACAAAATAATTGTTCAGCGTTTTTGCCATCTCTATGTTTCCTACCATTAACTTCCCGGTCTCATTCTCTAAGGGACCAACATTTACTTTAGCCACGCTTTTTTATTTTTATATAACTATAGAAAATGTTGCTACCTGTTTTTATATTTTTTGCTAATTTACTTTTATAATCTATCATCCCTTTCCTAATCAATCTTCTAGTTATTTTTTGCTGTCTTTTAAAGACTTCCCAATCTTCTATCTTCCCACTAGACTTGGCTACCTTATATGCCCTTGTTTTTAGTCGGATACTAAACTTAATTACTTTACTTAGCCACGGATGGCAATCTTTTCTTTTACACCATTTTTTCCTCATTGGAATATATATTTTCTGGAAGTTGTAAAATAAATTCTTAAATGTACACCACTGATCATGTACCGTCTTACCCTTTAATCTATTTTCCAATCCACTCTAATCAATTCCGCTCTCATACCTTCATAGGCTCCTTAATTCAAGCTCAGCACACTTGTTTAAGATCCAACCTTCTCACCCTCTAATTGAATATGGAATTCAACCATTTTATGGTCACTCACTCCAAGGGGATACTTTACTAGGACATTTTTAATTAATTCTGTCTCATTACACAGGACCAAATCTAAGTTTGCTTGCCCCCTCGTCGGTGCAGTTACATACTGCTCAAGAAATTCATCCCTAATACACTCAATGAACTCATCCTCAAGACTGCCCTGCCCAATTTGATTTGTCCAGTTAATATGTTAGTTAAAATCCTCCATAATTATAGCTGTTCCCTTATTACAAGCCTCAACTATTTCCTGATTAATACTCCGTCCAACAGAGCTGCAACTGTTCGGAGGCCTATATACTATGCCCACTAGTTTTTTTCCCCCTTATTATTCTTTATCTCCACCCAAACTGTTTCACTATTCTGATCCTTTGACCCAATATTATTTCTCTGTATTACAGTGATTCCTTCCTTTATTAACATAGCCACCCCACCTCCCCTTCCTTCCGGCCTGTCCTTCCTGATTGTTAAATAACCTGGTATATCTAATTCCCAGTCATGGTCACCCTGCAGCCATGTTTCTGTAATGGCCACAAGATCATACCCATATGAAGTTATTTATGCTGTTAACTCGTCCATTTTGTTATGAATGCTACGTGCATTCAGATAAAGAACTTTCAAATATGTATTGTGACACTTAGTTCCTGCTTTTTCCCCTTTTACTTTTTTACCTTTAACTCCATACCTTCTGTCCGTACCTGACACACTCTGTTTTTTAATTCCCCCACTGCTACCTAAGTCTATGACCTTCTCCGTTCTCATTTTTATTGTTTGCTCTCTAGAAACCTCCCACCCACTAATTAGTTTAAAGCCCTCTCTACAGCCCTAGTTATATGATTCGCCAGGATTCTAGTCCCAGCACTGGCCAAGTGATGTCTGTCCCAACGGAACAGCTCCCTCTTTTCCCAGTACTGGTGCCACTGTCACAAGAAGCAAAACCCATTTTTCACCCACCAGACTTGGAGCCATGCATTTAACTCTCTAATTTTATTTAACATAGCCAAATTCGCTCGTGGCTCAGGTAATTTATTACCCTTGAGGTCCTGCTTTTTAATTTTGACCCCTAGCTGTTCATACTCCTTTAACATAACCTTCTTCCTTGTCCTATCTACGTCATTTGTACCAACATGGACGACGACAACTGGATACTCCCCCTCCCACTCCAAGTTTCTTTACAGCCCAGAAGAGATGTCCTTAACCTTGGCACCAGGCAGTCAACACAGCCTTCAGGACTCCCGCTCTCGACTGCAGAGAACCCTATCTACCCCCTAATGATATTATCCCCTACCACTACAACATTTCTTTTTACTCCACTGCAATGCTACTTTGAATTGCATATGGCTATTACATTGCTAAGTGATATTCCATTGCAATGTTCTATTGTATCACAACTAGCTAATATGCTGTTAAGTGATATTTCATTGCCATGTTCTAATGCTTTGCAAATGAATATTACATTGCCATATGAAATTCCATTGCAATGTGCTTTTGCATTGCTAATGATTATTATATTGTAAAGCGATATTCCATAGAATGAGCTAATGTGTTGCAAATGACTGTCATATTGGAAAGTGATATTCCATTGCAATGTTGTATTGCATTGCAAATGGCTATTATATTTGAAAGTGATATTCCATTGCAATACTCTATTGCATTGCAAAGGACTGCTTTATTTTAAAGTAATTTTCCATTGAAATGTTCTATTGCATTGCAAATAAGTATTATATTGCAATGCGAAATTCCATGGAAATCTTCTATTGCATTGAAAATGACGATTATATTGCAATGTGATATTCTATTGCAATGTTAAATTGAATTCCAAATGACTGTTATACTGCAAAGTGATATTCCATTGCAATGTGCTTTGCATTGTAAGTGACTAATAAATAGCTAAGTTATTTACCATTGCAATGTTCAATGGCAGTGGAACAGACTACTTGGCTATTATGTGATATTTCACTGCAATGTTCTAATGCATTGCAAATGAGTATTACTATGCAAACTGACATTACATTGCATGTGTTGTTGCATAGCAAATGACGATAATACTGCAAAGTGATATCGCCTTGAAATTTGCTATTGCATTGCAAATGACAATTATATTGGAAAATTAAATTCCATTCCAATGTTCAATTGCACTGCAAATGACTATCATATTGCAAAGTGATATTCCAATGCAATGTTCTATTGCATTGCAAATGACTATTATATTGCAAACTGAAATGTTCTATCGCATTGCAAATGATGATTATGTTGCAGGGATGTTCAATTGAAATGTTCTATTACATTGCCAATGACTATTATAAGGCAAAGTGATATTCCATTGCAATGTTGTATCGCATTGCAAATGAAGGTCACATTGCAAAACGATGTTCCATTGCAAAGTGCTATTGCATTGCAAATGACTATTATATTGCAAATTTATATTCAATTGAAATCTTCCAATGCATTACAAATGACTGTTATATTTTAAAGCAATATTCCAATGCCAGGTGACATTTCATTTTAAATGAATATTAGATTGCAAACTGATAGTCCATTGCAATGTTCTATCGCATTGCCAATGACGATTATATTGCATTGGTGTTCATTTGCAATATTCTGTTGCATTACAAATTACTATTATAATGCAAAGTGAAATTCCATTACTAAATGCAATTGCATTTCAAGTGAATTTTATATTACAACGTGATATTAGATTGCAATATTCCATTGCATTACAAATGACTATTATATTCTTAAGTGATATTCCATTGTATTGTGCTATAGCATTGCAAATGTCTATTATATTGCAAAGTGATATTCAATTGCAATATTGTATGCATTGCAAATGAAGAATGTATTGCAAAGTGTTATTCCATTGCAATGTTCTTTTGCATTACAAATTACTGCTATATTCTTACGTGATATTCCATGCAATGCGCTATTGCATTGCAAATGTCTACTATATTCTAAAGTAATATTCCATTGCAATGTTCGATTGCTTTGCAAATGACTATTTTAATGCAAAGCAATATTTTTTGCAATATTCTATTGCATTACAAGTGAATACTATGCTGTTAATTGATAATTCATTGGAATGTACTATTGCATTGCAAATGGCTTACATTGCAAACTGAAATTCCATTGAAATGTGCTCTTGCTTTGCGAATGATTATGACACTTCAAAGTGATATTCCATGCCAAATGGAAACAGACATTGCGGATAGAGGATCACTTCCGCAACAACTCGGACCCCCAGCGCATGTGGCAAGGCATCCAGTCGATCACTGACTACAAGGGCAAAAAAACCAGTCCCCCGGTCAGCGACGCCTCCCTTCCGGAGGAGCTTAACAACTTCTACGCTCGCTTCGACAGGGACAACATGGAGCCGGCTACCAAAGCCTTGCCACCCCCGGAAGATCAGGTGCTCACTCTGTCGACCTCCAACGTAAGGGGCGCTCTACGCAGAGTGAACACATGAAAGGCTACTGGACCAGATAGCATCCCTGGACGGGTACTCAAGGAATGTGCTGATCAGCTGGCTGATGTCTTCACCGCCATCTTCAACCTGTCATTGGCCCAGGCAGTAGTCCCTACATGCTTCAAGACTGCCACCATCATTCCTGTGCCTAAACAAGCGGCTGTGACGTGTCTGAACGACTATCGACCTGTCGCACTCACACCCATCATAATGAAGTGTTTCGAGAGACTGGTCTTAGCCCACATCAAAGCCAGTGTTCCTGCCTCCCTTGACCAACACCAGTTTGCCTATCGGGCAAACAGATCAACGGAGGATGCAATCACAACTGCTCTACACTCGGCACTGAATCACCTAGATGGTAAGGAGACCTACATCAGAATGTTGTTTATAGACTGCAGCTCAGCATTCAACACTATCGTCCCCAACAAGCTGGCCACCAAACTCCAAACTCTTGGCCTGAACACTTCCCTCTGCAACTGGACCCTTGACTTCCTAACAAACAGACCCCAGTCTGTCAAATTAGGTAACCACACCTCCCCCCCCGACCCTGAACACGGGGGCCCCACAAGGATGTGTGCTGAGCCCCCTCCTTTACTCCCTCTTCACCCACGACTGTGTGGCTGTTAATGGTTCCAACACCATCATCAAGTTCGCAGATGACACCACGGTAGTAGGCCAGATCGCCAACAACGATGAGTCAGCCTACAGGGAGGAGGTCCAGCATCTCGTGAAGTGGTGCGCCGACAACAACCTGGCCCTTCACACCATGAAAACAAAGGAAATAATCGTGGACTTCAGGAAGTCCAAAGGCGGAAGTCACATCCCCATCCACATCAATGGGGTGGAGGTGGAAAGGGTGGCCAGCTTTAAGTTCCTCGGAGTCCACATCACGGAAGACCTCTCCTGGTCCCTCAACAACTCCTCTCTGGTGAAGAAGGCCCAGCAGCGCCTATATTTCTTGAGGAGGCTGAAGGGATGTAATCTGTCACCCCCGATCCTCTCTAACTTCTACCGCTGCACTATAGAGAACATCCTGACAAACTGTATCACGGTATGGTACAGCAGCTGTAGCTCCCATGACCGGAAAGCCCTGCAGCGGGTAGTCAAAACTGCCCAACGCATCACCGGCACCCGGCTACTGACCATAGAACATATATATCAGAAACGCTGCCTACGGAGGGCACGGTCCATCATCAAAGACCCTACCCACCCCAGCCACAGTCTGTTCGCCCTCCTACCATCTGGAAGAAGCTACAGATGCATTCACACCCATACGACCAGATTTAGGAACAGCTTCTTTCCCAGGGCTGTCATCCTACTGAACTCCACAAATAAACACTAAAGCCTGCATATCTGCCACTGCACTTTATTATGGTCATATTTATGCTAATATATATGTACAAATGTATGTTGAAATGTTGAAGTGTCCTAATCCAAATTGTACACTCTCAGGAGCCGCAAGCCTACATTTCGTTGTACTGCACTTGTGCACGAACAATGACAATAAAAGTTGATTTGATTTGATTTGATTTGATTTAAAATGAGGCAATGGATTGCAAATGACTATCATATTGCAAAGTGATATCACATTGCAACGTTCTATTGCTTTGCAAATGACGATTACATTGCAGTGATATTCCATTGCAATATTCTGTTGCATTGCAAATTACTATTATAATGATAAGTGAAATTCCATGACTAAATGCAATTGCATTTCAAGTGAATTTTATATCACAACATGATATTAGATTGCCATCTTCTATAACGCTTAATTTGGAAATCGATATTCCATTGCAATTTGCTTTTGCATTGTAAATGACTATTACATTGCTTAGTGATATTCCACTGCAATAATCTATTGCATTACAAATGACTACTATGTTGTTAATTGATAATTAATTGCAGTTTACTAATGCATTGCAAATTATCTATGTGGTGTATGTGCCTTTAAGAGCCCCAGGTGTGCATAATGCCGGTAATTGCCACTTGGGCTATATAAGCCTGTGTATATCCTTTAGAACCCCCTGCCAGACTTTGCTTAGTAAATAACCTATGAACCAACTCTTGTCTTCAGTGTCTTTATCAACACACGGACACTACAGTGGCGACGAAGTGGAAACAGACTTATCTGTAATTCGGCATCACCTCAAGGACATCGATTCCTCGGGCGTCCAGAAGGCTCAAGGAAGTGAGAGAAACTGTGGTTTCACCAGCTGGCCAAGCTGGTGGCAGGTACTGCGCTAATCCTTCCTGGGCGTCAGGCTGGGGCTCCAGTGGCTGGCTCTACAGCTGAGACAGGCAGCGACATCGGAGGCAAGCAATAACGGACTGGGAGGGAGCACTCGGGAGACGGCCGGCGCAGCAAGCAGGTCAGCGTTCAGACCTTTTGCGGGAACGAGTCTCCAACAGTGAATAAACGGACACTGCAGTAAAAACAGCGTTGTTATCGGCAGCAGCGGCGGGAAAGCGCGGGAAGCGCCATATCTTTGCTACAGAAAAAAAAAGCGCGGGAAGCACCATATCTTTTCTGAAATGCCTAAATCTGGTAATATTGATGCTTTTGATAGCGAAATAGAGGATTGGACCACATATGTGGAAAGAGTAGAGGTATATTGCACTGCAAATGGAATAGAAGATTAAAAAAAAAGCTTCAGTACTTCTGAACTTAATGGGCGCAAAGACATACGTGCTGTTATGAAACTTAATCACTCCAGCCAAACCAAAGGACAAGAATTTTAAAGAAATTGTTGATACCCTGCAGGAGCACTTAAACCCAACACCGCTGCTAATAGCGGAACGATTCAAGTTCTTCAAGAGAAATCAACACAAGAATGAAAGTAACGCTGATTACCGAACCGAATTAAGAAAGCTATCAAAGTACTGCCAATTTGGGGCAGGACTATCAGATTATCTTCGAGACAAATTCGTTTGCAATCTCTTAAGTGAAGGAACACAAAAAAGACTGCTTTCTGAAAAAGACTTAACATTGGACAAAGCTTTCAGTATGGCTGTATCATACGAAGCAGCAGCAAAAGGAGCTGCAGAGATACAACAAGAGACACAGGACTTCGGCACCCATGAAATGACACATGGGTTCGGAAGATGTTATCGCTGCGGCAGATCCACCCATAACCAGAGGGACTGCTGGTTCAAGGACAAAGCATGCAGGCAATGCGGGAAGATTGGACACATTGCACGGGTATGCCAAACTGGACAAAATAAATCCACTGACAGAAAACAAAAAATCAATAAAGAAAAGTACAGGAAGGTACAAATGATGACGGACAGTAGCTCCGAAGACCAGAAGAGCGATAGTGACTTCAAAAACAAGAGACTAAGCTGTCTCAAATTACATAATGTACTTGCCAACGAGGATTACCAAACCATTTGGGTTACCCTCACAATAGCGGGGTCCCCAGTTGAAATGGAGCTAGATACAGGGTCAGCTCTAACCGTAATAAATCGACGAGATTACGAGAGGCTATTTTCGCATATACCTCTAAAAGGCACATCCTTTAAATTAAAAACATATACGGGGCAGAAAGTATACCCCAAAGGAAAAATAAGGGTGCCTGTTGAATACAACGGCAAAGAAATACAAAAGTTGTATTTATACATTCTACAAGATGGTGGTCCACCGTTGTTGGGACGTGAATGGATCAGGAAGATACGTTTAGACTGGCACTCCATTCAGGCACTGATGGTGACCAGTAAGGAAAAAAACAATGATGACATCATACCTGAACGATTAAAAGACATCTTGGCCAACGCCAAAGAATTGTTTCAAGAGAAACTAGCATTGAATAATGATAAATCTGAAGAACAGAGAAAAATTCGCATCTGTGGAGACTTCAAGGTGACTGTAAACCCGATCCTTCACACAGTACAGTATCCTCTTCCGAGGATAGAAGATATTTTCACCTCACTATCCGGAGGGAAACGTTTCACCAAAATTGACTTGGCACAGCCATATCTGCAGATGGAAGTTGAGGACGACTCTAAAAAGTATCTCACAATAAACACACACAAAGGCCTGTACCAGTACAATCGACTGGTTTTTGGAGTAGCATCAGCTCCAGCTATCTGGCAAAGAGCTATGGAGCAAGTCCTGCAAGGCATTCCGGGGGCTCAATGCTACCTAGACGACATCCTTATAACAGGTGAAAATGACAACGAGCACCTTGCCAATTTGGAGCAGGTGCTCACTAGGCTGAAAGAACGGGGCCTACGAGCAAATCGCCCCAAGTGCGAATTTTTCCAAAATCAGATATCATATTGTGGCCAAATAATTAATAATGAAGGGTTGCATAAGTCACCTGAAAAAATTGAAGCAGTTATAAAAGCCCCAGCACCTGAAAATGTTTCACAATTAAGGTCATTCCTGGGATTAATAAATTACTATCATAAATTTTTACCGAACTTACCAACTCTTCTACACCCTCTTAATGAACTTCTACAGATAGGAGTGATTTGGAAATGGAACGAAGACTGTAAACGTGCCTTCCATAAATGCAAAGACTTAATCATATCCGAAGAAGTTTTTGCTCGTTACAACCCATCACTACCAATCAGACTGGCGTGCGATGCATCCCCTTACGGCATAGGAGCAGTACAATCCCATAAATTCCCTGTTGGCTCAGAACGGCCGATAGCTTTTGCGTCATGCTCATTAAACTCAGCTGAGCATAACTATGCCCAAATAGACAGGGAAGCACTCAGCCTGGTATGGGGAGTGAAGAAATTCAACCATTACCTACACACACAAAAATTTAACTTGTTGACTGACCATCAACCCCTCATCTCCATATTCAACCCTAAAAAAGGTGTTCCCATTATGACAGCACAAAGGCTACAGAGGTGGTCCCTTTTTCTAGGGGCACACCAATACAACATTGAATACAAAGGATCAAAACAGCATGGGAATGCTGACGGTTTATCGCACCTACCATTGCCAATGATAGAAGAGGCACCTACAGTAGACCCAGTAGAGATATTCCACTCTACCATAGTGGAATGTCTACCAGTGACAAATTCTGCCAATGAAAGGGAGACAAGAAATGACCCGACTCTCTCACGGGACTATGATTTAACAGTGAAGGGATGGCCAGCACATGGCGAACCACTGTTGCCAGCATTCTCGCAAAGAAGAGAACAGCTGTCAGTGTGCCGAGGAACCTTGATGTGTGGATCCAGAGTGGTGATTCCACCCAAACTCCAGGATAAAGTGCTAAAGGAGCTTCACGAGGGGCATCTGGGGGGAGTGAAAATGAAGAACCTAGCTAGGGCGTTTGTATGGTGGCCAGGTATCGATGGAGACATCGAAGACATGACCAGGAGCTGCCTAGGATGCCAGAAGGTCCAAAACGCTCCACCACAGGCCCCTCTACATCCATGGGAGTGGCCCTCATCTCCCTGGCAAAGGGTGCACATCGACTTTGCAGGTCCATTTATGGACACAATGTTCTTAATCGCGGTTGATGCACACTCCAAGTGGCCAGAGGTAATAAAGATGTCCTCCACCACCACAGAAAAAACCATCACAGAATTAAGGACCATATTTGCCAGGAATGGGCTGCCAGAACAGATATGTTCTGATAATGGACCGCAATTTGTGTCCGAATAATTCAGAAAGTTCTTAAAAAACAATGAGGTAAAGCACTACACGTCCGCCCCATACCATCCTGCCACCAATGGATTGGCTGAAAGAATTGTCCAGACCTTCAAGAAGGCCATAAAGGCCATGGGTAATGAAGACATAAAACTTCAGCTCAAGGTGGATAACTTCTTATTCGCATACAGGAATGCAACTCATATGGTTACCAATAGAAACCTAAGATGCCGGCTGGATTTGGTCAAGCCCAACATCAGAAGGGACGTGGAGAACCGGCAGTTTCAAGGCATGAATGAAAGGCCAACTAGGGCCTTCCAGATAGGCCAACAGGTTTTGGCCCAGGACTACCGTACCAAGAAATGGCAGCCTGGAACTATCTGCACATGACTAGGACCACTGATGTATACCGTGGACATCAGAGAAAGCATAATAAGGCGCCATGCTGAACAAATCATAAAGTCATCCGAAAAGGGACAACCTACACCACCACGCTATACATCTAATGATGAAGTCGAGATACCCATATCTACCTCCGATCCGGTGATACTGGAACCGATGAACCCGACACTGGCATTGTAGCCGAATCAGCCTTGCCAGAAGAACCTACTACACCACCAGAAACTACTACACCCCCGAGGCGTTATCTGGACCGAGTCAGGAAGCCTCCTGAGAGACTAACTTATAATTAATTAATTACAGCAATGTATATTATTTTGCATATAACATGTAATTAATAATTTCTTAAAATGTGATGTACTGGTTAGCTAAAAGGGGAGGAATTCTGGTGTAGGTGCCTTTAAGAGCCCCAGGTGTGCGTAATGCCGGTAATTGCCACTTGGGCTATATATTGTGTATATCCTTTAGAACCCCCCCCCAGACTTTGCTTAGTAAATACCTATGAACCAACTCCTGTCTTCAGTGTCTTTATCAACACACGGACACTACAATCTACATTGCAAACTGAAATCCCATTGCAAAGTGCTCTTGCATTACAAATGACTATTATATTGCAAGTTGCTATTTCATTGCAATGATCTATTGCATTGCAAATTATGGTCATATTGCAAAGCGATATTCCATTGCAATGTTCTATCGGTTTGGAAATAACTGCTATATTGCGAAGTGATACTCCATTGAAATGTACTATTGCAATACGAATGTCTACAATATTCTTAAGTGATATTCCATTGCAAGGTGCTATTGCATTGCTAATGACTATTACATTGCCAAGTGATATTCCATTGCAATATGCTATTGCATTGCAATTGACGATAAGGTTGCAAAACGATAATCAATTAGAATGAGATAATGCGTTGCAAATGATTATTACATTGCAAAGTGATATTCCATTGCAATGTTTTATTGCTTTCTAAAAGACGAATATATTGAAAAGTGATTTGGCATTGCAATGACGTATTGCACTACAATGACTATTAAATTAAAATGATGTTCCATTGCAATGTGCCATTGCATTGCAAATGACTATTAAATTGCAAAGTGATATTCCTTTGCAATATGCTATTGCATTGCAATTGACGATTATGTTGCAAAATGATAATCCATTAGAATGAGCTAATGCGTTGCAAATGATTATTATATTGCAAAGTGATATTCCATTGCAATGTTCCATTGCTTTGCAAATGACTAATATATTGCAAAGTGATATTCCATTGTAATCTTCTATTGCTTTGTAAATGACTAATATATTGCAAAGTGATATTCCATTGCAATGATCTATTGCATTACAATGACAATTATATTTAAAGTTAAGTTCCATTGCAATGTTACATTGTATTGCAAATGGGTATTATATTGCAATGTGCTGTTCCATTGCAATGTTATTTTGCTTTGTAAATAAGGAATATATTGCAAAGTGATATTTCACTGCAATTATCTATTGTATTACAATTACTATTATATTTAAATTGCTATTTCTCTGCAATGTTCTATTGCATTACAATGACTATTATATTTAAAGCTGTGTTCCATTGCAATGTTCCATTGCATTGCAAATGACTATTTCATTGCAAAGTGATGTTCCATTGCAAAATGCTATTGCATTAGAAATGACTACTAGGCTGTTAATTGATAATTCATTGCAATGAACTAATGCATTGCAAATGACTTTCATTGCAAACTGAAATTGCATTTCAATGTGCTCTTGCAATGCAAATGAATATTATATTGCAGACTGATATTGCATTGCAATTTTCTATTGCATTACAAATTATTACTATACTGGCAGTGCAGCCTTCGGTCGCATGAGGAAGAGAGTGTTTGAAGACCAGCACCTCAAGCCCGACACTAAGCTCACGGTCTACAGGGCAGCAGTGATAGCTGCCCTGCTGTATGCCTCAGAGACATGGACCATGTACAGCAGACACCTCAAAGCATTGGAGAGGTACCATCAATGCTGCCTCCGCAAGATCCTGCAAAACCATTGGCAGGATAGGCGCACCAGCATCAGTGTTCTTGCTCAGGCCAACATCCCCAGCATCGAACTTCTGACCATGCTCAATCAGCTCCGATGGACGTGTCACATTGTCCGCATGCCCGATACGAGACTCCCAAACAAGCACTCTACTTGGAGCTCCGGCACGGCAAGAGAGCTCCAAGTGGGCAGAGGAAATGCTTCAAGGACCTCCTCAAAGCCTCCTTGAAAAAGTGTAACATCCCCACCGACACCTGGGAATCCCTGGCCCAAGACCGCAAAAAGTGCAGGAGAATCATTCGGGAAGGCGCCGAACACCTCCAGTCTCTTCGCCGGGAGCAAGCAGAAGCCAAGCACAAGGAGCGCACATCAACCCAAGCACCCCACCCACCCACCCCTGCAACCACCGTCTGCCCCACCTGTGACAGAGACTGTAGGTCCCGCATTGGACTCATCAGTCACCTGAGAGCTCATTTGTAATGTGGAAGCAAATCATCCTCAGTTCCGAGGGACTGCCTAAGAAGAAGAGATACTGTTAAGTGATATTCCATTGCAATAATCTATTGCATTTCATATTATTATTACAGTGGAAAGAGAAATTCCGTTGCAATGTTCTCCTACTTTTCAAATGACAGTTCTATTGCAAAGTGATATTCCATTGACATGTTCTATTGCTTTGGATATGCCGATTCTTTTGCAAAGTTATATTCCATTGCAATGATCAATTACATTGCAAATGAAGAATACATTGCAAAGTGATATTTTATTTAAATGTCCTATTACATTACAAATGACTACTATATCCTTAATTGATATTCCATTGCAATATGTTATTGCATTTCAAATGATTATTAAATTGCATAGAGATATTCCATTGCAATATTCGTTTGCTTTGCAAATGAAAACTATATTGCAAAGTGATATTCAATTGCAATGTTCTTTTGCTTTGCAAAGGACGAATATATTGCAAAGGGATATTCCATTGCAATTTTCTATTGCATTACAAATGACTGCTATATTCATAAGTGATATTCCACTGCAATGTGCTATTGCATTGCAAATGTCTGTTATATTACAAAGTGATATTCCATTACAATGTTCTATTGCGTTGCAAATGACGATTTTTATTGCAGTGATATTCCTTTGTAATATTCTATTGCATTGCATAATACTATTATATTAAAAAGTGATATTCCATTGCAATTTTATATTGCATTGCAAATAACGCTTATTTTGCAAATCGATATTCCATTGCAATCTGTTATTGCATGGCAAGTGACTATTACATTCCTCATTGATATTCCATTGCAATGACAGCTATGGTGTTAATTGATAATTAACTGCAATGTACCAATGCATTGCAAATGACTTACATTGCAAACTGAAATGCCATTGCAAAGTGTTCTTGCATTGCAAATGACTATTATATTTCAAATTGATATTACATTGCAATGTTTTACTTCTTTGCAAATAACTATTATATTGTAAAGTAATATTCCATTGCAATGTTATATTGCATTGCAGTAACGCTTATTTTGCAAATCGATCTTCCATTGCAATTTGCTATTGTACTGCAAGTGACTATTACATTGCTTAGTGATATTCCATTGCAATGATCTATTGCATTAGAAATTACAAATATGCTGTTAATTGATAATTATTTGCAATGTGCTAATGCATTGCAAATTACTTACTTTGCAAACTGAAATTCCATTGCAATGTGCTCTTGCATTGCAAATGCCTATTATATTGCAAAGTGATATTCCATTGCAATGTTGTATTGCATTGCAAATGGCGGTCATATTGCAAACAGATATTCCATTGCAACAATCTATGGCATTGGAAATAATTTTTATGTTGCATAGCGATATTCCATTGCAATATGCTATTGCAGTACAAATGACAATATTGCAAAGTTATATCCCATTGCATTATGCTATTGCATTGCAATAGACTATTATGTTGCAAACCGATAATCCATTAGAATGACCTAATGCGTTGCAAATGATTATTATATTGCAATGTGATATTCCATTGCAATATTCTATTGCTTTGCAAGTGGTGATTCTATTGCAAAGTGATATTCCATTGCAATGTTCTATTGAATTGGATATGACGATTCTATTACAAAGTTATATTCCATTGCAATGTTCGATTGCAGTAAAAATGAAGAATACATTGAAAAGTGATACATAATCACAATGTCCTATTAAATTACAAATGACTACAGTATGCTTCATTTATATTCAATTGCGATGTGCTGTTGCATTGCAAATGACTATTGAATTGCAAAGTGATAGTCCATTGCAATGTTCTATTGCATTGCAAATTAAGAATATATTGTGAAGTGATATTCCTTTGCAATGTTTATACACACTTCAGTGTACTTCACTCCGTGTCCAACACTCTGAGAACTCCCCTGTTGTGTCAGCTCACTGTGTTTATAAACACATCAGTGTAATTCACTCCGTGTCCAACACTGTGAGCTCTCTCCTAGTGTGTCAGCTCACTGTGTTTATAAACACTTCAGTGTATTTCACTCCATGTCCAACACTGTGAGCACTCCCCTGGTGTGTCAGCTCACTGTGTTTATAAACACTTCAGTGTAATTCTCATCTTGTCCAACAGTGTGAGCTCTCCCCTGGTGTGTCAGCTCAATGTGTTTATAAACGCTTCCGTGTAATTCATTCCGTGTCCAACACTGTGAGAACTCCCCTGGTATGTCAGCTCACTGTGTTTTTAAATACTTCAGTGTAATTCACTCCGTGTCCAACACTGTGAGCTCTCCCCTAGTGTGTCAGCTCACGGTGTATATAAACATTTCAGTGTAATTCACTCCCTGTCCAACACTGTAAGCTCTCCCCTGGTGTGTCAGCTCACTGTGTTTATAAACACTTCAGTGAAATTCACACCGCGTCCAACAGTGTGAGCTCTCGCCTGGTGTGTCAGTTCGCTGTGTTTATAATCATTTCAGCGTAATTCAATCCGGGTCCAACACTGCGAGCTCTCCCCTGGTGTGTCAGCTCTCTGTGTTTATAAACACTTCAGTGTAATTCACTCCGTGTCCATCAGTGTGATCTCTCCCCTGGTGTGTCACGTTTCTGTGTTTATAAACGATTCAGTGTAAGTCACTCCATGTTCAACACCGTGATCTCTCCCCTGGTGTGTCAGCTCACTGTGTTTATAAACACTTCAGAGTAATTCACTCCATGTCCGACACTTTGAGCTCTCCCCTGGTGTGTAAGCTCACTGTGATAATATACACGTCAGTTTAATTCACACCGTGTCCGACACTGTGAGTGCTCCTCTGGTGTGTCAGCTCACTGTGTTTATAAACACTTCAGTGTCATTCACCCCGTGTCCAGCACTGTGAGCTCTCCCCTGGTGTGTCAGCTCAATGTCTGTATAAACAATTCAGTGTAATTCACTCCGTGTCCAACACTGTGAGCTCTTCGCTGGTTTGTAAGATCACTGTGTTTATACACACTTCAGTGTACTTCATTCCGTGTCCAACACTCTGAGCACTCCCCTGGTGTTTCAGCTCACTGTGTGTATAAACACTACAGTGTATTTCACTCCGTGTCCAACACTGTGAGCTCTCCCCTGGTGTGTCAGCTCACTGTGTTTATAAACACTTCAGTGTAATTCACTCCGTGTCCAACACTGTGAGCTCTCCCCTGGTGTGTCAGCTCACTGTGTTTATAAACACTTCAGTGTATTTCATTCCGTGTCCAACACTGTGAGCTCTCCCCTGGTTTGTCAGATCGCTGTGTTTATACACACTTCAGTGTACTTCACTCCATGTCCAACACTCTGAGCACTCCCCTGTTGTGTCAGCTCACTCTGTTTATAAACACATGAGTGTAATACACTCCGTGTCCAACACTGTGAGTCTCTCCTAGTGTTTCAGCTCACTGTGTTTATAAACACTCCAGTGTATTTCACTCCATGTCCAATACTGTGAGCTCTCTCCTGGTGTGTCAGCTCACTGTGTTTATAAACACTTCAGTGTAATTCACTCCGTGTCCAATGATGTGAGCTCTCCCCTGGTGTGTCAGCTCACTGTGTTTATAAACACTTCACTGTAATTCTCACCGTGTCCAACAGTGTGAGCTCTCCACTGGTGTGTCAGCTCACGGTGTTTATAAACATTTCAGTGTAATTCACTCCGTGTCCAACACTGTGAGCTCTCCCCTGGTGTGTCAGCTCACTGTGTTTATAAACACTTCAGTGTAAGTCACTCCATGTCCAACACTGTGATCTCTCCCCTGGTGTGTCAGCTCACTGTGTTTATAAACATTTCAGAGTAATTCACTCCATGTCCGACACATTCAGCTCTCCACTGGTGTGTAAGCTCACTGTGATAATATACACGTCAGTTTAATTCACACCGTGTCCGACACTGTGAGTGCTCCCCTGGCGCGTCAGCTCACTGTGTTTATAAACACTTCAGTGTCATTCACTCCGTGTCCAGCACTGTGAGCTCTTCGCTGGATTGCCAGATCACTGTGTTTATACACACTTCAGTGTACTTCACTCCGTGTCCAACACTCTGAGCACTCCTCTGGTGTGTCAGCTCACTGTGTGTATAAACACGTCAGAGTAATTCACTCCGTGTCCAACACTGTGAGCTCTCCCCTGGTGTGTCAGCTCACTGTGTTTATAAACACTACAGTGTATTTCACTCGGTGTCCAACACTGTGAGCTCTCCCCTGGTGTGTCAGCTCACTGTGTTTATAAACACTTCAGTGTAATTCACTCCGTGTCCAACACTTTGAGCTCTCCCCTGGTGTGTCAGCTCACTGTGTTTATAAACACCTCAGTGTAATTCACTCCCTGCCCAACAGTGTGAACTCTCCCCTGGTGTGTCAGCTCACTGTGTTTATAAACACTTCAGTGTAATTCTCACCGTGTCCAACAGTGTGAGCTCTCCCCTGGTGTGCCAGCTCACTGTGTTTATAAACGCTTCCGTGTAATTCATTCCTTGTCCAACACTGTGAGCTCTCCCCTGGTATGTCAGCTCACTGTGTTTTTAAACACTTCAGTGTAATTCACTCCATGTCCAACATTGTGAGCTCTCCCCTGGTGTGTCAGCTCACGGTATTTATAAACATTTCAGTGTAGTTCACTCCGTGTCCAACATTGTGAGCTCTCCCCTGGTGTGTCAGCTCAAAGTGCTTATAAACGCTTCCGTGTAATTCATTCCGTGTCCAACACTGTGAGCTCTCCCCTGGTATGCCAGCTCACTGTGTTTTTAAACACTTCAGTGTAATTCACTCCGTGTCCAACATTGTGAGCTCTCCCCTGGTGTGTCAGCTCACGGTGTTTATAAACATTTCAGTGTAATTCACTCCGTGTCCAACACTGTGAGCTCTCCCCTGGTGTGTCAGCTCACTGTGTTTATAAACACTTCAGTGTAAGTCACTCCATGTCCAACACTGTGATCTCTCCCCTGGTGTGTCAGCTCACTGTGTTTATAAACATTTCAGAGTAATTCACAACGTGTCCGACACTGTGAGTGCTCCCCTGGCGCGTCTGCTCACTGTGTTTATAAACACTTCAGTGTCATTCACTCCGTGTCCAGCACTGTGAGCTCTTCGCTGGATTGTTCGGGGGAGAGCAGCAGCAGCGGAGGTGAGCCCGGTATAAAAACCGGCGCGAAGGCAGAGGCCCGACCAGTTCGGGGGAGAGCAGCAGCAGCGGAGGTGAGCCCGGTATAAAAACCGGCGCGAAGGCAGAGGCCCGACCAGTTCGGGGGAGAGCAGCAGCAGCGGAGGTGAGCCCGGTATAAAAACCGGCGCGAAGGCAGAGGCCCGACCAGTTCGGGGGAGAGCAGCAGCAGCGGAGGTGAGCCCGGTATAAAAACCGGCGCGAAGGCAGAGGCCCGACCAGTTCGGGGGAGAGCAGCAGCAGCGGAGGTGAGCCCGGTATAAAAACCGGCGCGAAGGCAGAGGCCCGACCAGTTCGGGGGAGAGCAGCAGCAGCGGAGGTGAGCCCGGTATAAAAACCGGCGCGAAGGCAGAGGCCCGACCAGTTCGGGGGAGAGCAGCAGCAGCGGAGGTGAGCCCGGTATAAAAACCGGCGCGAAGGCAGAGGCCCGACCAGTTCGGGGGAGAGCAGCAGCAGCGGAGGTGAGCCCGGTATAAAAACCGGCGCGAAGGCAGAGGCCCGACCAGTTCGGGGGAGAGCAGCAGCAGCGGAGGTGAGCCCGGTATAAAAACCGGCGCGAAGGCAGAGGCCCGACCAGTTCGGGGGAGAGCAGCAGCAGCGGAGGTGAGCCCGGTATAAAAACCGGCGCGAAGGCAGAGGCCCGACCAGTTCGGGGGAGAGCAGCAGCAGCGGAGGTGAGCCCGGTATAAAAACCGGCGCGAAGGCAGAGGCCCGACCAGTTCGGGGGAGAGCAGCAGCAGCGGAGGTGAGCCCGGTATAAAAACCGGCGCGAAGGCAGAGGCCCGACCAGTTCGGGGGAGAGCAGCAGCAGCGGAGGTGAGCCCGGTATAAAAACCGGCGCGAAGGCAGAGGCCCGACCAGTTCGGGGGAGAGCAGCAGCAGCGGAGGTGAGCCCGGTATAAAAACCGGCGCGAAGGCAGAGGCCCGACCAGTTCGGGGGAGAGCAGCAGCAGCGGAGGTGAGCCCGGTATAAAAACCGGCGCGAAGGCAGAGGCCCGACCAGTTCGGGGGAGAGCAGCAGCAGCGGAGGTGAGCCCGGTATAAAAACCGGCGCGAAGGCAGAGGCACATCAAATCAACAGCAGAGGAGAGAGGTAAAAAGTAATCCAAGTGTGACGTCACCAGGGAGCAGGTAAGTGATTGGTTGGTGAGTATTTCTCTCTTTTCAATACAAGCTTGAATTCTGTGGTGTTACATTTCTGTGGTGTAGTGGGGACAGTTGGTAAATAAACGCCCGAGAGTATACCTGTAACTGGGGTATTGAATAAAATTTTTAATTAATTAAAGGAGTAAGTCATGGGAGGAGAGCTCAGACCCGAGTTCTGCTCCTCTTGCTCCATGTGGGAAATCAGGGAAGCTGCCAGTGTCCCTGACGACCATGTGTGCGGGAAATGCATCCAGCTGCAGCTACTTGCAGACCGCATTGCGGCGCTCGAGCTGCAGGTGGATGAATTTTGGAGCATGCGCGATGCTGAGAGGCTCGTGGATAGCACGTTTAGCGAGTTGTTCACGCCTCAGGGCAGGGCGGCACAGGGGGTGATCATCAGGCGGAGCAACAAAGGCAGGCAGGTAGTGCAGGGAACCCCTGCGGGCATCCCCCTTTCAAACAAGTATACCGCTTTGGATACTGTTGAGGGGGATGACTCACCAGGGGAAGGCAGCAGCAGCCAACTTCCTGGCACTGGGGGTGCTACTGCTGCCCAGGAAGGGGGGAAAAAGAGTGGGAGAGCAATAGTGGTAGGGGATTCTATAGTAAGGGGAACAGATAGGCGTTTCTGTGGCCGTAGACGTGAATCCAGGATGGTTTGTTGCCTCCCTGGTGCCAGGGTCAAGGATGTCACTGAGCGGCTGCAGGGCATTCTGGAGGGGGAGGGTGAACAGGCAATGGTCGTGGTCCACATTGGTACCAACGACATAGGTAAAAAGAGGGATGAGGTCCTGCATCAAGAATTTAGGGAGCTAGGTAACAGATTAAAGAGCAGGACCTCAAAGGTTGTAATCTCTGGATTACTCCCAGTGCCACGTGCTAGTGAGTATAGGAATGGGAGGATAGAGCAGATGAATGCGTGGCTAAAGAGTTGGTGTAGGGGGGAGGGTTTTACTTTCCTGGATCACTGGGCCTGCTTCTGGGAAAGGTGGGACTTGTACAAGTCGGACGGGTTGCACCTGAACCAGAGCGGGACAAATATCCTTGCGGGGAGGTTTGCTAGCACTGTTGGGGGGGGTTTAAACTAACTTGGCAGGGGGATGGGATACAGAGGGGAGCTGAAATAGGGGGGGATGTGCTGCCAATTATAGAGAAAAAAACAAGTCAGCTTGGTAGACAGGGCAAATATATAAGGGCAAGGCTGGATGGCATCTATTTTAATGCAAGGAGTCTTGCGAATAAGGTGGATGAACTGAAGGTGTTGATAAACACATGGGAGTATGATATTGTTGCTATCACGGAGACATGGTTGAGGGAAGGGCAAGACTGGCAGCTCAATATTCCGGGGTACAGAATCTTCAGGCGAGACAGAGGGGGAGGTATAAGAGGAGGGGGTGTCGCAATATTAATTAAGGAGTCAATTACTGCAGTAAGGAGGGATGATATATTAGCAGGGTCCTCCAATGAGGCCATATGGGTGGAGCTTAAAAACAAAAAGGGGGCAAGCACTTTGCTGGGAGTGTACTATAGGCCTCCAAACAGTCAGGGGGAGATAGAGGAACAGATATGTAGGCAAATCTCAGAGAAATGTGCAAATAATAGGGTAATAATAATGGGGGATTTCAACTTCCCCAATATTAACTGGGATAGTCAGAGTGTGAAAGGCTCAGAGGGTGTAGAATTCTTATAGTGCATCCAGGAGAGCTTTTTGAGCCAGCATGTAGAAAGTCCTACAAGAGAGGGGGCGGTACTGGACCTAATTCTAGGGAATGTGGCCGGCCAAGTGGAAAAAGTGCTAGTAGGTGAGCACTTTGGTGATAGTGACCATAATATGGTAAGATTTAAGGTGGCCATGGAAAAGGACAGGGATGGGCCGGAAATAAAGGTTCTAAATTGGGGGAAGGCCGATTTTAATAGGATAAGGCAGGATCTGGCCAAAATGGACTGGGATCAGCTACTTGTAGGAAAATCCGCATCGGAGCAATGGGAGGCTTTCAGAAGGGAGATTGAGATCATACAATGGCAACATGTTCCCGTAAAGGTCAAGGGTGGTTCCAAAAACCACAGGGAACCTTGGATGTCAGGGGATATACGGGAATGGATTAGGAAAAAAAGGAGGGCTTTTGGTAGATACAAAAGGCTAAAGACGGAGGAAGCCCTAGAGGAGTACAAAAAGTGCAGGGGGATACTTAAAAAAGAAATTAGGAGATCAAGGAGGGGCCATGAAATAACACTGGTGAGCAAAATAAAGGAAAATCCGAAGATGTTTTATAAGTATATTAAGGTTAAGAGGATAACTAGGGAAAAAATAGGGCCCATTAGGGACAAAAGTGGCAATCTGTGTGTGGAGCCGGAAGATGTAGGAGGGGTTCTGAATGATTTTTTTGCGTCTGTTTTCTCTATGGAGAAGGACGATGTAGACATAAAAATAGGGCGGGGGGACTGTGATATGCTCGAACATATTAACATCGAGCGGGGGGAGGTATTGGCGGTTTTAGCTGGCCTAAAAATGGATAAATCCCCAGGCCCGGATGAAATGTATCCCAGGCTGCTGTGTGAGGCAAAGGAGGAGATTGCGGGGGCTCTAACACATATATTCAGGACCTCTCTGGCCACAGGGGATGTGCCAGAGGACTGGAGAACCGCTAATGTAGTACTATTATTCAAGAAGGGTAGTAGGGAAAAACCGGGGAACTACAGGCCAGTGAGCCTAACATCAGTGGTAGGAAAATTATTGGAAAAAATCCTGAGGGTCAAAATTTGTCTCCACTTGGAGAGGCAAGGATTAATCAGGGATAGTCAACATGGCTTTGTCAAGGGAAGATCATGTCTGACTAATTTGATTGAATTTTTTGAGGGGGTGACTAGGTGTGTGGATGAGGGTAACGCAGTGGATGTGGTATAAATGGATTTCAGTAAGGCCTTCGATAAAGTCCCGCACAGGAGACTGGTCAAGAAGGTAAGAGCCCATGGAATCCAGGGTGCCTTGGCACATTGGATACAAAACTGGCTTCGTGGCAGAAGGCAGAGGGTGATGGTCGAAGGTTGTTTTTGTGACTGTTAGCCTGTGGCCAGTGGGGTACCACAGGGATCGGTGCTGGGTCCCTTGCTGTTTGTGGTCTACATTAATGACTTGGATATGAATGTAAAGGGTATGATCAGTAAGTTCGCGGATGATACAAAAATTGGTAGGATGGTATATAGCGAGGAGGGTAGCCTCAGTCTGCAGGACGATATAGATGGGTTGGTCAGATGGGCGGAACAGTGGCAAATGGAATTTAACCCGGAAAAGTGCGAGGTCATGCACTTTGGGGGGACTAACAAGGCAAAGGAATACACAATGAATGGAAAGACCCTAGGCAAGACGAAGGGTCAGAGGGATCTGGGTGTGCAAGTACACAGATCCCTGAAGGTGGCGGAACAGGTGGATAAGGTGGTAAAAAAGGCATATGGGATACTTGCCTTCATTAGCCGAGGCATTGAATATAAGAGCAAGGAGGTTATGATGGAGCTGTATAAAACTCTGGTTAGGCCACAGCTGGAATATTGTGTGCAGTTCTGGTCGCCACACTACAGGAAGGATGTGATCGCGTTAGAGAGGGTGCAGAGGAGCTTCACCAGGATGTTACCAGGGCTGGAGCGCTTCAGCTGTGAAGAGAGACTGGGCAGGTTGGGTTTGTTTTCCTTGGAGCTGAATAGGCTGAGGGGTGACATGATTGAGGTGTACAAAATTATGAGGGGCATAGATAGGATGGATGCTGAGGAGCTTTTTCCCTTAGTAGAGGGGTCGATAACTAGGGGGCATAGATTCAAGGTAAAGGGCGGGAGGTTTAGAGGGGATTTGAGAAAGAACTTTTTCACCCAGAGGGTGGTTGGAGTCTGGAACTCACTGCCTGAAAGGGTTGTGGAGGCAGAAACCCTCACAACATTTAAGAAGCATTTGGATGTGCACTTGAAATGCCATAGCATACAAGGCTACGGGCCAAATGCTGGAATATGGGATTAGATTAGACAGGGCTTGATGGCCGGCGCGGACACGATGGGCCGAAGGGCCTCTATCCGTGCTGTATTACTCTATGACTCTATGACTCTATGACTCTATCACTGTGTTTATACACACTTCAGTGTACTTCACTCCGTGTCCAACACTCTGAGCACTCCTCTGGTGTGTCAGCTCACTGTGTGTATAAACACGTCAGAGTAATTCACGCCGTGTCCAACACTGTGAGCTCTCCCCTGGTGTGTCAGCTCACTGTGTTTATAAACACTACAGTGTATTTCACTCCGTGTCCAACACTGTGAGCTCTCCCCTGGTTTGTCAGCTCACTGTGTTTATAAACACTTCAGTGTAATTCACTCCATGTCCAACATTGTGAGCTCTCCCCTGGTGTGTCAGCTCACTGTGTTTATAAACACCTCAGTGTAATTCACTCCCTGCCCAACAGTGTGAACTCTCCCCTGGTGTGTCAGCTCACTGTGTTTATAAACACTTCAGTGTAATTCTCACCGTGTCCAACAGTGTGAGCTCTCCCCTGGTGTGCCAGCTCACTGTGTTTATAAACGCTTCCGTGTAATTCATTCCTTGCCCAACACTGTGAGCTCTCCCCTGGTATGTCAGCTCACTGTGTTTTTAAACACTTCAGTGTAATTCACTCCATGTCCAACATTGTGAGCTCTCCCCTGGTGTGTCAGCTCACGGTATTTATAAACATTTCAGTGTAGTTCACTCCGTGTCCAACATTGTGAGCTCTCCCCTGGTGTGTCAGCTCACTGTGTTTATAAACACTTCAGTCTAATTCACTCCGTGTCCGACACTGTGAGCGCTTCCCTGGTGTGTCAGCTCACTGTGTTTATAAACACATCAGTGTAATTGACTCCGTGTCCAACACTGTGTGCTCTCTCTTGGTGTGTCAGCTCACTGTGTTTATAAACACTTCAGTGTATTTCTCTCCGTGTCCAACACTGTGAGCTCTCCCCTGGTGTGTCAGCTCACTTTGTTTATAAACACTTCAGTGTAATTCTCACCATGTCCAACAGTGTGAGCTCTCCCCTGGTGTGTCAGCTCACTGTGTTTATAAACGCTTCCGTGTAATTCATTCCGTGTCCAACACTGTGAGCTCTCCACTGGTATGTCAGCTCACTGTGTTATTAAACACTTCAGTGTAATTCACTCCGTGTCCAACACTGTGAGCTCTCCCCTGGTGTGTCAGCTCACGGTGTTTATAAACATTTCAGTGTAATTCACTCCGTGTCCAAAACTGTGAGCTCTCCCCTGGTGTGTCAGCTCACTGTGTTTATAAACACTTCAGTGTAATTGACACCGCGTCCAACAGTGTGAGCTCTCCCCCGGTGTGTCAGCTCACTGTGTTTATAATCATTTCAGTGTCAGTCACTCCGTGTCCAACAGTGTGATCTCTCCCCCGGTGTGTCAGCTCACTGAGTTTATAAACACTTCAGAATAATTCACTCCATCTCCGACAATTTGAGTTCGCCCCTGCTTTGTCAGCTCACTGTGTTAATAAACACGTCAGTGTAATTCACAACATGTCCGACACTGTGAGCGCTCCCCTGGTGTGTCAGCTCACTGTGTTTTTAAATACTTCAGTGTCATTCACTCCGTGTCCAACACTGTGAGCTCTCCCCTGGTGTGTCAGCTCACTGTCTTTATAAATACTTCAGTGTAACTCACTCCGTGTCCAACACTGTGAGCTCTCCCCTGGAGTGCCAGCTCACTGTGTTTATAAACACTTCAGTGAAATTCACTCCGTGTCCAGCAAATTGAGCTCTCCCGTGGTGTGTCAGCTAACTGTGTTTATAAACACTTCAGTGTAATTCACTCTGTGTCCGACAGTGTGAAATCTCCGCTGGTGTGTCAGCTCACTGTGTTTATAAACACTTCAGTATAATTCACTCCGTGTCCAACACTGTGAGTTCTCCCCTGGTGTGTCAGCTCACTGTGTTTATAAACACTTCAGTGCATTTCATTCCGTGTCCAACACTGCGAGCTCTCCCCTGGTTTGTCAGATCACTGTGTTTATACACACTTCAGTGTACTTCACTCCGTGTCCAACACTCTGAGCACTCCCCTGGTGTGTCAGCTCACTGTGTTTATAAACACATCAGTGTAATTCACTCCGTGTCGAACACTGTGAGCTCTCCACTGATGTGTCAGCTCACTGTGTTTATTAACACTTCAGTTTATTTCACTCCATGTCCAACACTGTGAGCTCTACACAGGTGTGTCCGCTCACTGTCTTTATAAATACTTCATTGTCATTCACTCCGTGACCAACACTGTGAGCTCTCCCCTGGTGTGTCAGCTCACTGTCTTTATAATACTTCAATGTAACTCACTCCCTGTCCAACACTGTGAGCTCTCTCCTGGAGTGCCAGCTCACTGTGTTTATAAACACTTCAGTGTAATTCACTCCGTGTCCGACATTGTGAAATCTCCGCTGGTGTGTCAGCTCACTATGTTAATAAACACGTCAGTGTAATTCACACCATGTCCCACAGTGTGAGCGCTCCCCTGGTCTGTCAGCTCATTGTGTTTATAAACTCTTCAGTATAATTCACTCCGTTTCCAACACTGTGAGCTCTACCCTGGTGTGTCAGCTCACTGTGTTTATAAACACTTCAGTGTAATTCACTCCGTGTCCAACACTGCGAGCTCTCCCCTGGTTTGTCAGATCACTGTGTTTATACACACTTCAGTGTATATCACTCCGTGTCCAACACTCTGAGCACTCCCCTGGTGTGTCAGCTCACTGTGTTTATAAACACATCAGTGTAATTCACTCCGTGTCCAACACTTTGAGCTCTCCCCTGGTGTGTCAGCTCACTGTGTTTATTAAAACTTCCGTTTATTTCACTCCATGTCCAACACTGTGAGCTCTACACTGGTGTGTCCGCTCACTGTCTTTATAAATACTTCAGTGTCATTCACTCCGTGACCAACACTGTGAGCTCTCCCCTGGTGTGTCAGCTCACTGTCTTTATAAATACTTCAGTGTACCTCACTCCGTGTCCAACACTGTGAGCTCTCCCCTGGAGTGCCAGCTCACTGTGTTTAGAAACACTTCAGTGTAATTCACTCCGTGTCCAACATTGTGAAATCTCCGCTGGTGTGTCAGCTCACTATGTTAATAAACACGTCAGTGTAATTCACACCATGTTCCACACTGTGAGCGCTCCCCTGGTGTGTCAGCTCATTGTGTTTATAAACTCTTCAGTATAATTCACTCCGTTTCCAACACTGTGAGCTCTACCCTGGTGTGTCAGCTCACTGTGTTTATAAACACTTCAGTGTAATTCACTCCGTGTCCAACACTGCGAGCTCTCCCCTGGTTTGTCAGATCACTGTATTTATACACACTTCAATGTACTTCACTCCATGTCCAACACTCTGAGCACTCCCCTGGTGTGTCAGCTCACTGTGTTTATAAACACATCAGTGTAATTCACTACGTGTCCAAGACTGTGAGCTCTCCCCTGGTGTGTCAGCTCACTGTGTTTATTAACACTTCAGTTTATTTCACTCCATGTCCAACACTGTGAGCTCTCCATTGGTGTGTCAGCTCACTGTGTTTATAAACACTTCAGTGTAATTCACTCCGTGTCCAACACTGTGAGCTCTCCCCTGGTGTGTCAGCTCACTGTGTTTATAAACACTTCAGTGTAATTCACTCTGTGTCCAACAGTGTGAGCTCTCCCCTGGTGTGTCAGCTCACTGTGTTTATAAACACTTCAGTGTAATGCTCACCGTCACCAACACTGTGAGCTCTCACCCTGGTGTGTCAGCTCACTGTGTTTATAAAGGCTTCCTTGTAATTCATTCCATGTCCAACACTGTGAGCGCTCCCCTGGTATGTCAGCTCACTGTTGTTTAAACACTTCAGTGTAATTCACGCCGTGTCCAACACTGTGAGCTCTCCCCTGGTGTGTCAGCTCACGGTGCTTATAAACACTTCAATGTAATTCACTCCGTGTCCATCATTGTGATCTCTACTCTGGTGTGTCGCCTATCTGTGCTTATAAACACTTCCGTGTAATTCACTCTGTGTCCGTCACTTTGATCTCACCCCTGGTGTGTCAGCTCACTGTGTTTATAAACACTTCAATATATTTCACACCATGTCCGACACTGTGAGCGCTCCCCTGGTGCGTCAGCTCACTGTGTTTATAAATACTTCAGTGTCATTCACTCCGTGTCCAACACTGTGAGCTCTCTCCTGGAGTGCCAGCTCACTGTGTTTATAAACACTTCAGTGCAATTCACACCGTGTCCAGCAAATTGAGCTCTCCCGTGGTGTGTCAGCTAACTGTGTTTATAAACACTTCAGTGTAATTCACACTGTGTCCGACAGTGTGAAATCTCCGCTGGTTTGTCAGCTCACTGTGTTAATAAACACGTCAGTGTAATTCACACCATGTCCCACACTGTGTGCGCTCCCCTGGTGTGTCAGCTCACTGTGTTTATAAAAACTTCAGTATAATTCACTCCGTGACAAACACTGTGAGTTCTCCCCTGGTGTGTCAGCTCACTGTGTTTAAAAACACTTCAGTGTATTTCACTCCGTGTCCAACAATGCGAGCTCTCCCCTGGTTTGTCAGATCACTGTGTTTATACACACTTCAGTGTACTTCACTCCGTGTCCAACACTCTGAGCACTCCCCTGGTGTGTCAGCTCACTGTGTTTATAAACACATCAGTGTAATTCACTCCGTGTCCAACACTGTGAGCTCTCCCCTGGTGTGTCAGTTGACTGTGTTTATTAACACTTCAGTTTATCTCACTCCATGTCCAACACTGTGAGCTCTACACTGGTGTGTCAGCTCACTGTGTTTATAAACACATCTGTGTAATTCACTCCGTGTCCAACACTGTGAGCTCTCCCCTGGTGTGTCAGCTCACTGTGTTTATAAACACTTCAGTGTAATTCTCACCGTGTCCAACAGTGTGAGCTCTCCCCTGGTGCGTCAGCTCACTGTGTTTACAAACACTTCAGTGTAATTCACCCCCTGTCCATCATTGTGATCTCTCCCCTGGTGTGTCAGCTCATTGTGTTTATAAACACTTCCGTGTAATTCATTCCGTGTCCAACACTGTGAGCTCCCCCCTGGTATGTCAGCTCACTGTTGTTTTAAACACTTCAGTGTAATTCACTCCGTGTCCAACAGTGTGAACTCTCCCCTGGTATGTCAGCTCACTGTGTTTTTAAATACTTCAGTGTAATTCACACCGTGTCCAACAGTGTGAGCTCTCCCCTGGTGTGTCAGCTCACTGTGTTTATAAACACTTCAGTGTCATACTCTCCGTGTCGAACACTGTGGTCTCTCCCCTGGTGTGTCAGCTCACTGTGTTTATAAACACTTCAGAGTAATTCACTCCGTGTCCAACACTGTGAGCTCTCCCCTGGTGTGTCAGCTCACTGTCTTTATAAATACTTCAGTGTAACTCACTCCGTGTCCAACACTGTGAGCTCTCCCCTGGAGTGCCAGCTCACTGTTTTTATAAACACTTCCATGTAATTCACTCCGTGTCCAGCAAATTGAGCTCTCCCGTGGTGTGTCAGCTAACTGTGTTTATAAACACTTCAGTGTAATTCACTCTGTGTCAGACAGTGTGAAATCTCCGCTGGTGTGTCAGCTCACTGTGTTAAGAAACACGTCAGTTTAATTCACACCATGTCCCACACTGTGTGCGCTCCCCTGGTGTGTCATCTCACTGTGTTTATAAACACTTCAGTATAATTCACTCCGTGTCCAACACTGTGAGTTCTCCCCTGGTGTTTCAGCTCACTGTGTTTATAAACACTTCAGTGTATTTCACTCCGTGTCCAACACTGCGAGCTCTCCCCTGGTTTGTCAGATCGCTGTGTTTATACACACTTCAGTGTACATCACTCCGTGTCCAACACTCTGAGCACTCCCCTGGTGTGTCAGCTCACTGTGTTTATAAACACATCAGTGTAATTCACTCCGTGTCCAACACTGTGAGCTCTCCCCTGGTGTGTCAGCTCACTGTGTTTATAAACACTTCAGTGTAATTCACTCAGTGTCCAACACTGTGAGCTCTCCCCTGGTGTGCCAGTTCACTGTGTTTATAAACACTTCAGTGTAATTCACTCCGTGTCCAACACTGTGAGCTCTCCCCTGGTGTGTCAGCTCACTGTGTTTATAAACACTTCAGTGTAATTCACTCCGTGTCCAACAGTGTGAGCTCTCCCCTGGTGTGTCAGCTCACTGTGTTTATAAACACTTCCGTGTAAATCATTCCGTGTCCAACACTGTGAGCTCTCCCCTGGTGTGTCAGCTCACTGTGTTTATAAACACTTCTGTGTAATTCTCTCAGTGTCCAACACTGTGAGCTCTCCCCTGGTGCGTCAGCTCACTGTGTTTATAAACGCTTCCGTGTAATTCATTCCGTGTCCAACACTGTGAGCTCTCCCCAGGTATGTCAGCTCACTGTGTTTATAAACACTTCAGTGTAATTCACTCCGTGTCCAACACTGTGAGCTCTCCCCTGGTGTGTCAGCTCACTGTGCTTATAAACACCTCAGTGTAGTTCACTCCGTGTCCAACAGTGTGAACTCTCCCCTGGTGTGTCAGCTCACTGTGTTTACAAACACTTCAGTGTAATTCACTCCTTGTCCAACACTGTGTGCTCTCCCCTGGTGTGTCAGCTCACTGTGTTTTTAAACGCTTCCGTGTAATTCATTCCTTGTCCAACACTGTGTGCTCTCCCCTGGTGTGTCAGCTCACTGTGTTTATAAACACTTCAGTGTATTTCACACCGTGTCCTACACTATGAGCACTCCCCTGGTGTGTCAGCTCACTGTGTTTATAAACACCTCAGTGTAATTCACTCCGTGTCCAACAGTGTGAGCTCTCCCCTGGTGTGTCAGCTCACTGTGTTTATAAACACTTCAGTGTAATTCTCTCCGTGTCCAACACTGTGATCTCTCCCCTGGTGTGTCAGCTCACTGTGTTTATAAACACTTCCGTGTAATTCACTCCGTGTCCAGCAAATTGAGCTCACCCGTGGTGTGTCAGCTAACTGTGTTTATAAACACTTCAGTGTAATTCACTCTGTGTCAGACAGTGTGAAATCTCCGCTGGTTTGTCAGCTCACTGTGTTAAGAAACACGTCAGTTTAATTCACACCATGTCCCACACTGTGTGCGCTCCCCTGGTGTGTCATCTCACTGTGTTTATAAACACTTCAGTATAATTCACTCCGTGTCCAACACTGTGCGTTCTCCCCTGGTGTGTCAGCTCACTGTGTTTATAAACACTTCAGTGTATTGCACTCCGTGTCCAACACTGCGAGCTCTCCCCTGGTTTGTCAGATCACTGTGTTTATACACACTTCAGTGTACTACACTCCGTGTCCAACACTCTGAGCACTCCCCTGGTGTGTCAGCTCACTGTGTTTATAAACACATCAGTGTAATTCTCTCCGTGTCCAACACTGTGAGCTCTCCCCTGGTGTGTCAGCTCACTGTGTTTATAAACACATCAGTGTAATTCACTCCGTGTCCAACACTGTGAGCTCCCCCCCGGTGTGTCAGCTCACTGTGTTTATAATGGCTTCCCTGTAATTCATTCCGTGTCCAACACTGTGAGCGCACCCCTGGTATGTCAGCTCACTGTTGTTTAAACACTTCAGTGTAATTCACGCCATGTCCAACACTGTGAGCTCTCCCCTGGTGTGTCAGCTCACGGTGTTTATAAACACTTCAATGTAATTCACTCCGTGTCCATCATTGTGATCTCTACTCTGGTGTGTCACTTATCTGTGCTTATAAACACTTCAGTGTAAGTCACTCCGTGTCCAACACTGTGATCTCTCCCCTGGTGTGTCAGCTCACTGTGTTTATAAACACTTCAGAGTAATTCACTCTTTTTCCGTCACTTTGATCTCACCCCTGGTGTGTCAGCTCACTGTGATAATAAACACGTCAGTTTATTTCACACCATGTCCGACACTGTGAGCGCTCCCCTGGTGTGTCAGCTCACTGTGTTTATAAATACTTCAGTGTCATTCACTCCGTGTCCAACACTGTGAGCTCTCCCCTGGTGAGTCAGCTCACTGTCTTTATAAATACTTCAGTATAACTCACTCCGTGTAAAACACTGCGAGCTCTCTCCTGGAGTGCCAGCTCACTTCAGTGCAATTCACACCGTGTCCAGCAAATTGAGCTCTCCCGTGGTGTGTCAGCTAACTGTGTTGAAAACGCTTCTGTGTAATTCATTCCGTGTCCAACACTGTGAGCTCTCCCCTGGTATGTCAGCTCACTGTTGTTTTAAACACTTCAGTGTAATTCACTCCGTGTCCAACACTGTGAGCTCTCCCCTGGTGTGTCAGCTCTCTGTGTTTATAAACACCTCAGTGTAATTCACTCCGTGTCCAACAGTGTGAACTCTCCCCTGGTGTGTCAGCTCACTGTGTTTATAAACATTTCAGTGTAATTCTCACCGGGTCCAACAGTGTGATCTCTCCCCTGGTGTGTCAGCTGACTGTGTTTATAAACGCTTCCATGTAATTCATTCCTTGTCCAACACTGTGAGCTCTCCCCTGGTGTGTCAACTCACTGTGTTTACAAATACTTCAGTGTATTTCACAACGTGTCCTAAACTGTGAGCTCTCCCCTGGTGTGTCAGCTCACTGTGTTTATAAACACTTCAGTGTAATTCACCCCGTGTCCAACAGTGTGAGCTCTCCCCTGGTGTGTCAGCTCACTGTGTTTATAAACACTTCAGTGTAATTCACTCCTTGTCCAACAGTGTGATCTCTCCCCTGCTGTGTCAGCTCACTGTGTTTATAAACACTTCAGTATAATTCACTCCGTGTCAAACACTGTGAGTTCTCCCCTGGTGTGTCAGCTCACTGTGTTTAAAAACACTTCAGTGTATTTCACTCCGTGTCCAACAATGCGAGCTCTCCCCTGGTTTGTCAGATCACTGTGTTTCTACATACTTCAGTGTACTTCACTCCGTGTCCAACACTCTGAGCACTCCCCTGGTGTGTCAGCTCACTGTGTTTATTAACACTTCAGTTTATCTCACTCCATGTCCAACACTGTGAGCTCTCCCCTGATGTGTCAGCTCACTATGATAATAAACACTTCAGAGTAATTCACTCGGTTTCCAACACTGTGAGCTCTCCCCTGGTGTGTCAGCTCACTGTGATTATAAACACTTCAGTGTAATTCACTCCGTGTCCACCACTGTGAGATCTCCCCTGGTGTGTCAGCTCACTGTGTTTATAAACACTTCAGTGTAATTCATTCCGTGTCCAACACTGTGAGCTCTCCCCAGGTATGTCAGCTCACTGTTGTTTTGAACACTTCAGTGTAATTCACTCCGTGTCCAACACTGTGAGCTCTCCCCTGGTGTGTCAGCTCACTGTGCTTATAAACACCTCAGTGTAGTTCACTCCGTGTCCAACAGTGTGAACTCTCCCCTGGTGTGTCAGCTCACTGTGTTTACAAACACTTCAGTGTAATTCTCACCGTGTCCAACAGTGTGATCTCTCCCCTGGTGTGTCAGCTCACTGTGTTTTTAAACGCTTCCGTGTAATTCATTCCTTGTCCAACACTGTGAGCTCTCCCCTGGTATGTCAGCTCACTGTGTTTTTAAACACTTCAGTGTAATTCACACCGTGTCCAACAGTGTGAGCTCTCCCCTGGTGTGTCAAATCACTGTGTTTATAAACACTTCAGTGTATTTCACACCGTGTCCTACACTATGAGCACTCCCCTGGTGTGTCAGCTCACTGTGTTTATAAACACCTCAGTGTAATTCACTCCGTGTCCAACAGTGTGAGCTCTCCCCTGGTGTGTCAGCTCACTGTGTTTATAAACACTTCAGTGTAATTCTCTCCGTGTCCAACACTGTGATCTCTCCCCTGGTGTGTCAGCTCACTGTGTTTATAAACACTTCAGAGTAATTCACTCCGTGTCCGACACTGTGAGCGCTCCCCTGGAGTGTCAGCTGACTGTGTTAATAAACACGTCAGTGTAATTCACACCATGTCCGACACTGTGAGCGCTCACCTGGTGTGTCAGCTCACTTTGTTTATAAATACTTCAGTGTCATTCACTCCGTGTCCAACACTGTGAGCTCTCCCCTGGTGTGTCAGCTCACTGTCTTCATAAATACTTCAGTGTAACTCACTCCGTGTCCAACACTGTGAGCTCTCCCCTGGAGTGCCAGCTCACTGTGTTTATAAACACTTCAGTGTAATTCACTCCGTGTCCAGCAAATTGAGCTCTCCCGTGGTGTGTCAGCTAACTGTGTTTATAAACACTTCAGTGTAATTCACTCTGTGTCAGACAGTGTGAAATCTCCGCTGGTGTGTCAGCTCACTGTGTTAAGAAACACGTCAGTTTAATTCACACCATATCCCATACTGTGTGCGCTCCCCTGTTGTGTCATCTAACTGTGTTTATAAACACTTCAGTATAATTCACTCCGTGTCCAATACTGTGAGTTCTCCCCTGGTGTGTCAGCTCACTGTGTTTATAAACACTTCAGTGTATTTCACTCCGTGTCCAACACTGCGAGCTCTCCCCTGGTTTGTCAGATCACTGTGTTTATAAACACTTCAGTGTACTTCACTCCGTGTCCAACACTCTGAGCACTCCCCTGGTGTGTCAGCTCACTGTTTTTATAAACACATCAGTGTAAGTCACTCCGTGTCCAATACTGTGAGTTCTCCCCTGGTGTGTCAGCTCACTATGTTTATAAACACTTCAGTGTATTTCACTCCGTGTCCAACACTGTGAGCTCTCCCCTGGTATGTCAGCTCACTGTTGTTTTAAACACTTCAGTGTAATTCTCACCGTGTCCAACACTGTGAGCTCTCCCCTGGTGTGTCAGCTCACTGTGTTTATAAACACCTCAGTGTAATTCACTCCGTGTCCAACAGTGTGAACTCTCCCCTGGTGTGTCAGCTCACTGTGTTTATAAACATTTCAGTGTAATTCTCACCGGGTCCAACAGTGTGAGCTCTCCCCTGGTGTGTCAGCTCACTGTGTTTAAAAACGCTTCCATGTAATTCATTCCTTGTCCAACACTGTGAGCTCTCCCCTGGTATGTCAGCTCACTGTTGTTTTAAACACTTCAGTGTAATTCACACCGTGTCCAACACTGTGAGCTCTCCCCTGGTGTGTCAACTCACTGTGTTTACAAATACTTCAGTGTATTTCCCACCGTGTCCTAAACTGTGAGCTCTCCCCTGGTGTGTCAGCTCACTGTGTTTAGAAACACCTCAGTGTAATTCACTCCGTGTCCAACAGTGTGATCTCTCCCCTGCTGTGTCAGCTCACTGTGTTTATAAACACTTCAGAGTAATTCACTCCGTGTCCGACACTGTGAGCGCTCACCTGGAGTGTCAGTTCACTGTGTTTATGAACACCTCAGTGTAATGCACTCCGTGTCTGACACTTTGAGCTCTCCCCTGGTGTGTCAGCTCACTGTGTTAATAAACACGTCAGTGTAATTCACACCATGTCCGACACTGTGAGCGCTCCCCTGGTGTGTCAGTTCACTGTGCTTATAAACACGTCAGTGTAATTCACACCATGTCCGACACTGTGAGCGCTCCCCTGGTGTGTCAGTTCACTGTGCTTATAAACACGTCAGTGTAATTCACACCATGTCCGACACTGTGAGCGCTCTCCTGGTGTGTCAGTTCACTGTGCTTATAAATACTTCAGTGTCATTCACTCCGTGTCCAACACTGTGAGCTCTCCCCTGGAGTGCCAGCTCACTGTGTTTATAAACACTTCAGTGTAATTCACACCGTGTCCAGCAAATTGAGCTCTCCCGTGGTGTGTCAGCTAACTGTGTTTATAAACACTTCAGTGTAATTCACTCTGTGTCCAACAGTGTGAAATCTCCGCTGGTGTGTCAGCTCACTGTGTTAATAAACACATCAGTGTAATTCACACCATGTCCCACACTGTGTGCGCTCCCCTGGTGTGTCAGCTCACTGTGTTTATAAACACTTCAGTATAATTCACTCCGTGTCAAACACTGTGAGTTCTCCCCTGGTGTGTCAGCTCACTGTGTTTAAAAACACTTCAGTGTATTTCACTCCGTGTCCAACAATGCGAGCTCTCCCCTGGTTTGTCAGCTCCCTGTGTTTATACACACTTCAGTGTACTTCACTCCGTGTCCAACACTCTGAGCACTCCCCTGGTGTGTCAGCTCACTGTGTTTATAAACACATCAGTGTAATTCACACCGTGTCCAACACTGTGAGCTCTCCCCTGGTATGTCAGCTCACTGTGTTTATTAACACTTCAGTTTATCTCACTCCATGTCCAACACTGTGAGCTCTACACTGGTGTGTCAGCTCACTGTGTTTATAAACACTTCATTGTAATTCACTCCGTGACTGACACTGTGAGCTTTCCCCTGATGTGTCAGCTCACTGTGTTTATAAACACTTCAGTGTAATTCTCTCAGTGTCCAACACTGTGAGCTCTCCCCTGGTGCGTCAGCTCACTGTGTTTATAAACACTTCAGTGTAATTCTCACCGTGTCCAACAGTGTGAGCTCTCCCCTGGTGCGTCAGCTCACTGTGTTTATAAACGCTTCCGTGTAATTCATTCCGTGTCCAACACTGTGAGCTCTCCCCTGGTATGTCAGCTCACTGTGTTTTTAAACACGTCAGTGCAATTCACACCGTGTCCAACACTGTGAGCTCTCCCCTGGTGTGTCAACTCACTGTGTTTGTAAACACTTCAGTGCAATTCACACCGTGTCCAACGCTATGAGCTCTCCCCTGGTGTGTCAGCTCACTGTGTTTATAAACACCTCAGTGTAATTCACACCGTGTCCAACACTGTGAGCTCTCCCCTGGTGTGTCAGCTCACTGTGTTTATAAACACTTCAGTGTAATTCACTCTGTGTCCAACACTATGATCTCTCCCCTGGTGTGTCAGCTCACTGTGTTTATAAACACTTCAGAGTAATTCACTCCGTTTCCGACACTGTGAGCGCTCCCCTGGAGTGTCAGCTGACTGTGTTAATAAACACGTCAGTGTAATTCACACCATGTCCGACACTGTGAGCGCACCCCTGGTGTGTCAGCTCACTTTGCTTATAAATACTTCAGTGTCATTCACTCCGTGTCCAACACTGTGAGCTCTCCCCTTGTGTGTCAGCTCACTGTCTTTATAAATACTTCAGTGTAACTCACTCCGTGTCCAACACTGTGATCTCTCCCCTGGAGTGCCAGCTCACTGTGTTTATAAACACTTCCGTGTAATTCTCTCCGTGTCTTTACAAATTGAGCTCTCCCGTGGTGTGTCAGCTAACTGTGTTTATAAACACTTCACTGTAATTCACTCTTTGTCAGACAGTGTGAAATCTCCGCTGGTGTGTCGGCTCACTGTGTTAAGAAACACGTCAGTTTAATTCACACCATGTCCCACACTGTGTGCGCTCCCCTGGTGTGTCATCTCACTGTGTTTATAAACACTTCAGTATAATTCAATCCGTGTCCAACACTGTGAGTTCTCCCCTGGTGTGTCAGCTCACTGTGTTTATAAACACTTCAGTGTATTTCACTCCGTGTCCAACACTGCGAGCTCTCCCCTGGTTTGTCAGATCACTGTGTTTATATACACTTAAGTGTACTTCACTCCGTGTCCAACACTCTGAGCAGTCCCCTGGTGTGTCTGATCACTGTGTTTATAAACACATCAGTGTAATTCACTCCGTGTCCAACACTGTGAGCTCTCCCCTGGTGTGTCAGCTCACTGTATTTATAAACGCTTCCGTGTAATTCATTCCTTGTCCAACACTGTGAGCTCTCCCCAGGTATGTCAGCTCACTGTTGTTTTGAACACTTCAGTGTAATTCACTCCGTGTCCAACACTGTGAGCTCTCCCCTGGTGTGTCAGCTCACTGTGCTTATAAACACCTCAGTGTAGTTCACTCCGTGTCCAACAGTGTGAACTCTCCCCTGGTGTGTCAGCTCACTGTGTTTACAAACACTTCAGTGTAATTCTCACCGTGTCCAACAGTGTGATCTCTCCCCTGGTGTGTCAGCTCACTGTGTTTTTAAACGCTTCCGTGTAATTCATTCCTTGTCCAACACTGTGAGCTCTCCCCTGGTATGTCAGCTCACTGTGTTTTTAAACACTTCAGTGTAATTCACACCGTGTCCAACAGTGTGAGCTCTCCCCTGGTGTGTCAAATCACTGTGTTTATAAACACTTCAGTGTATTTCACACCGTGTCCTACACTATGAGCACTCCCCTGGTGTGTCAGCTCACTGTGTTTATAAACACCTCAGTGTAATTCACTCCGTGTCCAACAGTGTGAGCTCTCCCCTGGTGTGTCAGCTCACTGTGTTTATAAACACTTCAGTGTAATTCTCTCCGTGTCCAACACTGTGATCTCTCCCCTGGTGTGTCAGCTCACTGTGTTTATAAACACTTCAGAGTAATTCACTCCGTGTCCGACACTGTGAGCGCTCCCCTGGAGTGTCAGCTGACTGTGTTAATAAACACGTCAGTGTAATTCACACCATGTCCGACACTGTGAGCGCTCACCTGGTGTGTCAGCTCACTTTGTTTATAAATACTTCAGTGTCATTCACTCCGTGTCCAACACTGTGAGCTCTCCCCTGGTGTGTCAGCTCACTGTCTTCATAAATACTTCAGTGTAACTCACTCCGTGTCCAACACTGTGAGCTCTCCCCTGGAGTGCCAGCTCACTGTGTTTATAAACACTTCAGTGTAATTCACTCCGTGTCCAGCAAATTGAGCTCTCCCGTGGTGTGTCAGCTAACTGTGTTTATAAACACTTCAGTGTAATTCACTCTGTGTCAGACAGTGTGAAATCTCCGCTGGTGTGTCAGCTCACTGTGTTAAGAAACACGTCAGTTTAATTCACACCATATCCCATACTGTGTGCACTCCCCTGTTGTGTCATCTCACTGTGTTTATAAACACTTCAGTATAATTCACTCCGTGTCCAATACTGTGAGTTCTCCCCTGGTGTGTCAGCTCACTGTGTTTATAAACACTTCAGTGTATTTCACTCCGTGTCCAACACTGCGAGCTCTCCCCTGGTTTGTCAGATCACTGTGTTTATAAACACTTCAGTGTACTTCACTCCGGTACCAACACTCTGAGCACTCCCCTGGTGTGTCAGCTCACTGTGTTTATAAACACATCAGTGTAAGTCACTCCGTGTCCAATACTGTTAGTTCTCCCCTGGTGTGTCAGCTCACTATGTTTATAAACACTTCAGTGTATTTCACTCCGTGTCCAACACTGTGAGCTCTCCCCTGGTATGTCAGCTCACTGTTGTTTTAAACACTTCAGTGTAATTCTCACCGTGTCCAACACTGTGAGCTCTCCCCTGGTGTTTCAGCTCACTGTGTTTATAAACACCTCAGTGTAATTCACTCCGTGTCCAACAGTGTGAACTCTCCCCTGGTGTGTCAGCTCACTGTGTTTATAAACATTTCAGTGTAATTCTCACCGGGTCCAACAGTGTGAGCTCTCCCCTGGTGTGTCAGCTCACTGTGTTTATAAACGCTTCCATGTAATTCATTCCTTGTCCAACACTGTGAGCTCTCCCCTGGTATGTCAGCTCACTGTTGTTTTAAACACTTCAGTGTAATTCACACCGTGTCCAACACTGTGAGCTCTCCCCTGGTGTGTCAACTCACTGTGTTTACAAATACTTCAGTGTATTTCCCACCGTGTCCTAAACTGTGAGCTCTCCCCTGGTGTGTCAGCTCACTGTGTTTAGAAACACCTCAGTGTAATTCACTCCGTGTCCAACAGTGTGATCTCTCCCCTGCTGTGTCAGCTCACTGTGTTTATAAACACTTCAGAGTAATTCACTCCGTGTCCGACACTGTGAGCGCTCACCTGGAGTGTCAGTTCACTGTGTTTATGAACACCTCAGTGTAATGCACTCCGTGTCTGACACTTTGAGCTCTCCCCTGGTGTGTCAGCTCACTGTGTTAATAAACACGTCAGTGTAATTCACACCATGTCCGACACTGTGAGCGCTCCCCTGGTGTGTCAGTTCACTGTGCTTATAAACACGTCAGTGTAATTCACACCATGTCCGACACTGTGAGCGCTCCCCTGGTGTGTCAGTTCACTGTGCTTATAAACACGTCAGTGTAATTCACACCATGTCCGACACTGTGAGCGCTCCCCTGGTGTGTCAGTTCACTGTGCTTATAAATACTTCAGTGTCATTCACTCCGTGTCCAACACTGTGAGCTCTCCCCTGGAGTGCCAGCTCACTGTGTTTATAAACACTTCAGTGTAATTCACACCGTGTCCAGCAAATTGAGCTCTCCCGTGGTGTGTCAGCTCACTGTGTTTAAAAACACTTCAGTGTATTTCACTCCGTGTCCAACAATGCGAGCTCTCCCCTGGTTTGTCAGCTCCCTGTGTTTATACACACTTTAGTGTACTTCACTCCGTGTCCAACACTCTGAGCACTCCCCTGGTGTGTCAGCTCACTGTGTTTATAAACACATCAGTGTAATTCACACCGTGTCCAACACTGTGAGCTCTCCCCTGGTATGTCAGCTCACTGTGTTTATTAACACTTCAGTTTATCTCACTCCATGTCCAACACTGTGAGCTCTACACTGGTGTGTCAGCTCACTGTGTTTATAAACACTTCATTGTAATTCACTCCGTGACTGACACTGTGAGCTTTCCCCTGATGTGTCAGCTCACTGTGTTTATAAACACTTCAGTGTAATTCTCTCAGTGTCCAACACTGTGAGCTCTCCCCTGGTGCGTCAGCTCACTGTGTTTATAAACACTTCAGTGTAATTCTCACCGTGTCCAACAGTGTGAGCTCTCCCCTGGTGCGTCAGCTCACTGTGTTTATAAACGCTTCCGTGTAATTCATTCCGTGTCCAACACTGTGAGCTCTCCCCTGGTATGTCAGCTCACTGTGTTTTTAAACACTTCAGTGCAATTCACACCGTGTCCAACACTGTGAGCTCTCCCCTGGTGTGTCAACTCACTGTGTTTGTAAACACTTCAGTGCAATTCACACCGTGTCCAACGCTATGAGCTCTCCCCTGGTGTGTCAGCTCACTGTGTTTATAAACACCTCAGTGTAATTCACTCCGTGTCCAACAGTGTGAGCTCTCCCCTGGTGTGTCAGCTCACTGTGTTTATAAACACTTCAGTGTAATTCACTCTGTGTCCAACACTATGATCTCTCCCCTGGTGTGTCAGCTCACTGTGTTTATAAACACTTCAGAGTAATTCACTCCGTTTCCGACACTGTGAGCGCTCCCCTGGAGTGTCAGCTGACTGTGTTAATAAACACGTCAGTGTAATTCACACCATGTCCGACACTGTGAGCGCACCCCTGGTGTGTCAGCTCACTTTGCTTATAAATACTTCAGTGTCATTCACTCCGTGTCCAACACTGTGAGCTCTCCCCTTGTGTGTCAGCTCACTGTCTTTATAAATACTTCAGTGTAACTCACTCCGTGTCCAACACTGTGATCTCTCCCCTGGAGTGCCAGCTCACTGTGTTTATAAACACTTCCGTGTAATTCTCTCCGTGTCTTTACAAATTGAGCTCTCCCGTGGTGTGTCAGCTAACTGTGTTTATAAACACTTCAGTGTAATTCACTCTTTGTCAGACAGTGTGAAATCTCCGCTGGTGTGTCGGCTCACTGTGTTAAGAAACACGTCAGTTTAATTCACACCATGTCCCACACTGTGTGCGCTCCCCTGGTGTGTCATCTCACTGTGTTTATAAACACTTCAGTATAATTCAATCCGTGTCCAACACTGTGAGTTCTCCCCTGGTGTGTCAGCTCACTGTGTTTATAAACACTTCAGTGTATTTCACTCCGTGTCCAACACTGCGAGCTCTCCCCTGGTTTGTCAGATCACTGTGTTTATATACACTTAAGTGTACTTCACTCCGTGTCCAACACTCTGAGCAGTCCCCTGGTGTGTCAGATCACTGTGTTTATAAACACATCAGTGTAATTCACTCCGTGTCCAACACTGTGAGCTCTCCCCTGGTGTGTCAGCTCACTGTATTTATAAACGCTTCCGTGTAATTCATTCCTTGTCCAACACTGTGAGCTCTCCCCAGGTATGTCAGCTCACTGTTGTTTTGAACACTTCAGTGTAATTCACTCCGTGTCCAACACTGTGAGCTCTCCCCTGGTGTGTCAGCTCACTGTGCTTATAAACACCTCAGTGTAGTTCACTCCGTGTCCAACAGTGTGAACTCTCCCCTGGTGTGTCAGCTCACTGTGTTTACAAACACTTCAGTGTAATTCTCACCGTGTCCAACAGTGTGATCTCTCCCCTGGTGTGTCAGCTCACTGTGTTTTTAAACGCTTCCGTGTAATTCATTCCTTGTCCAACACTGTGAGCTCTCCCCTGGTATGTCAGCTCACTGTGTTTTTAAACACTTCAGTGTAATTCACACCGTGTCCAACAGTGTGAGCTCTCCCCTGGTGTGTCAAATCACTGTGTTTATAAACACTTCAGTGTATTTCACACCGTGTCCTACACTATGAGCACTCCCCTGGTGTGTCAGCTCACTGTGTTTATAAACACCTCAGTGTAATTCACTCCGTGTCCAACAGTGTGAGCTCTCCCCTGGTGTGTCAGCTCACTGTGTTTATAAACACTTCAGTGTAATTCTCTCCGTGTCCAACACTGTGATCTCTCCCCTGGTGTGTCAGCTCACTGTGTTTATAAACACTTCAGAGTAATTCACTCCGTGTCCGACACTGTGAGCGCTCCCCTGGAGTGTCAGCTGACTGTGTTAATAAACACGTCAGTGTAATTCACACCATGTCCGACACTGTGAGCGCTCACCTGGTGTGTCAGCTCACTTTGTTTATAAATACTTCAGTGTCATTCACTCCGTGTCCAACACTGTGAGCTCTCCCCTGGTGTGTCAGCTCACTGTCTTCATAAATACTTCAGTGTAACTCACTCCGTGTCCAACACTGTGAGCTCTCCCCTGGAGTGCCAGATCACTGTGTTTATAAACACTTCAGTGTAATTCACTCCGTGTCCAGCAAATTGAGCTCTCCCGTGGTGTGTCAGCTAACTGTGTTTATAAACACTTCAGTGTAATTCACTCTGTGTCAGACAGTGTGAAATCTCCGCTGGTGTGTCAGCTCACTGTGTTAAGAAACACGTCAGTTTAATTCACACCATATCCCATACTGTGTGCGCTCCCCTGTTGTGTCATCTCACTGTGTTTATAAACACTTCAGTATAATTCACTCCGTGTCCAATACTGTGAGTTCTCCCCTGGTGTGTCAGCTCACTGTGTTTATAAACACTTCAGTGTATTTCACTCCGTGTCCAACACTGCGAGCTCTCCCCTGGTTTGTCAGATCACTGTGTTTATAAACACTTCAGTGTACTTCACTCCGGTACCAACACTCTGAGCACTCCCCTGGTGTGTCACCTCACTGTGTTTATAAACACATCAGTGTAAGTCACTCCGTGTCCAATACTGTGAGTTCTCCCCTGGTGTGTCAGCTCACTATGTTTATAAACACTTCAGTGTATTTCACTCCGTGTCCAACACTGTGAGCTCTCCCCTGGTATGTCAGCTCACTGTTGTTTTAAACACTTCAGTGTAATTCTCACCGTGTCCAACACTGTGAGCTCTCCCCTGGTGTGTCAGCTCACTGTGTTTATAAACACCTCAGTGTAATTCACTCCGTGTCCAACAGTGTGAACTCTCCCCTGGTGTGTCAGCTCACTGTGTTTATAAACATTTCAGTGTAATTCTCACCGGGTCCAACAGTGTGAGCTCTCCCCTGGTGTGTCAGCTCACTGTGTTTATAAACGCTTCCATGTAATTCATTCCTTGTCCAACACTGTGAGCTCTCCCCTGGTATGTCAGCTCACTGTTGTTTTAAACACTTCAGTGTAATTCACACCGTGTCCAACACTGTGAGCTCTCCCCTGGTGTGTCAACTCACTGTGTTTACAAATACTTCAGTGTATTTCCCACCGTGTCCTAAACTGTGAGCTCTCCCCTGGTGTGTCAGCTCACTGTGTTTAGAAACACCTCAGTGTAATTCACTCCGTGTCCAACAGTGTGATCTCTCCCCTGCTGTGTCAGCTCACTGTGTTTATAAACACTTCAGAGTAATTCACTCCGTGTCCGACACTGTGAGCGCTCACCTGGAGTGTCAGTTCACTGTGTTTATGAACACCTCAGTGTAATGCACTCCGTGTCTGACACTTTGAGCTCTCCCCTGGTGTGTCAGCTCACTGTGTTAATAAACACGTCAGTGTAATTCACACCATGTCCGACACTGTGAGCGCTCCCCTGGTGTGTCAGTTCACTGTGCTTATAAACACGTCAGTGTAATTCACACCATGTCCGACACTGTGAGCGCTCCCCTGGTGTGTCAGTTCACTGTGCTTATAAACACGTCAGTGTAATTCACACCATGTCCGACACTGTGAGCGCTCCCCTGGTGTGTCAGTTCACTGTGTTTATAAATACTTCAGTGTCATTCACTCCGTGTCCAACACTGTGAGCTCTCCCCTGGAGTGCCAGCTCACTGTGTTTATAAACACTTCAGTGTAATTCACACCGTGTCCAGCAAATTGAGCTCTCCCGTGGTGTGTCAGCTAACTGTGTTTATAAACACTTCAGTGTAATTCACTCTGTGTCCAACAGTGTGAAATCTCCGCTGGTGTGTCAGCTCACTGTGTTAATAAACACATCAGTGTAATTCACACCATGTCCCACACTGTGTGCGCTCCCCTGGTGTGTCAGCTCACTGTGTTTATAAACACTTCAGTATAATTCACTCCGTGTCAAACACTGTGAGTTCTCCCCTGGTGTGTCAGCTCACTGTGTTTAAAAACACTTCAGTGTATTTCACTCCGTGTCCAACAATGCGAGCTCTCCCCTGGTTTGTCAGCTCCCTGTGTTTATACACACTTCAGTGTACTTCACTCCGTGTCCAACACTCTGAGCACTCCCCTGGTGTGTCAGCTCACTGTGTTTATAAACACATCAGTGTAATTCACACCGTGTCCAACACTGTGAGCTCTCCCCTGGTATGTCAGCTCACTGTGTTTATTAACACTTCAGTTTATCTCACTCCATGTCCAACACTGTGAGCTCTACACTGGTGTGTCAGCTCACTGTGTTTATAAACACTTCATTGTAATTCACTCCGTGACTGACACTGTGAGCTTTCCCCTGATGTGTCAGCTCACTGTGTTTATAAACACTTCAGTGTAATTCTCTCAGTGTCCAACACTGTGAGCTCTCCCCTGGTGCGTCAGCTCACTGTGTTTATAAACACTTCAGTGTAATTCTCACCGTGTCCAAAAGTGTGAGCTCTCCCCTGGTGCGTCAGCTCACTGTGTTTATAAACGCTTCTGTGTAATTCATTCCGTGTCCAACACTGTGAGCTCTCCCCTGGTATGTCAGCTCACTGTGTTTTTAAACACTTCAGTGCAATTCACACCGTGTCCAACACTGTGAGCTCTCCCCTGCTGTGTCAACTCACTGTGTTTGTAAACACTTCAGTGCAATTCACACCGTGTCCAACGCTATGAGCTCTCCCCTGGTGTGTCAGCTCACTGTGTTTATAAACACCTCAGTGTAATTCACTCCGTGTCCAACAGTGTGAGCTCTCCCCTGGTGTGTCAGCTCACTGTGTTTATAAACACTTCAGTGTAATTCACTCTGTGTCCAACACTATGATCTCTCCCCTGGTGCGTCAGCTCACTGTGTTTATAAACACTTCAGAGTAATTCACTCCGTTTCCGACACTGTGAGCGCTCCCCTGGAGTGTCAGCTGACTGTGTTAATAAACACGTCAGTGTAATTCACACCATGTCCGACACTGTGAGCGCACCCCTGGTGTGTCAGCTCACTTTGCTTATAAATACTTCAGTGTCATTCACTCCGTGTCCAACACTGTGAGCTCTCCCCTTGTGTGTCAGCTCACTGTATTTATAAATACTTCAGTGTAACTCACTCCGTGTCCAACACTGTGATCTCTCCCCTGGAGTGCCAGCTCACTGTGTTTATAAACACTTCCGTGTAATTCTCTCCGTGTCTTTACAAATTGAGCTCTCCCGTGGTGTGTCAGCTAACTGTGTTTATAAACACTTCAGTGTAATTCACTCTTTGTCAGACAGTGTGAAATCTCCGCTGGTGTGTCGGCTCACTGTGTTAAGAAACACGTCAGTTTAATTCACACCATGTCCCACACTGTGTGCGCTCCCCTGGTGTGTCATCTCACTGTGTTTATAAACACTTCAGTATAATTCAATCCGTGTCCAACACTGTGAGTTCTCCCCTGGTGTGTCAGCTCACTGTGTTTATAAACACTTCAGTGTATTTCACTCCATGTCCAACACTGCGAGCTCTCCCCTGGTTTGTCAGATCACTGTGTTTATATACACTTAAGTGTACTTCACTCCGTGTCCAACACTCTGAGCAGTCCCCTGGTGTGTCAGATCACTGTGTTTATAAACACATCAGTGTAATTCACTCCGTGTCCAACACTGTGAGCTCTCCCCTGGTGTGTCAGCTCACTGTATTTATAAACGCTTCCGTGTAATTCATTCCTTGTCCAACACTGTGAGCTCTCCCCTGGTATGTTAGCTCACTGTGTTTTTAAATACTTCAGTGTAATTCACACCGTGTCCAACAGTCTGAGCTGTCCCCTGGTGTGTCAACTCACTGTGTTTACAAACACTTCAGTGTATTTCACACCGTGTCCTACACTGTGAGCTCTCCCCTGGTGTGTCAGCTCACTGTGTTTATAAACACCTCAGTGTAATTCACTCCGTGTCCAACAGTGTGAGCTCTCCCCTGGTGTGTCAGCTCACTGTGTTTATAAACAAATCAGTGTAATTCACTCCGTGTCCAACACTGTGATCTCTCCCCTGCTGTGTCAGATCACTGTGTTTATAAACACTTCAGAGTAATTCACTCCGTGTCCGACACTGTGAGCGCTCCCCTGGAGTGTCAGCTCACTGTGTTTATGAACACCTCAGTGTAATGCGCTCCGTGTCCGACACTTTGAGCTCTCCCCTGGTTTTTCAGCTCACTGTGTTAATAAACACGTCAGTGTAATTCACACCATGTCCGACACTGTGAGCGCTCACCTGGTGTGTCAGTTCACTGTGTTTATAAATATTTCAGTGTCATTCACTCCGTGTCCAACACTGTGAGCTCTCCCCTGGTGTGTCAGCTCACTGTGTTTATAAACACCTCAGTGTAATTCACTCCGTGTCCAACAGTGTGAACTCTCCCCTGGTGTGTCAGCTCACTGTGTTTATAAACACTTCAGTGTAATTTTCACCGTGTCCAACAGTGTGATCTCTCCCCTGGTGTGTCAGCTCACTGTGTTTATAAATGCTTCCGTGTAATTCATTCCTTGTCTAACACTGTGAGCTCTCCCCTGGTATGTCAGCTCACTGTGTTTTTAAACACTTCGGTGTAATTCACACCGTGTCCAACAGTGTGAGCTCTCCGCTGGTGTGTCAACTCACTGTGTTTATAAACACTTCAGTGTATTTCACTCCGTGTCCTACACTATGAGCTCTCCCCTGGTGTGTCAGCTCACTGTGCTTATCAATACTTCAGTGTAATTCACTCCGTGTCCAACACTGTGAGCTCTCCCCTGGTGTGTCAGCTCACTGTGTTTATAAACACTTCAGTGTAATTCTCACCGTGTCCAACAGTGTGAGCTCTCCCCTGGTATGTCAGCTCACTGTGTTTATAAACACTTCAGTGTAATTTTCACCGTGTCCAACAGTGTGATCTCTCCCCTGGTGTGTCAGCTCACTGTGTTTATAAATGCTTCCGTGTAATTCATTCCTTGTCTAACACTGTGAGCTCTCCCCTGGTATGTCAGCTCACTGTGTTTTTAAACACTTCGGTGTAATTCACACCGTGTCCAACAGTGTGAGCTCTCCGCTGGTGTGTCAACTCACTGTGTTTATAAACACTTCAGTGTATTTCACTCCGTGTCCTACACTATGAGCTCTCCCCTGATGTGTCAGCTCACTGTGTTTATAAACACTTCAGTTTAATTCACTCCGTGTCCAACACTGTGAGCTCTCCCCTGGTCTGTCAGCTCAATGTGTTTATAAACACTTCATTGTATTTCACTCCGTGTCCAACACTGTGAGCTCTCCCCTGGTGTGTCAGCTCACTGTGCTTATCAATACTTCAGTGTAATTCACTCCGTGTCCAACACTGTGAGCTCTCCCCTGGTGTGTCAGCTCACTGTGTTTATAAACACTTCAGTGTAATTCTCACCGTGTCCAACAGTGTGAGCTCTCCCCTGGTATGTCAGCTCACTGTGTTTATAAACGCTTCCGTGTAATTCATTCCGTGTCCAACACTGTGAGCTCTCCACTGGTATGTCAGCTCACTGTGTTTTTAAACACTTCAGTGTAATTCACTCCTTGTCCAACACTGTGAGCTCTCCCCTGGTGTGTCAGCTCACGCTGTTTATAAACATTTCAGTGTAATTCACTCCGTGACCAACACTGTGAGCTCTCCCTTGGTGTGCCAGCTCACTGTGTTTATAAACACTTCAGTGTAATTGACACCGCATCCAACACTGTGAGCTCTCCCCTGGTTTGTCAGATCACAGTCTTTATACACACTTCAGTGTACTTCACTCCGTGTCCAACACTCTGAGCACTCCCCTGGTGTGTCAGCTCACTGTGTTTATAATCATTTCAGTGTAATTCAGTCCGTGTCCAACACTGTGAGCTCTCCCCTGGTGTGTCAGCTCACTGTGTTTATAAACACTTCAGTGTAATTCACTCCGTGGCCATCATTGTGATCTCTCCCCTGGTGTGTCACCTATCTGTGTTTATAAACACTCCAGTGTAAGTCAATCCGTGTCCAACACTGTGATCTCTCGCCTGGTGTGTCAGCTCACTGCGTTTATAAACACTTCAGAATAATTCACTCCGTATCCGATACTTTGAGCTCTCCCCTGGTGTGTCAGCTCACTGTCTTTATAAATACTTCAGTGTAAATCACTCCTTGTCCAACACTGTGAGCTCTCCCCTGGAGTGCCAGCTCACTGTGTTTATAAACACTTCAGTGTAATTCACTCCGTGTCCGACATTGTGAAACCTCCGCTGGTGTGTCTGCTCACTGTGTTAATAAACACATCAGTGTAATTCGCACCATATCCCACACTGTGAGCGCTCCCCTGGTGTGTCAGCTCACTGTGTTTATAAACACTTCAGTATAATTCACTCCGTGTCCAACACTGTGAGCTCTCACCTGGTTTGTCAGCTCACTGTGTTTATAAACAGTTCAGTGTAATTCACTCCGTGTCCAACACTGTGAGCTCTCCCCTGGTTTGTCAGATCACAGTCTTTATACACACTTCAGTGTACTTCACTCCGTGTCCAACACCCTGAGCACTCCCCTGGTGTGTCAGCTCACTGTGTTTATTAACACATCAGTGTAATTCATTCCATGTCCAACACTGTGAGCTCTCCCCTGGTGTGTCAGCTCACTGTGTTTATAACACTTCAGTGCAATTCACTCCGTGTCCGACACTGTGAGCTCTCCCCTGGTGTGTCAGCTCACTGTCTTTATAAATACTTCAGTGTAATTCACTCCGTGTCCAACACTGTGAGTTCTCCCCTGGTGTGTCAGCTCACTGTGTTTATAAACACTTCAGTGTAATTCACTCCGTGTCCAGCACTGTGAGCTTTCCCCTGGTGTGTCAGCTCACTGTCTTTATAAACACTTCAGTTTAATTCACTCCGTGTCCAACAATGTGAACACTCCCCTGGTGTGCCAGCTCACTGTGTTTATAAACACTTCAGTGTAATGCACTCCGTGTCCAGCACTGTGAGCTCTCCCCTGGTGTGTCAGCTCACTGTCTTTATAACAACTTCAGTGTAATTCACTCCATGTCCGACAGTGTGAGCTCTCCCCTGGTGTGTCAGCTCACTGTGTTTATAAACACTTCAGTGTAATTCACTCCGTGTCCAACACTGTGAGCTCTCCCCTGGTGTGTCAGCTCACTGTGCTTATAAACACTTCAGTGTAACTCACTCCGTGTCCAACACTGTGAGATCTCCGCTGGTGTGTCAGCTCACTGTGTTTATTAACACTTCATTGTAATTAACTCCGTGTCCAACACTGTGAGCTCTCCCCAGGTGTGTCAGCTCACTGTTTTTATAAGAACGTCAGTGTAATTCACTCCTTGTCCAACACTGTGAGCTCTCCCCTGGTGTGTCAGCTCACTGTGTCTATAAATACTTCAGTGTAATTCACTCCGTGTGCAACACTGTGAGCTCTCCCCTGGCGTGTCAGCTCACTGTCTTTATAAACAATTCAGTGTAATTCACTCCGTGTCCAACACTGTGATCTCTCCCCTGATGTGTCAGCTCTCTGTGTTTATGAACACTTCAGTGTAATTCACTCCGTGTCCAACACTGTGAGCTCTCCCCTGGTGTGTCAGCTCACTGTGCTTATCAATACTTCAGTGTAATTCACTCCGTGTCCAACACTGTCAGCTCTCCCCTGGTGTGTCAGCTCACTGTGTTTATAAACACTTCAGTGTAATTCTCACCGTGTCCAACACTGTGAGCTCTCCCCTGGTGTGTCAGCTCACTGTGTTTATAAACGCTTCCATGTAATTCATTCCGTGTCCAACACTGTGAGCTCTCCACTGGTATGTCAGCTCACTGTGTTTTTAAACACTTCAGTATAATTCACTCCTTGTCCAACACTGTGAGCTCTCCCCTGGTGTGTCAGCTCACGCTGTTTATAAACATTTCAGTGTAATTCACTCCGTGACCAACACTGTGAGCTCTCCCTTGGTGTGCCAGCTCACTGTGTTTATAAACACTTCAGTGTAATTGACACCGCATCCAACACTGTGAGCTCTCCCCTGGTTTGTCAGATCACAGTCTTTATACACACTTCAGTGTACTTCACTCCGTGTCCAACACTCTGAGCACTCCCCTGGTGTGTCAGCTCACTGTGTTTATAATCATTTCAGTGTAATTCAATCCGTGTCCAACACTGTGAGCTCTCCCCTGGTGTGTCAGCTCACTGTGTTTATAAACACTCCAGTGTAATTCACTCCGTGGCCATCAGTGTGATCTCTCCCCTGGTGTGTCACCTATCTGTGTTTATAAACACTCCAGTGTAAGTCAATCCGTGTCCAACACTGTGATCTCTCGCCTGGTGTGTCAGCTCACTGCGTTTATAAAAACTTCAGAATAATTCACTCCGTATCCGATACTTTGAGCTCTCCCCTGGTGTGTCAGCTCACTTTGTTAATAAACACGTCATTGTAATTCACACCATGTCCGACACTGTGAGCGCTCCCCTAGTGTGTCAGCTCACTGTGTTTATAAATACTTTAGTGGCATTCACTCCGTGTCCAACACTGTGAGCTCTCCCCTCGTGTGTCAGCTCACTGTCTTTATAAATACTTCAGTGTAAATCACTCCTTGTCCAACACTGTGAGCTCTCCCCTGGAGTGCCAGCTCACTGTGTTTATAAACACTTCAGTGTAATTCACTCCGTGTCCGACATTGTGAAACCTTCGCTGGTGTGTCTGCTCACTGTGTTAATAAACACATCAGTGTAATTCGCACCATATCCCACACTGTGAGCGCTCCACTGGTGTGTCAGCTCACTGTGTTTATAAACACTTCAGTATAATTCACTCCGTGTCCAACACTGTGAGCTCTCACCTGGTTTGTCAGCTCACTGTGTTTATAAACACTTCAGTGTAATTCACCCCGTGTCCAACACTGTGAGCTCTATCCTGGTTTGTCAGATCACAGTCTTTATACACACTTCAGTGTACTTCACTCCGTGTCCAACACCCTGAGCACTCCCCTGGTGTGTCAGCTCACTGTGTTTATTAACACATCAGTGTAATTCATTCCATGTCCAACACTGTGAGCTCTCCCCTGGTGTGTCAGCTCACTGTGTTTATAACACTTCAGTGCAATTCACTCCGTGTCCAACAGTGTGAGCTCTCCCCTGGTGTGCCAGCTCACTGTGTTTATAAACACTTCAGTGTCATTCACTCCGTGTCCGACACTGTGAGCTCTCCCCTGGTGTGTCAGCTCACTGTCTTTATAAATACTTCAGTGTAATTCAATCCGTGTCCAGCACTGTGAGCTCTCCCCTGGTGTGTCAGCTCACTGTCTTTATAACAACTTCAGTGTAATTCACTCCATGTCCGACAGTGTGAGCTCTCCCCTGGTGTGTCAGCTCACTGTGTTTATAAACACTTCAGTGTAATTCACTCCGTGTCCAACACTGTGAGCTCTCCCCTGGTGTGTCAGCTCACTGTGCTTATAAACACTTCAGTGTAACTCACTCCGTGTCCAACACTGTGAGATCTCCGCTGGTGTGTCAGCTCACTGTGTTTATTAACACTTCATTGTAATTAACTCCGTGTCCAACACTGTGAGCTCTCCCCAGGTGTGTCAGCTCACTGTTTTTATAAAAACGTCAGTGTAATTCACTCCTTGTCCAACACTGTGAGCTCTCCCCTGGTGTGTCAGCTCACTGTGTCTATAAATACTTCAGTGTAATTCACTCCGTGTGCAACACTGTGAGCTCTCCCCTGGCGTGTCAGCTCACTGTCTTTTTTAACAATTCAGTGTAATTCACTCCGTGTCCAACACTGTGATCTCTCCCCTGATGTGTCAGCTCTCTGTGTTTATGAACACTTCAGTGTAATTCACTCCGTGACCAACACTGTGAGCTCTCCCTGGTGTGTCCGCTCATTGTGTTTATAAACATCTCAGTGTAATTCACACCGTGTGTCAGCTCTCTGTGTTTATAAACACTTCAGTGTAATTCTCACCGTGTCCAACAGTGTGAGCTCTCCCCTGGTGTGTCAGCTCACTGTGTGTATAAACACATCAGTGTGTTTCACTCCGTGTCCAACACTGTGAGCTCTCCCCTGGTGTGTCAGCTCACTGTGTTTATAAACACTTCAGTGTAATTCACACCGTGTCAAACACTGTGAGCTCTCCCCTGTGTGTCAGCTCACTGTCTTTATAAATAGTTCACGTAGTTCACTCCGTGTCCAACACTGTGAGTTCTCCCCTGGTGTGCCAGCTCACTGTGTTTATAAACACTTCAGTTTAATTCACTCCGTGTCCAACACTGTGAGCTCTCCCCTGGTTTGTCAGATCACTGTGTTTATACACACTTCAGTGTAATTCACGCCGTGTCCAACACTCTGAGCTCTCCCATGGTGTGTCAGATCACTGTGTTAATAAACACATCAGTGTAATTTACTCCGTGTCCAACACTGTGAGCTCTCTCTTGGTGTGTCAGCTCACTGTGTTTATAAACACTTCATTGTATTTCACTCCGTGTCCAACACTGTGAGCTCTCCCCTGGTGTGTCAGCTCACTGTGCTTATAAATACTTCAGTTTAATTCACTCCGTGTCCAACACTGTGAGCTCTCCCCTGGTGTGTCAGCTCACTGTGTTTATAAATACTTCAGTGTAATTCTCACCGTGTCCAACAGTGTGAGCTCTCCCCTGGTATGTCAGCTCATTGTGTTTATAAACGCTTCCGTGTAATTCATTCCGTGTCCAACACTGTGAGCTCTCCACTGGTATGTCAGCTCACTGTGTTTGTAAACACTTCAGTGTAATTCACTCCTTGTCCAACACTGTGAGCTCTCCCCTGGTGTGTCAGCTCACGCTGTTTATAAACATTACAGTGTAATTCACTCCGTGACCAACACTGTGAGCTCTCCCTTGGTGTGCCAGCTCACTGTGTTTATAAACACTTCAGTGTAATTGACACCGCGTCCAACACTGTGAGCTCTCCCCTGGTTTGTCAGATCACAGTCTTTATACACACTTCAGTGTACTTCACTCCGTGTCCAACACTCTGAGCACTCCCCTGGTGTGTCAGCTCACTGTGTTTATAATCATTTCAGTGTAATTCAATCCGTGTCCAACACTATGAGCTCTCCCCTGGTGTGTCAGCTCACTGTGTTTATAAACACTCCAGTGTAATTCACTCCGTGGCCATCAGTGTGATCTCTCCCCTGGTGTGTCACCTATCTGTGTTTATAAACACTCCAGTGTAAGTCAATTCGTGTCCAACACTGTGATCTCTCGCCTGGTGTGTCAGCTCACTGCGTTTAAAAACACTTCAGAATAATTCACTCCGTATCCGACACTTTGAGCTCTCCCCTGGTGTGTCAGCTCACTTTGTTAATAAACACGTCATTGTAATTCACACCATGTCCGACACTGTGAGCGCTCCCCTAGTGTGTCAGCTCACTGTGTTTATAAATACTTTAGTGGCATTCGCTCCGTGTCCAACACTGTTAGCTCTCCCCTCGTGTGTCAGCTCACTGTCTTTATAAATATTTCAGTGTAAATCACTCCTTGTCCAACACTGTGAGCTCTCCCCTGGAGTGCCAGCTCACTGTGTTTATAAACACTTCAGTGTAATTCACTCCGTGTCCGACATTGTGAAACCTCCGCTGGTGTGTCTGCTCACTGTGTTAATAAACACATCATTGTAATTCGCACCATATCCCACACTGTGAGCGCTCCCCTGGTGTGTCAGCTCACTGTGTTTATAAACACTTCAGTATAATTCACTCCGTGTCCAACACTGTGAGCTCTCACCTGGTTTGTCAGCTCACTGTGTTTATAAACACTTCAGTGTAATTCACTCCGTGTCCAACACTGTGAGCTCTCCCCTGGTTTGTCAGATCACAGTCTTTATACACACTTCAGTGTACTTCACTCGGTGTCCAACACCCTGAGCACTCCCCTGGTGTGTCAGCTCACTGTGTTTATTAACACATCAGTGTAATTCATTCCATGTACAACACTGTGAGCTCTCCCCTGGTGTGTCAGCTCACTGTGTTTATAAACACTTCAGTGCAATTCACACCGTGTCCAACAGTGTGAGCTCTCCCCTGGTGTGCCAGCTCACTGTGTTTATAAACACTTCAGTGTCATTCACTCCGTGTCCGACACTGTGAGCTCTCCCCTTGTGTGTCAGCTCACTGTCTTTATAAATACTTCAGTGTAATTCACTCCGTGTCCAACACTGTGAGTTCTCCCCTGGTGTGTCAGCTCACTGTGTTTATAAACACTTCAGTGTAATTCACTCCGTGTCCAGCACTGTGAGCTTTCCCCTGGTGTGTCAGCTCACTGTCTTTATAAACACTTCAGTGTAATTCACTCCGTGTCCAACACTGTGAACACTCACCTGGTGTGCCAGCTCACTGTGTTTATAAACTATTCAGTGTAATGCAATCCGTGTCCAGCACTGTGAGCTCTCCCCTGGTGTGTCAGCTCACTGTCTTTATAAACACTTCAGTGTAATTCACTCCATGTCCGACAGTGTGAGCTCTCCCCTGGTGTGTCAGCTCACTGTGTTTATAAACACTTCAGTGTAATTCACTCCGTGTCCAACACTGTGAGCTCTCCCCTGGTGTGTCAGCTCACTGTGCTTAAAAACACTTCAGTGTAACTCACTCCGTGTCCAACACTGTGAGATCTCCGCTGGTGTGTCAGCTCACTGTGATTATTAACACTTCAGTGTAATTAACACCGTGTCCAACACTGTGAGCTCTCCCCAGGTGTGTCAGCTCACTGTTTTTATAAAAACGTCAGTGTAATTCACTCCTTGTCCAACACTGTGAGCTCTCCCCTGGTGTGTCAGCTCACTGTGTCTATAAATACTTCAGTGTAATTCACTCCGTGTGCAACACTGTGAGCTCTCCCCTGGCGTGTCAGCTCACTGTCTTTATAAACAATTCAGTGTAATTCACTCCGTGTCCAACACTGTGAGCTCTACCCTGATGTGTCAGCTCTCTGTGTTTATGAACACTTCAGTGTAATTCACTCCGTGTCCAACACTGTGAGCTCTCCCTGGTGTGCCCACTCAATGTGTTTATAAACATCTCAGTGTAATTCACACCGTGTGTCAGCTCACTGTGTTTATAAACACTTCAGTGTAATTCACACCGTGTCAAACACTGTGAGCTCTCCCCTGTGTGTCAGCTCACTGTCTTTATAAATAGTTCAGTGTAGTTCACTCCGTGTCCTACACTGTGAGTTCTCCCCTGGTGTGCCAGCTCACTGTGTTTATGAACACTTCAGTGTAATTCACTCCGTGTCCAGCAATGTGAGCTCTCCCCTGGTGTTTCAGCTCACTGTGTTTATAAACACTTCAGTGTAATTCACTCCGTGTCCAACACTGTGAGCTCTCCACTGATTTGCCAGATCACTGTGTTTATAAACACATCGGTGTAATTCTCTCCGTGTCCAACACTGTGAGCTCTCCCCTGGTGTGTCAGCTCACTGTGTTTATAAACACTTCAGTGCAATTCACTCCGTGTCCAACAGTGTGAGCTCTCCCCTGGTGTGCCAGCTCACTGTGTTTATAAACACTTCAGTGTCATTCACTCCGTGTCCGACACTGTGAGCTCTCCCCTGGTGTGTCAGCTCACTGTCTTTATAAATACTACAGTGTAATTCACTCCGTGTCCAACACTGTGAGTTCTCCCCTGGTGTGTCAGCTCACTGTGTTTATAAACACTTCAGTGTAATTCACTCCGTGTCCAGCACTGTGAGCTTTCCCCTGGTGTGTCAGCTCACTGTCTTTATAAACACTTCAGTGTAATTCACTCCGTGTCCAACACTGTGAACACTCCCCTGGTGTGCCAGCTCACTGTGTTTATAAACAATTCAGTGTAATGCAATCCGTGTCCAGCACTGTGAGCTCTCCCCTGGTGTGTCAGCTCACTGTCTTTATAACAACTTCAGTGTAATTCACTCCATGTCCGACAGTGTGAGCTCTCCCCTGGTGTGTCAGCTCACTGTGTTTATAAACACTTCAGTGTAATTCACTCCGTGTCCAACACTGTGAGCTCTCCCCTGGTGTGTCAGCTCACTGTGCTTAAAAACACTTCAGTGTAACTCACTCCGTGTCCAACACTGTGAGATCTCCGCTGGTGTGTCAGCTCACTGTGTTTATTAACACTTCAGTGTAATTAACCCGTGTCCAACACTGTGAGCTCTCCCCAGGTGTGTCAGCTCACTGTTTTTATAAAAACGTCAGTGTAATTCACTCCTTGTCCAACACTGTGAGCTCTCCCCTGGTGTGCCAGCTCACTGTGTCTATAAATACTTCAGTGTAATTCACTCCGTGTCCAACACTGTGAGCTCTACCCTGATGTGTCAGCTCTCTGTGTTTATGAACACTTCAGTGTAATTCACTCCGTGTCCAACACTGTGAGCTCTCCCTGGTGTGCCCGCTCACTGTGTTTATAAACATCTCAGTGTAATTCACACCGTGTGTCAACTCTCTGTGTTTATAAACACTTCAGTGTAATTCTCACCGTGTCCAACAGTGTGAGCTCTCCCCTGGTGTGTCAGCTCACTGTGTGTATAAACACATCAGTGTTTTTCACTCCGTGTCCAACACTGTGAGCTCTCCCCTGGTGTGTCAGCTCACTGTGTTTATAAACACTTCAGTGTAATTCACACCGTGTCAAACACTGTGAGCTCTCCCCTGTGTGTCAGCTCACTGTCTTTATAAATAGTTCAGTCTAGTTCACTCCGTGTCCAACACTGTGAGTTCTCCCCTGGTGTGCCAGCTCACTGTGTTTATAAACACTTCAGTGTAATTCACTCCGTGTCCAGCAAGGTGAGCTCTCCCCTGGTGTGTCAGCTCACTGTGTTTATAAACACTTCAGTGTAATTCACTCCGTGTCCAACACTGTGAGCTCTCCCCTGGTGTGTCTGGTCACTGTGTTTATAAACACTTCAGTGTAATTCACTGCCTGTCCGACATGGTGAGTTCTCCCCTGGTGTGTCAACTTACTGTTTTTATAAGCACTGCAGTGTAATTCACTCCGTGTCCATCACTGTGAACTCTCCCCTGGTGTGTCACCTCTCTGTGTTTATAAACACTTCAGTGTAATTCACTCAATGTCCAACACTGTGATCTCTCCGCTGGTGTGTCAACTCACTGTGTTAATAAACACATCAGTGTAATTCACACCATGTCCCACACTGTGAGCGCTCCCCTGGTGTGCCAGCTCAATGTGTTTATAACCACTTCAGTGTAATTCACTCTGTGTCCAACACTGTGAGCTCTCCCCTGGTGTGTCAGCTCACTCTGTTTATAAACACTTCAGTGTAATTCACTCCGTGTCCAGCATGCTGAGCTCTCCCCTGGTTTGTCAGGTCACTGTCTTTATAAACACGTCAGTGTAATTCACACCGTGTCCAACACTGTGAGCTCTCCCCTGGTGTGTCAGCTCATTGTGTTTATAAACACTTCAGTGTAATTCACTCCGTGTCCAACACTGTGAGCTCTCCCCTGGTGTGTCTGGTCACTGTGTTTATAAACACTTCAGTGTAATTCACTGCCTGTCCGACATGGTGAGTTCTCCCCTGGTGTGTCAGCTTACTGTTTTTATAAGCACTGCAGTGTAATTCACTCCGTGTCCGACACTGTGAACTCGCCCCTGGTGTGTCAGATCACTGTGATTATAAACACTTCAGTGTAATTCACTCCGTGTCCGACACTGTGAACTCTCCCCTGGCGTGTCAGCTCACTGTTTTTATAAAAACGTCAGTGTAATTCACTCCGTGTCCAGCACTGTGAGCTCTCCCCTGGTGTGTCAGCTCACTGTGTTTATAAACACTTCAGTGTAATTCACTCCGTGTCCAACACTGTGAGCTCTCCACTGATTTGCCAGATCACTGGGTTTATAAACACATCAGTGTAATTCTCTCCGTGTCCAACACTGTGAGCTCTCCCCTGGTGTGTCAGCTAACTGTGTTTATAAACACTTCAGTGTAATTCACACCATGTCCGACACTGTGAGCTCTCCCCTGGTGTGCCAGCTCATTGTGTTTATAAACACTTCAGTGTCATTCACTCCGTGTCCAACACTGTGAGCTCTCCCCTGGTGTGTCAGCTCACTGTGTCTATAAATACTTCAGTGTAATTCACTCCGTGTGCAACACTGTGAGCTCTCCCCTGGCGTGTCAGCTCACTGTCTTTATAAACAATTCATTGTCATTCACTCCGTGTCCAACACTGTGAGCTCTCCCCTGGTGTGTCAGCTCACTGTGTCTATAAATACTTCAGTGTAATTCACTCCGTGTGCAACACTGTGAGCTCTCCCTGGTGTGTCCGCTCACTGTGTTTATAAACATCTCAGTGTAATTCACACCGTGTGTCAGCTCTCTGTGTTTATAAACACTTCAGTGTAATTCTCACCGTGTCCAACAGTGTGAGCTCTCCCCTGGTGTGTCAGCTCACTGTGTTTATAAACACTTCAGTGTAATTCACATCGTGTCCAACAGTGTGAGCTCTCCCCTGTGTGTCAGCTCACTGTCTTTATAAATAGTTCAGTGTAATTCACTCCGTGTCCAGCACTGTGAGCTCTCCCCTGGTGTGTCAGCTCACTGTTTTTATAAACACTTCAGTGTAATTCACTCCGTGTCCAACACTGTGAGCTCTCCACTGATTTGCCAGATCACTGTGTTTATAAACACATCAGTGTAATTCTCTCCGTGTCCAACACTGTGAGCTCTCCCCTGGTGTGTCAGCTCACTGTGTTTATAAACACTTCAGTGTAATTCACACCATGTCCAACACTGTGAGCTCTCCACTGATTTGCCAGATCACTGTGTTCATAAACACATCAGTGTAATTCACTCCGTGTCAGATACTGTGAGCTCTCCCCTGTTGTGTCAGCTCACTGTCTTTATAAATACTCCAGTGTAATTCACTCCGTGTCCAACACTGTGAGCTCTCCCCTGGTGTGTCAGCTCACTGTGTTTATAAACACTTCAGTGTAATTCACTCCGTGTCCAGCACTGTGAGCTTCCCCTGGTGAGTCAGCTCACTGTCTTTATAAACACTTCAGTGTAATTCACTCCATGTCCGACAATGTGAGCTCTCCCCTGGTGTGTCAGCTCACTGTGCTTATAAACAGTTCAGTGTAACTCACTCCGTGTCCAACACTGTGAGATCTCCGCTGGTGTGTCAGCTCACTGTGTTTATAAACACTTCAGTGTAATTAACTCCGTGTCCAACACTGTGAGCTCTCCCCAGGTGTGTCAGCTCACTGTGTTTATAAAAACGTCAGTGTAATTCACTCCTTGTCCAACACTGTGAGCTCACCCCTGGTGTGTCCGCTCACTGTGTTTATAAACATCTCAGTGTAATTCACACCGTGTGTCAGCTCTCTGTGTTTATAAACACTTCAGTGTAATTCTCACCGTGTCCAACAGTGTGAGCTCTCCCCTGGTGCGTTAGCTCACTGTGTGTATAAACACTTCCGTGTAATTCACTCCGTGTCCACCACTGTGAGCTCTCCCCTGGTGTGTCAGCTCACTGTGTTTATAAACACTTCAGTGTGTTTCACTCCGTGTCCAACACTGTGAGCTCTCCCCTGGTGTGTCAGCTCACTGTGTTTATAAACACTTCAGAGTAATTCACACCGTGTCCAACAGTGTGAGCTCTCCCCTGTGTGTCAGCTCACTGTGTTTATAATCATTTCAGTGTAATTCAATCAGTGTCCAACACTATGAGCTCTCCCCTGGTGTGTCAGCTCACTTTGTTTATAAACACTTCATTGTAATTCACTCCTTGTCCATCACTGTGAACTCTCCCCTGGTGTGTCACCTCTCTGTGTTTATAAACACTTCAGTGTAATTCACTCAATGTCCAACACTGTGATCTCTCCCCTGGTGTGTCAGCTCACTGTGTTAATAAACACGTCAGTGTAATTCACACCATGTCCCACACTGTGAGCGCTCCTCTGGTGTGCCAGCTCAATGTGTTTATAACCACTTCAGTGTAATTCACTCTGTGTCCAACACTGTGAGCTCACCCCTGGTGTGTCAGCTCACTCTGTTTATAAACACTTCAGTGTAATTCACTCCGTGTCCAGCATGCTGAGCTCTCCCCTTGTGTGTCAGGTCATTGTCTTTATAAACACGTCAGTGTAATTCACGCCGTGTCCAACACTGTGAGCTCTCCCCTGGTGTGTCAGCTCATTGTGTTTATAAACACTTCAGTGTAATTCACTCCGTGTCCAACACTGTGAGCTCTCCCCTCGTGTGTCTGGTCACTGTGTTTATAAACACTTCAGTGTAATTCACTGCCTGTCCGACATGGTGAGTTCTCCCCTGGTGTGTCAGCTCATTGTGTTTATAAACACTTCAGTGTAATTCACTCCGTGTCCAACACTGTGAGCTCTCCACTGATTTGCCAGATCACTGTGTTTATAAACACATCAGTGTAATTCTCTCCGTGTCCAACACTGTGAGCTCTCCCCTGGTGTGTCAGCTCACTGTGTTTATAAACACTTCAGTGTAATTCACACCATGTCCGACACTGTGAGCTCTCCCCTGGTTTGCCAGCTCATTGTGTTTATAAACACTTCAGTGTCATTCACTCCGTGTCAGACACTGTGAGCTCTCCCCTGGTGTGTCAGCTCACTGTCTTTATAATTACTTCAGTGTAATTCACTCCGTGTCCAACACTGTGAGCTCTCCCCTGGTGTGTCAGCTCACTGTGTTTATAAACACTTCAGTGTAATTCACTCCGTGTCCAGCACTGTGAGCTTCCCCTGGTGTGTCAGCTCACTGTCTTTATAAACACTTCAGTGTAATTCAGTCCATGTCCGACAATGTGAGCTCTCCCCTGGTGTGTCAGCTCACTGTGCTTATAAACAGTTCAGTGTAACTCACTCCGTGTCCAACACTGTGAGCTCTCCGCTGGTGTGTCAGCTCACTGTGTTTATAAACACTTCAGTGTAATTAACTCCGTGTCCAACACTGTGAGCTCTCCCCAGGTGTGTCAGCTCACTGTGTTTATAAAAACGTCAGTGTAATTCACTCCTTGTCCAACACTGTGAGCTCACCCCTGGTGTGTCAGCTCACTGTGTCTATAAATACTTCAGTGTAATTCACTCCGTGTGCAACACTGTGAGCTCTCCCCTGGCGTGTCAGCTCACTGTCTTTATAAACAATTCAGTGTAATTCACTCCGTGTCCAACACTGTGATCTCTCCCCTGATGTGTCAGCTCTCTGTGTTTATGAACACTTCAGTGTAATTCACTCCGTGTCCAACACTGTGAGCTATCCCTGGTGTGTCCGCTCACTGTGTTTATAAACATCTCAGTGTAATTCACACATTGTGTCAGCTCTCTGTGTTTATAAACACTTCAGTGTAATTCTCACCGTGTCCAACAGTGTGAGCTCTCCCCTGGTGTGTTAGCTCACTGTGTGTATAAACACATCAGTGTAATTCACTCCGTGTCCACCACTGTGAGCTCTCCCCTGGTGTGTCAGCTCACTGTGTTTATAAACACTTCAGTGTGTTTCACTCCGTGTCCAACACTGTGAGCTCTCCCCTGGTGTGTCAGCTCACTGTGTTTATAAACACTTCAGAGTAATTCACACCGTGTCCAACAGTGTGAGCTCTCCCCTGTGTGTCAGCTCACTGTGTTGATAATCATTTCAGTGTAATTCAATCAGTGTCCAACACTATGAGCTCTCCCCTGGTGTGTCAGCTCACTTTGTTTATAAACACTTCATTGTAATTCACTCCTTGTCCATCACTGTGAACTCTCCCCTGGTGTGTCACCTCTCTGTGTTTATAAACACTTCAGTGTAATTCACTCAATGTCCAACACTGTGATCTCTCCCCTGGTGTGTCAGCTCACTGTGTTAATAAACACGTCAGTGTAATTCACACCATGTCCCACACTGTGAGCGCTCCTCTGGTGTGCCAGCTCAATGTGTTTATAACCACTTCAGTGTAATTCACTCTGTGTCCAACACTGTGAGCTCACCCCTGGTGTGTCAGCTCACTCTGTTTATAAACACTTCAGTGTAATTCACTCCGTGTCCAGCATGCTGAGCTCTCCCCTTGTGTGTCAGGTCATTGTCTTTATAAACACGTCAGTGTAATTCACGCCGTGTCCAACACTGTGAGCTCTCCCCTGGTGTGTCAGCTCATTGTGTTTATAAACACTTCAGTGTAATTCACTCCGTGTCCAACACTGTGAGCTCTCCCCTGGTGTGTCTGGTCACTGTGTTTATAAACACTTCAGTGTAATTAACTGCCTGTCCGACATGGTGAGTTCTCCCCTGGTGTGTCAGCTCATTGTGTTTATAAACACTTCAGTGTAATTCACTCCGTGTCCAACACTGTGAGCTCTCCACTGATTTGCCAGATCACTGTGTTTATAAACACATCAGTGTAATTCTCTCCGTGTCCAACACTGTGAGCTCTCCCCTGGTGTGTCAGCTCACTGTGTTTATAAACACTTCAGTGTAATTCACACCATGTCCGACACTGTGAGCTCTCCCCTGGTGTGCCAGCTCATTGTGTTTATAAACACTTCAGTGTCATTCACTCCGTGTCAGACACTGTGAGCTCTCCCCTGGTGTGTCAGCTCACTGTCTTTATAATTACTTCAGTATAATTCACTCCGTGTCCAACACTGTGAGCTCTCCCCTGGTGTGTCAGCTCACTGTGTTTATAAACACTTCAGTGTAATTCACTCCGTGTCCAGCACTGTGAGCTTCCCCTGGTGTGTCAGCTCACTGTCTTTATAAACACTTCAGTGTAATTCAGTCCATGTCCGACAATGTGAGCTCTCCCCTGGTGTGTCAGCTCACTGTGCTTATAAACAGTTCAGTGTAACTCACTCCGTGTCCAACACTGTGAGCTCTCCGCTGGTGTGTCAGCTCACTGTGTTTATAAACACTTCAGTGTAATTAACTCCGTGTCCAACACTGTGAGCTCTCCCCAGGTGTGTCAGCTCACTGTGTTTATAAAAACGTCAGTGTAATTCACTCCTTGTCCAACACTGTGAGCTCACCCCTGGTGTGTCAGCTCACTGTGTCTATAAATACTTCAGTGTAATTCACTCCGTGTGCAACACTGTGAGCTCTCCCCTGGCGTGTCAGCTCACTGTCTTTATAAACAATTCAATGTAATTCACTCCGTGTCCAACACTGTGATCTCTCCCCTGATGTGTCAGCTCTCTGTGTTTATGAACACTTCAGTGTAATTCACTCCGTGTCCAACACTGTGAGCTATCCCTGGTGTGTCCGCTCACTGTGTTTATAAACATCTCAGTGTAATTCACACATTGTGTCAGCTCTCTGTGTTTATAAACACTTCAGTGTAATTCTCACCGTGTCCAACAGTGTGAGCTCTCCCCTGGTGTGTTAGCTCACTGTGTGTATAAACACATCAGTGTAATTCACTCCGTGTCCACCACTGTGAGCTCTCCCCTGGTGTGTCAGCTCACTGTGTTTATAAACACTTCAGTGTGTTTCACTCCGTGTCCAACACTGTGAGCTCTCCCCTGGTGTGTCAGCTCACTGTGTTTATAAACACTTCAGAGTAATTCACACCGTGTCCAAAAGTGTGAGCTCTCCCCTGTGTGTCAGCTCACTGTGTTTATAATCATTTCAGTGTAATTCAATCAGTGTCCAACACTATGAGCTCTCCCCTGGTGTGTCAGCTCACTTTGTTTATAAACACTTCAGTGTAATTCACTCCTTGTCCATCACTGTGAACTCTCCCCTGGTGTGTCACCTCTCTGTGTTTATAAACACTTCAGTGTAATTCACTCAATGTCCAACACTGTGATCTCTCCCCTGGTGTGTCATCTCACTGTGTTAATAAACACGTCAGTGTAATTCACACCATGTCCCACACTGTGAGCGCTCCCCTGGTGTGCCAGCTCAATGTGTTTATAACCACTTCAGTGTAATTCACTCTGTGTCCAACACTGTGAGCTCTCCCCTGGTGTGTCAGCTCACTCTGTTTATAAACACTTCAGTGTAATTCACTGCGTGTCCAGCATGCTGAGCTCTCCCCTGGTGTGTCAGGTCACTGTCTTTATAAACACGTCAGTGTAATTCACGCCGTGTCCAACACTGTGAGCTCTCCCCTGGTGTGTCAGCTCATTGTGTTTATAAACACTTCAGTGTAATTCACTCCGTGTCCAACACTGTGAGCTCTCCCCTGGTGTGTCTGGTCACTGTGTTTATAAACACTTCAGTGTAATTCACTGCCTGTCCGACATGGTGAGTTCTCCCCTGGTGTGTCAGCTTACTGTGTTTTTCAGCACTGCAGTGTAATTCACTCCGTGTCCGACACTGTGAACTCGCCCCTGGTGTGTCAGATCACTGTGTTTATAAACACTTCAGTGTAATTCACTCCGTGTCCGACACTGTGCACTCTCCCCTGGCGTGTCAGCTCACTGTGTTTATAAACACTTGAGTGTAATTCACTCCGTGTCCAGCACTGTGAGCTGTCCCCTGGTGTGTCAGCTCACTGTGTTTACAAACACGTCAGTGTAATTCACATCGTGTCCAACACTCTTAGCTCTCCCCTGGTTTATCAGCTCACTGTTATTCTATAAACTTCTGTGTAATTCACGGCATGTCCAACAATGTGTGTGCTCCCCTGTTGCTTCAGTTCACTGTGTTTATGAAAACTTCTGCGTATTTCACTCTCTGTCCGATACTGTGAGCTCTCCCCTTGTTTGCCAGCTGACTGTTTTTAGAAACACACTTTAGGAATGATGTGACGGCCCTTGAGAGTGTGCAGACGAGATTTATCAGAATTTTTTTCTTGAATGGGGGATCTTAGCTGCAAGGGGTGGTTGGAGAAGCTGAATCTGTTTTCTCTGGAGCAAAGGAGATTGTGGAAAGATTTGATGGAGGTTTACAAGGTTATGAGGAGTTTGAATAGGCGAGACAGGGAAAGGCTGTTCCCAATAATTGAGGTTACCAGGACAAACGCTCACAGATTAAAGATTTTGGGCAAAAGCTACAGGGTGGATGTGAGGAAAAACTTTTTTACACAGTGAGTGGTGAGGACCTGGAACTTTCTGCCGACGGAAGTTGGACAAGCGGAGAAGCTCAATCTATTCAAGGCGAGACTGTGTAGGCACTTGAGTGAAATAAACCTGCAGGCCTATGGGGATAGAGTCGGGTAATGGGACAGTCTGGATTGCTCTACAGAGAGCTGGCACGGACTCGATGGGCCGAATGGCGTTCTGCTGTGCAGTTATGACTCTGCCTAGAAATTGGGTTGGTTGCACCATGGATTAGCGCCTAAAGAGGGCAATAACTGGGGCAATAGCCAAATTCCGGTGGGGCGCAAGGCGTTTAGCGCCTCGCCCCATATTGAGTATGCATTTAGCGCCTGCTCTAATGCTTAGCGCCCGCTCATGGGTGCAGGCTAATTATGATGTCATCTGAGCGTGCAACGCCTTTTCGGCGCCCCAGACGGAAAATTCAGTGGCGCCCCCCTCCGTAGCGCCTGGCGCTATTAGTGACAGTTTTCCTGGGCCTTACCAAGTCACTTTCGGGCTGGAGGAGCGTTATTTAAAGGGGACTGGTGTGGTTTAAAAACGGCACACATTTCTGGTGCACAACTTCCTCGAGAGCTACAAAGAGTTGCTGACCTGCACACTGAGAGCCATTTGACCACTGGGCCCACGCTGGCAGAGGAACAGCAGCCTTCTGACCATCGCCTTGCTGTTGGTGAGCCTTGACAACGGGGGGCCTTCCTGTGGGCACTTATTATGGGGCCTGCATTGGAGGGGAACGTCCTGCTGCTGAATCATCTGGAAAGGGCACTGAGATGCTGGGAGAGGGGGTTGGGCATGGCCAGACGGAGGAGGGCCAACAGATGTCGCCACAGCAGACATTACGCTGGCAGGTTTTCCCGATAGCAGTTTTCCTACATGAACATGCCGGAGGAGCAGTGTGTCAGAAGTCTGCAATTTAGAAAGGAGGTGGTGACTGAGCTGTACCAGCTGCTTCAGCCAGATCTGCAGCCGGTCTGATACCCCCAAGCCTGTGAAGTCAAGATGCATGTAAATAGCAGGCATGGCCATTGCAAATGAAGAAAGTGTTTCATTACACAAAATGTGGTTCCTTCAAACATGAGAAAGCTAAGGCAACAGAAAGCAAAACTAATACATTGGCACATAACTGGCTCTCACACCCGCGAGACTGTCCAAAACATAAATCGTATTCCGACCATCATCCTTGGCCTTGATTCCACTTCGCCAACCAAAGCATCCAATGCCCCATCAATGAGGCATTCCGCCCTCTGCCTCACCCTTTCCATTTCTTGCTAGGCTGGTGCGCCACAGGTAGGCTCCCACCACTTTGAAGGCCTACAAGGCAGTGAGTGTGTCTGGTGATGCCAATTGACCCGACCCTTTAAGAGCTGGCCGGCGCCAGTGTGTCTCAGGGAAAGTGATTATTGAAAGCACCTGCGCTGCGCCCTGCCGCAGCAATATTGGGTAGCGCCTCCACGTTAGCGCCTTAAGAGTCGCGTGAAGCGCCTGATTTACCACCACAAACATCATCAGGGGCGGAACGACCCAATATCGCGCCAGGTGGCGCTAAGTCGCAGCTGGCGGTAATCTTAGCCCTTCGGCAGATCTAACGCCCCAAACGGGGCTATACCGAATTTCTAGGCCTATGACTAGGGCCTAGAAATTCAGTATAGCCACTTTTGGGGCGGTAAAGTCGGGCGGGCGCTAAAGTTTGCGCCCGCCGGAAAGTGGAGGCCACTTCGCCGATATTCAGTAGCTTTGGCCAAGGAGTTTGCTCGAGCGCTAAAACTGGCGTTGCACCCCTATCTTTAGGCGCTAAGCCGGCGGTGCAGACTGATACCGCCGAGGCCGGGCGCAGTGCAGGTGCGGTCATGTTTTGTTTGACAGCAGACACCCTGGCGCCGGCCAGCTCTTAAAGGGGGAAGGGTCGACTTGGTCTGCTGCCATGCCCTGGATACTGCAGCCCTCCAGCTAGGCCTAAACACTGCTGCTGGAGATAAATAGCGCCAGCAACGATGCAGAGGGCCCGTAAGCGAGCGCAGCGCTTCTCTGCCCATGATTTGAAGGTGCTGCTTAGGGGTTTGGAGAAGAGAAGAGATATCTTGTGCCCGGACAGTGGCAAGAAGGCTCCCAAGAGGCTGTACAGGAGAGCCTGGAAGGAAATCGGCCAGAGGGTCACAGCCAACAGCGATGTCCCCAGGACTGTGACCAATGCCGGAAAAAGTTTAACGACCTCACTCGGTTGGCCAGGGTGTGTACCCTTTCCATTGTCCTCCTCATCCTTGCATGTGCACCTCACATTATGGGCAAAGGGACCTCAAAGGCCTAATGGCCAGCCCTCCTCCAGCAGCTATGGCAATGGCATGAACATCAATAGCGCTTTCTGCACTTTACACACTGGCTAAGCTATTCGACCATGGGAGGCAGTGCACACAACAACAGGGCACCACACCGATCAAGCTATTCGACCATGGGAGGCAGTGCACACAACAGCAGGGCACCACACTGGCCAAGCTATTCGACCATGGGAGGCAGTGCACACAACAACAGGGCACCACACTGTACTTAGAGGCCGTCCTTTCTCTTGCAGGCCAAGCTGGCCCAGAATCTGAAGAGCCGGACTGTCACCAGGGGAGGCCGTGCCCAGTTCCAGGAGCTCAGTGACCAGGAGGAGCGCGTGGGTCGACTCATGGGTGCCCGGGTGATTGGCCCAGTTGCAATTGGAGATGCCGACCCTGTGCTGGGCCCCAATGGTAAGGACATGAGCGTTTGGACCTCTCTCGTTCCCCTTGCACTTCAGATCTACATCCTTTGCCACTGTCCGACCAATGCGCATTATGCCACCACTCATGCCTCCCTCGCTGACGCCCTGTCCTCACTCTAAAGCTACTCTTGTGCCTTCCTGCTTTCAGCTGGTGAGGAGGAGGTCCCTGAGGCTGCGAGTGTCAGTCCCTCGGAAGAGGAGGATGACGAGGAACAAGAGGAAGGCGGCACATCGGGGGAACCCTCATCGCGCCAGGGGATGGCAATGGAGTCGACACATCTTTCCTGGAGGAGAGCCAGGGGGAAGAGTTGCAGGGGGGTGTAGCTCCTGTGCCCAGTGGCGTCCAGCCACACGGGAAGGCTCGGGCAGCACGGCTGCCTTCTCCCCAGAGGGTGGAAGTGTTGCAGGGGAGTGTAGCTCCTGTGCCCAGTGGCATCCTGCCACGCAGGAAGGGTCTGCCAGCTCGGCGGCCTTCTCCCCAGAGGGGGGAAGTGTTGCAGGGGAGTGCAGTTGCTGGGCCCAGTGGTGTCCAGCCACGCGGGAAGGGTCGGGCAGCTCGGCGGCCTTCTCCCCAGAGGGAGAGTCCGGCCTCCAGTCCGGAAATGGTCCTCGCCCAGGAGGTGCGCCTCCTTGATCAAATGTCCGCAGACTCGGATCGTCGGCACACCGAATTCATGGGGGTTGTGGGACGGTTGCCTGAGGCCATTGAGTCCCTGGCTGATAGTGTGGCCGATTTCGGGGCCTCACAGGCCAGGGGTTTAGAAGAACTCGCGGCAGCACAGGCCAGGTGTCACGAACAATTCGGGGCAGCACAGGCCAGGTGTCACGAAGAATTCAGGGCATCACAGGAGGCGAGTCGGGCCGATTTCAGGGCAGCACAGGCAGCGAGTGCAGAGTTGATGAGTGGTGCCATGCAGTCACTGGCTGGTCTGATGAGGGCACAGACCAGGGCAGTATGGACACTCACTGCTGCCACACTCGTTGTGTCATGCACGCATCGCCTGGGCACCCGCCGCGCTGCTGCAGCACAGCGGACTGTCCTTCACCAGATTGCTGCGCTTGCTGCAGTGCCAGCCCGGCCGACTGCCAGTGTCTCTGGCGACCAGCGAGAGCCTGGCATCAAAGCTTGCCCCCATTGCTGCAGCCGCCACTGCCACTCCCCCAGCAAAGCTGCGACGAGCTGCTGGAGAGACTGATGCTGCCCAGCCACAGCTGCAGCAGTCAGCAGCCGTCCCCTCCAGGGCCGGAGCTGGTCTCGGCCGACCCCCAAGGGCATCTGCCGTCATGCATTGTGCCCCTCAGGAGCCTTCCCCCAGCCTTGCAAAACCCACAGGGCCCAGGTTGAGGTGGAGCAGCAGGTCGGCCAGGGTCCGGAAAAGCCTGGACAAGGACTCGCCCTCTCGGCACACAAAGTATAGTGTGTTGCCAAATGTTTTTTATATGGGGGTGTTTGTGTTCTCTATGGGGGGGTTTATTTTGGTAAGGCCGAAGATGAAGGCAAATGTTTTTTTATATGGGGGTGTTTGTGTTCTCTATGGGGGGGTTTGTCTTGGTAAGGCCGAGGATGAAGGCCATTTGGATGGACAAGTTTTGTTATTCCTCCCCAGGTTGTGGGAGTGAGATATGTTTTTTACTGTTTTTTGGGGGTCTTGTCTGTTTTTTGGTTTCATGTGGGAAGGGCCCTGAGTTTGTTCAATAAAGTTTTTTATTTATTCAGCTTGTCCATGTGTGATGTTTCAAGTGGTTGTTGCGTTAACCGGCTGAGGGCTTGCGGAGCGGCTGCATTCATGTGCGTTCATTGCCACAAGCCATTCCCTGACAGGGGGCCTGGAAGTGTCGTTCAATAAGCCGCCGACGGGCGGCCCTTGGGCCTTGTGGCTCCCTCCTGGGCTGGTACTCCTCCTCCTCCTCCTCATGGTCCTCCTGCTCGTCCTCCTGAGGTGGTGGTCCAACGTGAGGTGGCAGTGCCTGAGTCCTGCGGATAGCCAGGTTGTGCAGCATGCAGCAAACGACGACGAACTGGGAGACTCTATCCGGCGAATACTGTAGAGATCCACCAGAATGATCCAGGCAGCGGAAACGTTGCTTGAGGACGCCAATCGTTTGCTCTATGATGTTCCTTGTGGCTTGATGGCTTTCGTTGTATGCCTCATCAGCAGGGGTCCTGGGCGCGCGGAGCGGGGTCATGAGCCATGTACACAAAGGATAGCCTTTGTCCCCGATAAGCCACCCTCTTGGGGGAGGCTGTGCCTGGAACATGTCAGCCACAGTAGTCTGGCGCAGGATAAATGCATCGTGGCTGCTTCCTGGAAAGCGGGCATTGACAGCTAGGATGCGCTGCCTGTAGTCACACACCAGCTGTACATTGAGGGAATGGTAGCCCTTCCGGTTGCGGTAATCCTCGGCATTGTCGATAGGTGCCCGCATAGCCACATGCGTGCAGTCAATGGCGCCCTGCACCATGGGGAAGTCGGCGATCCTCGCAAATTCGACTGCACGCTGCTCCTGCCTCTCTAGGGTCATGGGGAAGGAGATGAATTGCTGTCTCCTTGTGAAAAGGGCATCGGTGACCTGCCAGATGCAGCGATGCACGGCGAACTGGGAGATGTTCGCTATGTCCCCAGCACCGGCTTGGAAGGAGCCGCTTGCATAAAAGTTCAGAGCCACCGTGACCTTCACTTCCACCGACAGAGCCGACCTGCACATCAGCTGTAGACGCAGATCTCTGTGAAGCAGCTGGCAGATCTCTGCAACCACCTCCCTTCTGAAGCGCAGCCTCTTAACACACTGCGCGGCAGTCATGGTGAGATAGGACACCTGCTGGCGGTATTCCCTGAGTGGGTAAGGCCTACGTTGCCGATGCCTGATGGCCCCTCTCACACAGCGTCTGCGAGCCCTTCGCACATAATGCTGGAACTGAGGGTTGGAACCCCATGCAACCCCCATAATATACTTGCAAACAGTGAAATCACAATGAGACAAATTTGCAAGCTCTGGCCAGAAGCCAAAAATACCTCTCCGATGTTGGCCCAATTTAGTAAGGTCTCTTCCTTGGTCTCTGTCCAGAAATCCGTAGCACTAAAGTCATTGCAGCAAAATGGCTGGCCTTTATAGTTCAGTCTAAGTGGGCTTTAATTAGCGCTCCCCGAGGCCCGCAGGGCCTCTGCTGCGTTCCACTTCACAGTTCTTAACAGCGCCACGCCCACATTGGGCGGGCGCCACTGAAGTTCCGGTTTGGGGCGCACAAACGGCGTTGCACGACGAAATGACGTCATAAGCTGCGCGCGCAGCTGAGCGCGTGCAAACACTTTGCGCCGGCGCTAAATGTCAACTGAAGTTGGGCGTAGGCGCAGATCGGTCTGCGCGCGGGTGCTAAGTGCCTAGCGCTTGAAATCTACCCCTCTTATGGCGCAAACGGCTGGTGAACGCAACTGAATTTCTAGGCCTATAACATTCTGATTGCGTTCCGAAATCTGCCTTTTGCCAGTTTTGGTTACGGTTCCCTTGTCCAACTCTCCCAACTTAGATTAAATATTTATTTTTAATTATCTTTCCCATAACATCAATTATCTTCCAATCAGCCTCGTCGCCTCTTATCGAGATTGGACCATCCAGTTTCCTCCTTTATATTAACTGGGGCTTTCAAGTTGGGCATCACCCATGAGGCCGTTTTCTGCACTGCCTCAAATACTTGAATGTCTCCCTTGTGTCTCGGTGACCAAAGCTGGACAGATTTCTTAAGCTTCGGACTGAGCAGAGCTGCACACAGTAACCGAATGACATTCACTGAATTTTGCTCTATTGTGTTTGAACTTTGGTGAATATTTTTTGATGTTTTGATTGCTGTTTTACACTTGTTCAGTGTCAATTCTAATTAAATTCCAAAGGCTATTTCTGGGTTATCCTCAGCTCTATGAACACTATTCAAATAGTAGATTGACATCCCATTCAACTTAACATGTGTAATATTTTACAAGTTTCAGCATAAAATCGCACCGACCATTATTGTCCCTCTAGTAGGTTTTGCCCAAAGCGTTGTGTTGTTTCTGAGCTGTGAACTCCGCCAACAGAAGCCTCCCTCATTTGATAATATCTGCAAGACTGACAAATTAACATTGAAGTCCATAGGTTTTACGATTGAGTTAAATTTGCAACAAAACCTATCTCAGCACCGATCGATAGCAACCCCACTCAGTACTTTCCCACCCTGGTATAGAGCCTGTAACATTTATCTGTAGAATTCGACCATTAGGCCCGTTTTTTATCCATTTGATCAAAGAAATTATTCCAATGTTTGACGTGTCACTTTGAAATGTTTATTCCCATAACAGTATTAACCTGGGAGTAAAGCGGCTGATGCAACCTGTTTGTTCAAATGACTGTAACTAATATCAGTTGCCCCAGGACAGAACTGTACCCTGGAGATGCCCCTGCTGTATAAATAAAGGCTGCTTCAATGTATCACTTCTCAGTTTCTACCGGGCCTGGTGTGTCCATCACTACTGGAGCCATCGATTCGCACACTAAATGGAAGTCCCGATACTTCACCAGATAACAGCCATTTACTTCCCCATTCTCGCAGCTGTTGGTGTTCCTGGTGAGTGATGAAAAAAGGCATGAATCTTACAAAAAAGTATCTTAAATACAAACCTGCTCGTGCTGCGTGTCTGGCAAAGTGCCGCCTTTCCTATTCCCTCTGTAGCACAGTTATGTGAGGTGTGTTGTCAGATTAACCCGAATGTTCCCTGCTTAATTAATGTGGTGTCTCCCTTCACACTGTAGTCTCCAGTGATGATACCGTGCTTCTTCTAAAAAGACTGGTATTCAATCTGGACTTCGGATCAAAGGACATTAAATCATGGAGAAATAGGGGCGCCTGACTTAAATCTGCAACTTGTTAATATCTAAAAAGAACTGAATCATGCCACTATGCTCGCTTTCTCCAAAAGTCACTTTCAACTAATAAAGAATGTTATATTGATGCTCAGAGGTGTTACAGTATAGTAAAGAAGGGATGCACTACCCAATAACATTCTTTCTATTTCAGTGGTGTTTCTTTTGAATGTTATACAGCGAACACTTCAGAAATGTTTTATAACGCACCAATTTGTAAATGTTAAAGGCATTTCAGTGACTGTGTTTATTAATCTATTGAAACAATATTCATTCATATATTTACATTGAGCAAACCAGCGTATCTCACTATTCAGTACAGTCCCATTTTGTCCTATATTTCCTGGTATGTTTTTTACTTTGAAACGTTCTTTAATCTATAACTGAATTACCTTGGGAAGTGTACAGTTCGATGCTGCATCTTGTCAACTACCCGTCCTTCACTGTGAAACATAAATTGCCACTTTAGAATGTGGGATTGCTGATTCCACTTTTAAACCAGGAGCCTTTGCAGGAGGGATTGCTCTCCAAGTTCTCCCCTTTTTGTGGCCAGCGTGCCTACTTTAAACCAGCGCCACCGAAAAATGTGTTCATTGGATCTTGCTCGGTTGCTGCTTTGGCTACAACAAACGGACAGTGCTTCAGAAATTCATGGGCGCTTTCGGACTTTGTCAGATGCCATTTCAAACTGCTAGTCTCTGTTTATATTGTGAAACGCACATTGCTGCTGAACAGATGTGGAAGTAGAAATACAAATACATTCTTTAACAGCAATAGGGTTAACAAAGTAGGCCCATTACAAGAGTGAACCCCAGGAAACTGAAACCTATGTCTGCTGATCTGATATATCTACCATACTACAAATCAATAGGAGCTCAAAAATAGGTTGCATTTGGAAAGAACAGTGGGTAATTCAGAGCATAATTCATTGGATATTGCAGCATTTAATTCGGTAGATAATTCTGTTGATTATTGAGTGCTTACTTCTTTGTATAATGTAATGTGTCATTCTCTCGATATTTTGTGGCTAATATATTGGATATTTCAGAGTTGAATTCTATAGATAATTGAGAGGATAATTCTTTGTATATTTTAATGATTAATGCAATAGATAATTGGGAGGATAATTATTTGGATATTTCAGTGTGTACTTCTATAGATTATTGAGGATAATTATTGGATTTTTCAGTATTTATTTCGGTGGATAATTGAGTGAAAATTCTTTGGATATTCCAGTGTTTAATTCGATGGATAATTCAGAGGATAATTCTTTGGATATTTAATTGTTTAATTCGATGGATAATTGAGATGATAATTCTTTGGATATTTCAGTGTGTAATTCAATTGATAATTGAGAGGATAATTCTTTGGATATTTCAGTGTTTAATTTGATTGATAATTGAGAGGATAATTCATTGGATATTTCAGTGTTTAATTCGATTGATAATTGAGAGGATAATTCATTGGATATTTAAGTGTTTAATTCGATTGATAACTGTGTGGATAATTCTTTGGATATTTTAGTGTTTAATTAAATTGATAATTGAGCGGCTAATTCCTTGTATATTTCAGTGTTTAATTTTAAATGTAATTCAGAGGATAATTCTTTGTATATTTCAGTGTTTACTTTTATAGATAATTGTGTGGATAATTCTTTGGTCATTTCACTGTTTACTTCGATTGATAATTGAGAGGATAATTCTTTCAATCTATCAGTGTTTAAATCGTAGGATAATTGAGAGGCTAATTGTTTGCATACTTCAGTGTTTAATTCGATTGATAATTTGCAGGATAATTCTTTAGATATTTCAGTGTTTAATTCGATGGATAATTGAGCTGATAATTCTTTTATATTTCAGTGTTTAATTCGATTGATAATTGGGAGGATAATTCTTTGTATATTTCAGTATTTAATTCGATGGATAATTGAGATGATAATTCTTTGTATATTTCAGTGTTTAATTCGATGGATAATTGAGAGGATAATTCTTTGTATATTTCAGTGTTTAATTCGATTGATAATTGAGTGGATAATTATTTAGATATTTCAGTGTTTAATGTGATGGTTAATGGACAGGATAATTCTTTGGAGATTTCAGTGTTTAAATCGATGGTAATTGAGAGGATAATTCTTTGGCGATTTCAGTGTTTAAATCGATGGTAATTGAGAGGATAATTCTTTGGCGATTTCAGTGTTTAAATCGATGGTAATTGAGAGGATAATTCTTTGGCGATTTCAGTGTTTAAATCGATGGTTATTGAGAGGATAATTCTTTGGCGATTTCAGTGTTTAAATCGATGGTAATTGAGAGGATAATTCTTTCGATATTTCAGTATTTATTTTGGTAGATAATTGATTGGATAATTGAGTTGGCAATTCTGTTGATATTTCAGTTCTTAATTCGGTGGCTAACTCAATAAATTATTATTTTGATCTTTCCGTTGACAATCGTTTGGATAATTATTTGTATATTTCAATATTTAATTCGGTAGCTAATTGAGTCGATGTTTTAGAGTGACAATTATTTGGTTCCTTATGTGTTTATTGCGCTGGATAATTCAATAGATAATTATGTTATAATTTATGGGATAAATATATATACAATCCATTAGAATTAATTTCTCAAAATTGCAGAAGCAATGAACGTTCTGTCGATGTATCTGCTTTTCGTTGTCATAATATTAGTTCTCACTTTACAAATTTAATCCCACTTTAAATGAAACTCAATTATTCATTCAGTCTGGTGGCGTGGTCTGGTGGGAGGGAGGGAATTCTGCTTCAAATTATCGAGTGTGTTATCCGCCATTTTTATAACTTTGCTAAATTAAGTCTCTCTGGTCAACAGCAGCAACATAATTGTTATCAGACCGACAGCAGTGGGGTGTCTACACCCAGCACCATATTCAGTTCCTGCCCTCATGTGAATGTCGAAGGTTTCTCGGCTTCTATCTATGAAAGCACGCCATTCTCGTATCAGGTGCATGCACTTTGTGCCCAATATCTGCTCCTGGCTTCCCTTCAGTGGTCGCTATTCATGTCCTCTTGCTGCATCCTACCTCTGATTGGGTCCACATCTAACTATACCACAATGATTCAGCACATTCAAGAACTCATTACTTCTTTCTCATATCTCTACCATAGAGCAAGCTCGATTTTAAACTGGAGGAGTCACGTTTTCGAATTGTACCTTCTTCCCGCCAAGTCCCCATTGCAGCTTTACACCTAACACTCCCCAATTCTCCTTCCCCAGGGGCAGTACCCATTGCACCATCACCACGCCGAGTCCCCATTGCAATTTCACCTGCCCACACCTCATGCACCTTCCCCTGCCCAGTTTCCATTGTACCTTCACCCCGCATGTGCCGCATTACACAGAATAGAATAATATACAATTTTGCAGCACAGAAACAGGCAATCCTGCCCAACAGATCTATGTCGGTGTTTATGTTCCAAACGAGCCATCTCCCGTATTCCTTCATCATATCGACAAACATATCCATTTATTCATTTTTGCCTCCTATATTTATCTAGCTGCCACGTACTTGCATCTATGCAAAGCGCCACAATAACTCCATGCCATAGAGGCATAACGGCACAGAAGGAGACCAGTCGCCCCATCGGTTCTCTGCAGAGCAATTCAGTCATTGACATTTCCCTCGGGGGCTGCCTTATGAAGAAAGTTTGTGCAGGTTGGGTCTATACTCATTGGAGTTTATAATATTGAGAAGTGAACTTATTCAAACATATATTATTCTGAGGGGGCTTGACAGAGTAGAAGCGGAGAGAATGTTTCCCCACGTGTGGGAATCTAGAACTAGGGGGCATAGTTTCAGAATAAGGGGCCACCCATTTAAAATGGAGATGAGGAGGAATATCTTCTCTCAGCGGGTTGTGAATCTCTGGAATTCTCTACCACAGACAGCTGTGGAGGCTGGGTCATTGAATATATTCAAGGTGGAAATAGACAGATTGGAGGCTGGGTCATTCTATATATTCAAGGTGGAAATAGACAGCTGTGGAGGCTGGGTCATTGAATATATTCACGGTGGATGTAGACTGATTTTTGAACTATAGGGGAATCAAGGGTTATGGGGAGCGGGCAAGAATGTGGATTGGAGGCCAAGATCAGATCAGCCATGATCTTATTGAAACGTAACGAGTTCAACATTCTAACATTTTTTGCACTTTATACATTGTTTCTGTATACTAATTGTGCAAAGCAGATCATAACTGTTCACAACAGTCTAAGTGTGGTCTCCCCAAGGTTCTATATACGTTTAACATATCTCCTCTGTTATTGCATTCTATCCCTCTTGAAATGAACTCCATTTCGTTCACTGCACGTCTTATGGCTTCCATGAAATCCTTGTTAATTTGTAGCACGAATTCCCAATTCTCCTCTCCCCATTTGGATTCTTATTTTCCAAGGCTCAGGTGGCCTCCTTATTCCACCTACGAATATAGACCCCCTTACATTTATATTTATTGAAAATCATTTACCAGTTACTCTCCATGATCCCACTTTGCTAATATCTTCCTGAATTTTGTCGCAGAATTCCTCTGTGTTAACTATACCCCATAACTGGTGCCATCCGCAAATTTTGATATTATACACCTGATTCCCAAGTCCAACCCTCTACTATAAATTGTAACCAATAGTGGCCCCTGTGGAACATACTTCCCACATTCCCCCAGTCGGATCAACTACCTTTATCCTCTACGCTCTGTTTTCTACTGAGCAGCCATTTTGCTACCTTTCCACTGAGTGTACGGGCCCAGATCTTAGTCACGAGTCTACTATGGCGGTGGAAGCTCTTTTAAACGTCGATGTATATTACATTCACTATCTTACCCTTATCTACACTCTCTGCTAGGTTTCAAATAATGCAATAAGGTTGGTCAAGTAGGACCTTCCCTTTTGAATTCTGTGCTGACTAGTCTTTATTATGTTTTCCGTTTCAAAGGAATTTATTTTTTTGTTTGAGCGAAAATTCCAATACCTTTCCTCTCACCGATGTTAAGCACACTGGATGAACGTTCTAAGAATTTATACTTACATTTATATACAGTGCCTCTGCTATCTCTTCCTTAGCTTTGACTATGAGTGGAAAAATTCATTCCAGACACGGCGTTTTATCCTCTATACATATGTTTAGTTTATCATAAGAACATAAGAAATAGGAGCAGGAATAGGCCATTTAGCACCTCGAGCCTGCTCCACCATTCAATGAGATCATGGCTGATCTTCAGCCCCAATTCCATTCACCAGCCTTAGCGCCATATCATTTGATGCCCATATTAGTCAGAAATCTATCGACTTCTATGTTGAATATACGCAATTACTGAGCCGCCACAGCCCTCTGGGGTAGAGAATTCCAAAGATTCACCATCCTGTGTGTGAAGAAATGTCTTCACATCTCAGTCCTGAATGGCCTACCCTTTACGCTGATTCTTTGGCCCTTGGTTCTAGAACCCCAGCCAAGGGAAACTTTCTCCCAGCATTCACCCTATCAAGCCTGTATAAATTTTGTGCTTCAATGATTTCCCCTCTCATTATTCTAAATTCAATAGAATACAGGCCTAGTTTACTTCATCTCTTCTCTTGCGACAGTCCCGCCATCCCAGGAATCAATCTCGTTAACATTCCTTGAACTCCGTCTATGGCAAGTATATCCTTCCTTAGGTAAGGAGACCATCATTGTACACAGTACTCCAGGTGTGGTCTCACTAATGCCCTATGTAATTGGAGTAAGACTTCTTTACTCCTGTACACAAATCCTCTTATAATGAAGGTCAGCATACCATATGCCATCCCAATGACTTGCTGCACCTGCACATTCACTTTCATTGACTCATGTAAAAGGAAACTCAGGTCCCTTTGAGCATCTGCATTCCCCAATCTTTCACCATTTAGGAAATACTCAGCTGATCTGATTATTGTACCAGAATGGATAACTTCACATTTATCCACATTATAATCCATCTGCCGTGTTCTCGCCCACTCACTGAGCCTGTCGAGATCCCCTTGAAGCCTCTTCACATCCTCTTCGCAACAGACACTACCACCTAACTTTGTGACATCAGCAAATTTGGAAATGTTACATTTAGTCCCCTCATTCAAATCATTGATACAGAATGTGAAAAGCTGGGGCCCAAGCACCGATCCTTGCAGTACCCCACTAGTCACAGCCAGCCATGCTGAAAAAGACACGTTTATCCCTACTTTTTGTTTTCTGTCTGTTAAGCACTTCTCAATCCCCACTAGTATATTACCCGCAGTTCCATGTTGCCTAACTTTGGTCACCAACTTCTTGTGTGGGACCATATCGAATGCCTTCGGAAAATCCAAGTACAACACATCTACCTGTATTCTTTAGTCTACTGCACTAATTATATCCTCAAAGTACCCCAATAGGTGTGTTAAACAAGATTTCCCTTTCATAAATCCACGTTGACTCTGCACAATCTTATTATTAGCTTCTTAGTCCCGAGTTATTGCATCCTTTATAACATATGCCAACATTTTTCCAACGACCGATGTGAGGCTAAAAGTTCTGTAGTTCCCCGCTATCTCTCTCCTTCCATTCCTAAATAGAGGGGATACATTCGCTATCCTCCAATCTGCATGAACTGTTCCTGAATAAATCCAATTTTGGAAGCTGGCAACCAATGCGTCCACTATCCCAATGTCCACCTCTTTCAATACCCTAGGAGGTAGGTCATCCGGTCCTTGAGATTTAGCGACTTTTCGTCCCATTGATTTTGCTAGTACTTTTTTTATTATTAATAATAATTTCTTTAAGATCCTCATTTCGCCACACCCTTGGTTTTCTCGTATTTCTGGGAGCTTTTTTGCAGAAGCAAAGTATTTATTTAATTTCTCCATTTCCACCTCCCCATTTTAAATTCTCCCATCTCTGGCTGTAAAGGACTTACAGTTACCAACGCCAGTCTTTTCCTTTTCACATACATAGAGGCGTTTTTACAATACATTATAATATTTTTCGCTAGTTTGTGCTCATATTCCATTTTCCTTTTCTTTATCAAATTCTTGGGCCCCCCTTGTTGCCTTCTAAAAAATCCCAATCCTCAGGCTGGCCACTTTATCTGGCAGCTTTTCAAGCTTCCTTCTTTACATTTATACAAGCATTAATTCCTTTTTTTAGCCATGGTTGCATCTCTTTTCCTTTTGGGTTTTAATTCCCTAGAGGAACACATGTTCGTTTCAAATTATGGATTATTTCCTTGAATGTTAGCCACTGTATGTCCAACTTCCTACCTTTTAGTGTAGTCTCCCAATCTAAGATGACCAACTTGCCACTCATAGCCTTGTAGTTTCCTCTGTTTAGACTGATGAACTAAGTTTCAGATTGGACTACATCACTCTCGAACCTAATATAAAATTCAATCATATTATGGTCAATTATCCTTAAAGGACCCTTTACCACAAGATTAATCATTAACCCTTTCTCATTACATAGTAGCAAATCCAGAATAGCCTGTTACCTGGTTGGTTCTTCCACATACTCATCCAGGAAAGCATCTCGCATGCATTCCAATAATTCGTCCTCCACACCATTAGTGGTACTTGATGTGCCCAGTCTATATGTAGATTAAAGTGCCCCATGATAACCGTATTGCCCATGTTACATGAACTTCTAATCAATGATCTCGCTCCCGTCTATGTTAGAAGCCTTGGTATCCATTTTGATTTCCTTGGCTAATTTCGCACCCACCATGTTTGTGACCCTGGTAAAAACTGAGGAAAAAAAACTGTTCAATATTTATTTCATTTCACTTCTTTTAATTTAGCGTTTATCTTGTTCATTCCTTAGTGGCCATATCCCTATTTTCCTATTCCTGTGTTTATAAAATACTGAAATAGTTCTTTTTATATTGGTTGTTAATGAAATTTCGTATTTCGTCTTTGATTACCTACTTCTATATTGACTTCTTTCCTAACATCTTATTGGCATTTGCCTTCCTCTCCTTTATTGTCTTTGTACTGCACTCAGTGTATGCCTTTTTCTTTAGTTTTAACTTTCCTATTTCTCTTTATTTAGCCGGGGTCACTTTGTATTGGCGATTGTACCGTCACACTGCAGTCCCAATTTTACCTTCAGTCTGCTCAGTCACCATTGCTTTTTCACCCCGCCTGTTTCCCATTGCATCTTCACCCAGCCTGTACCACATTGCACCTTCACCCCGCCCACTTCTGTTGAACCTTCAGCCTGCCCAGTCCCTATTGCACCTTCACCATGCTCGATCCCTATTGCACCGTCACCCCGCCACGTCCCCTTTGCGCCTTCACCTAGCCCATTGCCCATTTCACTTCCACCCAGCCTGTTCCCAATTGCACCTTCACCCCGCCCACTTCCAGTGAACCTTCAGCCTGCAAGTCCCTGTTGCACCTTCACCACGCCCGATCCCGATTGCTATTTCACCCCGCCCAGTCCCCTTTGCACCTTCATCCTGCTCGTTCCACATTTCACCTTCACCCCACCCACTTCCATTGAAACTTCAGCCTGCCCAGTCCCTATTGCAACTGCACCCAGACCGATCCACAATGCACCCTCACCTAGTCCGTTCTCCATTATACGTTCACCTAGCCCCCTTATCAATTGGACCTCCAGCCCACCCACTTCCATTGAATATTCACCCTGCCCAGACCCTATTGCACATTCATATCGCCCAATTTCCATTGCACCTTCATCTAGCCCGTTTTCCATTGCAGCTCCACTCCACGACTTCCATTAAACATTCACCCTGCCCAGGCCCTATTGCACCTTCCCCCTGCCCAGACCCTATTGCTCCGTCACACGGCCCAGTCCCCATTTCACCTTCACCCAGTCTGTTTCCCAATGCACCTCCATGCTGGCCACTTCCATTGAACATTCACCCTGCCCAGACGATATTGCACCTTCACCACACCCAGTACACATTGCAACTTCACCCGCCCACTTCCATTGAACCTTCAGCCTGCCCAATCCTATTGCACCTTCACCACGCCCAGTCGATATTGCTTTGGCAGTGGAAGGCACTGCTGCCAATGGTGGAGCGATTGAAATCCAGGATTCCCTATAGGCCATAATTGGAGGCAGAGACTTCAAAGGATTGCAGGCCTGGAAGACATTACAGAGATAGGGAGGGGTGAGGCCAGGGTGAGATTTGAAAACAAGAATGAAAATATTAAAATTTAGGCGTTGACGGAGCGGGAGCCAATGTAAATCAGTAAGCTCAGGAGGTGCTGCGTGAACGGGACTTGGTGCGAGTTGGGATACGGCCAGCAGAGAACAGGATGAGCTCAAGCTTAAGGATGTTGGAAGATGAGAGGCTGGTCAGGAGAGTGTTGGAGTAATCAATCCTAGAGGTCACAGCTGCATGGATGAGTGATTCAGCAGCAGTTGAGCTGAGGCAGTGGCTGAGTCGGGTGATGTAATGGAGGTGGAATTAGGCAGTCTTTGTGATGGAGCAGATATGTAATCAGAAGCTGAACTCAGGGTCAATTACAATGCCAAATGTTGCGCACGGTCTGGTCCAGCCTCATAAAGTTGCCAGAGAGGGATGGAGTCGTTGGCTGTGAATGTAGTTTATAGCTGGGATGAATACAATGATTTCGCTCTTCGCAATAATTGGTTGTAGATAATTTTTGACAGGCAGTGTGACACATTAGGGAAAAGGGACATGTTGGGAGTGGTGGTAGTGAGATTGAGCTGGGTGTCCTCGGCGTGCCTTTGATCCAGACGTTGTGTTTTCGGATGATATCGCTGATGAGCAGCAAGTAGATTATAATATGAGGGGACCAGAGGTAACGTTGTGGGAGCGGACAGAGAAGCCGTTGCTACGATTATATAGATACGAATAGAGCCAGGTGTGTGCTGTCCCACCAAGCTGGAAGACGCTGGAGAGGCGGTGGAGGTGGACTGTCTAAACGAAGGCAGCAGAGAGGTCGAAAAGGAAGAGGAGGGTTGGTTACCACAGTCACATAGAATGCAAATGCTGGCTTGGTAAGGGCGGGTTAGTACTGGGGCAGGGGGCGACACCTGATATGAAGGGTTACAAAATGGAATTCTGTGAAAGCTGGGCACGGACTTGGCAGGAGACAGCATGTTCCAGGACGTGGTAAGGGAAGGGAAGTTGGAGATAGGGCGGTAGTTGACAAGGACAGAGGCTTCAAGGGTAGCTTTGGAGCAGTTGCTCGTGGCAGCGTGTTTGAAGGGGAGGGGTCAGTACATGAGGAGAGAGAGCCGTTAACAATATATGCTAAGATCGGGGCCAGTAAGTGAAGTTGGGTGGTCAGCAGTTTAGTGGAAATAGGTTCGAGTGAGCAGTAGGTGGGATTCCTAGAGAAGTTAAACTCGGAGAGGGCATCAATGGAAATACGAGAGAAATTGGAGAAAGTTGCGAGTTCAGAGATAGAGCAGATTGGAATCAACAGACTGTAAATGTTTTCCCATTTATCAGTGCAATAGCAACCTGAAAATTCACTCAAAATAACTGTAGTATTGACGGTTTTATACTGACTCTGAGTGGAAACAAATCTCACTGCTCTTTGCATCTCTTGCAGTTAACTTGATAGCGATTGTGATCCTGTCCCGAGGAAAGTGCGGTCTCTCCAAATGTATCGCTTGCTACCTGGTGGCCATGGCAACGGCTGATCTTCTGGTTGTTTGTTCGAATGTAATATTAGGGTGCATTGTTGAAATTTATTTCCCAGTTTCATTCTTGACGATTACCCCTGTGTGCTGTTTACATATAGCTCTGATTTGGGCAGCCACGGCGACCTCTGTCTGGTTCACAGTGGTTTTCACCTTTGATCGATTTGTAGCCATTTGTTGTCCGAAGCTGAAAGCAAAATATTGCACCGAGAAAACGGCATCTGTTGTTATCGGGGTGGTGAGTGCACTGGGTTGTTTAATAAACATTCCCTGGTACTTTGCATTTGACCCTGAATATATAATGGAGAACGTACCCCGGGGTTGTGTCTGGAAACCCACCTTTTTTACTGCACCCGTGTGGGCAGCGTTTGACGTCTTTAATCTTACTTTAATCCCTTGTGTCCCATTCGTTCTGATTATGTTGCTCAATGTTCTCACCGCTAGACACATTTTAATGTCCAGCCGAGTCCGCAGGGGACTCCGGGGCCTCAGCAATGGAGAGAACCACAAGGACCCAGAGATGGAGAACCGAAAGAAATCCATCATTTTGCTATTCAGTATATCGGGCAGTTTTATTTTGTTATGGACGACCATTGTTGTTTATTCTCTATCTCTCCGTACAACCATCATTCAGTATGATGATGTTAAAGGCATTGAATCAGTGGGATTCATGCTTCAGGTTCTCAATTGCTGCACCAACACATTTATTTATGTGCTGACCCAGGATAAATTCAGAGAGGAGCTAAAGAATGGGGTAAAATATCCAGTGCATTTCATTGCCAAATTATTTAAATACTAGAAATAGCTGATGGCTATCCACAAAATGTTTATTGGCCATTGCAACAAAGATCAAAACGTGTTTAATGGATCAATCGACATTGGTACAGCAGTTTAAGCAAAGTTCCAAATCGATGGTTGCTGTAATTTATTCTCCTTAACAAATTGTGTTATGTATCGTCACATGTATGATTATAATATTAAATGTTTTCCTGTTATTATCTGTGAAAATTAAAATAAACGCTGACTGATCATGGCCAGGTGATTATTAATGATACACGGGATGATTGATTGGGTGGATTTATGGCCAGCTGGAAGGATGATGCAGCATCGTGTATCATTAGAACAATTGTTCCCATCAGAAGAGAACCGTCACACTTCAACACCTGAATCATCTGTAACTAACCAAATATAAATGTTACTTTAAATCAACGGGAAATCCCCAGATTGTCTCTTCTCGGCTAAATTTACTTCAGCGGCTGATGTACTGCCTAAATAGACCTGAAAATCCTTCACTACCACTCAGTGTCACTCCCCCAGTAACCAGCCTGTTTCTCCTCAGAAAAGCTTCATTAAATATTAAGACCAGACAGTATTCGCACCCCCTCAGCAGTGCACATCTGTGGGTGATGTCGCTGATGCTGCGACAGCTGAAAGAGCCAAGATAACAATTTTATTTCTGTAGTTAGGGCTACTGTGGGCACCGAAACCTAAATTTAAGTCATCTTAAATTCATGGGTAGCTCGAGGCAATCTGGAAACATATCGCCCAGTTTCCATTTTCTCTCCAATGTAAGGAGGCCCAAGAATGTCATGATCCAGCTCCATAGAGTTTGCCCTTGTTATTTCCAGCAAGTTGTTCATGCGGGAATAATTTTACAGACCTTACCATGCCAGCCAAATAAACTGGACACTAGTATGGCCGTAAGAGTGCTCTGTAAATAGCATGATTGACAATTGGAGCCACTTTCCTCTCACTGCATCAAACAATATCTGAAATGTACTGTGATACGGCGTTCCACAATATCTTAGACACTTCATTCAGCAGCAATTCTTATTTTCCAATGATCTGAACGCACTAAGAGGCAGTTGAAGGCTCTTGTGACAGATATTCTCTCACCAATGTATGATTTCACCCAATCAATGTAAGCGGTATGAAACCTCAGTTTTACCATGTATGGTTTTGGATCAGTTTCACTCGAGCAACTTTCTTCTAGCATGGGAAGTAGCCTACAAGCAAAGACAAGGAAAAATTAATCTCAACCCCCATGGGTTCTGCAGTAAATACTCACCCACCAAATAATATGCTCCTGCTCGCTCGATGAGGCAAGAGACCTGTGTTGAAAGTGCAAACAATAGGAGCTAAGAAGGAGACGTTCATAAACGTCCAATACCAGGTATCTCAGAACCATTACTTATATTGCACATGTAATAGTCGTTCAAATTATACTTAAAAATGCTGACGACTCAAAGTTGCTGTTTTACATGTGGGAGCCAAATGCCTCACAACTCCGTTTTCTGTTTACAGGCGTAATCAGATCTAGTCGACCCACATGCATCTGTTCAAAGCTATCACGTTTATAAATTTTTCGCTTACCATTATTGAGGATGAGATAACAGGGCACTTAGAAAATCATAATATGAGTAGGCAGAGACAACATGGTCTCTTGAAAGGGATATCGTGTTAAGCAAATTAATTGGAGTATATTGAGATGGAACTAGAAGGGTAGATGAAGAGGAAGCAGGTTATTTGGATGTAGAATATTTGGATTTCCAAAAAGCATTCGACAAGGTGCCACTTACAAAAATGGTTGTGTAAGATAAAGGCTTAATAGGTTGCTGTAAAACACTAGAATGTTTAGAGGATTGTTTAACGGGCAGAAAACAGAGAGCAGGGATAAACGTGTCATTTTGCGGTTGGCAGGCTCTAGTTAGTGGGGTGCCGCAAGGATTAGTGCTTGGATCACAAATATTTACAATCTGAAGGAACCGAATGTAAAGTATTCAATTTGATGATGAAGCAAAGCTAGGTGGGAAAGTAAGTTGTGAGGGGGATACACAGATCCTGCAACAGAATATAGAAGGTTTTGTGTTTTTACAATAAGATGTCAGATGCAGTAAAATGTGAGTAAATGTGAGGTTATGCACTTTGGTATAATGAATAGAAAATTAGAACACCTTTTAACTGGTGACAAACTATTAAATGTTGAAGTTCATTGAGATTTATGTGTTATCACACAGGAACCATAGAATATCAGCATTCAGGTACAGCAACAATTAGGAAGGCAAATGGCATGTTTGCCTTTAGTGCAATGGGGTGGAGTACAAGAGTAAGGAAGTCTTACTACAATTGTACTAGAGGGCTTTTGTGAGACCTCACCTGGAGTACTCCGCACAGGGTTGGTCTATTTAATTGAGAAAATGTATACTTGCCTTCGAGGCGCTGCAATGGCTGTTTAATAGATTGATCTATGCGATGGGAGGATTGTACTATGGGGAGAGCTGAGTAGATTGGGCCTAATCTCTGTGTGGCAAGATGGATGTGGCGATGCTACTGACGCGGAATTAGGTGAACATTGTTATAGAGTGACTATTGTGTATAACGCAGAACCTAGGATGAGAGAGGTGCTGAGGTTCATTGGCAGCTAGCGACCAATGTAGGGATTGATATTGGTGGTTAGGATACAAAGTCTGTGGCTGCGACTAAAGATGATGCCTTTAGTCATGCCAATGTTTGTTTAGAGAAAATTATGGCTCATCCAAAACAGGATGTTGGAAATGTAGTCCGACATCAAAGGGGGGGTGTCCCGATAGAGGGGACAGAGGATTGAAAAAGGTTTCGTCAACGTACATGTAAAAGGTGATCACATATTTGGGAATGAAAGTTTCAATGGGAAGCAGGTAGATGAGGAAGAAGAGAGGGCTGGCATATTGAGAGATAGAAAATAAACAACAATGGGCGTCCATAAAAATATAAAACTGCCGGATATACTGAAGAGCAAAACGAGGGATTTCCTTCGGTTGTCCATCTCTGGGTCTTTGTGAAACTGATTGCAGAGCGTCGAGCAGCAGAGGTAACACGTTAAAGAAAGTAAACACAACAAGAGACCAATCAAAATAGGTAAAGGAGCAAAGGGTAAGAGATGTAGATGTTGAAATGGATACAGAAACAACAGAGAAAAAAGAACAGAGAGAAAGAGCGAGAGAGGGAGAAATTACTGGGCAGACAAACTGAGAAGGCAGAAAGAGAAACCGGCAAAAGATGAGAGGGAGGAAAATAGAAAGAGAAAAATATAATGAGGAAAATTACACGGTGGAAAACCATGAACAGTAAAGGCACATGTATATAAATTAAAAAAACAGAACACATTCAGCACAAATTAAGAGAAAGATAGGAGTTTGTGAGCAAGAGAAAGATGCGATAACTTGTTGTACAAATGGGGACAGAAACTGAGAGAGGTCTAGGAAAGTTAAACAGGAATAATGCAGTCACACAGGGGATTTATCAGCTATCATTCCCATTAGTTGCTCCAGCACTACTTTTTTAATAATACGAATTTCCTTTAATTCCTCCTTCTCACTAGACACTTGGTTCTTTAGCATTTCTGGAAAGTTAACTGTGTCCTCTTCCATGAAGACAGTCCCAAAGTATTTGTTTATTGCTCTGCCATTTCCCTGTTCCCCATTATAAATACTCCCGTTTCTGACTGTAAGTGATGTACATTTGTCTCCACTAATCTTTCTTTTTTTACATACTTGTAGAAGTTTTACAATCCGCTTTTATGGTCCTTGCAAGTTTACTCCCATACTATATTTGTCCCCTCTTAATCAGTCTCTTGGCACATTTTTGCTGAACTCTAAACTGCTTCCAATCCTCAGGCTTGCTAGATTTTCTGGCAACTTTATATGACTTCACTTTGGATCTAATAGAATACTTAATTTCTTTTGTTAGCCATGGTTGTGCCTCTTTTCCTTTTGTGTTTTTGCACCAGAAAGGAATGTATAACTGCTGCAATGTCACTGTGTTCTGTTTGAGGGTCAGATGTAGTTGTAATGGCATTAATAGAGTCATACATAGAGTTACACAGCACAGAAAGAGGCCTTTCAGCCCATCATGTCTGCGCCAGTCATCAAGCCCTGTCTATACTAATCCCATTTTCCAGCACTTTGTCTGTAGCCTTGTATGCTTTGGCGTTTCAAGTGCTCATGTAAACGCTTCTTGAATGTTGAGAGTTCCTGCCTCTACCACCCTTTCAGGCAGTGAGTTCCAGATTTCAACCAACCACTGGGTGAAACATTTTTCCTCAAACTCCCTCTAAATCTCCTGCCACTTACCCTAAATCTATGCCCCCTGGTTATCGACCACTCTAATAAGGGAAAAAGTTCATTTTTATCTACCCTATCTATGCCCCTCATAATTTTGTACACATCAACAGGTCCCACTCAGCCTTCTCTGCTATAAGGAAAACAAAGCAAGCCTGTCCAGTGTCTCTTCAGAGCTGAAGATCTCCAGTCCAGGTAACATCCTGGTGAATCTCCTCTGCAACCTCTCCAACGAAGTCACATCGCTCCTACAGTGTGGCGACCAGAACTGCACGTAGTATTCCAGCTGTGGCTGAACCAGCGCTTTGTACAGCTCCATCATACCATCCTTGCTCTTATATTCTATGGCTTGGCAAATGAAGGTAACTATCACATATGCTTTTTTAAAAACCTTATCTACCTGTCCTGCTGCCTTCAGGGATCTATGTACATGCACACCAAGGTCCCTCTCATCCTCTTTTCTTACTAGGGTCCTACCATTCATTGTGTATTCCCTTGCCTTGTTAGTACTCGCAAAATGCATCACCTCACACATTTCGGGAATACATTCCATTTGCCACTGTTCTGCCCATCTAACCAACCCGCCTATATCGTCCTGTAGCCTGAGGCTTAGAGTCATAGAGTCATAGAGTTATCCAGCGCAGAAAGAGGCCCTTCGGCCCATCGTGTCTGCGCCGTCCATCAGGACCTGTCCAATCTAATCCCATTTTCTAGCATTTGGTCCATAGCCTTGTATGCAATGGCATTTCAAGTGCTCATCCAAATGCTTCTTGAATGTTGTGAGGGGTCCTGTGTCTACCGCCCTTTCAGGCAGTGAGTTCCAGACTCCAACCACCCTCTGGTGAAAAAGTTCCTCCTCAAATCCCATCTAAACCTCCTGCCCCTTACCTTGAATCTATGCACACTTGTTATTGCCCCCCCACTAAGGGGAAAAGTTCCTCTTTATCTACCCTATCTATGCCGCTCATCATTTTGTACACCTCAATCAGCTCCCCCCTCAGCCTTCTTTGCTCCAAGGAAAACAACCCCAGCCTGTTTAGTCTTTCTTCATAGCTGAGGCGCTCCATCCCAGGTAACATCCTGGTGAATCTTCTATGCACCCTCTCCAAAGCAATCACATCCTTCCTATAGTGAGGTGACCAGAACTGCACACAGTACTCCAGCTGTTGCCTTACCAGTGTTTTGTACAGCTCCATCATAACCTCCCTGCTCTTCTTTTCTATGCCTCGGCTAATGAAGGCAAGTATCCCATATGCCTTTTTAACCACCTTATCTACCTGATCCGCTGCCTTCAGGGATCTATGTACATGTACACCAAGGTCCCTCTGGCCCTCTGTACTTCCTAGCGTCCTACCACTCATTGTGTAGTCCCTTGCCTTATTTGTCCGTCCAAAATGCATCACCTCGCACTTTTCAGAGTTAAATTCCATTTGCCACTTTTCCGCCCATCTGACCAACCCATTTATATCATCCTGTAGCCTGCGGCTTTCCTCCTCGCAATTTACCACCCCACCAATTTTCGTGTCGTCTGCGAACTTACTGATCATACCTTTTACATTCTGGGACTGGGTACGCTTCTGCTGCTAGTCTGAGCTGGCACGGGCTTAATGCTTTCTCAAAAGGGTGGAGTGCTTGCAAGTGCTTGTTGCTGATCCAGGACGAGACCAAACCCTGTTTTAAATCCTCAAGATTACTGCGGCCCTCACCCAGTAACCACGCCCCGTATAGCACACAGGCCTCGTATTGCGCAGCTTGATCGGATGCATTCCGATCCTCCTTAATGAGCGCATTTACCATTCTCGCGTGTTTCTCCAGCTCAGCTATTATTTCCTTAAAGTGTAGTGTCATGGCCTGATCCTCATGAACTTCAGAACCGACTACCTTATTTTCGTCCTTCAGTATGTTTCTTAACTGGGCTTTTAAACCGTTGATCTGTGTCTGCAGCTCCACGTTATCTAGAGCATTGACGACAGATGTCCCGGTATTAAAAGCAGTGAATATGTCATTTACTGTACCCCTTCTTTGCCTCCCGACTTGATCCCAAACTTCTGGTGGTGTGGTGTATAATTTGTCTTTGTCGATGTCGGCAAAGACAAATTCGTAAAACTGTCTAAACATTCGGGTTAACAGGACCTGGTATAATTGTTCCGTTTCTTTGGGACACCACTCCGGCAATCGTACCTCAGTGAGATTTAAAATCACTGAGGCCACCGCGTAGTGTACCCCTTGGTACAGCACCTGACCGGTGGGTACCAATACTAAAACGTTCCCGGGTCCCTTGGTGGTGGTTGGGCACCCTTCTTTCTGGGCTAGTGCTACCGGAAGCGTGGGCAGGGGCTTGCGTGGGCGGGTGATGAGTTCGTTGGCGTTTACCGGAATAGGGGAGTATGGGGCTCCGCACCCTCGAGTGCTGACATCCCATCTCATCCCCTTTCCTTCATCCTGCCACTGCATCTGGAAGAAGATGGATACGCCCTTGGGGCAAACGTGTCTCGAGCCCCACATATAGACATATATTCCTTCATCTGGTTCCCACTATTTGTCCCAACACACACGTAATTGTCCGTGAGTCACCATAATAGTCCGATGGCTATTATTACCCAGTCGCTCCCACTCGACCGTAGAGTTTCTCATGTCCTTTCCCAGCTTTCGCAGCCACCACCATCGCCTTAGTGGTACGTTCCCATTACACACCAGACAGATCCTCTTTCCCACGGTAACGCTGACTCTGGGTGCAAGGATCCTCACCCGAGGGCACGTTAACGAAGTCTCTTGGTAGGCAAAACCGAAATTGCTGGAGTATTCCATGGAATTCGTTCCCAGCCAACCTCGCCATCTCCCTTGAATGAAGTAGGTGGCGGTTTCCTCAACCTCTCGCTCCCCTGTCTCATCCGTTGCGATGGGCGACGTGTCCCCGGAGCACCCGAAGATGATGATGTCCTTGGTGCGGCCTCGGTAGGCCCACCCGCACCCGATCGCCACGAACACGATGACAATCTTTTTCATCATATCCCAGGTTTCTGTAACCAATAAAATGATGTAGCCGGGCTCCCAATAGGTGCTGGCCTAATTAAATGGATGCGCGGGTTCCTGGACCCCGCTCCCAAACAAACACACATACCGGGCAGACTTCAAAATTGTACTCTTAACATTGCTTAACACCGTAATCTACATATTCCTTAAACTATCACCATAATTACCTAACTTAATTTACGTACAGTGCCGCCCTCCGCGGGGCGGCTTGCCTAATCCCTGTGAGGGCTGTCACGCGCCACACCCTGCTGTGGGGCTGCACTGGCCCTCGGCTTTGATCCCCCGCAGCCTGTCGCTGTTGAACGGGAACCATGCCTTCCTGGGGCTGCTCTAAACCGTGGCTGGGAAAAATGGGGAGAACCTGGCCAAAACTTTCTGGGCTGGGGCGCTCGAGCCGACCTACGAGGGGCTGCTTTGGGTTGGGCTCCCGGGGCTGATGGACCGGGGGTCGGGACTTTCACCGTCACAGCCTGTGGCACCTCCACAGCTGCCGGCTCCAGCTCCCCTCCCTCAGGGTCCGCCCCCCCGGCGTCGGGATCTGTGGCTTCTGACTCCACCTCACCTGTCCCTACAGGTAGTGAGTCTCCGCCCCCATTCCCTACCTCCCCCAAGCTTGAGTCGAGGGCGGGATCGTCGTCCTCTGACTCCTCCTCCTCCGTGATTGGGTCTAAGGCGAGGTCGAGCTGTTCGGGCTCTTCCTCGTCCGAATCCCATTCAAAAGGGGAGACCTCCCACTCCAATGGGATGGCCTCTCCCTTCATGCAGGCTACTATTCCAGCCTGTGTGGTCTGTGACTCTGTTACCGGCTGAGGATCTTTGTTCTCAGACCTGGTCCCATTTGATGGCCCTTGTGCACCCGGTTTAAACCGTTTACACTGGTTAATGTGAAACCATTTGGTACGTCGGGACACCTTCACTGCATAAACCATGGGGCTGGCCTTGCCCACAATGCTGTAAGTCCCCATGTACAATGGTTCAAAACTCCCTACCCTGTCGTAGTTTCGGACCATGACCTGGTCTCCGACTACCCACTCTTGTTGCTTACGAGGTTCCAGTAACAGTCTATTTCCCTGGTGCTGTCTTCCCATGTTCCCAGCCGCCTGCCCATAAATCTGTTTCAGGCGCTCCAAAAGGGTTTGGACGAATTTGTCTCGTTTCACCTCTCGGAGCTGGTCCTCAGTGAGCACCGGGGCTAGTACATGGGTGGGGGTTCGCATGATCCTTCCAGTCATTAATTCGTGCGGGGAATACCCCGTACTTTTGGACTGGCTGGCTCGGAGCCCCATGAGGACTAAAGGCAGGACCTCCGCCCATTTCTGGGGCGAGCCCATTGTCTCTTTCCTCAGCTTTTCCTTGAGGGTCCGATTCATGCATTCAACAATCCCGGATGACTGGGGATTGTATGCTACGTGCCACTTCCCCTCAATGCCCAAGAGCATGAGGGCGTTCTGCATTACTTGACCAGTGAACTGACTCCCTTGGTCGGACTCTACAAAACGGGGGAATCCCCACCGTGAGAACACTTCCCGAATGAAGATCTTAGCAGTACCCAGTGCCGTAGCTGTTCTGCGCGGGAAAGCTTCTATCCATTTGGCGAACACATCTACCAGGACAAGGCAGTAATTATAGCATCCCTGGGCGGCGGGCAGGGGCCCTATGTAGTCGACCTGAAACGACTGCCATGGTCCCTCTACCCTCCTGATGTGCCCCATGGGCACCTTCCTTTTGTGGGGGTCTGGGTTGTTTGCAGCACACACAAGACAGCTTCTGCAGAATTCGCGGATATCGTCCTGAAGTCCCGGCCACCGTCCCGCCTGCTCTACCCGTTGCCAGGTGACCTCAGGCCCGGGGTGTCCCGCTCCTGGACCCTCGTGGGCCAGTTGCAGGAATTCCCTCCGGTGCTGCTGCGGCACAACCCACTGCTCCTCTCGGAACAGCATACCTTCTTTGACTGTGAGGGCTGCCGTACTGTACGGACCTTCTACCTGCTTGCCTTCTGTGATGGCTTTTAGGACTGTTTTTAGGGCGGGATCCAGGGTTTGGACGGTCTTTAGGTCTGGGGGCGGTGTCACCCTTGTGTTCCCTGGAATTCCCTCCCTGCCTTGGATCACCGCCATGGGTCCGGTTCCATAGGGGTCCCAGAGAATGCCATTGCGGGCACCCTCCCTTGCTAGCGCCTCCGCCTGCTGGTTGCCCTGACTGCGGGGTTCTGTGGTGGAATGAGCCTTCACCTTATGGATGAATACCTCCCCTTCCTCTCCCACAGCTGCCAGGATCTTTTCCAGCAAGGGCTTAACTGTTAAAGGCCGCCCGTCCGCGGAGGTGTACCCGCGTCGGGACCAGATGGCGAGGTACTCTGTACACGAATTGCAGGTGAACATGCTGTCTGAGCAAATCGTGTATGGGGTTGGGAAAATCTCGGGGTGGGTAACCACGTACGCCACCGCGGACAGTTCAGCCTGCTGTGCGCTCATAGTGCTGGGGTGCTTAATCGCCAGGGCAATGTTTGCCGCAGGGTCATAAACTCCACACCCTGTGAGTCGTTTGCCAGCAGGTACAGTGCTAGAACCGTCTACGTAGATTTTGCGGCCTGTGGGGTGTATCCCGGCCCGTAAACCTATGATGACCTCCCATACCCCCTCTATGGAACACCGATGGGCTGTTCCGGGATATGCCATGTTGGCTGCGAGCCGTGGCGCGCAAAGGCCTTTAACTTTGAGATCCATCTGGGAAAGGAGGAGGGTCCAGCGCGCAATCCGAGCGCTGCTTACGGTCCCATCCTTAATCCTTCCATCCAGAAGCATCTTTGTGGGGGTGTGATGTGTGAGGAGCGTGATGGGAGAGGTTCCTGTGAAGATCACTGATCTGTTCACAGCCCAATGCGTGGCCAGGAGATGCCGTTCGCAATTGGTGAAACTCCTCTCTACATCCGTGAGCACCCTGGAGGAATAAACTACTGGTCTCAGCTTGCTGTGCCACTCCTGGAGAAAAACTGCGCTCAGGCTGTCCCCACTAGCGTCTACCTCCTGGAAGAACTCCTCTCCCCCATCTATGGCCCCTCGGGCTAGCGCGTCTGCAGATCTCTTTTCAACTTCTCGAATGCTGCCTGGCACCCCTCATCCCAAGACCACTCGACTCCCTTGTGTAAGAGTCGAAGTAGCGGGGCTGCCGTGGCAGCATAATCCTCGATGAAATCTCTGCAGTACCCGGTCAATCCCAAAAAGGACCTTACACCCGTTACTGTGTTGGGGATCGGCAGATCTTGTATTGATTCCCTTCTGGCCTTATCTATGGCTTTCTCCCCAGTGCGGATGGCCAGACCCAGAAATTTGACTTCCTGCTGGCCGATCTGGGCTTTCTTCAGGTTTACTTTGAAACCCTTCCTTTGTAACAATCCCAACAATTCGGCTAATAATGGGCCGTGCTCCTCCCTTGTGTTCATGAACAGGAGTAGGTCGTCCACATACTGTACTGTCTAGTTGGGCTGGCTAAACTCTTTTAAACTCCCCGCCATGCACTGATGGAAAATGCTGGGGCTGTTGTGAAAACCCTTTGGTAAGCAGTTCCAAGTGTACTGTTGCCCTTTGAAAGTAAAGGCAAACTTGTACTGATCCTCCCGCCACAGCGGAATGGACCAGAAACTGTTCGAGATGTCCAGCACCGTGAACGTGGTCGCCGATGCTGGAATACTCCCTATTAGGTCTGCAACTGCTGCTACCGTGGGCGCGCAGGCTGGGATGTTACTATTGAGGACTCTGTAGTCCACCGTGGCTCTCCACGAATTGTCCGGCTTCTTTACCGGCCATAATGGGGAGTTCACGTGAGTGGCTATTGTTCTCAATACGCCCTGCTGCACCAATGAAGATATTGCCGTCTCCATGTCGGGTTCTGCCTCCTTGGGGAAATTATACTGCTTTTGGGGTCGGATCATGGGGTCCCCGTCTGCGCTGACTTCAAACCCAGTGACTCTCCCACAGTCGTGCTTGTGGGTGGCAAACGCGGTCAGATTTTCGGACATGCACGCCTGCAAGCCCGTTGGGACGTTCGCTACCATAAGCTCGAGATCGTAACCTCCTGACGGCTTCATGGTGCACAGGGCCCCCTTTTCTTCCTTCCCTGGGATTACGACTACCTTACCTAAACCGCTCTCGGCTCCCCAGAGACAGTGATTTCTCAGGTCCACGAGGATCCCGTGTTCCACCAAGAAATCAGCCCCGAGGATGCCTTTTCCAGCCCCCTCACTCCACTTCAATAGGATGCACGTCCATGTGGTGTGGAGTGCTCCCAACTGAATGGAGAGCGGGAGGGAGTACGCGCCAGCCTGTTCTTTGCCTGTGAAGCCCGCTACTAAGTATGGAGCCTGGGCGGACAGAGGTGAGGCAAAAGGTTTATCTCTGTGGATCACGGTACACGAAGTTCCCGTATCCAACAGGTAACTATCCCTTTGTCTTTCCATCTCCATCTCCACTACAGGTCTTCTCCAGGCGTCATAGCGGAGCGGACACAAGTAGACGGGCGGCGTAGGCATCAGTCATTTAGGTGTTTCGGTTGGGGTCTCGGGAGCGATAGGGCTGTTGGCGACCGCTACCTTCCCCTGCCAGGTCATCAGAGACCGCATAGTCTGTATGATTGACTCAATTGCAGCGGGATCCACAACCTCACCACCCCCTATGGTTGGGGCAGGGGCTACGGTTGGGTTCTGGACTGGTGCTGGGGCAGCGGTCTGGGCTTGGGCTTGGACGGGTGTTGGGACAATGATCTGGCCGTGGGCTAGGACTTGGGCTTGGGCTCGGGCTTGGGCTGCGGCGAATGCTCTCTCTCTCTTATCCTTCCATGGATTCCTACAGTCCTTGCGCCAATGACCCTCCTTCCCACACCCGTAACAACTGCTGTTGGCTTGGGGAGGGCGATTTCCCTCCTGATGCCATTCCTTTTTAGCAGAAGCTGCGGGCCTCACCTCATGCACCTTTCCTTTTACAACAAGCGTTTTCTTACCCTTGTTGTTCCTGTAACTGATCGTGAGCTGATCAAGTACTAGTTCGTCCATGGAGCGGGCGTTAGTGGGGTCAAACCATGCTTTGGCCTGCTCCCTCACTACTGGCAAGCAATCTGCTACCAGGCACCGAAGCCAATGAGCCCTTTGTTCATTAATTAGCGCGTTCTGTTCCAGTCCTCCCGGGCAGCTGCGCCGATACACGAGCCACAACCTTCCGGCGAAAACCCGTGGGCGTTCTCCCTCTAGCTGCACTGTCTTTTCTAAACGGAGGAACGGAGTTCCGTCCCCCTCTCCTATAATCTCCAGGATCTCATCCCGTAGCAACTCATAGTCCCTGTGCCCTCTCTTGCTCTCGTCAGGGAGTCACTGGAGGAGCGAGCTGTCCAGGGAGAACAGCAGCATTTTAGACGGTTCAACCCCGTCGCAGTCACTGACTGCTGCGGTCTGCTCCACGTCCCTGAAATGCATGGAGGGATCTCCTGTCTCGGAGAGTTTTGGGATGTGACTTATCATTTCCCTTAGCTGTCGTGCGCTATGGGGCATTATGATCTGACTCTGAAGGGGTCCGTCGTCGCCATTGTCTTCATTCGGACCGAGCCTCCAGTGTCTGGTTGGACACATCGGCGCCGGCCCTGACTCTACTATCTGGTGTTGCTCTACCTCCGGAATCTCTTCCTCTACCATCTCCATCTCCTTCCCCGGAGTCCAAGACTCATCATAAGCAGGAGGCGCAGAGGGTTCGGGGGTTAGTTCCCGAACTATCTCTTGTAGAATCATTCTTTTGGATTCCTTGGCTAGCAATAACTGGCTCGCTGGAGGATTTATGAGACACACCAACCCGTTTGCCTTGGCTAGGGCCATTCTCAGGTCCTCTTGCTCCCGGCGGCAAGCGCTGTGGTCGGTGCTCTCAGATCTATCCTCCATGGCCATCTTGTATGCTGCCCTGGCTCCCAGAAGTTTTTCCTCTTGGGCCTCTATTTGCTTAGCTAGACGGAAACACCTGTCTCTCAACTACCTTCACTGGCCTTGGCCTCAATGACTTGACATTTTATGTACTCTACTCGGGTTTCATGGAAGCGAATTATGGAGTGGCGTTCCTGATTCAGCGCGTTAAGCGATTCAATCAGTTTTTGACCTCCCGCAACCTTTTCCTCTACGTCTGTAAGCAACCCTTTTATCTGGGCTGTCTGTGCTGCAACGACCTGGTCCAAAAGCTGGACTTGCTTCTTGTAGCACATCAGCCAGACCGCCTTTTCTACAGATTTCTTATGCTCTTTACCCGCTGTCCACTTGATGGCTGCGTCTAGCGGGCGCCTATCCCTTAATAGGTCAGATGTCCATTGTTTTGTGAGGTTGACTTTTCCAAAAACATAATCTGCTATTCTTTCATCCATCACATTTCGTTTATTCAGACCTTGATCTAACACACTACTTTCCTGCTGCCAAGGTCCTGCCATGGTCGCCATTTCTGTAGGGCGTTTATCTTGCTCGTTCTGGTCTCCTGCCAGGCTTCGTGCAATAATTACCCTTGAGTTGTTCGACCCACTCCCCCTACGGTTCTAGACCTTGGACTTAGATGCAGAGAACAGTAGTGCAGAGAAAGGACTCAATAGACCAGGTTGAATAGCACGAAATGGATGCTTTTATTTTTAAACAGTTTGAAGCATTACAAAATACATATCATAGGCACAGATTAAAGTAACTACAATCATGCACAAATTTATGAACTTGACTCTATGGAAATGGGGAACATACGGCACATCGTAAAAGGGAAAACACATTACGATTACCATTAACTCCCTCCCCTATACCTGAACTAAGTTTCGACCTGGGGAACTTGGGATCATGCTCACCACTCTCAAAATCGCGAAAAGGGGGTTCGCAGCCTTTTGGCACCGCTTTCCGTCGTCACGTGGATTTGGAAACTTCTGGCGCAGCTTGTTTTTCTCTCAGGCGATGGGGCAGTAGATACAGCCTCGATGATCATTCGTCATGGTTGGAACAGCTGAAAGCTGTTGAAGAACTGGATGCAAATGGGAGAATCTGAATGTCTCTGGCCGAATGGTATGCCGAGGACCTTTCTCGCTCCCGCCTGGCTCGGTGGCTTTCCAGAGGTTTCTTTTCCTTCGGCCTGGGTTGTCGATGATCTCCCGACCCCAGTACCCGGGCCACCCTCGTCGTCTTCCCGTCGTCACCGAGCCTTGTCTGGCTGAACACCGACCACGTTGTCTTTTCACCAAAATTGTCCGTCCGAAGCGTCTTTAAAAAGATGAAGCATCTTCATCGATTCCGAAGCTACCGAGGTGGAAGAGGCGCCGATCCTGGCACCGTCCGTCTTTCATTCGTCCGTTCGTTCCATCGATCACTCCGATAACGTCGATCGTGTTTCCTCTGAATGTTCCTTGCAGAAGAAGCTGTTCTTCGATGGACTTTCAATCCATAGTTATACTCTTTTTGGGACAGTCTTATCTCCCGCCAAATCATAGTCCTGTCTTTGTATTAATTTTGGCGGGCATAAATCTCTGCAGGGGCGCTTTGTCTTGTAACGGGAGCCGGTGATAACTTAACTGGCCTTCCTGGCCGATAATGTTTTTAATGTCTTTTACATTGTCATCGCGACTCGGTTCGCATATTGATCAGTCCGGAGATTTTCCTTGATGGCTGTTAAACGGTTTCTCCTTTGTACAATAAATGGGTATAAGTGTTTTTGCATTGTCCACCCATATATTGATGGGCCCCATCCTGTACTTAGAATCCATTGAATATGTATGCTGTTTCCCTGAGTTTCGGTTCCCAGATACTGGCTTTCGCGTGCTTACTGTCTTCAATCCACAAGCCTGTCTGGCTTGCAGTAACAGAAATAAAATGGTCCAGAAAACTGATCACGAGGCCCGGCGGCCATTTTGTATGCCCTTTTATCAAAGGTTTTTGTGTGCAAGCTTACTTTGGTCAATAAACAGTCTTATTTTATCCGGTTTTCTTGCGTGATTATTGCTGAAAATTTGGAATCTTACAGGTTGGATGGGTTGTGGAGCATTCACGATGCTGAGAGGGTCGCGAATTATTCATACAGTGATTTGGTCACACCGCAGGTTAGGGCTGCACAGGCAGAAGGGAAATGGGTGACCACCAGCCTGAACAATAGAAGCAGGCAGGTGGTGCAGGGGACTCCTGTGGCAATCCCCCTTTCAACCAGGTATACCGCTTTGGATACTGTTGGGGGGGATGACTTCTCAGGGGAAGGCAGCTGCAGCCAACTTCCTGGCACTGGGGGTGCTCCTGCTGCCCAGGAAGGGAGGAAAAAGAGTGGGAGAGCGATAGTGGTAGGGGATTCTGTGGCCATAGACGTGAATCCAGGATGGTTTGTTGCCTTCCTGGTGCCAGCGTCAAGGATGTCACTGAGCGGCTGCAGGGCATTCTGGAGGGGTAGGGGGAAATGCCAGATGTCGTGGTCCACATTGTTACCAACGACATAGGTAAAAAGAGGGATGAGGTCCTGCAGCAAGAATTTAGTGAGCTAGGTAGAAGATTAAAGAGCAGGACCTCAAAGGTTGTAATCTCTGGATTACTCCCGGTGCCACGTGCTAGTGAGTATAGGAATAGGAAGATAGAACAGATGAATGCGTGGCTAAAGGGATGGTGCAGGAGGGAGGGCTTTAGTTTCCTGGATAACTGGGTCTGCTTCTGGGAAAAGTGGGACTTGTACAAGTCGGACGGTTTACACCTGAACCAGAGGGGGACCAGTAACCTTGCGGGGAGGTTTGCTAGCACTGTTGCGGGGGGTTTAAACTAACTTGGCAGGGGGATGGGATACAGAGTGGAGCTATAGTAGGGGGTGATTTACAGACAAATACGGAGGAAAAAACAAATCAGCTGGGAAGGCAGAGCAAATATGTGAAGGCAAAAGGGAATATGGCAAGGCTGGAAGGCATTTATTTTAATGCAAGGAGTCTTGCAAATAAGGTGGATGAACTGAAGTTGTTGTTGAACACATGGGAGTACGATATTGTTGCTATCACTGAGACATGGTTGAGGGAGGGTCAGGACTGGCAGCTCAGTATTCCGGGGTATAGAATCTTCAGGCGAGACAGAGGGGGTTGTAAATGGGGAGGGGATGTTGCAATATTAATTAAGGAGTCAATTACTGCTGTAAGGAGGGATGATATATTAGCGGGTTCCTCTAATGAGGCCATATGGGTAGAACTTAAAAACAAAAAGGGGACAAGCACTTTGCTGGGAGTGTACTATAGGCCCCCAAACAGTCAGGGGGAGATAGAGCAACAGATATGAAGGCAAATCTCAGAGAAGTGCGAAAATAATAGGGTAATAATAGTGGGGGATTTCAACTTCCCCAATATTAATTGGGATAGTCAGAGTGTGAAAGGCTTCGAGGGTGCAGAATTCTTAAAGTGCATCCAGGAGAGCTTTTTGAGCCAGCGTGTAGAAAGTCCTACAAGAGAGGGGACGCTACTGGACCTAATTCTAGGGAATGTAATCGGGCAAGTGGTGGAAGTGTCAGTAGGAGAGCATTTTGGCGACAGTGACCATAATTCGGTGAGATTTAAGGTGGTCATGGAAAAAGACAAAGGCGGCCCGGAAATAAGGGTTCTAAATTGGAGGAAGGCCGATTTTAATAAGATAAGGCAGGATCTGGCCAAAGTGGACTGGGAGCAGCTACTTATAGGAAAATCCACATCAGAACAGTGGGAGACTTTCAGAAGGGAAATAGAGAGAGTACAACGCCAACATGTTCCCGTAAAGGTCAAGAGTGGGACCAACAAGCAAAGGGAACCTTGGATGACAAGGGATATGCAAATATGCATTAGGAAAAAAAGGGGGGCTTTAGTCAGTTACAAAAGACTAAAGGCTTCCCTCCTCTCTATTAACCACGCCAACAATATTCGTTTCATCTGTGAAATTATTGATCATAGAAAAATAGAAACATAGAAGATAGGAGCATGGGTAGGCCATTCGGCCCTTCGAGCCTGCTCTGAGATCGTGGCTGATCATCCAAATTCGGTACCCTGTCCCTGCCTTCTCCCCATATCCCTTGATCCCTTTAGCCACAAGAAGTATATCCAAATCTTTCTTCAATATATTTAAAAACTGGCCTCCACCGCCCTCTGTGGCAGAGAATTCCATAGGTTCACCACTCTCTGGGTGAAGAAATTCCTCCTCAATTCAGTCCTAAATGGCTTACCCCTTATCCTTAGACTATGACCCCTGGTTCTGGACTCCCCGGCCATCAGAAACATCCTTTCTGCATCTAATATGTCCAGACCTGACAGAATTTTATACGTTTCGATGAGATCCCCTCTCAATCTTCTAAACTCCAGTGAGTATAAGCCCAATTGACACAATCTCTCCTCCTACGTCATTCCTGCCATCCCAGGTATCAGCCTGGTGAATCTTTGCTGCACTCCCTCCATGGCAAGAACGTCCTTCCTCAGGTAAGGAAAGCGAAACTGCACACAATACTCAAGGTGCGGTCACACCAAGGCCCTGTACAACTGCAGCAAGTTATCCTTGTTCTTGTACTCGAACCCTCTTGCTACAAAGGCCAACATACCATTTGCCTTCTTAACCGCCTGCTGCACCTTCATGCTTAGCTTCAGCGACTGGCGCACAAGAACACCCATGTCTCTTTGCACTTCCCCTTCTCCCAATCTATTGCCATTCAAATAATAATCTGCCTTCCTGTTTTTGGCACCAAAGTGGATAACCTCACATTTATCCACATTAAAGTGCATTTGCCATGTTTATGCCCAATCCCCCAACCTGTCCAAATCGTACTAGAATTTCATGACATCCTCCTCACAGCATACCCTCCCACCCAGCTTTGTGTCGTCAGCAAATTTGGAGATATTACATCCAATTCCCTCGTCCAGCTCATTAATATATATTGTGAATAGCTGGGGTCCTAGGACCGACCTTGCGGTGCCCCACTAGTCACTGCCTGCCACCCGGAAAACGACCGGTTTATTCCAACGCTTTACTTTCTGTCCGCCAACCAGTTCTCTATCCAAGTCAATACCTTGCCCCCAATCCCATGTGCCTTAATTTTGCACGCTAACCTCTTATGCAGGACTTTATCGAAAGCCTTCTGAAAGTCCAAATACACCACATCCACTGGTTGTCCCTTATCTATTTTACCAGTTACATCCTCATAAAATTCCAGTAGGTTGGTCAAGCATGATTTACCTTTTGTAAATCCATGTTGACTTTGTCCGATCCTGTCAATGCTTTCCAAGTGCTCTGCTCTTACATCTTTTATATTGGACTCTAGCATTTTCCTCACTACCGATGTCAAGCCTATAATTCCCCGCTTTTTATCTGTCACCTTTTTTGAATAGTGAGTTAACATTAGCTACCCTCCAATCCATGGGTACTGTTCCAGAGTCTATTGAGTTCTGGAAGATAACCAGCAATGCACCTACTATTTCTAGGGCCAGTTTCTTAAGTAACCTGGGATGTAGATTATCAGGCCCTGGGAATTTATCGGCCTTCTGTCCCATCAATTTACCTAACACCATTTCCCTACAATTAATGATTTCTTTCAGTTCCACCCTTTCATCAGACCCTATGTTCTGCAGTATTTCTGGGAGGTTATGTGTGTCCTCCTTTGTGAAGACAGAACCAAAATATGTATTTAGTTGGTCACCATTTCTTTGTTCCCCATTATAACTTCCCCCTATTCTGTCTGCAAGGGACATATGCTTGACTTCACCAATCTTATTCTCCTACCTTCATATGTAATCATATTGTACACTACAAATAGCAAAGGACCCAGTGCCGATTCTTGGAGTAGACCACTGGACACGGGCTTCCAGTCACAAAAACAACCTTCGACCATTTCCCTATGCCTCATGCCACTAAGCCAATTTTGCATCCAATATGCCAAATTGCCCTGGATCCCATGGGCTCTTACATTCTTGAGCAGTCCCCCATGTGGGACATTTTCCAAAGCCTTACTGAAGTTCTCGTAGACTACATCAACTACACTACCCTCATCCACACACCTAGTCACACCCTCGAAAAGTTCAATCATATTGTTCAGACATGACCTCGCCCTCACAAAGCCATGCTGGCTATTTTTGATTAATCCTTGCCTCTCCAATTGGAGAATAATTCTGCCCCTCAGAATTTTTTCCAGTAATTACCCTACCACTGATTTTGGGCTCACTGGCCTCTTATTCCCTTATTTATCCCTACTACTTTTTGAACAATGGTACTACGTTAGTTGGTTTCCAGTCCTCAGGCACATCCCCTGTGGCCAGACAGGTTCTGAACGTTTGTATCAGAAACCCCTGTAATCTCCTCCTTTGAATCCCACAGCAGCCTGGGATACATCTCGTCAGGGCATGGAGATTTATGCAATTTTATGTCCGTTTAAACCGATAGCACCTCTTCACTCTCAATACTAATTTGTTCAAGTATATCACAAACACCTGACTGATTCCTATGCCTACATCACACTTCTCCATAGTGAACACAGATGCAAAATATTCATTTAAAACCACAACTACATCTTGCGGCTCTGTACGCAGATTGCCACTTGGTCCATAATGGGCCCTACTCATTCCCTGGCTATCCCCTTCCATTTAATATAATTATAAAACACCTTGGGATTCTCCTTTATTCTGCCTGCCAGTGTTATTTCATGCCCCCTACTCGCTCTCCTTATTTCTTTTTTTCTGTAGCCCCCTGTCCTTTCTATACTCCTCTAGAGCTTCCACTGTTTTTAGTCCTTTGTATCCACCTAAATCCCCCCTTTTTTCCTAATCCATTTCTGTATATCGCTTGACATCCAGGATTCATTGGGCGTTTTGATCACACCCTTGACCTTTACGGGATCATGTTGGCGTTGTACTCTCTTTATTTCCTTTCTGAAAGACTCCCATTCCTCTGATGTGGATTTTTCCTACAAGTAGCTGATACAAGCCCACTTTGGACAGATCCTGCCTTTTCAAATTTAAATCGGCCTTCCCCCAATTTAGAATCTTTATTTCCGGTCCAACTTCCTCCATTTCCATGACTACCTTGAATCTCACCGAATTATAGTCACTGACACCAAAATGCACTCCTACTAACACTTCGACCACTTGCCTGGCTACATTCCCTAGAATTAGCTCCCGTTACTGCCCCCTCTCTTGGTGGACGTTGTACATACTGGCTCAAAAAGCACTCCTGGATGCACTTTAAGTAATCTGCACCCTCCAAGCCTTTCACACTCGGACTATCCAAGTTAATATTGGGTAAGCTGAAATCCCCTACTATTATTGCCCTAATATTTCTACATTTTTCTGAGATTTGCCTACATATCTGTTCCTCTATCGCCCGCTGACTGTTTGGGGCATATAGTACACACCCAGCAAAGTGCTGGCACCCTTCTTGTTTATAAGTTCTACCCATATTGCCTCATTAGAGGAACCTGCTAAGATATCATCCCTCCATACAGCAGTAATTGACTCCTTGAGTTAAATTGCGGCAACCCCTCCTCCTTTACACCCCCCTATGTCTCGCCTGAAAATTCTGTAACCCGGAATATTGAGCTGACAGTCCTGCCCCTCCCTCAACCATGTCTCTGTGATAGCAACAATATCCTACCCCCAAGTGTTCATCCACACCTTCAATTCAGCTGCGCTACTCGCAGGACTCCTTGTATTAATATAAATGACATCCAGTCTTGCCATACTCCCTTGTGCCATTACACATATGCTCTGCCTTACAAGCTGACTTTTTTTATCCTCTATATTTGGCTGTGCAGCACCCGCTTCTATGGCTGCACTCCGTATCCCATCCTCCTGTCAAGTTAATATAAGCCACCCCCCGCAACAGTACTAGCAACCCTCCCCGCAAGGATGTTGGTCCCATTCCGGCTCAGGAGCAACCCGACCGACTTGTACAAGTCCCACCTTCCCATGAAGCAGAACCAGTGATCCAGGAAAATTAAGCCCTCCCTCCTGCACCAACTCATTAGCCACGCATTCATAGAGTCATAGTCATAGAGTCATAGAGTTTTACAGCACAGAAAGAGGCCCTTCGGCCCATCGCATCTGCACCGCCCATCCATCCCTGTCCAGTCTAATCCCATTTTCCAACATTTGTTCCATAGCCTTGTATGCAATGGCATTTCAAGTGCTCATCCAAATGCTTCTTGAATGTTGTGAGGGTTCCTGCCTCCACCACCCTTTCAGGCATTGAGTTCCACATTCCAACCACCCTCTGGGTGAAAAAGTTCCTCCTCAAATCCCCTCTAAATCTCCTGCCCCTTACCCTGAATCTATGCCCCCTTGTTATTGACCCCCCCACTAAGGGGAAAAGTTACTCTTTATCTACCCTATCTATGCCCCTCATTATTTTGTACACCTCAATCAGGTCCCCCCTCAGCCTTCTCTGCTCCAAGGAAAACAACTCCAGCCTGTCCAGCCTCTCTTCGTAGCTGAGGCGCTCCATCCCAGGTAACATCCTGGTGAATCTTCTCTGCACCCTCTCCAAAGCAATCACATCCTTCCTATAGTGAGGCGACCAGAACTGCACACAGTACTCCAGCTGTGGCCTCACCAGCGTTTTGTACAGCTCCATCATAACCTCCCTGCTCTTATATTCTATGCCTCGGCTAATGAAGGCTAGTATCCCATATGCCTTTTTAACCACCTTATCTACCTGCTCCGCTGCCTTCAGGGATCTATGTACATGTACACCAAGGTCCCTCTGACCCTCTGTACTTCCTAGGGTCCTACCACTCATTGTGTATTCCCTTGCCTTATTTGTCCGTCCAAAATGCATCACCTCGCACTTTTCAGGGTTAAATTCCATTTGCCACTTTTCCGCCCATCTGACCAACCCATTTATATCGTCCTGTAGCCGGAGGCTTTCCTCCTCGCAATTTACCACCCCACCAATTTTCGTGTCATCTGCGAACTTACTGATCATACCTTTTACATTTTCATCCAAATCATTTATGTAGATCACAAACAATAAGGGACCCAGCACCGATCACTGAGGTACCCCACTGGACACAGGCTTCCAGTCACAAAAGCAACCTTCGACCATCACCCTCTGCCTCCTGCCACTCAGCCAGTTTAGGATCCAATGCGCCAAGGCACCCTGGATCCCATGGGCTCTTACATTCTTGACCAGTCTCCTATGCGGGACTTTGTCAAAAGCTTTACTGAAGTCCATGTACACCACATCCACAGCATTTCCCTCATCCACCCCACTAGTCACCCCCTCGAAAAATTCGATCAGACGGGAATTGGGTAAGATTGATTGGGTGGTGAATCTGGGGGGATTGACAGTGGATAGACAATGGCAAGCATTCAAAGATAGAATGGAAGAATTCCAGAACATGTTTCTACCGGTTTGGCATAAAAATAAACCTAAAAAGGTGACTCAACCGTGGATAACGAGGGAAATTAGGGACAGCATAAAATTAAAAAAAAGGGCATGTCAACTGGCAAAAAAAAGCACCAGACCGGAAGATTGGGGGCAGTACAGGATACAGCAAAAGAGGACAAAGGGATTAATCAGGAAGGGGAAAATAGAATACGAAAGTAAACTTGCAGCAAACATAAAGACAGACTGCAAAAGCTTTTATCGGTATATCAGGAGGAAAAGACTGGTAAAATCCCAAGTCGGTCCCTTGCAGTCCGATTCGGGAGAATATATAATGGAGAATAAGGAAATGGCAGACCAATTAAACTCATACTTTGGTTCTGTATTCACAAAGGAGGACACAAATAACCTCCCAGGAATATCGGCAAACACAGGGACTAATGAGAGGGAGGAGCTGACAGAAATTAGTATCTCTAGGGATATGGTGTTGGGTAAGTTGAGGGGACTGAAGGCCGACAAATCCCCGGGGCCTGATAAACTACATCCTAGGGTACTTAAGGAGGTGGCCCTGGAGATAGCAGATGCTCTAAGGATCATCTTCCGGAACTCCATTGACTCGGGAACAGTACCCGTGGATTGGAGGGTAGCTAATGTTACCCCAATATTTAAAAAGGGGGGTAGAGAGAAAGCAGGGAATTATAGACCAGTAAGCCTTACATCGGTTGTGGGCAAAATGCTAGAGTCCATTATTAAGGATAAAATAGCGGAGCACTTGACAAATGGGGAAAGGATCGGACAGAGTCAACATGGATTTACAAAGGGTAAATCGTGTTTGACTAATCTGCTGGAATTTTTTGAGGAAGTAACTGGTAAAATAGATGGGGGAGAGCCAGTGGATGTGGTGTACCTTGACTTCCAGAAAGCCTTCGATAAGGTTCCACACAAAAGATTATCATGCAAAATTAAGGCTCATGGGATTGGGGGCAAAGTATTAACGTGGATAGAGAACTGGCTGGCGGATAGAAAACAGAGAGTTGGAATAAACGGCTCGTTTTCGGAGTGGCAGGCAGTGACCAGCGGGGTGCCGCAAGGATCTGTCCTGGGACCCCAACTGTTCACAATATATATAAATGATCTGGATCAGGGAATTGAATGCAATATTTCCAAATTCGCTGACGACACTAAACTAGGAGGAGGGGTGGGCTCTGATGAGGACGTCAGGAGGCTGCAGTGCGATTTGGACAGGTTGGGGGAATGGGCGGATACGTGGCAGATGCACTATAATGTGGATAAATGCGAGGTTATCCACTTTGGGGGTAAAAACAGTAGGGTAGATTATTATCTAAATGGCAATAGATTGGGAGATGGGGAAGTGCAGAGGGACCTGGGTATTCTTGTGCACCAGTCACTGAAGGAGAGCATGCAGGTGCAACAGGCGATTAAGAAGGCAAATGGTATGTTGGCCTTCATATCAATGGGGTTCGAGTATAGGAATAGGGATACCTTACTACAGCTGTACAAGGTGCTGGTGAGACCGCATCTGGAGTATTGTGTACAGTTTTGGTCGCCCCATCTGCGGAAGGATGTTCTTGCCATGGAAAGAGTGCAACGGCGATTCACCAGGCTGATACCTGGAATGGCGGGAATGACCTACGAAGAGAGATTAAATGGTTTGGGCTTGTACTCACTGGAGTTTAGAAGATTGAGAGGGGATCTCATCGAAACATATAAAATTATGGCAGGCCTGGACAGGCTGAATTCAGAGAGAATGTTTCCAATGGCCGGGGAACACAGAACCAGGGGCCACAGTCTAAAAATAGCGGGCAAATCATTTAAAACAGAGATGAGGAAGAATTTCTTCACTCAAAGAGTGGTGAGCCTGTGGAATTCCCTGCCACAGAGGGCTGTGAAGGCTAATTAAATAAATATTTTCAAGAGAGAATTGGATATATTTCTGAAGGCTAAGGGGATTAAGGGTTACGGAGAAAAGGCGGGGACGGGGTACTGAACTGGTAAGATCAGCTATGATCTCAGACGAAGATCAGCCATGATCTCATTGAATGGCGGAGCAGGCTCGAAGGGCCGAATGGCCTACTCCTGTTCCTATCTCTATGTTTCTGTGTTTTCTATGTTAGACATGATTTACCCTTGACAAAGCCATGCTGACTATCCCCGATTAATCCTTGCCTCTCCAAGTGGAGATTAATTTTGTCCCTCAGAATTTTTTCCAATAATTTCCCCACCACAGATGTTAGACTCACTGGCCTGTAATTCCCTGGTTTATCCCTGCTACCCTTCTTGAATAATGGTACTACGTTAGCTGTTCTCCAGTCCTCTGGTACATCCCCTGTGGCCAGAGAGGTTCTGAAAATTAGTGTCAGAGCCCCTGCAATCTCCTCCCTTGCCTCCCACAGCAGCCTGGGATACATCTCGTCCGGGCCTGGGGATTTATCAACTTTTTGGCCCGCTAAAACCGCTAGCACCTCCTCCCTCTCGATGCTAATATGTTCAAGTATGTCACAGTCCCCTTGCCCGATTTCTATGTCTGCATCGTCTTTCTCCATAGTGAACACAGATGCAAAAAATTCATTTAAAACCCCGCCTACATCCTCTGGCTCTACACACAGATTGCCACTTTGGTCCCTAATGGGCCCTACCCTTTCACTGGTTATCCTCTTGCCCTTAATATACTTATAAAACATCTTAGGATTTTCCTTTATTTTGCTCGCCAGTGTTATTTCATGGCCCCTCCTCGCCCTCCTAATTTCTTTTTTATGTATGCCCCTGCACTTTTTATACTCCTCTAGGGCTTCTTCTGTCTTTAGTCTTTTGTAACTGCCAAAAGCCCCCCTCTTATTTCTAATGCATTTTTGTATATCCCTTGTCATCCAAGGATCCCTTTGCTTGTTGATCCCACCCTTGACCTTTACAGGAACATGTTGGCGTTGTACTCTCTCTATTTCCCTTCTGAAAGTCTCCCACTGTTTTGATGTGGATTTTCCTATAAGCAGCTGCTCCCAGTCCACTTTGGCCAGATCCTGCCTTATCATATTAAAATCGGCCTTCCCCCAATTTAGAACCCTTATTTCCGGGCCGTCTTTGTCTTTTTCCATGACCACCTTAAATCTCACCGAATTATGGTCACTGTCGCCAAAATGCTCTCCTACTGACACTTCCACCACTTGCCCGGCTACATTCCCCAGAATTAGGTCCAGTACCGCCCCCTCTCTTGTAGGACTTTCTACATGTTGGCTCAAAAAGCTCTCCTGGATGCACTTTAAGAATTCTGCACCCTCTAAGCCTTTCACACTCTGACTGTCCCAATTTATATTGGGGAAGTTGAAATCCCCCACTATTATTACCCTATTATTTTCGCACTTCTCGGAGATTTGCCTACATATCTTTTCCTCTATCTCCCCCTGACTGTTTGGGGGCCTATAGTACACTCCCAGCAAAGTGCTTGCCCCCTTTTTGTTTTTATGTTCTACCCATATGGCCTCATTAGAGGAACCCGCTAATTTATCATCCCTCCTTACAGCAGTAATTGACTCCTTAATTAATATTGCAACACCCGCTCCCCTTTTACACCCCCCTCTGTCTCGCCTGAAGATTCCATACCCCGGAATATTGAGCTGCCAGTACTGACCCTCCCTCAACCATGTCTCCGTGATAGCAACAATATCGTACTCCCATGTGTTCAACAACAACTTCAGTTCATCCACCTTATTTGCAAGACTCCTTGCATTAAAATAAATGCCTTCCAGCCATGCCATATTCTCTTTTGCCTTCACATATTTGCTCTGCCTTCCCAGCTGACTTGTTTTTCCCTCTGTATTTGGCCGTAAATCACCCACTACTATAGCTCCACTCTGTACCCCAACCCCCTGCCAAGTTAGTTTAAACCCTCCCCAGCAGTGCTAGCAAACCTCCCGGCAAGGATATTGGTTCCCCCCTGGTTCAGGTGTAAACCGTCCGACTTGTACAAGTCCCACCTTTCCCAGAAGCAGACCCAGTGATCCAGGAAACTAAAGCCCTCCCCCTTGCACCATCCCTTTAGCCACGCATTCATGTGTTCTATCTTCCTATTCCTATACTTACTAGCACGTGGCACCGGGTGTAATCCAGAGATTACAACCTTTGAGTTCCTGCTCCTTAATCCTTCACCTAGCTCCCTAAATTCTTGATGCAGGACCTCATCCCTCTTTTTACCTATGTCGTTGGTACCAATGTGGACCACGACCACTGGCTGTTCTCCCTCCCCCTCCAGAATGCCCTGCAGCCGCTCAGTGACATCCTTGACCCTGGCACCAGGGAGGCAACAAACCATCCTGGATTCACGTCTACGGCCACAGAAACGCCTATCTGTTCACCTTACTATAGAATCCCCTCCCACTATTGCTCTCCCACTCTTTTTCCCCCCTTCCTGGGCAGCAGGAGCACCCCCAGTGCCAGGAAGTTGGCCGCTGCTGCCTTCCCCTTGTAAGTCATCCCCCTCAACAGTATCCAAAGCGGTATACTTGTTTGAAAGGGGGATGTCCGCAGGGGTTCCCTGCACTACCTGCCTGCCTTTGTTGCTCCGCCTGATGGTCACCCCCTGTGCTGCCCTACCCTGAGGCGTGCACAACTCGCTAAACGTGTTATCCACGAGCCTTTCAGCATCGCGCATGCTCCAAAATTCATCCACCCGCAGCTCGAGCGCCGCAATGCGGTCTACAAGTAGCTGCAGCTGGATGCATTTCCCGCACACATGGTCATCAGGGACACTGGCAGCATCCCTGACTTCCCACATAGAGCAGGAGGAGCAGAGCACGGGTCTGAACTCTCCTGCCATGACTTACCCTTTTAATTTCTTTACAGGTATGCTCTAGGGCGCTTTATTTACCAACTATCCCCACTGCACCACAGAAATTTAACACCACAGAATTCAAGCTTGTATTGAAAAAAGAGAAATACGCACCAACCAATCACCTACCTGCTCCCTGGTGACGTCACACACTGATTACTTTTTACCTCTCTCCCCGCTGCTGAGTTGGTATGCCTCGCCTCTCTCCGGTTTTTATACCGGGCTCCGAGTCACTGCTCCCGACTGGTCTCGGGCCTCGCTGGTCGCCGGGTTTTCTCCCGAGCTCCTCCTCGCTGCTCCCGCTGGTCCCGTCTGGTCTCGGGCCTCGCCTCTCTCCGGTTTTTATACCGGGCTCCGACTCACTGCTCCCGACTGGTCTCGGGCCTCGCTGGTCGCCGGGTTTTCTCCCGAGCTCCTCCTCGCTGCTCCCGCTGGTCCCGACTGGTCTCGGGCCTCGCCTCTCTCCGGTTTTTATACCGGGCTCCGACTCACTGCTCCCGACTGGTCTCGGGCCTCGCTGGTCGCCGGGTTTTCTCCCGAGCTCCTCCTCGCTGCTCCCGCTGGTCCCGACTGGTCTCGGGCCTCGCCTCTCTCCGGTTTTTATACCGGGCTCCGACTCACTGCTCCCGACTGGTCTCGGGCCTCGCTGGTCGCCGGGTTTTCTCCCGAACTCCTCCCCGCATTCATCTGCTCTTTCCTCCCATTCCTATACTCACTAGCATGTGGAACCGGGAGTAATCCAGAGATTACAAACTTTGAGGTCCTGCTCTTCAATCTGCTACCTAGCTCTCTAAATTCTTGCTGCAGGATATCATCCCTCTTCCTTCCCATGTCCTTGGCACCAATGTGAACCACGAGCTCTGACTGCTCGCCCTCCCCCTTCAGAATGCCCTGCAGCCATTGACCCTGGCACCGGGGAGGCAACATACCATCCTGGAGTCACGTCTGCGGTCACAGAAAAGTTTATCTGTTCCCCTTACGTTAGAATGCCCTATCAGTATTGCTCTCCCAATCTTTTTCCTCCCCATCTGTGCAGCTGAGCCACTCGTAGTGCCACGGAATTGGCTCTTGCTGCATACCCGAGAAACCATCTCCCCCATCAGTATCCAAAACAGAAAATCTGTTGGTGAGGGAGATGAACACAGGGGACACCTGCACTACCTTCTAGTTCTTTTACTCTGTCGGGCGGTCACCCATTCCCTGTCTGCCTGTGCACTGTTTACCTGCGGTGTGACGACCTCGTTAAACGTGCTATCCACGATGATCTCAGCTTTGCGGATGCTCCATAGTGGCTCCAGCCACAGCTCCTGCTCCGAAACGTGGATTTCGTGTAGCTGCAGCTGGAGACTCTTCCTGCACATGTGTTTGCCTTGGACACCGAAAGTGCTCCTGACTTCCCACATCGCACAAGAGAAGCACTCCATGCTGCCAAGCAGCCCTGCCATGTCCTACCCTTAATTTACTCCATTTACTTCGTTTAAATTAAAGACTATTAAATACAATAGGGAGCTTACTGCTATTTAAACACAACTTTCTCTAAACGAGAGACCTTACTTTTACTTTACCGACTGGACTGTAGAAATACTCACCTGGTCCTTCTTACTAATCAGCTCCTTCACGGGTTGTGATGGCACTTCAGCGGTTTCGGCGATGTTGTTGTTTGACTGCTCCCACTCTCAGACTCTTTCATTGGTGTAAAGTAAGAACCAATTCTTAAAGGGTGAAAAGTTAGGAAAAACAGAGGCGAAGCAAGGGAGCTCCTCCTTCCGCACTTCACCTAAAACCCTGACTCACCCAACCCGCAGCACTCTGTTTAAACCGCACTCAGTGCAAAATCACACTACAAAGCCTGTTTTTAGAGGTGAATTAACTGTAAGTGTATAAACATTTAGTTCTAAATTAACCTCATAACTACCCAATAATAAGGACTTTTCTATGGCCCATTCGGGAGAGTGCGGCGTTGAATCCTTAAAGCAATCGTTTCCAACATAATCATAGAGTTATAACGGTACAGAAGGAGGCCATTCGGCCCATCGTGTCCTTGCCGGCTCTACATAGATCAATCCAGTCAGTCCTATTCCCCCGCTCCTTCTCCGTACAACTGCAACATTATTTCCCTCAAGTGCCTATTCAGTCTCCGTTTGAAGAAATTGAGTGTCTCCGCTTCCAACCTCTTCTATCGGCAGCGACTTCCAGGTCATCATCACTCACTGCATAAACACGTTTTTCCTCACATCCCCCCTGTATCTTTTGCCCAAAAGGTTAAATATGTGTTGCCTAGTCTTATACCATCAACTATTGGGAAGAAACCTTCACCGTATAGCCTATCCAAACCTGTCATAATCTTGTACACATCGTCACCCATCAACCTCCTTTGCTCTAATAATAACAAATCCAGCTTCTCCAACCTGTCATTGTAAAGAAGATACCCCATCCTAGGTAAACCTCCTCTGCACCCTTTCAAGGGGTTTCAGAACCTTCTTAGAAACATACAAACATAGAAACATAGAAGACAGGCGCAGGAGTAGGACATTCGACACCTCGAGCCTGTTCCACCATTTATGGAGATCATGGCTGATCATCCAAATTCAGTACCCGATCCCTGCTTTCTGTGCTATCCCTTGATCCCATTAGCCTTAAGAAATATATCTAATACCTTCTTGAATATATTTAATAATTTGGCCTCAACAGCCTTCTGTGGTAGAGAATTCCACATGTTCACCACTCTCTGGGTGAAGAAATTTCTCCTCAACTCAGTCTTAGATGGCTTACCCCTTATTCTTATACTGTGACCCCTGGTTCTGGAATCCCCGACATCGAGAACAGCCTTGCTGCATCTCGTCTGTCTAGTCCTGTTAGAATTTTATACTTTCAATGAGACCCCCTCTTATTATTCAAAACTCTAGCGAAAATAAGCCTAATCGACCCAATCCCCAACATGTGTCATTCCTGCCATCCCAGGTATCAGTCTGGTGAATCATCGTTGCACACCCTCCATGGCAAAAACATCCTTCCTCAGATAATGCGACCAAAGCAGCACACAGTACTCAAGGTGTGGTCTCACCAAGGCTCTGTACAACAGCAGCAAGGCATCCTTTTTCCTGTACTCAAAACCTCTCGCTACGAAGGCCAACACACCATTTGCCTGCTTAACCGCCTGCTGCACCTGCATGCATTCCTTCAGCGACTGGTGCACAAGGACACCCAGGTCTCGTTACACTTCCCCTTCTCCCAATCTATTGCCGTTCAGATAATAATCTGACTTCCTGTTTTTGCCACCAAAGTGGATAACCTCTCATTTACCCACATTATACTGCATCTGACATGCATCTTTCCAATCACCCAACCTGTCCATATCATACTGGAGTTCCTCTGCGTCCTCCTCACAGCACACAGGCCCACCAAGCTTTGTGTCATCAGCAAACTTGCAGATATTACATTTAGTTCCCTCTTCTAGATCATTAATATATATTGCAAAAAGCTGGGGTGCTAGGACCGATCCATGCGGTACCTTCACTAGTCACTGCCTGCCACTCTGATAAAGACCTGTTTATTCCAACTCTGTGCTTCCTTTCTGTCAACCAGTACTCTATCCAATTTAATACCTTACCCCCAATGCCATGTGGTTTAACTTAGCACGCCGATCTCTTATGCAGGACTTATAGAAAGCCTTCCACAAGTCGACATGCACCACATCCACTGGTTCTCCCTAATCTATTTTACCATTTACATCCGCAAAAAATTCCAGTAGGTTAGCCAAGCATGTTTTACCTTTTGTAAATCCATGTTGACGTTTTCTGATCATCTCACTATTTTCAAACTGCTAGTGTGGAAAATGCTAGAATTCAATATAAAAGATGTAATAGCAGAGCACTTGGAAAACAGTGACAGGATCGGACAAAGTCAACATGGATTTACAGAAGGGAAATGGTGCTTGACTAATCTACTGGAATTTTTTGACGATGTAACTAATAAAATAGATAAGGGAGAACCAGGGGATGTGGTGTATTTGGACTTTCAAAAGGGTTTCGATAAGATCCCGCATAAGAGGGTAGCGTGTAAAGTTAAGGCACATGGAATTGGGGGCAAGTTATTGAATTTATAGAGAACTGATTGGCAGACAGAAACCAAAGAGTTGGAATAAATGGTTATTTTTCCGAGTGGCAGGCAGTGACTAGTAGTGTACCGCAGGGATTGGTCCTTGGCCCCCAGCTTTTCACGATAAGTATTAATGACCTAGACGAGGGAACTAGATGCAATATCTCCAAGTTTGCAGACGACACAAAGCTGGGTGGGCGTGTCTGCTGTGAGGAGGATGCCGGGAAACTCCAGTATGATTTGGACAGGTTGGGTGATTGGGCAGAAGCATGGCAGATGCAATGTAATGTCGATCAATGCGAGGTTACCCACTTTGGTGTCAGAAACAGGAAGGTTGATTATTATCTGAATGGCAATAGTCTTGTGCACCAGTCGCTGAAGGTAAGCATGCAGGTGCAGCAGGTGGTTAAGAAGGCCAATGGTATGTTGGCCTTCGTAGTGAGAGGGTTTGAGTACAGGAACAAGGATGTCTTGCTGCAGTTGTACAGGGCCTTTGTGAGACAACATCTTGTGTATTGTGTGCAGTTTTTGTCACCTTATCTGAGGAAGGATGTTCTTGCCATGGAGGGAGTGCAGCGAAGATTTACCAGGCTGATACCTGGGATGGTAGGAATGACGTATGGTGAGGGATTGGGTCGATTACGATTATACTCGTTGGATATTAGATGAATGAAAGGGGATCTCATTGAAACTTATAAAATTCTGACAGGACTGGACAGGCTAGATGCAGGAAGGATGTTCCCGGTGGTCGGGAATCCAGAACCAGTGGTCACAGCCTAAGGATAAGGGGCAAGCAATTTAGGACAGAGATGAGGAGGAATTTCTTCACCCAGAGAGTGGTGAACCTGTGGAATTCTCTACCACAGAAGGCCGTAGAGCCCAATTCATTACATATATTCAAGAAGGAGTTGGATATATTTCTTAAGGCCAAAGTGATTAAGAGACTTGGGGAGAAAGCAGGGACAGGGTACTGATTTTGGATGATTAGCCATGATCTCATTGAATGGCGGAGCAGGCTCGAGGGACCGAATGGCCTACTCCTGCTTCAATCATGTATGTTTCTGTGCTTTGCTAACCACACTCCCAATAAGTCCTGCCACCTTCAGGGATGTATGTGCATTAATTCCCAGCTCCATCTCCCCCTGAACACTCTTTGGAATTGTGCCATTAAGTGTAAATTGCCTCTCCCTGGTCTTTCTGCCAAAATGCATCACCTCACACTTCTCTGTATTAAATTCCATCGGCCACTTGTCTTCCCATTCTGCTAGCCTATCTATGACCTGTTGCTGTCTATTGGTGTCATCCTCACTGTTTGTCACACCTCCAAGTTTGCAGTCATCGGCAAATTTAGACATGCTACTCTGTATTCCAACTTGCATTTCATTTATACATTTCAAAAAAGCAGTGGCCTCAACAAAGACCCTCAGGAAATAACACTGTCTACGATTCTCCAGTCTGCAAAGCAGCCAATTACTACAACTCGCTATTTTCTGTCCTTAAACAAATTCCTTATCCAACATGTCTGTACCATGAGGCGCAATTTTGTTAACCAGCCTTCTATGTGGTACTTTGTCAAAAGCCTTACTAAAATCCATGTAGACAGCATCTATTGCATTCCCTTCATCAATCCGCCCTGTTACTTCATCAAAAAATTCAATTGAATTAGTCATACTCGATCTGCCTTTTACAAATTGGTGCTGGCTTTAATTCACTAGCTTAAAGCTCTCCAAGTGTGGGTTAATATTTCCCTTGACTGCACTGCGCTTGCTCGGCACCCCATCCACTTTGTTAAACATCCATTCTTTATGAGGGCAGCGAGTTGTTCCAACATCTGAGGCTCCACAAGCATTGAATTGGCCCGGAGCTGGTCTTCATCTCACGGACTGCTCAACAACTCAGCTCACAGCAGCCTCCGACTGACGGGATCGTGTGACGTCACAATGCAGAGCGAGCACTCACAGCTCTTTTTCCTGTTTGACGCCCTGTCGTTCATCCATCTCACTTACTTATTCAGAGATCGGATTTTGGGCTGGTCACTAAACCTTCACAAATGCTGCTTTGCTGCAGTTTTTTTAAATGTTTACCGGAAAGATGAGCTGAAACCTCCCGAAAGGAAGTCGACAGCAGCATCGGAAGCAGAGAGCGGGCATCAGACACACAGAGGGACACAACCAAAAACGGATGAGGGTAAGTTACAGGAAAGTAGTTCATTTATTGGGTAGCGCTTTTGATAATTATTGTAAGTTGTTAGTTTTTTGGTTGGTGAATTTCGTGGTTAGAATTTGTTTTTTTGGTGTTAGGAGAAATGCCTTCACTCATAGGTTGGTGTATCGTTGGAATTATCCACCCCAGGGGATTGTGGATGCTCAGTCCTTGAGTAAATTCAAGACAGAGTTCGATAGAATTTTGGATATTAAGGTGATCAATGGAAACCTGTATAGTGCAAGAAAGTGGAGTTGAGGTAGAAGATTAGCCATGATCTTCTTCAATGGAGGAGCAGGCTCGTGGTTCCAAATGGCTTACCTTGCTCCTATTTCTTATATGTTCTTAGAAGGACAGTTATAGGTTAAATTGGATTGTTCTTTCAAAGAGCCGGCACTGTCATGATGGAGCCAAATGTCCCTGTTGTGATGTAAGATTCTATGATTATATGTTTTTAATCACTTCATAATGTTAATGGTCTCCCTGAGGTCGCCTCTTAGTCTCCTATTTCCATGAGGGAAGAGCCCAAGGAGTCCCCATGTATTCCTTCTCAATGCCCCTGTCACACTTCTGTGCTGTGCCCTGCTTTCATCTCCTCACCCACAGTTGTATCAGGTGCACAGACTTCAGTACATACTTGGAGCACAAAAGGAGATTACTTTAATTCGAGCCAATTAATGTTAGCATTAAGAAGGTAAGGAACTCAGTCCTTCTATCCTTGATGTCATTAGCATGGTGACCCGGACATGTAGCTCAGTGGTATGCGAGCCTAAGTTGCATCTCCAAGCATTTTCTTTAACCACATTTGCTGAATGTTGCTTTATGTGGGCAGCAGGTTACAACAGCTGAGGCTCCAGAAACATTCAGTGGGCCGGAGCTGCTCTTCACCCACAGTCACAGACTGGCCAGATTGTGTGACGTCACAATGCTGAGCGAGCAGCCACAGCTCTAGTTCCTGTTTGACGCCCTGTGGTTCTTCCATCTCACTTTCTGATTCAGAGATCGGATTTCACCTTGGACACTGAACCTTGGTCATTGCATTTATGCCACAGACCTGTTTTTGAACTGTTCAAAGAGGAGCAGAAACATTGTGAACAAAAAACTACTTTAAAAGCTGTGAGCCATCGGCACTGCTGGGCAGCTGGCTCTCTGTCAGAGATAATATTTTAAAAATTACAGGCATAATTTGCTTGGCGAGGCTTAAGGTTAGAACACGTGATCTTAATACATCAAAGCATGCACTCTACTATTGAGTTATATCCCCACTGACAGCTAAGCACGCACACATTGGACAGAGAAAGGAGCACTGCTCTCTGGAGGCTGCTGTCTGCTTCTTGGAGCGCCTCTCCCGCAGACTGATCGCCTCCAATCATTGAATTATATCAGTGCAGGAGTTAATCTCAGGCTCCCGGAAACAGCTCAGTTCAACGGTTGATGCCAGAATATGTGACGGTGTCCATGGCGAGCGAGCAGTCCCTCTTGTTCCTCATTGACTCCCTGTGATTGCTCCTCTCACTTTCTGAATCACAGTTCAAATTTCAGCCCAGTCTTCAGGTCTGGCTTTTACAAGGCCGCTGACCGCTGCTCCAAACAAAGTTTGTAATTTTACCTTTGGACGCTAGTGTATCATGGGAGATATCGGATTAAGCCCCCTTAGTGGAGATGTTTGGACGTGAAAGAGGGCGTAAGGTATGGTTTTGCCATCCTTTTTCAGTCGAAAGAAAAAGAAAATCTGCCATTTCAGGAACGCAGGACACACTTTACAGCCAAGGAAGTACGTTTGAAGTGCAATCACTGTTGCAATGTCAGAAACGCGGCATCCAATTTGTTCACAGCAGTGTCACACCAAGAGCAATGCAACAATGTCGAGATGATCTGTTTTAGTGATGTTGGTTGACAGATAAACATTGTCCAGAACACCGGGGAGAACTCCCCTGCGCTTTATCAAATAGTGCAATGGGATATTTTATGTCTACTTGAGAGGGTAAGCAGGGACTCGGTTTAACGTCTCAGCCAACTTTTGTCCGTATCTGAGCAAGGATATACATGCATTAGGAGTGGTGCAACGAAGGTTCAATAGATTCACTCCTGGGATGAGAAAGTTGTCCTCTAAGGAGAGAATGTGTTGATTGTGCCTGTAATCACTGGTTTTCAGATGAATGAGAGATGACCTTATTGACACATATAAGATTCTGAGGGTGATTGACAGGGTAGATGCTGAAAGGTTGTTTCCCCTGGCTAGAGGTTCTAGACCTAGGGGGCATCGACTCAGGATAAGTGGTTGACCATTTAAGACTGAGATGAGGAGGAATATCTTCATTCAGAGGGTTATGAATCGTTGGAATTCTCTACCCCAGAGGGCTGTGGATGCTGATTCGTTGAGCATACTCAAGGCTGAGACAGATTGATTTTTGCATTCTAGGGGAATCAAGGAATATATATCGTCTCATAGGCCTCGTTCTCAATTTTATTTTGATTACTTTCCTGTGAAACGCCTTGGACCGTTTTACTATGTTAAGGAAAGGATATAAATGCAAGTTGTTGTTATTGAACTTTCCAAACTCATGGGACCTTGTAGTAAATACACAAACACCACTACTGTATTAATAGACTTCTGTGGAACTGTAAAGTATTTATTCCGATATTGAAACATTCCATTGCTGTACGATCAAACACGTATGATCTTATAATAGCCCCCAATCCCGTGGTTATTAGATTGTTCAAATTAATGGACTGGGGGCCAAGTTTGCATTTTATGCCCGGCTACGCAGAATCAGTGGTTCAGTCACAATTATTTCAAGGAACATGGAAAAAAGGATGGAATTTAAACTTTAGTTGTACAAATCCTTGGTCAGACCCGGCCTGGAAAACTGCGGTCAGTTCTGGGCACCGCTCTTCAGGAAGGAGTCATTGGCCTTGGAGGGGTTGCAGCGCAGATTCACCAGAATGTTACCGGGGCTTAGTGGGTTAAATTCTGAGGATAAGTTGGATTGACTTGGATTGTTTTCCCTTGAGTATAGGAGATTACTGTGTAAATTAATCAAGATTCTTAAAATGTTTAAACTCTCTGATAGGTTGGATACAGATAAATTATTTCTTCTGGTATAGAAATCTATAACAATGTAATCTTAAAATTAGAGGTAGGCCGCTCAGCAGCTAATACAGGAACACATTTGCACACGAAGTTTTGTAGAAATTTAGAAGTTTGCCCGCAGAAAGGCTCTGTGCTGGGGGACAATAGGAGATTTGGAGAGAGGGATTGAAATGTTTTGTTAGGTCAGGGTATTAAATGATTAGGTGGAGTCCGGGTAAACGGAGTTGAGGTTCAGACCAGCCAGGATCTCATTCCATAGAGAAGGCCCGAGGGGCTGAATGGCCTGCTCCTGGTAACCATGTTCCAAAATGGTACTTTAAATTACATAAAAAGTGAAATAAAAACCAGGAGTGAGGTCAGACATGTCTCACAGAATTCATTTCTATGGATGGCTATTTGCAAACACAAAGTCTCTCTGTCTAATATTTTAATTGATGAAATGCTGATGACCATCGCATTGTCCGGCACTGTTGAGATGGACGTGCCTGGTGTCCTAGATCTTCACCGCTGCATAGAGGATGGAGTCCTCACTGACGGATGGACAGTGTCTCGCTGACTCTGAAATGAACAGTAGAATTGGTCAGAAATGCAATCGATCATCCTACACTCTGGTAACAGTTCAGCACAATTCTTTGAGCAGATGCTCCGCGGCAGCAGCTGAAAAATGTCAAAAGCGGCGTTGTTCCAGTGAACAGTAGTAAACGTGGATCATTGTGCTGCTCTAAAGGGTATTAACTGTCTGCTAACGGTTACATTGGCAGATTAAGGTAATGCTGTTTATTTACATACAAGAAGGGACTCTCGAGCAGCAGCAGGTTGACAGGATATGATGGAAACTGAGAGCGGTAGGAACTTTCTACTTGATCAGAGGCACTGAAGGGGTGATAAGGGTTCGGCCGATCACATTGACTTCGATGGAAAGGGACATCGGTAAGGTGTAAAATGGACGGCTGAATCCAGGTCACAGCCCCGAGACCGGAGAAGCAGCGGACCTGCGCGGGAGCAGCCAGAGGCGGGAGAGCTTGAAGGCTTAAAAGGGAGCAGTCAGAGGCACCGAGGCACACAGCCCCGAGAACGGAGAAGCAGCGGACCTGCGCGGGAGCAGCCCGAGGCGGGAGAGCTTGAAGGCTTAAAAGGGAGCAGTCAGAGGCACCGAGGCCCACAGCCCCGAGACCGGAGAAGCAGTGGACCTGCGCGGGAGCAGCCCGAGGCGGGAGAGCTTGAAGGCTTAAAAGGGAGCAGTCAGAGGCACCGAGGTCCACAGCCCCGAGACCGGAGAAGCAGCGGACCTGCGCGGGAGCAGCCCGAGGCGGGAGATCTTGCAGGCTTAAAAGGGAGCAGTCAGAGGCACCGAGGCCCACAGCCCCGAGACCGGAGAAGCAGCGGACCTGCGCGGGAGCAGCCCGAGGCGGGAGAGCTTGAAGGCTTAAAAGGGAGCATTCAGAGGCACCGAGGCCCACAGCCCCGAGACCGGAGAAGCAGCAGACCTGCGCGGGAGCAGCCCGAGGCGGGAGAGCTTGAAGGCTTAAAAGGGAGCAGTCAGAGGCACCGAGGCCCACAGCGCCGAGACCGGAGAAGCAGTGGACCTGCGCGGGAGCAGCCCGAGGCGGGAGAGCTTGAAGGCTTAAAAGGGAGCAGTCAGAGGCACCGAGGCCCACAGCCCCGAGACCGGAGAAGCAGCGGACCTGCGCGGGAGCAGCCCGAGGCGGGAGAGCTTGCAGGCTTAAAAGGGAGCAGTCAGAGGCACCGAGGCCCACAGCCCCGAGACCGGAGAAGCAGCGGACCTGCGCGGGAGCAGCCCGAGGCGGGAGAGCTTGAAGGCTTAAAAGGGAGCAGTCAGAGGCACCGAGGCCCACAGCCCCGAGACCGGAGAAGCAGCAGACCTGCGCGGGAGCAGCCCGAGGCGGGAGAGCTTGAAGGCTTAAAAGGGAGCAGTCAGAGGCACCGAGGCCCACAGCCCCGAGACCGGAGAAGCAGCGGACCTGCGTGGGAGCAGCCCGAGGCGGGAGAGCTTGAAGGCTTAAAAGGGAGCTTTCAGAGGCACCGAGGCCCACAGCCCCGAGACCGGAGTAGCAGCGGACCTGCGCGGGAGCAGCCCGAGGCGGGAGAGCTTGAAGGCTTAAAAGGGAGCAGACTGAGGCATACCAATCCAGGTTCCAGGAGAGAGGTAAAAGGTACTCCAAGTGTGACGTCACCAGGGAGCAGGTAAGTGATTGGTTGGTGAGTATTTCTCTCTTTTCAATACAAGCTTGAATTCTGCGGTGCTAAATTTCTGTGGTGTAGTGGGGACAGTTGGTAAATAAAGCGCCCTAGAGTATACCTCTAATTGGGGTATTGAATAAATGTTTAAATTAATTAAAGGAGTAAGTCATGGCAGGAGAGTTCAGACCCGTGTTCTGCTCCTCTTGCTCCGTGTGGGAAGTCAGGGATGCTGCCAGTGTCCCTGGCGACCATGTGTGCGGGAAATGCATCCAGCTGCAGCTACTTGTAGACTGCATTGCGGCGCTCGAGCTGCGGGTGGATGAATTTTGGAGCATGCGCGATGCTGAGAGGGTCGTGGATAGCACGTTTAGCAAGTTGTTCACGCCTGAGGGTAGGGCAGCACAGGGGGTGACCATCAGGCGGAGCAACAAAGGCAGGCAGGTAGTGCAGGGACCCCCTGCGGACATCCCCCTTTCAAACAGGTATACCAAGTTGGATACTGTTGAGGGGGATGACTCACCAGGGGAAGGCAGCAGCAGCCAGCTTCCTGGCACCAGGGACACTTCTGCTGCTCAGGAAGGGAGGAAAAAGAGTGGTAGAGCAATAGTGGTAGGGGATTCTATCGTAAGGGGAACAGATAGGCGTTTCTGTGGCCGCAAACGTGACTCCAGGATGGTTTGTTGCCTCCCTGGGGCCAGGGTCAGGGATGTCACTGAGCGGCTACAGGGCATTCTTAAGGGGGAGGGTAAGCAGGCAGAGGTCGTGGTCCACATTGGGACCAACGACATAGGTAGGAAGGGGGATGAGGTCCTGCATCAATAATTTAGGGAGCTAGGTAACAGATTAAAGAGCATGACCTCAAAGGTTGTAATCTCTGGATTACTCCCAGTGCCACGTGCTAGTGAGTATAGGAATGGGAGGATAGAGCAGATGAATGCGTGGCTAAAGAGTTGCTGTAGGGGGGAGGGTTTTACTTTCCTGGATCACTGGGCCTGCTTCTGGGAAAGGTGGGACTTATACAAGTCGGACGGGTTGCACCTGAACCAGAGCGGGACAAATATCCTTGCGGGGAGGTTTGCTAGCACTGTTGGGGGGGGGGGTTAAACTAACTTGGTAGGGGGATGGGATACAGAGGGGAGCTGAAATAGGGGGTGATGTGCTGTCAATTATAGAGAAAAAAACAAGTCAGCTTGGTAGACAGGGCAAATATATAAGGGCAAGGCTGGATGGCATCTATTTTAATGCAAGGAGTCTTGCAAATAAGGTGGATGAACTGAAGGTGTTGATAAACACATGGGAGTACGATATTGTTGCTATCACGGAGACGCGGTTGAGGGAGGGGCAGGACTGGCAGCTCAATATTCCGGGGTACAGAATCTTCAGGCGAGACAGAGCGGGTGGTATAAGAGGAGGGGGTGTCGCAATGTTAATTACGGAGTCAATTACTGCAGTAAGGAGGGATGATATATTAGCAGGTTCCTCTAATGAGGCCATATGGGTGGAGCTTAAAAACAAAAAGAGGGCAAGCACTTTGATGGGATTGTACTATAGGCCTCCAAACAGTCAGGGGGAGATAGAGGAACAGATATGTAAGCAAATCTCAGAGAAATGTGCAAATAATAGGGTAATAATAATGGGGGATTTCAACTTCCCCAATATTAACTGGGATAGCCAGAGTGTGAAAGGCTCAGAGGGTGTAGAATTCTTAAAGTGCATCCAGGAGAGCTTTTTGAGCCAGCATGTAGAAAGTCCTACAAGAGAGGGGGCGGTACTGGACCTAATTCTAGGGAATGTGGCCGGCCAAGTCGAAAAAGTGCTAGTAGGTGAGCACTTTGGTGACAGTGACCATAATATGGTAAGATTTAAGCTGGTCATGGAAAAGGAAAGGGATGGGCCGGAAATAAATGTTCTAAATTGGGGGAAGGCCGATTTTAATAGGATAAGGCAGGATCTGGCCAAAATGGATTGGGATCAGCTACTTGTCGGAAAATCCGCATCAGAGCAATGGGAGGCTTTCAGAAGGGAGATTGAGATCATACAATGGCAACATGTTCCCGTAAAGGTCAAGGGTGGTTCCAAAAAACACAGGGAACCTTGGATGTCAGGGGATATACGAGAATGGATTAGGAAAAAAAGGAAGGCTTTTGACAGATACAAAAGGATAAAGACGGAGGAAGCCCTAGAGGAGTACATAAAGTGCAGGGGGATACTTAAAAAAGAAATTCGGAGATCAAGGAGGGGCCATGAAATAACACTGGTGAGCCAAATAAAGGAAAATCCTAAGATGTTTTATAAGTATAATAAGGGTCAGAGGATAACTAGGGAAAAAATAGGGCCCATTAGGAACAAAAGTGGCAATCTGTGAGTGGAGCCGGAAGATGTAGGAGAGGATCTAAATGAATTTTTTGCATCTGTTTTCACTATGGAGAAGGACGATGTAGACATAGAAATAGGGCGGGGGATCTGTGATATGCTTGAACATATTCACATCGAGAGGGGGGAGGTATTGGTGGTTTTAGCTGGCCAAAAATGGATAAATCCCCAGGCCCGGGTGAAATGTATCCCAGACTGCTGTGTGAGGCAAAGGAAGAGATTGCGGGGGCTCTAACACATTTATTCAGGACCTCTCTGGCCACAGGGGATGTGCCAGAGGACTGGAGAACCGCTAATGTAGTACCATTATTCAAGAAGGGAAGTAGGGAAAAACCTGGGAACTACAGGCCAGTGAACCTAACATCAGTGGTAGGAAAATTATTGGAAAAAATTCTGAGGGACAAAATTTGTCTCCACTTGGAGAGGCAAGGATTAATCAGGGATAGTCAACATGGCTTTGTCAAGGGAAGATCAGGTCTGACTAATTTGATTGAATTTTTTGAGGGGGTGACTAGGTGTGTGGATGAGGGTAACACAGTGGATGTGGTATATATGGATTTCATTAAGGCCTTCGATAAAGTCCCACACAGGAGACTGGTGAAGAAGTTAAGAGCCCATGGAATCCAGGGTGCCTTGGCACATTGGATACAAAACTGGCTTAGTGACAGAAGGCAGAGGGTGATGGTCGAAGGTTGTTTTTTTGACTGGAAGCATGTGGCCAGTGGGGTACCACAGGGATCGGTGCTGGGTCCCTTGCTGTTTGTGGTCTACATTAATGACCTGGATATGAATGTAAAAGGTATGATCAGTAAGTTCGCGGATTATACAACAAATTGGTAGGGTGGTAAATAGCGAGGAGGGTAGCCTCTGTCTGCAGGACGATATAGATGGGTTGGTCAGATGGGCGAAACAGTGGCAAATGGAATTTAACCCGGAAAAGTGCGAGGTGATGCACTTTGGGGGGACTAACAAGGCAAGGGAATACACAATGAATGGTAAGACCCCAGGCAAGACGGAGGGTCAGAGGGATCTGGGTGTGCAAGTACACAGATCCCTGAAGGTGGCGGAACAGGTGGATAAGGTGGTAAAAAAGGCATATGGGATACTTGCCTTCATTAGCCGAGGCATTGAATATAAGAGCAAGGAGGTTATGATGGAACTGTATAAAGCACTGGTTAGGCCACAGCTGGAATACTGTGTGCAGTTCTGGTCGCCACACTACAGGAAGGATGTGATCGCGTTGGAGAGGGTACAGAGGAGGTTCACCAGGATGTTACCGGGGCTGGAGCACTTCAGCTATGAAGAGAGACTGGGCAGATTGGGTTTGTTTTCCTTGGAGCAGAGGAGGCTGAGGGGGGACATGATTGAGGTGTACAAAATTATGAGGGGCATAGATAGGATGGATGCTGAGGAGCTTTTTCCCTTAGTAGAGGGGTCAATAACTAGGGGGCATAGATTCAAGGTAAAGGGCGGGAGGTTTATAGGGGATTTGAGAAAGAACTTTTTCACCCAGAGGGTGGTTGGAGTCTGGAACTCACTGCCTGAAAGGGTTGTGGAGGCACGAACCCTCACAACATTTAAGAAGCATTTGGATGAGCACTTGAAATGCCATAGCATACAAGGCTAAGGACCAAATGCTGGAATATGGGATTAGATCAGACAGGGCTTGATGGCCGGCGCGGACACGATGGGCCGAAAGGCCTCTATCCGTGCTGTATAACTCTATGACTCTATGACTATGACTGTTTAAAGCCCACTCTAAGCCAAAAGTTCTAGCGCCTACTTCTGACATCCTCGGAAAATGAACGGACAACTTAACTTTCCAGGTGGGATACTAGAATGTGGTGTATATTGGTTCAGTGGGAGAAGTAGAAAATGGTCTTATTTATATCACAATGCTCTGCATATTCCACACATTAATCAACAGTTAAACTAACTGCTGTACACTGTCTGAATTCCATTGTACAGGAGTGTATTTGCAGCTGCATTCATGGTAATTGAACTCTGTCATTTCCCTTCAGTTCCTGTAGTGGGAGCAAATCTACACTTCGCCCCTCAAAGATTTGTGTTCTATTGGAAATACATTTGTTAAATCCGCTTAGACAAACAGAGATCCGTTCACTATTCTTTCTTGGAGATCATTCTGTCGGCTTTTTAAGACATATTGAAGTGTAATCAAAAACGTTTTGGTCTCTTGGATATTAATTACTGGACAAGGCAATTGTGATATTTCAAAAGAACAAGGACTCTGTGACTCTGTTAGAGAAGGCAACAGATTATTCAGACACACCTTTCCAGGAGCTGGAATAAGCGAGATAACAAACAGCATCAATGGAAAAAATAAATTCCCAGTGCATTTGTAACTTACAGCGTTTACTCTCGTCAATGTTAGCAGGTGAGGAGTAGCTTCTAAATGAAACAAAACACAAAATAAATGGATTGATCTTTAAATACTAAGAGCGTTTCCCTCTTTTATCTATCAGTTTTATACCAATGGAGGATTTGTTTATCATCATATGGATGGGACACCATCTCCACTCTCATTAGTGGGAATTAGCTGGTCCTTGACAACAACCAATGGGTATTTGACTATCCACTAGGAAGTGAATGGACCTCCTATGCTGAGCTTTCCTTCTCAAATCATCTTCGTCTCCAGGATGTGGATGGGTTGGCCGAGGTTTTCCTCGACATGGGCAGTAGATGTGCACTGTATGACTTGATGTTTCCGACTGGAAGGAGGGGAGCCGAGCATGGTGGCCAGAGGCCGACCCGTGAAGAGAGTGAAGTAGGCCCCGGGCCGTGGAGCATGGAGGCAGCGACGGTGAAGAGGAGGCCGCATTGGAGGATTCATATCCCGACGATGTGTTCGGCGAGTCGGGCAGAGGAATGCAGTGCAACGAGCAGCAGCAGCAGACTCATGACACGCTGCAGCACGTCGGCCGGCAGCTCCATTTCGGGTAACTCGCAGTCCAGATGGGAGGAGGGGAGCCGGGCATGGTGGCCAGAGCGGGAGAAGCAGGCCACCACACGTGGAGCCGGCAACAGTGAGGAGGAGGCCGCGGTGAAGAGGAGGACAGAGCGGCTGAGGGACATCGTGCTCCCACTGCCACGGGAAGCCATTGTATAGACTTTGAACGCGGCGCTGTATGTATAGCTGACGCGTCCCTACGGGGTACAAGCATTCCATTGTACTTGTTACATATGGCAAATAAATCTAAGCTGAATCTGAATCTGAATCTGAATCTGTTTCTCGGACTATCACTGATGCAGCGATAGCTTGTCTAGTCTTGAGTTGTCCTGTGATTTCAATGAGTGCTAAACTCTATCGATTGTTGAATATTAATGCATTTAATCCATGATAATAATGTTAGCAATTTGAATAAGAAAACACTTGGCTTTAATGTATTACGCATCACCCAGAGTTGCTACCTCTCTAAAATATCTTAAATCCTGTTGTAAATATAGTATTATCCATTTTGTTCATTCTTTTCTCATTATAATAACATATGTGTACCGTTATTCTGGAAAAGCTCTATATAAATGTATCACACTGTAGTTACACCTTCACACCACTGGCAGCACTATAGCATATTAACCTGTCCTGTAGAGGAAGTTCGATGCTCCACCCAACCCAATGTGTCAGCTTCACAATTTGGCAATGGTTTGGCTATTTAACTGAAAATAACAATAAAATGTGAAGTATTGTCCAACGGGGAAAGACTGCCAACATTGGAATTTAATTATACCTGTGTACCCTAGTGCAGTAATCCACTACCCTACAAAAGCAAAAAGTGGAAGGAGCACACATCAATCCAAGCACCCCACCATCTGGCCCCTTCAAACACAGTCTGTCCCACCTGTGACAGAGACTGTAGTCACCTGAGAACTCATTTTTAGTGTGGAAGCAAATTATCCTCGGTTGCGAGTGACTGCCTAAGAAGAAGCAGATCCTGCAATACTGCACTTGAAGACACTACTTAGTCCGGACACCACATGCCTAATGCGCTGCGAATTCGATGAGTAATACAATAAAAATCTTATTCGTGCTCTTTATAAAAAGACACCTCCGATTGTAATTGGTTGCTTCACATTGTTATTTATAAATATCTCTGCTCTATTCATTGTAGAATCAAAATCAGCCGACAGAAATTTGCCATGCTGTAATTACAGCTCTCCCCCAGTGGTGGCGCGGTGCAGATTCTCAGCATGTTTGCTGCAGCAATTGCCAACTATTTTACTACTTTACTGTAAATATATAACTATCTTGAACAATGCCTGATCAGACTTCCTATTATAAACATAAAGCACAGTAGGTCGGATATAAAAAGGGGTTTGGTTTACATCTATGTGCCAGGTCCAATGATCTCTTTCTGACTATCCTCTCTGCATCTGTTGACTACACTCGCTGATCCCTCCCTGTCTAAAACATCACTTTAATTGAATGATGAAAATATAAATTCAGAGTTTATTTTGATTCTTGGTCAGAGTCACTAAAAGTTTCAGAATGATTGACACTGTATGTGATTCACAGTTGTGTTGCTAAATACAATAAAACGTCTACAAACGGTTGCTAGAAATGTAGCAATAACATTTTGTTCATTCCTTTTCGTTGACTGCAAAAAAAGCTAAATGCAAATGAGAATTTTGGATGCACGAATCCAAAACTGAACTTACATGTTAGGGTCTCACTGCTTTGGTCACCAGGAGACGCTGTGTTCCTTAATACAACATAAATCGTCAATTAATCATATTATTTTCGATGGCACAGTTAACTAAATTCTTGATACAGGTATTGATTGTATTTCAGACCTGGATCCCGTGTTATATGTAGACGTGTCTCTCTGCCCACGTCCTGGAACATTTGCTTATCCAACTGTTCGGGGCCACGTTATTCCTTGTTACCCTGGAACTAATCATTAGTTTGACGTCTAGGGCGATTAATGAGGACCTATCTCCTGCTCTCACCATGTGGAGTGGCACCGTTAAATAGATTGTGAATATTTCCTCCCGTTGGCCAATCTTTTTTCGAGCACAGATTCCAATTGTCTTAAACTAAGAATTTGATGGAAATCGTCACAAACGGATTCGCGATATCGCTTCAGTGAGCACACATCGGGATTTCTTCTCTCATTGACATGCCGTCCCCAGATGAGAAAGGCTATAGCTTAATGAGATATTGAATAAAAACACATTTAAAGGGATGTAGAGCAGATGCAAACAGAATTACTGAAGTTAGTGTAACCTGTCTGAATTGGAGTTTGAGTGTGTTTGATTGTGTATAATTATGTGAGTTTGTGTGTGTGCAATTGTCTGTGTGTTTGAGTGTGTGTGTGTGTGTGTGTTTTAACAGGAGTGTCTGTCTGAGTGTGTGAATGTGTGTTTTAAAATGAGTGTGCTTTTAAGTGTGAGTGTAAGCTTTAGATAGTGTGTGTTTCTGTGTCTTTGCCTGAACGTATGAGAAAGTAGATGTGTTCGTGTGTGTGAATGGGTGTGATTATGTATACATGTCTGTGTGTATATGTACATTTATTTGTGAGTGTCTGTATGTGTATACGTCTAATTGTGTGTTGGAGTGTGTGCGTGAGTGGGAGTTGGGGAACATCTTTCTGATGTGTAATGGAGGTGATGTAAACAGGGTACAATTATTCCTGAATGTCTGCATCTGAGTTTATCTTGGTCGGGTGTGGTTGAAATTGACAATTCAACAGTTAATTTTCTCACCTCATTTCTCTGCTGCTTCTCCACTTCCCTGAAAAGAAAATTTATGCGTTACAAACCTGAGCCAAATACTGGATTACAAAATAGGAATATGAGAAAAGTCAAAGAACAGAAAAGTTATTTTTGACACTGAAAACTATGCCTCAGCACCATAATTGACCCGACAAAACCACAAAATGTTTCATGAAGAACAGGAAGGGTGTAATTTTAACCTAACACGCCGGTGGGAAGCGGGCAAATTGAGGCAAGATTTCCATTGTACACACATCCATTTCCCACTCCACTGAACTATAGTTTCATTACATGCCGTGTTCCAGAATTTCCTCTTTCATACTCATGCACTACCCTAACCACCTCCACAAGATCACCTCTCAGCCGTCTCCTTCCAGACTAAGAATCGCGAATTTTTCGATTCATTCTTTACAATGTGACACTGTGGGTTGGAATTCCTCTTCTCTGGTGAATTAAAATGGGCGGCATCGCTCGCTCTGCCTGTTGTACACCCCACAGGACATTCAGTTCCTTACATGGATAACATCATAGGTAACCAATGTGATATCATCCATCTTGCACTATCAAGCAAGACAGATTTGTACCCCGGTAATGCAACAGTGCAAAAGTAGCGGTAGGGTTGAGCCGCCCATTCTACGTTAAAATCTATGTTCTATTGAAATCAATAGGACGAAATATCGGATAGTGCATATAACAGGCGGCCGATTAAATTCCTCCCGTTATGTGCTTCCTCCAAAGAAGCATTTCTACCCTGGTCACTTTCAGCTTCGACCCTCGCTATTTCACCTGTCAGTCTACAATTTCCAAATATTTACAGTCTGAGCTTATGGGTGGATTGGAAGATGGTTGGTGGAGCTTGTCAGTACTGGGTAGCAGAGCGGGGGCAGTAAGCTTAGTCTGTGTGCCTGTAATGAACGGATAATCCGTATTGTTTAACCCACCTTTCTTCCAGAAGCACACACCCAACAGAACAAAGATGAGAATCAGACCCACAGCAGCGCCAAAACCAGCCTCCAGCGCAACGGATTTATCTAAGTGAGATAAAGGGACACAGTGGAACCAAGTTAAACAAGAGTTTGTACCCAAATTGGATGCTCTGCACCTTAACAGAAGCCAGCAATAGGCAGTGGATCCGGAGTGATTTCCAAAACAGAAAACATACATAAGAAATTAAAAGGTTTATATAAGATCATAGAATTGCACAGAGTGCAATGAGTCAATTTGGCCCATCGTGCCTGTGCCGGCTCCTTGAAATAGCTATAAAATTAGGATCACACCTCTGCTCATTCCCCACAGCGGTGCATTTTGTACTAAATTTCAAGTATATATCCGATCCCCTTTGGAATGTTACTATTGAATCTGCTTCCACCTCACTTTCAGGCAGTGCATTCCACATCACACCAACTCGCTTGTTTATTTTAGTATTGTCATCCCCCCTCTGTGTTTTGCCAGTTATCTTAAATGTGCGTGCTCTGGTTACCGACCCTCTTGCCAATAGAATCAGTTTCTCCTTATCTACTCTATCGTAAACCCTCATAATTTTGAACCGTTCTATTAATGTCCCCTTAACATTCTCTGCTCTAAGGAGAACGACCCCACATTCCCTTGTCTCTTCACATAAAATGGCATAGCATTTCCAACACTCGCGATACTTAATGTTAGCAGTTCCTTGGATTTGCACTGTTTCGATAACATGCCTCAGATGTTCAATGTCTGTCTCTCCTCCTCTCTGTTTTTATAATAAATGACCTGCATTAAAACAGTGCAGCAAAATCAGTGAATCATTAATAAAGTCGGCGGGGGTTTGGCATGCAGGGGACGTCACAATGCACTGGGTGAACATGATGCAGCACGAAGATCGTTGTCATTGGTCGATTGATTAGTTGCCTCATTAATTCTTTGATTCCATCACTGGATATTAACCATGTGTCTGGGACCAAGCGACTGTTTATCTTTTCCCATCTGGCGGCCGAAATATAAAAGGCAGTGGAAATTAATTAGTTAGTTTCATTCAGTAAGTTTCATTCTGATCACTGGCTCAACACTGCCAATGCGAGGCAAGAACCAATTGAGCTAATGGCCCAGGAATTAGAGTCAGAGGCATCCCCCGGGTGCAAGCCCCCGACTTGCACTTACAGGCGCGGCTGCCGTTGTGCTGTGGGTCTGCGTGGAATTCCGATACTGGTTAAAATTAACTTTTTTTAAGGTCCTAACGTGGATATATTCTTATCTCAGCTTCTCTATGGGGCAAACGTGGAATATTAGAGAATCGTTGAGGAAATACAAAAGAACACTTGTGAATCAAAGTTTTAATCCGTGTTAGAGAATGAAAACCAATCTACGTTTAATGCTTTAGTTCTGCCATCAGTTACGCGGTAAGCAGTGAACACTTAATGGAATAAGCGTCAAAGGGTTTTCGAGCACTGGCGCAAAGCGGGCGGTGTCACATCACATGCCTGTTTTAAGCCCCGCCCGATATTCAGTGCTATTGGGCGGGATGTAAACGGGCGGCCTATGAGACAACGTCAAAGAAGAATTTTAACCCCTGGATATCATTTCCACGGTAGTTTTAATCGTTAAACAGAACATCTGATGCAGACTAACAAGGAAGCAAAAGCACCTTTTACTGGGGTCGGATGAACACAGTGACTGTGTAAATCTCACCCACCTCCTACAGTTATCTGTACAGGGTCGCTCAGAGCCGATGATAGCCACCTTCCCCTCACATCCGCTTCATACAGACAGGAATAATTTCCTCTTTCGGCGTGATCCATATTCCTGATATTGAAGGTGACAGAATTGTTTCGTGCTTTAGCAGTCTGGACAGCCAAGTAATTCGCTTCTCCTTGACTGTATAAGTAAAATGCGAGGCCAGGAAGGTCCCGGGCGCTTATACAGTTAAATGTAACTTCTCCACCCTTCACAGTAAAACTGGAATCCACTGATCTATTTGGTTTGGGTTGACCTGTAATTAGGCACAAACAAGTAGCGACGAGTTATTCAAAATTGAAAACAAACTTATTCTTGTGAACCAAAATATGAATGTCCTGGACTTGTGTACACAGGGCATAATTAAAAAGTTGTACATGACACGAAACTCGAACAGATATTGAGCAGTGAGGAGGATATAAACACACATCAGGAGGGCATGATTCTGCTATTCCCATTTACACCTTTGCTAGGCCCCTCGTTTGTTTCTTTACTTGTCACATTACCTTCTCCTTTTCCCTTTTCCAATCAGACCTTCTGTCTTTTAATCTCTCCTGGATTCCACCCTATCACCACCCCTATGTTCCTTTCTGCCCTCCCCCCTTTCCCTGCCCCTGTTCTGATGAAATGTCATCGATCTGAAACGGTGATGCTGTATCTGTCTCCACAGATGTTGCCTGGCCTGCTGAGTATCTGCAGCATTTTCTGCTCTTATTGCAGAAGGACATAGACAGACTGATGAAACTGAGAGCAACATTGTAGATGAAATTTAACACAGCAATATGTGAAGTGAAACATTTAGTTGAGAAGAATGAGGAGGGGCAGTTGAAACGAAAAGGTACAACTTTAAACGAGGTGCAGAAACAGAAACCTTATTTGCACATCCTCAATTCTTTGAAGATGGCAGGATAAGCTGAGGAGATTTTTAAAGAAAACGTTTATCAAACAGATGCTTAGACTACAAAGTCAAAGAAGATATGATAATTCTGTATAAATCACTGGTTAGAAATGCTGTTGTAATATTGTGTCCAAATCAGAGCATCCCACGTTAGGAAGGATATCAAGGCCTTAGGGATGGTGCAGAAGAGATTTCCCAGAATGTTTCCAGGGAAGAGTGATTTCAGTTATATGGAGAGACTGCAGAAGCTGCTATTTTTCTCCTCAGAGTATAGAAGGTGGTGGAGAGATATAATAGAGGTGATCAAAATTAGAAGACTTTTGATAGATTATTTTAGGAGAAACATTTTACAGAGTCAGAAATGTAGGTAGTAAGGGGAAACAGGTCTTATTGTGCAAATCAAACATCTCCATCTTCTCTGTTCTAAGAAGAACAACCCCAGCTTCACCAATCTATCCATGTAACTGAAGTCCCTCATCCCTGGAATATAGCTCGAAAATCTTTTCTGCACCCTCTCTACGGCCTTCACATCCTTCCTAATGTGCGGTCCCCAGAATTAGAGTGAATACTCCAGTTGAGGCTGAAGTAATATCTTTAAAGGTTCATCATAACTTCCTTGCTTTTGTACACCATGCCTCTATTTATGAAGTTCAGGATCCCGTCTGCTTTTATTAACTGGTTTCTCAGCCTGCGCTGCCACCTTCATTGATTGGTGCACACATGCTCCCAGGTCTCTCTGTTCATTCATCCGCTTGAGGATTTTACCCTTTGGTTTATGTTGGCCCAGAAATTCGGGTTCGGGGCTTCCCACGGGTGCAAGCCCCCGACCTGCACTTAACTTGTGTGCCAGCCGATGAGCTGTGGACCCCGTGGAAGTCCGATCCAGGGCCTGCTCCAGCTGCCGGCGCGCAGTGCTTGCGTATCCCAGGGGCGTAGTTAGATCGATGCATCCACTGGGATCAGGTGGGCCATGGGGAGCCAATCGGAGCAGGGAATGCTCCATTCATATTTCTGACAGGAAGTGCTGTCAAACTTAGTAATACTATGGGCCGCAAAACATCACTAAATCGTCAAACTTATTTTTTAAAAAAATAAAAAATTTTAAATAAACTATAAATTACATGAAATAAGTATTTTAAACAATAATTTAAATTAAAAAAAAAAGATTCTAACGTGACTAAAAATAAACTTACCTTTCTTTAAAGTATTTAAAAATAATAAACCTGTGGAAAACATGTATTAGTTTTAGTTAATTAACCACTTACCGTTGTAAAAAGCAGGCCTTACGCCTGCTTTTTAAATGTCTAACTTCTGGAGAATTACACTCCCGAGCAAACCTGTAAAGATAAACGAAGTTCGATGCGCATGCGCAGCCTCTCCCTCGCACGCGTTCGACCTCTGAACCCCTGCTTTCAGGGGAACCGGCACTTCCACTGGGCTTACGGGTGTGTACCCCATGCGTCCTCACCCATGGAGACCTGAATTTCTTGGCCAATGCCAAACCTCTTTCTTCCTACCAAACATTATCACTTCTCACTCTTCTGTGTTATTATATTTGGTGTGTTTAGTGCATGTCTGGTAAAATAAATGTAAAGAACAACAGAAATTAATCTCTGCATTTTCTTGTGCAGTGAAGTGTTGGTAAGGGTAAAGGATGTCACTGAACGCCTGCAGAGCATTCTGTAGGGCGTGGCGAACAGTCAGAGGTCGTGGTTCACATTGGTACCAACGACATGGGTACAAAGAGGGATGAGGTCTTACAACAAGAATTTAGGGAGCTAGGTAGCAGATTAAATAGCAGGACTTCAATGGCTGTAATCTCTGGGTTACTCCTGGTGCCACGTGCTAGTGAGTATAGGAATAGGAGAATAGAGCAGATGAATGCGTGGCTAAAGATTTGGTGCAGGAGGGAGGCTTTAGTTTCCTGGATCACTGGTTCTGCTTCTGGGGAAAGTGGGACCTGTACAAGTCGGACGGGTTGCACCTGGACCTGAACGGGACCAACATCCTTGCGGGGAGTTTTGCAAGTACTGTTGGGGGAGGTATACATTTACTTGGCAGGGGGATGGGATACGGAGTGGAGCTATAGTAAGGGGTGATACACAGCGAAATATAGAGGAAAAAACAAGACAGCTTGGAAGGCAGAGCAAATATGTAACGGCAAAAGGGATTATGGCAAGGCTGGATGGCATTTATTTTAATGCAAGGATACTTGCGAGTAAGGCAGATGAATTGAATGTGTTGAATGAACACATGGGAGCATGATATTGTTGCTATCACAGAGACATGTTTGAGGGAGGTGCAGGACTGGCAGCTCAATATTCAGGGATATAGAAACTTCAGGCGAAACAGAGGGGGTGGAAAGAGGAGGGGGTGTCACAATATTAATCAAGGAGTCAGTTACTGCTGCAAGGAGGAATGATACATTAGCAGGTTCCTCTAATGAGGATATATGTGTAGAACATAAAATCAAAAAGGGGGCAGGCACTTTGCTTGGAGTGTACTACAGGCCCCTAATCAATAGAGGAACAGTTATGTATGCATATCTCAGAGCAGTGTAGAAGTATTAGGGTAAAATAGCAGGGGATTTCAACTTCCCCAATATTAACTGTGATAGGCAGAGAGTGAAAGACTTAGAGGGTGCGGAATTAATAAAGTGCATCCAGAAGAGCTTTGTGAGCCAGCTAGTGGAAAGTCCTACAAGAGAGGGGGCGGTACTGGACCTAATTCTAAGGAATGTAGCCGGGCAAGCGGTAGAAGTGTTAGTAGGAGAGCATTTTGGTAAAAGTGACCATAATTCTGTGCGATTTAAGGTAGTCATGGAAAATGACATAGATGGACTGGAAATAATTGTTCTAAATTGGGGGAAGGCCGATTTTAATATGATAACGCAGGATCTGGCCAAAGTTGACTGGGATCAGCTACTTGTAGAAAAATCCACATCAGAGCAGTGGGACTCTTTCAGAAAGGAAATAGAGAGTGTAGCACGGCAACATGTTCCCGTAAATGTCAAGGGTGGGACCAATAACTACAGGGAACCCTAGATGTAAAGGGATATACGAGAATGGATAAGGAAAAGTGGTATTCTTTTGTCAGATACAAATGACTAAAAACAGTGGAAGCCCTAGAGGAGTTTAGAAAGTGCAGGGGCGTACTTAATAAGAAATTAGGAGAGGGAAGAGGGGGCTTGAAAATGCACTGGTGGGCAAAATAAAGGAAAATTACAAGGTGCTTTTTCAGTATATTAAGGGCAAGAGGCTAACCAGGGAAAGAGAATGGCCCATTAGGGAGTAAATTAGCACCCTGTGTGTAGAGTGAGAAGATGTAGGTGAGGTTTTAAATGAATACATGGCATCTGTGTTCACTATGGAGAAGGATGATGTAGGCATAGATACCAGACAGGGGTATTGTGATATACTTGAACAAATTATTATTGAGAAGGTGGAGGTACTAGTGGTTTTAGCGGGCTTAAAGGTTGATAAATCCCCAGGCCCAGAGGCGATGTAACCCAGGCTGCTGTCTGAGGCAAGTGAGGGGATTGCAGGGGCTCTGAAACAAATTTTCAGAATCTCTCTGACCACAGGGGATGTGCCAGAGGACTGGAGAACAGATAACGTAGTTCCATTAATCAAGAAGGGTAGTAGGGATAAACCTGGGAATTACAGGCCTGTGAGCCTAACATCAGTGGTTGGGAAATTATTGGAAAACATTCTAAGGGACAGAATTAGTCTCCACTTTGAGAGGCAACGTTTAATCAAGGGTATTCAGCATGGTTTTGTGAGGCGGTGATCATGTCTGACCAATTTGATTGAATTTTTCGAGGCGGTGACTAAGTGTGTGGAACAGGGTAGTGCAGTTGATGTGATCTACGTGGACTTCAGTAAGGTTTTGACAAAGTCCCACTTGTGAGACTGCTCAAGATGGTAAGAGCTCATGTGTTCCAAGGCAACTTGGCAAGTTGCATCTAGCATTGGCTTCGTGGCAGGAGGCAGGGGTTGATGGTCGAAGGTTGTTTTTGTGACTGGAAGCCTGTGTCCAGTGGTGTACCGCAGGGATCAGTGCTCGGTCCTTTGCTGTTTGTAGTCTACATTAATGTTTTAGATATAAATGTAGCAGGTATGATCAATAAGTTGGCAGATGACACAAAAATTGGTGGAGTTGTCAATAGCGAGAAGGGAAGCCTCAGGCTACATGACGATATAGATGGGTTGGTGAGATAAGTAGAACAGTGATAAATGGAATTTAACCCTGAAAGGTGTGAGGTGATGCATATTGGGGGGACGAACAATGCACAATCAATGGTAGGACCCTAGCAAGGACAAAGGTTCAGAGGGACCTTGGTGTTCATGTACATTGATCCCTGAAGGCAGCAGGACAAGTTGATAAGTTGGTTATAAATGCATATGGGATACTTGACTTCCTTAGCCGAGGCATAGAATATAGGAGCAGGGAGGCTATGATGGAGCTGTACAAAACGCTAGTTAGGCCACAGCTGGAATACTGTGTGCAGTTCTGGTCGCCACACAATAGGAAGGATGTAATTGCATTGGCGAGGGTGCAGAGGAGATTCACCAGGAAGTTACCTGGGCGGCAGCGCTTCAGCTAGGAAGAGAGACGGGACAGGCTGGTGTTGCTTTCCTTGGAGCAGAGAAGGCTGAGGTGGGACCTGCTTGAGGTGCACAAATTTTGAGGGGCATAGATAGGGTCGATAGAAAGGATCCTTTTCCCTTAGTAGAGGGGTCAATATCCAGCGGGCATAGATTCAAGGTAAGGGGCAGAAGGGTTAGAGGGGATTTGCGGAATAACTTTCTCACCCAGAAGATGGTTGGACTCTGGAACTCACTGACTGAAAGGGTGGTAGAGGCAGGAAACCTGAAAAGATTCAAGCATTTAGATGTAGATGAGTTGTTGAATCGCCATGGTTTACAAGGCTGGCGTGGACACAAGTGCCGAAGAGTTTCTATCTGTGCTGTCTCTCTCTAGGACTCTATGCTGCCGAAATGCATTGCTGAGAGAGATACAGAAATCCAAAATGTAATTCGATTAAAAACAGGATAAGATTCAAACTCTCGGCATGCAGATTCTGTTGTCTGACAGATAAACCTGTAATGTGTCAAGGACAGTCAGTCTGGAAAGCTTCTTGAGCTGCCGCTACACTCAGTGGAGTTAAATCCCTGGCGCCATGCTGTCATTGTGGCACTAAACTTTGATATTTCAAACATATAGGGAGCATTTTTCATAGGTGGCTCCTTGAAACACGTGGTCACCATTCGATTTTACACACATAATTACATGGCAAAAAAATCAGGTGGGGCATAAAACGGGCGGCCCAATCGCTCTCGCCCATGACGATTTTAATTCCCTTATCCCCAGTAATGCCTTTGCCTGTAATAGGTTTACAGCGGGTGAAGGCAGGGCCCAGTGTTACAGGGATCCTGTCTAGATTTGAGCAATAAGATCAAAACCCATTCGGTTATCTTCCTCTCTCCTAATATTAAACCACTCATTCTGTTACAGTAACTGAAGCATGACTCAACAAAAAAACTAAGAGTGAAGAACAAAACATATAAAAATTCTCTGCTCCCTTTCACTCACCTGCTATATTGACCGTCACGGATTCGCTGTGATCAGATGCTAACTGCCTCCCATTTACTGAGGTTCTATATTGGCACTGGTACCGCCCTTCTAGGTCTTTACTGACAACCGTGAATGTTCTAATGTTGTTCGTTGAGACGAATTGATCAGAGTACAGCCTTGAATAAACTTTGTAAAAGTAGAAGGTTTTATCTCGATAATCTCCAGTCACGGTGCAGGCACTGGTGACCGCCTCTCCTACAACATACACTCCACTCGGTTGATCAAGCGATATCTCTGGCGTTTTTAGCGGCTCTGTGGTAACATAAATGGAAAGAATATTTACAAAATGTATCTTCATTTTCAGGTGCAGTGCAAGGTTTGGACCTCAATGTTGATTGTGCGCTTTCACATCGGATACAGAGATTCCACAAAAGGGGAGATCGGGATTGGATTACAAAGGAACAAAGAAAGACTAACATTTCTCAGGCGTGTTTCACCACCACAGAATGTGCCAAAGCGCTTTACAGCTAATTTACTACTTTTAAAGTGTAGTCGCTGTTGTAATGTAGGTAATAAAATAGCGGTGCAAAAGAACATAAATCAACTCGAGTTCTCTGTCCAAATTCTGGTTTTAGGCCAGATTTTACCCTGGGATACGAGCGGAACAGGGAAATGGTTGCTTTGAAATGACCAGTGCTGCTAAGTTAGCCGAGGTGAAGATGCGATCAGAAAGATTGAAAGACTCCATGATACCCACATGGCGACCGGCAGCAGTGCAAGTATGAAACCTGCACCAAGAGAAGGCAGTTAGAAGCAAATCTCAGCGGGGCTCTGAAGTGCGCACATTTGACATAATTGAGTGGTTTTGGTGGACCCGCAATTATTGTTATCATTACCGGGGTAGAAGTCACTGTCATGGCCGTAAACTACTGTCCATCCCCAGTTTCCTCCTCAGAAGGTGATGTGTCGCCTTCTAATTGAAGCACAGTCAGTCCGGTGCGATCCAAGTGCAAAACAAAGTAGTGTGATCTAAGATTTTGACCCTGCGACGATGAAGGAACAGCAATATATTTACTGGTCAGGGTGGTGTGAGACATGAAGTGGAAATAATAGGTGATTGTTTTCCCAGTCGCCTGTTGCCCTTGTCCTTCTAGGTGGTAGATGTCACGTGTTGAGCAGGTGCTGCCAACGAAGCCTTGGTGCGTTTCTGCAGTGCATCTTGTAGATGGTCCGCACTGCAGCCATGGTGTGTCGGTAGTGCAGGGAGTGACTGTTTAATGTGTTGCATGAGGTGCCAATCAAGCGGATGGATTTGTTCTGGGTGGTGTCAAATTTCCTCAGTTGTAGCTGCATTCATCCAGGCAAGAGGGGAACATGTCATCACAAGTAAGACTAGTGCCAAGTAGTTGGTGGAAAGGCTTTAGGAGTCAGGAGTTTTTTCTTTCGCTGCAGAATTCATCGAAACCGACCTGTTCTAGTAGCTACAGTGTTTATGTGGAAGGGAAATGGAGTTCATGTTTTTGCAGGCAATTAATGTTTTTGGATTTGAATTTGGTGATAATCGTTTTGTGGTAAATTTGGAGGTATTAATGTTCCCATGTGCCTGCTGCCCTTGTCCTTCTGGGAGGTGGATGTCTCGTGTTTGTGAAATGCTGCCGAATTGCAATGCAGAGAGAGATATGGAACACCACTTAGTAATTCCATTTAAATATCGCGCATAAAAGGATTATTTTTTAATTCGGTACACAGATTCAGTGCTCTGACAGTGAAACCTGTAATGTTTCAAAGCCTGTCTTTCTGATGTGCTTCCTGAGGTGACGCTACATTCAGTGGAGTTAAATCCCTGGCGCCATGCTATCATTGTGGCAATAATCTTTGATAGTTAAAAAACACACTGAGCATTTTTATTAGGTGGCTCTTAAAGACACTTGGTCAAGATTCCATTTTATAAACATAATTAAATTGAAAAATAAATCAGGCAGTGCATATAACGGGCGGCCCAATCGCAATCGTCCGTGCCGGTTTTATTACCCTTTTCTCCAGTAACGGCCTTTGCTGGTAATAGATGCACAGCGAGTGAATGCAGGGCCCAGTGTTGCAGGGATCCTGCCTGGAGTAGAGCATAAGATCAAAACATATTCGCTTATCTTCCTCTCTCCTAATATTAAACCATTCAGAGCATCGGACCTGGGTGTGAGCAGATAGGTGAGGCGAGGCGGAGATTAAAACCGGCAGCGACCCGAGGCCCGACCATAGAATCGGACCTGGGAGTGAGCAGTGAGGTGAGGCGAGGCAGAGCTTTAAACCGGCAGCGACCCGAGGCCCGACCACAGCATCGGTCCTGGGAGTGAGCAGTGAGGTGAGGCGAGGCGGAGCTTAAAGCCAGCAGTGACCCGAGGCACGACCAGAGCATCGGACCTGGTTGTGAGCAGTGAGGTGAGACGAGGCGGAGCTTAAAACCGGCAGCGACCCGAGGCCCGACTAGAGCATCGGACCTGGTTGTGAGCAGTGAGGTGAGACGAGGCGGAGCTTAAAACCGGCAGCGACCCGAGGCCCGACTAGAGCATCGGACCTGGGTGTGAGCAGTGAGGTGAGGTGAGGTGGAGCTTAAAACCGGCAGCGACCCGAGGCCCGACTAGAGCATCGGACCTGGGTGTGAGCAGTGAGGTGAGGCGAGGCAGAGCTTAAAACCGGCAGTGACCCGAGGCCCGACCAGATCATCGGACCTGGGAGTGAACAGTGAGGTGACGCGAGGCAGAGCTTAAAACCGGCAGCGACCTGAGGCCCGACTACAGCATCGGAACTGGGAGTGAGCAGTGAGGTGACGTGAGGCAGAGCTTTAAACCGGCAGCGACCCGAGGCCCGACCAGAGCATCGGACCTGGGTGTGAGCAGTGAGGTGAGGCGAGGCGGAGCTTAAAACCGGCAGTGACCCGAGGTCCGACCAGAGCATCGGACCTGGGTGTGAGCAGTGAGGTGAGGTGAGGCGGAGCTTAAAACCGGCAGTGACCCGAGGCCCGACTAGAGCATCGGACCTGGGTGTGAGCAGTGAGGTGAGGTGAGGCGGAGCTTAAATCCGGCAGCGACCCGAGGCCCGACTGGAGCATCGGACCTGGGTGTGAGCAGTGATGTGAGGCGAGGCAGAGCTTAAAACCGGCAGTGACCCGAGGCCCGACCAGATCATCGGACCTTGGTGTGAGCAGTGATGTGAGGCGAGGCGGAGCTTAAATCCGGCAGCGACCCGAGGCCCGACCAGAGCATTGGACCTGGGTGTGAGTAGTGAGGTGAGGCGAGGCAGAGCTTAAAACCGGCAGCGACCCGAGGCTCGACCAGATCATCGGACCTTGGTGTGAGCAGTGAGGTGAGGCGAGGCAGAGCTTAAAACCGGCAGCGACCCGAGGCCCGACCAGACCATCGGACCTTGGTGTGAGCAGTGAGGTGAGGCGAGGTGGAGCTTAAAAGCGGCAGCGACCCGAGGCCCGACCAGAGCATTGGACCTGGGTGTGAGCAGTGAGGTGAGGCGAGGCAGAGCTTAAAACCGGCAGTGACCCGAGGCCCGACCAGAGCATCGGACCTGGGTGTGAGTAGTGAGGTGAGGCGAGGCGGAGCTTAAAACTGGCAGCGACCCGAGGCCTGACCAGAGCATCGGACATGGGTGTGAGCAGTGAGGTGAGGCGAGGCGGAGCTTATAACCGGCAGCGACCCGAGACCCGACCAGAGCATCGGACCTGGGAGTGAGTAGTGAGGTGAGGCGAGGCGGAGTTTAAAACCGGCAGCGACCCGAGGCCCGACCAGAGCATCGGATGTGGGAGTGAGCAGTGAGGTGAGGCGAGGCAGAGATTAAAACCGGCAGTGACCCGAGGCCCGACCAGAGCATCGGACCTGGGAGTGAGCAGTGAGGTGAGGCGAGGCGGAGCTTAAAGCCAGCAGTGACCCGAGGCCCGACCAGAGCATCGGACCTGGTTGTGAGCAGTGAGGTGAGACGAGGCGGAGCTTAAATCCGGCAGCGACCCGAGGCCCGACTAGAGCATCGGACCTGGTTGTGAGCAGTGAGGTGAGACGAGGCGGAGCTTAAAACCGGCAGCGACCCGAGGCCCGACTAGAGCATCGGACCTGGGTGTGAGCAGTGAGGTGAGGTGAGGTGGAGCTTAAAACCGGCAGCGACCCGAGGCCCGACTAGAGCATCGGACCTGGGTGTGAGCAGTGAGGTGAGGCGAGGCAGAGCTTAAAACCGGCAGTGACCCGAGGCCCGACCAGATCATCGGACCTGGGAGTGAACAGTGAGGTGACGCGAGGCAGAGCTTAAAACCGGCAGCGACCTGAGGCCCGACTACAGCATCGGAACTGGGAGTGAGCAGTGAGGTGACGTGAGGCAGAGCTTAAAACCGGCAGCGACCCGAGGCCCGACCAGAGCATCGGACCTGGGTGTTAGCAGTGAGGTGAGGCGAGGCGGAGCTTAAAACCGGCAGTGACCCGAGGCCCGACCAGAGCATCGGACCTGGGTGTGAGCAGTGAGGTGAGGTGAGGCGGAGCTTAAAACCGGCAGTGACCCGAGGCCCGACTAGAGCATCGGACCTGGGTGTGAGCAGTGAGGTGAGGTGAGGCGGAGCTTAAATCCGGCAGCGACCCGAGGCCCGACTGGAGCATCGGACCTGGGTGTGAGCAGTGAGGTGAGGCGAGGCAGAGCTTAAAACCGGCAGTGACCCGAGGCCTGACCATATCATCGGACCTTGGTGTGAGCAGTGAGGTGATGCGAGGCAGAGCTTAAATCCGGCAGCGACCCAAGGCCCGACCAGAGCATTGGACCTGGGTGTGAGTAGTGAGGTGAGGCGAGGCAGAGCTTAAAACCGGCAGCGACCCGAGGCCCGACCAGATCATCGGACCTTGGTGTGAGCAGTGAGGTGAGGCGAGGCAGAGCTTAAAACCGGCAGCGACCCGAGGCCCGACCAGACCATCGGACCTTGGTGTGAGCAGTGAGGTGAGGCGAGGCGGAGCTTAAAACCGGCAGCGACCCGAGCCCCGACCAGAGCATTGGACCTGGGTGTGAGCAGTGAGGTGAGGCGAGGCAGAGCTTAAAACCGGCAGTGACCCGAGGCCCGACCAGAGCATCGGACCTGGGTTTGAGTAGTGAGGTGAGGCGAGGCGGAGCTTAAAACTGGCAGCGACCCGAGGCCTGACCAGAGCATCGGACATGGGTGTGAGCAGTGAGGTGAGGCGAGGCGGAGCTTATAACCGGCAGCGACCCGAGACCCGACCAGAGCATCGGACCTGGGAGTGAGTAGTGAGGTGAGGCGAGGCGGAGTTTAAAACCGGCAGCGACCCGAGGCCCGACCAGAGCATCGGATGTGGGAGTGAGCAGTGAGGTGAGGCGAGGCAGAGATTAAAACCGGCAGTGACCCGAGGCCCGACCAGAGCATCGGACCTGGGAGTGAGCATTGAGGTGAGGCGAGGCGGAGCTTAAAACCGGCAGCGACCAGAGCATCGGACCTGGGAGTGAGCAGTGAGGTGAGGCGAGTCGGAGCTTAAAACCGGCATCGACCCGAGGCCCGACCAGAGCATCGGACCTGGGTGTAAGCAGTGAGGTGAGGCGAGGCAGATCTTAAAACCGGCAGCGATCCGAGGCCCGACCAGAGCATCGGACCTGGGAGTGAGCAGTGAGGTGAACCGAGGCGGACCAATTCAACAGCAGAGGAGAGAGGTAAATAATAATCCAAGAGTGACGTCACCAGGAAGCAGGTATGTGATTGGTTCGATTGGTTGGTGAGTATTTCTTTCTTCTTTTCATTACAAGCTTAAATTGTGCGGTTTTTTTCTAGGGTCTCTGTGCTGTAGTGGAGACAGTTGGTAAACCATTTAACTGGTGTAATTAGAGGGATTGATTTAATTTAAATCCAATTAATTAAAGGGGATACTAGCATCTATAATCGGGCAGAGGGTGTCCATAACTAACAATACATTTTTTTATTAATTACATAGAATGGAGCAGGTGATGTGTTACTGTTGCGAGATGTGGGAGCCGGTAGACCCCATTGAGGCTAACAGTGATAACATCTGTGACAAGTGTCTGCTGCTATAGGGTCTCTAGCTCCGTGTTGATGAGCTGGAGTCTGAGCTTCAGACGCTGCGACGCATCAGGGAGGGGGAGAAGTACCTGGACTCTGTGTATCAGAAGGTGGTCACACCTATGAAGTTAATTAATTCAGATGTAGCCCATGGTCAGGGACAGGACGGTGTGACTACGAGTGAGGCAGGTACAGGGATCCAGGAGGTAGTGTTGGAGGAGCCGCAGCCCTTGCTCTTGTCCAACAGGTTCGAGGTTCTTACTCACTGTGGGGACGGGAGCAGGGGCTGCAGGGAGGATGAGCAACCTGGCCTCAGCACCGTGGAGCGGGGGGCCATTCAAGTGGGGGGAGTAAATAGAAATGTTGTAGTGGTAGGGAATAGTATTATTAGGGGGATAGATAAAGTTATCTGCAGCGAAGTGCGAGAGTCCCGGAAGCTGTGTTGCTTACCCGGTGCCAGGGTTAAGGACATCTCCTCTGGGCTGGAAACAAACTTGCAGTGGGAGGGGGTGGACCCAGTCGTCGTGGTCCATGTTGGTACAAACGACATAGATAGGACTAGGAAGCCGGTTATGTAAAAGGAGTATGAGCAGCCAGGGGTCAAATTAAAAAACAGAAACTCAAGGGTAATAATCTCTGGATTATTACCTGAGCCACGAGCGAATTTGGCGAGGACAAATAAAATAAGAGAGTTAACTGCGTGGCCCAAAGACTGGTGTGGGAGAAATGGGTTTTGCTTCCTGGGACACTGGCACCAGTACTGGGGCAGGAGAGAGCTGTTGCGTTGGGACGGGCTTCACTTGGCCAGTGCTGGGACTAGAGTCCTGGTGGATCATATAACTAGGGCTGTAGAGAGGGCTTTAAACTAACTAGAGGTTCCTAGGGAACAAATAATAAAAATGACAACAGAGAAGGTCATAGACTTAGGTAGCAGTGGGGAAATTAAAAACCAGAGCGTGTCAGGAAGGGGCAGAAGGTATGGAATAAAAGGTAAAGTAATAAAAAGGGCAAAAGCAGGAACTAAGTGTCACAAAACACATTTGAAGTTATCTATCTGAATGCACGTAGCATTCGTAACAAAATAAACGAGTTAATGGCACAAATAGCTACATATGGGTATGATCTTGTGGCCATTACAGAAACATGGCTGCAGGGTGACAATGCCTGGGAATTAAACATACCAGGTTATTTAACAATCAGGAAGGACAGGCAGGAAGGAAGGGGAGGTGGGGTGGCTATGTTAATAAAGGAAGGAATCACTGTAATACAGAGAAATGATATTGGGTCAAAAGATCAGGATAATGAAACAGTTTGGGTGGAGATAAGGAATAAAAAGGGGAAAAAAACACAATGGGCGTAGTCTATAGGCCTCCGAACAGTCGCAACTCGGTTGGACGGATTATCAATCAGGAAATAGTTGAGGCTTGTAATAAGGGAACATCTATAATTATGGGGGATTTTAACGAACATATTAATTGGACAAATCAAATTGGGCAGGGCTGCCTTGAGGATGAGTTCATTGAGTGTATTAGGGATGGGTTTCTTGAGCAGTATGTAACTGAACCGACCAGGGGACAAGCAACCTTAGATCTGGTCCTGTGTAACGAGACAGGATTAATTAAATATGTCCTAGTAAAGGATCCCCTTGGGATGAGTGACCATAACATGGTTGAATTCCATGTTCAATTAGAGGGTGAGGAGGTTGTATCTCAAACAAGCGTGCTAAGCTTGAATAAAGGAGATTTTGAACGTATGAGAGCGGAATTGAGTAAAGTGGATTCGGAACATAGATTAAAGGGTAAGACGATACATGATCAGTGGTGTACATTTTAGGAGTTATTTTACAACTTCCAAAAAAAGTATATTCCACTGAGAAAAAAAGGGTGTAAAAGAAAAGACAGCCATACGTGGCTAAGTAAAGAAATTAAGGATAGTATTCGACTAAAATAAGGGCATATAAGGTAGCCAAATCTAGTGGGAGGATAGAGGATTGGGAAAACTTTAAAAGACAGCAAAAAATAACAAAAAGATTGATTAAGAAAGGGAAGATAGATTATGAAAGTAAATTAGCAAAAAATATAAAGACAGATAGTAAGAGTTTTTATAGTTATATAAAAAGAAAAAGGGTGGCTAAAGTAAATGTTGGTCCCTTAGAGGATGAGACCGGGAAATTAATGGTGGGAAATATGGAGATGGCAAAAACACTGAATGAATATTTTGTATCAGTCTTTACAGTAGAAGACACTAAGAATATCCCAACACTGGACAAGCAGGGGGCTATAGCGGGGGAGGAGCTAAACTCTGTCAAAATCACTAAGGAAGTGGTACTCGGAAAAATAATGGGACTCAAGGTGGATAAATCACGTGGACCTGATGGCTTACATCCCAGGGTTTTGAGGGAAGTGGCGGTAGGGATTGTGCATGCATTGGTAATAATCTTCCAAAACTCCCTGGACTCAGCAAAGGTCCCGGCAGACTGGAAAACTGCTAATGTAACACCCTTATTTAAAAAGGGCAGTAGACAGAAGGCTGGAAACGATAGACTGGTTAGCCTAACATCTGTGGTAGGTAAAATTTTGGAGTCCATTATTAAGGAGGCAGTAACAGGACATTTGGATAATCATAATTTAATAAGACAAAGTCAGCATGGATTTATGAAGGGGAAGCCATGTTTGACAAATTTGCTGGAGTTCTTTGAGGAAGTAACATATAGGGTGGATAAGGGTGAACCAGTGGACGTTGTGTATTTAGACTTCCAAAAGGCATTTGACAAGGTGCCACACAGAAGATTATTGCTTAAGATAAAAAATCACGGGATTGGGGGTAATATTCTGGCATGGATAGAGGATTGGCTATCCAACAGAAGGCAGAGAGTTGGGATAAATGGTTCATTTTCAGACTGGCAATCAGTAACCAGTGGTGTTCCACAGGGGTCAGTGCTGGGTCCCCAACTCTTTACAATCTATATTAACGATTTGGCGGAGGGGACCGAGTGTAACACATCAAAGTTTGCAGATGATACTAAGATGGGAGGGAAAGTAGTGAGTGAGGAGGACATAAAAAACCTGCAAGGGACATAGACAGGCTAAGTAAGTGGGCAGAGATTTGGCAGATGGAATACAATACTGGAAAGTGTGAGGTTATGCACTTTGGCAGGAAAAATCGTGGAGCAAGTTATTATCTTAATGGCAAGAAACTGGAGAGTACTGAAGTACAAAGGGATCTGGGGGTCCTGGTGCACGAAACTCAAAACGTTAGTATGCAGGTTCAGCAAGTGATTAAGAAGGCCAATGGAATGTTGGCTTTCATTGCTAGGGGGATAGAATATAAAAATAGGGAGGTATTGCTTCAGTGGTACAAGGTATTCGTGAGACCACACCTGGAATACTGCATACAGTTTTGGTGTCCGTACTTAAGAAAAGACATACCTGCTCTCGAGTCAGTACAAAGAAGGTTCACTCGGTTAATCCCGGGGATGAGGGGATGGACATATGCGGAGAGGTTGAGTAGATTGGGACTCTACTCATTGTAGTTCAGAAGAGTGAGAGGCGATCTTATTGAAACATATAAGATTGTGAAGGGGTTGGATCGGGAGGATGCAGGGAGGATGTTCCAGAAGATGGGTGAAACTAGAACTAGGGGGCATAGTATTAGAATAAGGGGCTGCTCTTTCAAAACTGAGATGAGAAGGAACTACTTCACTCAGAGGGTGGTAGGTCCATGGAATATGCTGCCCAAAATAGCTGTCGAAGCTACATCATTACATAAATTTAAAACAGAAATAGACAGTTTCCTAGAAGAAAACTGAATTAAGGGTTACGGGGAGCAGGCAGGAATTTGGACATGAGTCTAGGTTCGGATCGGTCATGGCTCTGTGGGTAGCCGAGCGGGCCCAGGGGCCGTGTAGCCTGATCCTGCTCCTGTTTTGTGTGTCTAATTCTGTTAGATTCAGGAGATCGTCCTGTCATAGTGGATTGGCGGACAGGATCAGATCAGCCATGTTCTTATTGAATGGCAGAGCAGGCTCGAGGGGCCGATTGGCCTTCTCCTGCTCCTATTTCTTATGTTCTTATGTTCATTTTCTTACAGTGATTAAAGCATGATTTTATTAAAATACCTAGAGAAGAACAACACATATAAAAACTCCCTGCTCCCTCTCACTCACCTGCTACAGTGACCATCACAGACTCGCTGCAATGAGATTCTAACAACCTTCCATTGACGGAGCTTCTATATCGGCATTGGTATGGCCCTTCTTGGTATTTACTGGTGACCAGCAATGTTCTAATGTTGCTTTCTGTGACGATTTGATCGGAGCACAGCCTTGTATAAACTTTGTAAAAGAAGAAGGTTTTAGCACGATAATCTCCATTCACGGTGCAGGTAATGGTGACCGTCTCTCCTAGTACATACACCCCAGTCGATTGATCAAGCGATATCACTGGCGTTGTTAGTGGAGCTGTGGTAACATAAATGGAAAGAATATGGCGACTGGTGCCAGTGCAAGTATGAAAACTCCGGCAAGCGAAGGCAGTTAGAAAACAGTCTCAGCAGGGATTTGACTGTCACACATTTCACATAATTGAGCTGTTTCGGTGAGCCCGCATTTATTGTTATCATTACCATTGTGGTAATAGCTGGCATGGCCGGCAAATACTGTCCATCCCCAGCTTCCTCCTCAGAAGGTGATGTGTGGCCTTCTAATTGAACCACAGTCAGTCCGGTGCGATCAAAGTGCGCAACAATGTAGTGTGTTCAAACATTTTGATGCTGCGACGATGAAGCAACAGTGCTATATGTCCCAGTCAGGGTGGTGTGAGACATGAAGGGGAAATAATCGCTGATGGTTTTCCCATTCACCTTTTGCCCTTGTCCATCTAGGTGGGAGAGATCGTGGGTTTGGGAGGTGCTGCCAACGAAGCCTTAGTGCGTTGCTGCAGTGAATCTTGTAGATGGTACCCACTGCGGCCACAGCGTGTCGCTAGTGGAGGGAGTGAAGTTTTAAGATGGTGCATGAGGTGCCATTCAAGTGAGCGGTTTTGTTCTGGGTGGTGTCAAACTTCCTGTGTTGCAGCTGCACTTATCGAGGCAAGTGGAGAAAATTCCGTCACATGCAAAACTAGTGCCACGTAGACAGTGGAAATGCTTTGGGGAGTTAGGAGTTGTGTCAAGCACCACAGAATTCATCGCATCCGTCCTGTTCTAGTAGCTACAGTGTTTATTTTGAAGGGAATTGGGGTTCATATTTTTGGAGGCATTTTGGAATTGATGGTTTTGGATTTGAAATTCGTGGTAATCGTTTTGTGGTGAATTTGGAGATGATAATGTTCCCATCTGCCTGCTGCCCTTGTCCTTCTGGGAAGTGGATGTCGTGTATTTGTGAAATGCTGCCGAAATGCAATGCAGAGACAAATATGGAACACCACATATTAATTAGATTTAAATATCGTGCATAAAAGGATCATTTTTAAATTCGGCAAGCAGATTCTATGCTCTGACAGAGAAACCTATTATGTGTCAAGGCCAGTCAGGCTGATGTGCTTCCTGAGGTGACGCTACATTCAGTGAAGTTAAATTCCTGGCGCCGTGCTGTCTTTGTGGCACTAATCTTGGTTAGTTAGAACATATAGGGAGCTTTTCTGACTAGGTGGATCTTTAAAAATCGTGGTCAGGATTCCATTTTTCACACATGATTACATTGAGAACAATGTCAGGCGGGGCATAAAGCAGGCGGGCCAATCGCTACCGCCCGTGCCGATTTTCCTCCTCTTATCTCCAGTATCGGGCTTTGCCGATAATCGATTCACAGCGGGTGAATTCAGGGCCCAGTGTTACAGGGATGCTGTCTAGTGTTGAGCGATGAGATCAAAACCCATTCGGTTATCTTCCTCTCTCCCAATACTAAACGCTTCATTTTGTTACTGTGATTAAAGCATGCTTTTATAAAAATACCAAGGGTGAAGAAAAAAATATATAAAAAATTTCTGCTCCCTGTCACTCACCTGCTACAGTGAGATTCACAGACTCGCTGTGATGAGATTCTAACCACCTTCCATTGACGGAGGTGCTATATCGGCACTGGTACCACTTTTGCGTCTAGAAATCTATCTAACACTTTCTTAAATACATTCAGTGACTTGGCCTCAACAGCCTTCTATTGTAGAGAATTCAACAGGTTCAACGCCCTCTGAGTGACGAAATTTCTCCTCATCTCAGTCCTAAATGACCTAACCCGTATCCTGAGCCTGTGACCCCTCGTTTTACTACCCGCAGCCAGGGGAAACATCCACCCTGTATCTGGGCTGTCTAGCCCTGTCACAATATTATATGTTTCAATGAGATCACCTCTCATTCTTTTAAACTCTAGTGAACAGAGTCATGGTCGACCCAATTGCACACAGTACACCAGGTGTGGTCTCAGCAAGGCCCTGTACAACTGTAGTAAGACATTTTTGCTCCTGTATTCAAATCCTCTTGCAATGAAGGCCAGCATACCATTTGCCTTCCTAACTGATTGCTTAACCTGCATGTTTGCCTTCAGTGACTGGTGTACAAGGACACCCAGGTCCTTTAGCACATCAGCATTTCCCAATTTTTCAACATTTATATAAAACTCCATTTTTCTGTTTTTCGAAGGGAAGTGTATAATTTCAAATTTATCCACGTTAAACTGCCATGTATTTGCCCACTCACTCAACTTGGCTAAATCGTCATGAAGCCTCATTGCATTCTCCTGATAACTCACAATCCCAGCTAGATTCGTGTCGTGAGCAAACATGGAAATATTACATTTGCTTCCCTCCACCAAATCATTGATGTATATTGTGAAAAGCTGGGGCCCGGGCACTGCTCCCTGCAGTACCCCACTATTCACCGTCTGGCACCACGGAAGGACCCATTTCGTCCTACCCTCTGTCTCCTGTCTGTTAACCAATTTTCCGTCCCTGCCAGTATATTACTCCGAATCCCATGTGCTTTAAATTTGCTCACTAACCTCTTATGTGGGCCTTAATCAAAGGCCTTCTGTAAATCGTAATACACCACGTCAACTGTTTCTCCCTTTTCTGTTCTCCAGTAGGTTTGTCAAACACGAATTCCTTTTCATAAATGCGTGATGACTTTGTCTACTCCCGTTGATATGTTCTAAGTGTCCTGTTATCACATCCTTTATAATAGACTCGAGCATTTTACCTACTAGTGAACTGTAGTGCTCAGTTTTCCCTCTCCCTACCTTTTTTGGTTATATTTGAGGTTATATTTGCCACCCTCCAATCTGCAGGAACTGTTCCATAATATATAGAAATTTGGAAGATGACAAGCAATGCATCCATTATTTCCATGGCTACCACCTTCAGTAATCTGGGATGCAGATTATCAGGCCATGGGGATTTAGATTCATAGAGTAGTACAGCTCAGAAAGAGGCCCTTCGGTCTATCATGTCTGCGACGGCAATCAAATCCTGACTAATCAAAACCCATTTGCCAGCACTTGATCCGTAGCCTTGTATGCTATGGCGTTTCAAGTGCTCATCTAAATGCTTCTTGAATGTTGTGAGGGTTCCTGACTCTAACAACATTTCAGACGTGAGTTCCAGATAACAAGCACCCTCTGGGTGCGAAAGTTCTTCCTCACATCCCCTCTAAACCTCCTGCACCTTACATTGAAACTATGCACCCTGGTTATTGGCCTCTCTACCAAGGGGAAAAGTTCCTTTCGATCTACCCTATATATGCCGCTCATAATTTTGTACACCTCAATCTGGTCCCCACTCAGCTTTCTCGGCTCTAAGGAAAACAACGCCAGCCTGTCCAGTCCCTCTTCATAGCTGAAACGCTCCAGCCCAGGTAATATCCTGGTGAATCTCCTCTGCGCCCACCCCAATGCAATCACATCCTTCCTATAGTGTGGTGTCCAGAACTGCACACAGTATTCCAGCTGTGGCTTAACTAGCGTTTTGTACAGCTCCATCATCACCTCCCTGCTCTTATAATCTATGCCTCGGCTAATGAAAGCAAGTATCCCATATGCCTTTTCAACCACCTACATGTCCTGCTGTCTTCAGGGACCTATGTACATGAACACCAAGCTCCCTCTGATCCTCTGTCCTTCCTAGAATGCAACCGTTCATTGTTTATTCCCTTTTCTTGTCAGTCCTCGCAAAATGCACCACGTCACCCACTTCAGGGTGAAATTGCATTTTCCACTGTTCTGCCTATCTAACCATCCCGTCTATATCGTCCTGTTGCCTGAGGCTTCCCTCTACGCTATTTACCACTGCACCAATTTTCCTGTCATCTGTGAACTTACTGATAATACCTCCTACATTCATATCTAAATCATTAATGTACATTACAAACAGCAAAGGACCCAGCACCGATCCCTGCGGTATACCAATGGACACAGGTTTCCAGTAACAAAAACAGCCTTCGACCATCAACCTCTGCCTCCTGCCAATAAGCCTATTTAGGATCCAACGAGCCAAGTTGCCCTGGATCCCACGGGCTCTTATCTTCTTGACCAGTGTCCCATGTGGGACTTTGACAAAAGCCATACTTAAGTCCATGTGGACTACATCAACTGCACTCCCCTCATCCACACACCTAGTCACCCCCTCGAAAAATTCAATCATATTGGTTAGACATGATCTCCCACGATAAAGCCATGCTGACTCTCCTTGATTAATTCTTGCCTCTCCAAACGGAGTCTAATTTTGTCCCTGAGAATGTTTTCCAATAATTTCCCTACCACTGATGTTAGGCTCACTGGCCTGTAATACCCCTTTTTATCCCTATTACACTTCTTGTTTAATGGTACTACGTTAGCTGTTCTCCAGTCGTCTGGCACCTCCCCTGTGGCCAGAGCGGGTCTCAAATTGTGTGTCAGAGCTCCTGCAATCTCCCCCGTTCCCTCACATGGCGCCCTGAGCTATAAATCGTCTGGGCCTGGGAATTAATCCACGTTTAAGCCCGCTAAAACCTCTGGTACTTCCTCCCTCTCAGTTCTACAAGAATTTAGGGAGCTAGATAGCAGGTTAAAAGCAGGACCTCAAAGGTTGTAATCTCTGGATTACTCCAGGGGCCACGTGCGTGTGAGTATGGGAATAGAAGAATAGAGCAGATGAATGCGTGGATAAATAGCTGGTGCAGGAGGGAGGCCTCAGTTTCCTGGATAACTGGGTCTGCTTCTGGGGAAGATGGGACCTGTACAAATCAGACGGGTTCCTTCTGAACTGGATCGGGGCCAGCATCTTCGTGGTGAAGTTTGCTAGTACTGTTGGGGGAGGGGTGTCAAATTATCGTGGCCGGTTGATGGGATACGCTGTGGACCTATAGCAGGGGGTGCTGCACAGCTAAATATAGCTGAAAAACAAGTCGGCCAGGAGCGCAGAGCAAATATATAACGGCAGAAGGGAGTATGGCAACGGTGGATGGCATTTATTTTAATGCAAGTTGTCTTTCGCGTAAGGAAGATGAATTGAACGTGTTGATGTACACATGGGAGTATGATATTGTTGCTATCACAGTGACATGGTTGAGGGAGGGGCAGCACTGGCAGCTGAATATTCCGGGGTATAGAATCTTCAGGCGAGACAGAGGGGGTGTAAAAGTGGAGGGGTTGTCACAATATTAATCAAGGAGTCAATCACTGCTGTAAGGAGGGATGATATCTTAGCAGATTCCTCTAACGAGGTCATATGGGTAGAAATTAAAATCAAAAAGGGGCCAAGCACTTTGCTGTGAGTGTACTATAGGCCCCCAAACAGACAGCGGGAGATAGAGGAACGGATCTGTAGGCAAATCTCAGAAGTGTAGAAATAATAGGGTAATAAAAGTAGGGGATTTCAACTTCCCCAATTTTAATTGGTATAGTCAAAGTGTGAAAGGCAATAGAGGGTGAAGATCTCTTTCTGAAATCCAACAACAGTATCTATTGGATATAAAAGAAAATGTTATTCATTTACTGAATTTCAAAAAAGGAAGTTTTGTCCATTGTGGGTTTGGAAGAAAAACTATAACAAACGGATAATATATGAAATAACACTGAGCATCAGATTAATTAAAATTTTAAAAGTTTTGAACAGGTTTTAAAATATAATTTCAATGGAAGAGACTGAAAGAGGGTTATCTGGGCTTGTAGTAGTTTTGACATATTTTATGGGTGTGTCTTCCCTTACGCAGAGAATGTGCGCTGCGCTGCTGTCAGAAGTGGTGTCATGGAGGCACACAACTCTGCAGTGCCGAGGAGAAAATCTCCCTTTCTGTAGGTCCACAGTCTGCGGCTACACGACCAACCAACGTTTTTGAGCCATTATATCCTTCCTGAGGTCCGGTTCCTTGAACTGAATGCAGTTACTCCAGACGGGATCTAACCAGAGCTCTGTACAGCTGCAGTTACTCCAGACGGGGTCCAGCCAGAGCTCTGTGCAGCTGCAGTTACTCCAGACGGGGTCCAGCCAGAGCTCTGTACAGCTGCAACTTAACTTCCACCGCCACGTATTCCAGCTCTCTTGAGATAAAGGCCAACATTGCATTAACCGTTTTAATTATCTGTACCTGTCCACTAGATTTTAGTTGTTCCTGTACTTTAACCCTGAAATCTCTCGGTTCCTCCACTTTCCCAAGCTTTATTGCAATTGGAAAATACAAAAATCTGGTTTTCCATCCAAAGTGTAAGAAATCACACTTTCTGTCTTTCAGTTCCATCTGCGACAGATTTCCCTCACCCAATCTATCCATGTCCATTTACAACTTTCTGCTCACGTGTGAATTATTTGCTGCGCCACCTAACTTAGCTTCGTCAGCAAACTTAGATGTGGGGCTCTCTATTGCTTCATCCAAATCGGTTATAAATATAGTGAAAAGCTGAGGCCCCAGTATAGATCTCCGGGGGACACCACTAGTAAAATCCTGCCAATCTGAGTACAGACTCATTATCACTACTATCTGTGTCCATCAAAATAACCATTTCCTATCCAGTTCAATATGCTGCCTTCTATTGCATGCACAGCTAGTCCATGCCTTCTGGAAGTCCATATAAGTAACATTCATAGACAGTCCTTTAACACCAATTAGTTACCTCGACAAAATATCAACGAGGTTCGATAGACTTGAATTTCCCTTTACTGATTGATGCTGGATCTCTCTGATCATTTCATGTCTGTCCAAGTGTTCAGTCAATCTGTCCATAATAATAGATTGTAATGCATTCCCCACAACTGTAGTAGACTAATGGGCCTATTATTTCAAAGTTGATCTCTCCTCCACTCTTAAATAAAACAGTGCCTGTACGTTTTCCAATCGAATTGGCCAATTCTTCAATCGAGAGAGTTTTAGAGGATCATTACTAAAGCATCAGTAATTTCCTCACCTAATTATTTTATCCCCGCCCGCCACCCACCCTTCGGGTGGAAACAAAGGTGTCCTGGCAATCTGGCTAGCTTTGATCTCATTATCTTCTCCATCACCATTTATTTGACCTATATTGAACTTAGATATTGCCTCTTAGATTTATTGTAGTTTTCCTTGTAGCTCTGACCAAAATGTCAGCAAACAAAGAGATCTCTCATAGTACCGTGAAATGAAAGCTACTGAGATGCAGACATGCATTACTGCTTTAAACGTCACAACACGATGTATTACAGCAATGAATTTCAATTACATAATAAAACATTAATTTATTTAGCAGTTTGAAAATTATTTGCTCGATTTCATTATTTTAGCGAAAATCGTCGACACTAATCTTGAGAAACGAATCCCTGAGCCCCAAAAACCACTAAAAAGAGAAAATATGTATCAGTTATTTGAACAACACCTTTAGAGGATGAATATACGGACTGACTGCCGTGCATTGTTTTATGTACATTTCTCAGTGTGACTGAATTGGTGACATTCTGGTTTCATTTAGTTCAACTCCCACTCCTGAGCATGACATCATAATGTAGGCAGACACTATGAGTTACAGATTTACACCACACTTTGTGTGAGAAAGTACTTCGAGGTTTCACTCCAAATGATCTGGCACCAGCTTCAATATTCTGCCCCCTTGTTACGGAGTCACTCAATATAACTGAATAAATTCTACCGAGATATTCATTTGCATATCATTACAATAATCCACGGTAATTAACAAAATGTGCCCTTGGGCCTAATGACCCCAAATAGCGTGAAAAGTTAACAGATCCATTTTATGGCTGAAAGAAAACGTCACTGAAAGACAAATTAATGCAGCTCCATGGAATGTGTGTGAAAACACTGAGCATCTTTACAGATCTCCACTTGCCGCTACACCACAAAGCAGAATTGCAATGGCAACGTGGGAGTTCCATTATTGAACGGATGGGAACATTACCGGTGTCAATTGTGTTTGGAGATGTTGGATATTAAAAGGTTGATGCAGCTCTGTGCCTTTGCAGCATATTAGTCTCTGCCCACTGTGCAGATCATAATCTCACTGATCTGTCAGCTCTTTTATACTGAATGAGGAAGGTGATTTTAAATAATTAGAGCCGAATGCATTAGAATTCACTGGAAACCGTTACATTTATAATCAGTTTACTCTCTATCACAAATATCACAATGCGGGTGTAATCAGCATATAAGATGGAAGACATATTTAACAACGAGAATATAAAAAATTGAAAATATTTGAGGCTAATTTTAACAATGAGAGAAAATGCTTAGAACGGAAATCTGTGGTTTCAGCTCAGAACCGCTTCACCTCGGACACACAGGAGGTTTACCCCTGACAGTAAAAACAGGGCCTGAGAACAAAGAATGTGTTTAAATATACTGAGAGAAAATGCAACGTGACAAACTTTCTAATACATTTAAACTGTATAAATAATACTTTGTAAGCTGTATGATTTTCAGATCGCTCCATGGCCTTGTCCCTCCCTTTCTCTGTAATCTCCTTCAGCCCCACAAACCCCCGAGATATCTGTGCTTCTCTGATTCAGCCCTTTTGAACATCCTGATTATAATTGCTCTACCATTGGTGGCAGTGCCTTCTGTTACCTGGGCCCTAATGTCCAGAAATCCCTCCCTAAGCCTCTGCACCTCTCTCTCCACATTTAAGAAGCTCTTTAAAACCTACATTTTTACCAAGCTTTTGGTCAACTGCCCTTATTTTTCCTTATGTGTCTCGGTGACAATTTATTTGTCTTATAATACTCCTGTGAAGCGCCTTAGGAAGTTTTACAACGTTAAAAGCGCTTTGTAAATACAACATTTTGTTGTTGTTTTTAGCGGCGTGGTAATGGACATGGTCTCTTGCACTTACTTTTTAATAAAAATCAATTCACTCACTTAAAATAATAGAAATATTTAAAATTTCATATAACATTTCCTATAAATAACGGGATGTATTTAGTGACACCGTGCAAAGAAAATGGGAGAAATAGGAGGCTTCAAACTGCATTATGGTAGTTTTGCGAGAGGAGGAAAAACATGAGGATACTGACCAATCCCAACTTCAACTGTTTAGGACACAAGAAAGGAAGTTGAGTGGTCTTTTGTTCAATGGGAGATAGAGGTTGGTTTCATGGGTAACATATACACGGAAATTGCATGTGTGTACCATGGAGACAGATTAGAACAGACTCGGTGTTCAGGGCTAGGATGTAGGAGATCCTTCGGTGCCGCTAGGATTGCTGGCCAAGGGAATTCTGGGAGGCAACAGAAACATATGAACGGATGGTCTAAATCTTAGTGACTTCGGTCAAGTGGAGAGGTTAGAGGAACTCGGATGGTGCTCCTTAGAGAACAGAAGATTAAGCAGAGTTTTAATAGAAACCTTCAATAATTAGGGAATGTTTTGATCGAGTAGATGGGGATGAACTGTTTTTAGTTGCAGGAGGATCAGTAACCAGCTGGGACAGATTTAAGATTATTGGCAATAGGACCGGGAAGCAAATTAAATAATAAGTGCAGAATACGAAGGACAGCTGCAGCACTGTGTTCATTGGAGGACATTAGTCTCCACCCACATTGCAGGTCCATATCTCGGTGATATCGTGAAATCTAGCATACTGAAGGCGGAAGTGAAGTCCAATGATTACAACCCAATTTTGTTACAATTCAGTATAAATCGAACATTTTACAGTCAGTTTACTCATTGGCACAAAGTCTACAATGTGGGAGCTCTCGGCATGGAATGAGAAGTAAATTTGAATCTCAATAACCAAAAAATTTTAAAATATTTCAGGCAGCTCTACTTCTCCTTCCTCCTTTAAGACGCTCCTTAAAACCTACCTCTCTGACGCAGCTTTTGCTCATCTGCCATTTATTTCAAATGTTTGTCTGGTTCCATTTTGAAAATCACAATTAATGTTGCAAAAGCAGACTGATTCTCAGGCATTTAGTTATTAATAACATTGATTTCAAGTGCTTAAATATATGGAGAGGAAATTTTTTTTTTTTCCGTACTGATTGCTAGGAGAAGATTTGACTGAGGAGATCAAACTTATGTTGGGTTTTGTTCAGGTAAATAGCTGAATATTGTTTCTACTCGTTGGTGAGGCGGTAACTGGAGGACTGGAAGGGTAACCAAAAGAACAAAGGCAGAGGTTGTGAGAGGGTGTAATGCAGAGATGTATTAGGATCTGCCTTTCCTCCAGAGAAGCCATGATTTAAAATAACAAGAGACCAACTATTAAAATAAAAGTGGGTAGATATTTGTGAGCATAAAGATAATGGTAAGGGAAAGGGATGACCAAAAGATTGGTTTTTAATGCAGGGAAGTGTGAAGTGATGAATTTTGGAAGGAATAAGTACGATAGGCAATATGAGATTAATTATCTAAATGGATAGAGATGCAGGAACTGAACCCTGGCGGTTCACATACACAATTCTGTGCAGTTGGTAATTGCAGATATAGGTGTAAATGCTGACCACCAGCATCTGCAGTAATAACTTTATTGAAGGACATTAGTCTCCACCCACTGTGCAGATCTATATGTCAGTGATAAGGACAACTGAAGCACGCTGATGGAGGAAATGGAATCCAAATAATTCGAACCGAATGTTGTTTGAATTCACTGGACACTGGTGCTATTACAAAGATTGTGTCACTGTCACAAATGTCACGATGCAAGTGTCATCTGCATGGACCAAGGAAGCAAATAATTAAAAAATAAGTAAAGAATATAAAGCATTTGAGGCTGAAGTAAACAGTGAGAGCAACTGCTTACAACGGAAGCCTGTGGTTTCAGCTCAGCAGCGCTTCACCTCGTACACAGAGGAATTTAACCTCTGACAGTAACAGCAGTGCATGGGAACCAAGAAAGTGCTAAAACGAATTGAAGGGAAATAGATTGTGGCAATCTTTCTGATAAACTTCCAAAATAATTAAACACCCCATACATGATACAGCTGCCGTCTGTTTCTACGTTCATTCATTTATTAATAACATTAAACTTTATTGAATTCAAATGCAGAAAGGTATTTAATATTCCACCTAACATCTCCTCTGCTCTCAATAGGGAATTGTATTAGATTCGTCACCTTTGTTCTGCATTCTCCAAATTTATAAGCCGGTTCAGAAAGTGTAGGGATACTTGGCTGTGTAAACTGGGGCACTGAATACAACAACAAGGAAGTCTTGCTAAATATGTGAATATCCCTGAGCTGGAGTATAGTGTCCAATTATGGCACTGCACTTCAGGAGGATGCCTAGATCTTGGAGAGGGTAAAGCGAGGTTTACCAGGATGTTACTGGGCCTGAGGGACTTCGGTATGGGGAGAGACTGGAGAAGGTTGATTGTTTGCGTTAGAGCACGGATGGTTAAGAGGATGCGTCATAGTCGTGTTCTAAATCATGAGGGGTTCTGATACAGTAAGGGAACGGTAGCACAGTGGTAATGATTCCTCAAGTTTACTACTATTCCAACCATGCTCCAAGCGGTCTTGCTTTTAGTATTATGTAGAGAGATTGGAGAAACAGGTATGTTGTTGCTCCTTAGAACAGAGAAGGTAAAGTTGTGATGTATCAGTAATATACTGGGAAAAAGGGACTTCAGTTTTGAGGAGAGACGAGAGAAACTGGATTTGGTCCGGTGTAATCTGCATGGAACATAGAAGAGGAATTAATTACTGATAAACAAAATATATGAAAATATTTCAGGCTGCAGTTAACAGTGACAGGGAATGCTTACAACGGAAACCTGTGGTTTCAGCTCAGAAGCACTTCACCTCGGACAACGAAGCATTTGACCACTGACATTAAGAGCAGGGCATCAGAACCAAGACTCAGGCTAAACATATTGAAGGATAATGCATGGTGGGAATCTCTCTGATATGTTTTAAGCCAAATAATTAGTTAATTATTTGAATACCACCACAGTTCGAATCAGACAAACTTACAGCAGAGAAGGAGGCCATAGGTCCAACCTGCCTGTGTGGCTATTTGAAAGACCAATCCAATCAGGCCCTTTCATAGACTTTAGCAACCTAGCCATGAACGTTATTCCTGTTCAAGCATTTCTCCAATTCCAATTTGACAGTTAAAATTAAAGGTTCAGAAACAGATTGACTTTCAGACATGCATTTATTCATATAATTGAATTACAGTCGTTTAAATTAAATGAGGGATAATATTCCACCTAGAATCTCTTCAACTTTAAATTAGTGGCATGTGCACAAACACAGTGTGTGAACTAGGAACATACAAATCACCTCTTAGCCCTGCATTGTGCTAAAAATGTAACTGCACTGAAATCAATGCAGTTTTTTTCAGAGTCCAAAAATTAAAATGAGTAAACGGCATCAGAAATATAATATTTAAATCCCCTTTAGAGGAAAATGAAACCCATTTCTTTCATCTAAGGATCAAGTCTGCTTGGAGCACGGTTGTAAATATGGTAAACATGAAAATGTAGTAAGCCGTGAGGTGGATAGCAGCAGACAGGAGGGCAGTGAAAGGCTGATGAAATGGGCAGACAAGTGCCAGATGACATTTGATGCAGAGAAATGTGAAGTGTTGATTATTGGTAGGACAAAGCAGGAGACATATAAATGGAATAATAAAATGTTACAGGGCATTCAGAGTGCACATAAACAAGATAAGTTGGTCAATATGTTAAAAAAATCATTAAGACCATTGGCTTTAAAAGTAGAGACATAATTTACAAAAGTAAGGATGTTTGCAAAACCTTTGTATATCACTGGTTAGGTCTCAGCTGGAGCATTGTATCTCATTCTGGGCACCACACTTCAGGAAGAATGTCAAGACCTTTTAAAGGGCCACAAGGAAATTTACCAGAATGGTGCCGGGGATGGGGGAATTCAGTTATGTAGAATAATTAGAGAAGCTGTAATTGGTCTCCTTATGGCAGAGAGGTATAAGGGAAAATTGACCAGAATTCCACGAGGCCTGAACAACTTCAGTTATGTAGAGAGAATAGAGAAACAGTGCTGATGTTTCTCCGTCGAGCAGAGAACCTTAAGGTTTGATGTATCTGTAATATACTGGGAATGAGGAACTTCAGTTCTTTGGAGAGACTAGAGAAGGTGGGATTATTCTCCTGAGAGCAGTGAAGGTGAAGTGGATATTGAACAGTATGTTACCGGGAGTGAGAGGCTTCTGTTCCGTGGAGAGACTAGAGAAGGTGAGCATATTCTCCTTAGAGCAGTGCAGTTAATGTGAAGATTTACAAGTATGGTACCGGGGATTAGGGACTTCAGTTATGAGGAGAGACGAGGGAAGGTGGGGTTGTTCTGAAGTACACTGGCGGGAAGAAAAAAGGGGATTTAAATAGCGATAAGCAAAGAATATTAAAATATTTCAGGCTGCAGTTAACAGTGAGAGGAAATGCTTGCAACGGAAATCTGTGCTTTCAACTCAAAAGCGCTGCACGTTGGACAATGAAGCATTTAACCCCTGACATTATAGAGTCATAGAGTCATAGAGTTTTACAGCACAGAAAGAGGCCCTTCGGCCCATCGTGTCTGCGCCGCCCATCCATCCCTGTCCAGTCTAATCCCATTTTCCAGCATTTGGTCCATAGCCTTGTATGCAATGGCATTTCAAGTGCTCATCCAAATGCTTCTTGAATGTTGTGAGGGTTCCTGCCTCTACCACCCTTTTAGGCATTGAGTTCCACATTCCAACCACCCTCTGGGTGAAAAAGATCCTCCTTAAATCCCCTCTAAATCTCCTGCCCCTTACCCTGAATCTATGCCCCCTTGTTATTGGCCCCCCTACTAAGGGGAAAAGTTCCTCTTTGTCTACCCTATCTATGCCCCTCATCATTTTGTACACCTCAATCAGGTCCCCCCTCAGCCTTCTTTGCTCCAAGGAAAACAACCCCAGCCTGTTTAGTCTTTCTTCATAGCTGAGGCGCTCCATCCCAGGTAACATCCTGGTGAATCTTCTCTGCGCCCTCTCCAAAGCAATCACATCCTTCCTATAGTGAGGCGACCAGAACTGCACACAGTACTCCAGCTGTGGCCTCACCAGCGTTTTGTACAGCTACATCATAACCTCCCTGCTCTTATATTCTATGCCTCGGCTAATGAAGGCAAGTATCCCTATGCCTTTTTAACCACCTTATCTACTTGTTCCGCTGCCTTCAGAGATCTATGTACATGTACACCGAGGTCCCTCTGACCCTCTGTACTTCCTAGGGTCCTACCACTCATTGTGTATTCCCTTGCCTTATTTGCCCGTTCAAAATGCATCACCTCGCACTTTTCAGGGTTAAATTCCATTTGCCACTTTTCCGCCCATCTGACCAACCCGTCTATATCGTCCTGTAGCCTGAGGCTTTCCCCCTTGCAATTTACAACCCCACCAATTTTCGTCTCATCTGCAAACTTACTGATCATCCCTTTTACATTCTCATCCAAATCATTTATTTAGATCACAAACAACAAGGGACCCAGCACCGATCCCTGAGGTACCCCACTGGACACAGGCTTCCAGTCACAAAAGCAACCTTCGACCATCACCCTCTGCCTCCTGCCACTCAGCCAGTTTAGGATCCAACGCGCCAAGGCACCCTGGATCCCATGGGCTCTTACCTTCTTGACCAGTCTCCTATGCGGGACTTTGTCAAAAGCTTTACTGAAGTCCATGTAAACCACATCCACAGCATTTCCCTCATCCACCTCCCTAGTCACCCCCTCGAAAAATTCAATCAGATTTGTCAGACATGATTTACCCTTGACAAAGCCATGCTGACTATCCCCGATTAATCCTTGCCTCTCCAAGTGGAGACTAATTTTGTCCCTCAGAATTTTTTCCAATAATTTCCCTACCACAGATGTTAGGCTCACTGGCCTGTAATTCCCTGGTTTATCCCTGCTACCCTTCTTGTATAATGGTACTACATTAGCTGTTCTCCAGTCCTCTGGTACATCCCCTGTGGCCAGAGAGGTTCTGAAAATTTGTGTCAGAGCCCCTGCAATCTCCTCCTTTGCCTCCCACAGCAACCTGGGATACATCTCGTCCGGGCCTGGGGATTTATCGACTTTTTGGCCTGCTAAAACCGCTAGCACCTCCTCCCTCTCGATGCTAATATGTTCAAGTATGTCACAATCCCCTTGCCCGATTTCTATGTCTGCATCGTCTTTCTCCATAGTGAACACAGATGCAAAAAATTCATTTAAAACCCCGCCTACATCATCTGGTTCTACACACAGATTGCCACTTTGGTCCCTAATGGGCCCTACCCTTTCCCTGGTTATCCTCTTGCCCTTAATATACTTATAAAACATCTTAACAACAGGACATCAGAATCCAGACTCAGGCTAAGCACATTGAAGGGTAATGCATGGTGGGAATCTCTGATAAGTTTAAAGCCGTATAATTAGATAATTCTTTGAACACCACCACAGTCAGAATCAGATATTTATAGACCCTAAGAGAAGAGAAGGAGGCCGCTAGGTCCAACCTGCCTGTGCAGCTCTTTGAAAGATCAAACCAATCAGGCTCTTTCTTAGACTTTATCCACCGAGTCCTGCACGTTATTCCTGTTCAAACATTTCTCCAATTCCCTTTTCACAGTTACTATTAACGGTTCAGAGACAGATTGATTCTCAGACATTCAATTATTAATACAATTGAATTCCAGTTTTTTAAAATTACATCAGGGATAATATTCCACCTAGAATCTCATAAACTTTAAATTAGGATCGAGTACACAAACCCAATGTGTGAAATAGCAACATACTAAACGCTTCTTAGCCCTGTATTGTGCTACAAATGTAACTACCTTGAAATCAATGTAGTTTGTTTCAGAGTCCAAAATTTTTTAAGGAGTAAATGGCATCGGAAATATAAGATTTAAATACCCTTTACAGGAAAATGGAACCCATGACTTTCACATTTCTTTTATCTAAAAATCAAGTCTGCCTGTAGCACGGTTGTAAATGTAGTAAACATGAAATTGTAGTAAGCAATGGGGTGGATAGCAGCAGACTTCAGGAGGGCAGTGACAGGCTGGTGAAATGGGCAGGAACGTGGCAGATTACATTTAATGCAGAGAAATGGAAAGTCATGATTATTGGGAAGACAAATGAGGAGACAATATAAAGAAAATTATAAACTGTTACAGGGATTTAGGGTGCACATAAACAAGAAAAGTTGGTCAATATGTTAAAAAAACGGTAAGATCATATGCTTAAAATTAGAGGCATAAAGTACAAAAGGAAGGAAGTTTGCAAACATTTGTACATCACTTGTTAAGTCTCAGCTGGAGCATTGTGTCCCATTCTGCTCACCACACTTTAGGAAGCATGTCACGACATTGTAAAGGGTCCAAAGGAAATTTACCAGAATGGTGCCAGGGATGGGGGAATTCAGTTATGTAGAATAACTAGAGAAGCTGGGATTGGACTCCTTATGGCAGAGATGTATAAGGGAAGATTTACCAGAATGGCACGAGGCCTGAGCAACTTCAGTTATGTACAGAGATGAGAGAAAGAGGGATGTTTTTTCTCCATCAGCAGAGAAGGTTATGGTGTGATGTATCTGTAAAATACAGGGAATGAGAGACTTCAGTTCGGTGGCGAGGTGATGAATCTGGGATTGTCCTCCTGAGAGCAGTTAAGGTAAAGTGAAGATTTACCAGTACATTGCCGGGGATGAGGGGATTCAGTTCCATGGAGAGTCTAGAGAAGGTGGGATTATTCTACTTAGAGCAGGGAAGGTGCAGTGAGAATTAACCGTTTGGCACCATGAATGGGGGACTTCAGTTATGAGGAGAGTCGTAATATGCCGTGAACAAAGAGTTGGTATTAAATTCCGATAAGCAATGAATATGAAAAATATTCAGGCTGCAGTAAACAGTGACAGGTAATGCTGACAACGGAAACATGTGCTTTCAGCTCAGAAGCACATCACGTTAGACAATGAAACATTTAACCCATGACCTTAACAACAGGGCATCAGATCCAAGACTCAGGCTAAACACATTGAAGATAATGCATGGTAGGCATCTTTCTGATATGTTATAAGCCGTATAATTGTAAATTATTTGAATACAAGCACAGATAGAAACATTAAAATATAGAATATTAGAGCAGAGAAGGAGGCCGCTAGGTCAAATCTGTCCATGTGGCTCTTTGAAAGACCAATCCAATTAGGCCCTTTCATAGACATTTTCCACAAAAACATGCACGTTTTTCCTGTTCAAGCATTTATCAAACTCACCTTTGTCAGTTACAATTACATGTTCACAAAATGATTGATTAGCACACAATCAATTTTTATACAATTGAATTCAAGTCTTTTAAATTACATCAGGGAGAATATTCCACCTTGAATCTATTGATCTTTAAATTAGTGGCGTCTCCACAAACACAATGTGTGAAATATGAACATACAAACCGACTCTGTATTGTGCTACAAATATAACTTTACACTGAAATCAATGTAGTTTGTTTCAGTGCCCAAAACATTTAAATGAGTAAACGGAATCGGAAATATAAGATTTAAATCCCCTTTGCAGGAAAATGAAATGCATGTGTTTCACATTTCTTTTATCTAAAAATCAAGTCAACTTGGAGGACGGTTGGAAATGTAGTTAACTTGAAATTGTAGTAAGCAGTGAGGAGGATGGTAGCAGACTTCAGGAGGGCAGAGAATAGCTGGTGATAGAGACAGGCACGTGGCAGAAGACTTTTAATGTTGATAAATGTGAAGTGATGAAATTTGGGAAGACAAATGAGGAGACAATATAAAGGAACTGATAAAATGTTACAGGGCATTCAGGTTGCACATGAACAAGATAAGTTGGTCAATATATTTTTTTAAAAATTTAAGCGCTTTGGCTTTAAAAGTAAAGGCATAAAATACAAAAGGGAGGAGTTGATGCTAGTCCTTTGTATATCACTGCTTAGGCTTCAGCTGGAGCAATGTTTCCAATTGTAAGCACCACACTTTAGGAAGGATGTCACGACCTTGTACAGGGGGCCAAGGAAATTTATCAGAATGGTGCCAGGGATGGGGGAATTAAGTTATGTAGAATAACTAGAAAAGCTGTGATTGGACTCCTTAAGGGAAAGAGGTATAAGGGAAGATTTACCGGGATGGAACGAGGCCTGTGCAACTTTAGTTATGTAGAGAGATTAGAGAAAGAGGGATGATTTTTGTCCTTAGAGGAGAGAAGTTTAAGGTATGATTTATCAGTAATATACCAGGAATGAGGGAATTCAGTTCCTTGAAGGCACTAGAGAAGGTGGGATTATTATCCTTAGAGAAATGAAGGTGAAGTGACGTCCTACCAGTATGGTACCAGTAATGAAGGAATTCAGTTATGAGGAGGGACTAGGGATGGTGGCATTTTTCTCCTTAGAGCAGTGAAGTTGAAGTGGAGATTTACCAGTGCGGTATCAGGGATGAGGGAATTCAGTTATGTGGAGGGACTAAGGAAGGTGGGATTATTCTCCATGGAGCAGTGAAGGTGAATTGAAGACTGAACAGTATGCTACCGGGGATGAGCAAATGCTGTTATGAGGAGAGACGAGGGAAGGTGGCATTATACTCCTTAGAGCAGTGAAGGTGCAGTGGAGATTAAACCATATGGTACCGGGAATGGGGTACTTCAGTTCTGGTGTGAGATGAGAGAAGCTGGGTGTGTAACCTGCCAGGATCAAAGAGTTGGAATTAAATACCGATTTGCAATGAATATGAAAAAAATTCTGGTTGCAGTCAACAGTGACAGCAAATGCTTGCAACGGAAACCCGTGGTTTCAGCTCAGGACGGACAATGAAGCATTTAACACCTGACATTAACAACAGGGCGTCAGAACTAAGACTCAGGCTAAACATATTGAAGGGTAATGCATGGTGGGAATCTGTCTGATATGTTGAAAACCGTAAAATTGTTTAAATATTTGAATAGCAGCACAGATAGAATCATTAAATTATAGAACGTTAGAGCTGAGAAAGAGGCCACTAGGTCCAACCTGCCTGTGCGGCTCTTTGAAAGAACAATCCAATTAGCCCCTTTTCATAGACTTTATCCACCTAGCCCTGAACTTTATTCCTTTTCAAGCATTTATCCAATTCCCTTTTGAAAATGACATTTAAAGTTTCAGAAACAGATTGATTCTCAGACATTCATATATTAATAGAATTGAATTACAGTCTTTTAAATTATTTCACGGATAATATTCCACCTAGAATCTCCTAAAGTATAAATTAGGGGCGTGTACAAAAACAGAATGTGTGAAATAGGAAAATACAAACCGACCCTTAACCTTGTATTGTGCTACAAATGTAACTGTGCCTTGAAATCAATGTAGTTTATTTCAGAGTCCAAAAAATTAAAGCGAGTAAACGGCATTGGAATTTTAAGATATAAATCCTCTATGCAGGAAAATGAAACACATGACTGCTTGTAGCACGGTTGGAAATGTAGTAATCTTGAAATTGCAGTAAGCAGTGAGGAGGATAGCCGCAGACTTCAGGAGGGCAGACAGGCTGCTGAAATGGGCAGACACGTGGAAGATGACAATTAATGCAGAGAATCGTTAAGTGATGATTATTTGGAAGACAAATGAAAGGAAAATATAAAGGGAATTACAAAATGTTGCAGGGCATTCAGGGTGTACATAAACAAGATAAGTTGGTCAATATGTTAAAAACATATTAAGATCATTTGCTTTAAAAGTAGAGGCATAAAGTACAAAAGTAAGGATGTTTGCAAAACCTTTTTATATCACAGGTTAGGCCTCAGCTGGTGCATTGTTTCCCATTCCAGGCACCAAACTGTAGTAAGGATGTCAAGAAATTGTAAAGCGTTTCAAGGAAACTTACCAGAATGCTGCCGGGGATGGGGGAATTAAGTTATGTCGAAAAACTAGAGAAACTGGGATTGGTCTCCTTTTGGCAGAGAGGTATAAGGGAGGATTTACCAGAATGGCACGAGGACTGAGCACCTTTAGTTATGTAGAGAGATTAGAGGAACTGTGATGATTTTTCTCCTTGAAGCAGAGAAGGTTAACGTGTGATGTATCAGTTATATACAGTGAATGAGGGAATTCAGTTCCGTGGAGACACTAGAGAAGGTGTGATTATTCTCCTTGGCGCAGTGAAGGTGAAGTGGAGATTTTCCAGTATGGTACCGTGGATGAGGGAATTCAGTTATGAGGAGGGATTAGGGAAGGTGGCATTATTTTCCTTAGAGCAGTGAAGGTGAATTGGAGATTAAACAGTAGGTTACCAGGAATGAGGGAGTTCAGTTCTGTGGAGAGACTAGAGAAGGTGATATTATTCTCCTTAGAGCAGTGAAGGTGAAGTGGAGATTTACCAGTACGGTACCAGGGATGACAGATTCAGTTACAAGGAGAGATTGGGAAGGTGGCATTATCCTCCTTAGAGAAGTGAAGGTGAAGTGGAGATTGAAGACTATGCGACCGGGAATGAGGCACTTCAGTTTGGAGGACAGATGAGAGAAGCTGGGGTTGTTCTGAAGTAATGTGCAGGGAACAAAGAAGAGATATTAAATACCGATAAACAAAGAATATGAAAATATTTCAGGCTGCAGTTAACAGTGACAGGAAATGCCTACAACGGAAACCTGTGGTTTCAGCTCAGAAGCACTTCACGTCGGACAATGAAGAAATAACCCCTGACGTTAAGAACAGGATATCAGAACCAAGACTCAGGCTAAACATATTGAAGGATAATGCATGGTGGGAATCTCTGATATGTTTTAAGCCGTATAATTAGATAATTCTTTGACCACCACCGCAGTCAGAATCAGATATTGATAGACCCTAAGAGAAGAGAAGGAGGCCGCTCGGTCCAACCTGCCTGTGCAGCTCTTTGAAAGATCAATCCAATCAGGCTCTTTCTTAGACTTTATCCACCTAGACCTGCACGTTATTCCTGTTCAAAAATTTCTCCAATTCCCTTTTTGCAATTACTATTAACGGTCCAGAGACAGATTGATTCTCAGACATTCATTTATTAATACAATTGAATTCCAGTTTTTTAAAATTACATCAGGGATAGTATTCCACCTAGAATCTCTTAAACTTTAAATTAGGATCGAGTACACAAACCCAATGTGTGAAATAGGACCATACTAAACGCTTCATAGCCCTGTATTGTGCTTCAAATGTAACTACCTTGAAATCAATGTAGTTTGTTTCAGAGTCCAAAATGTGTTAAGGAGTAAATGGCATCGGAAAAATAAGATTTAAATCCCCTTTACTGGTAAATGGAACCCATGACTTTCACATTTCTTTTATCTAAAAATCAAGTCTGCCTGTAGCACGGTTGTAAATGTAGTAAACATGAAATTGTAGAAAGCAATGGGGAGGATAGCAGCAGACTTCAGGAGGGCAGTGACAGGCTGGTGAAATGGGCAGGAACGTGGCAGATGACATTTAATGCAGAGAAATGTGAAGTCATGATTATTGGGAAGACAAATGAGGAGACAATTTAAAGAAAATTATAAAATGTTACAGGGATTTAAACAAGATAAGTTGGTCAATATGTTAAAAAAAACTTTAAGATCAAATGCTTAAAATTAGAGGCATAAAGTACAAAACTAAGAAAATTTGCAAACATTTTACATCACTTGTTAAGTCTCAGCTGGAGCAATGTGTCCCACTCTGGGCAGCACACTTTAGGACGCATGTCCCGACATTGTGAAGGGTCCAAAGGAAATTTACCAAAATGGTGACAGGGAAGGGGGAATTCAGTTATGTAGAATAACTAGAGAAGCTGGGATTGGACTCCTTATGGCAGAGAGGTATAAGGGAAGATTTACCAGAATGGCACGAGGCCTGAGCAACTTCAGTTATGTACAGAGATTAGAGAAAGAGGGATGTTCTTCTCCATCAGCAGAGAAGGTTAAGGTGTGATGTATCAGTAAAATAAAGGGAATGAGAGACTTCAGTTCCGTGGAGAGGTGATGAATTTGGGATTGTCCTCCTGACAGCAGTTAAGGTAAAGTGAAGATTTACCAGTACGTTGCCGGGGATGAAGGGGATTCAGTTCCGTGGAGAGTCTAGAGAAGGTGGGATTATTCTACTTAGAGCAGGGAAGGTGAAATGAAGAATTAACCGTTTGGCACCATGAATGAGGGACTTCAGTTATGAGGAGAGACGTAATATGCCATGAACAAAGAGTTGGTATTAAATTCCGATAAGCAATGAATATGAAAAATTTTCAGGCTGCAGTCAACAGTGACAGGTAATGCTGACAACGAAAACATGTGGTTTCAGCTCAGAAGCACATCACGTTGGGCAATGAAACATTTAACCCCTGACCTTAACAACAATGCATCAGATCCAAGACTCAGGCTAAATACATTGAAGATAATGCATGGTAGGCATCTCTCTGATATGTTTTAAGCATTATAATTGTTAATTATTTGAATACAAGCACAGATAGAAACATTAAAATATAGAATATTAGAGCAGAGAAGGAGGCCACTAGATCAAATCTGTCCGTGTGCCTCTTTGAAAGACCAATCCAATTAGGCCCTATCATAGACGTTTTCCACAGAATCATGCACGTTATTCCTGTTCAAGCATTTAGCAAACTCCCCTTTGTCAGTTACAATTACATGTTCACAAAATGATTGATTCTCACACAATCAATTATTATACAATTGAATTACAGTCTTTTAAATTACATCAGGGAGAATATTCCACCTAGAAAATATTGATCTTTAAATTAGTGGCGTCTCCACAAACACAATGTGTGAAATATGAACATACAAACTGACTCTTCCCCCTGTATTGTGCTACAGATATAACATTACATTGAAATCAATGTAGTTTGTTTCAGTGCCCAAAACATTTAAATGAGTAAACGGAATCGGAAATATAAGATTTAAGTCCCCTTTGCAGGAAAATGAAGTGCATGTGTTTCACATTGCTTTTATCTAAAAATCGAGTCAACTTGGAGCACGGTTAGAAATGTAGTTAACTTGAAATTGTAGTAAGCAGTGAGGAGGATAGTAGCAGATTCAGGAGGGCAGAGAATAGCTGGTGAAAGAGACTGACACGTGGCAGATGAAATTTAATGCTGAAAAATGTGAAGTGATGAAATTTGGGAAGAAAATGAGGAGACAATAGAAAGGAACTTATAAAATGTTACAGGGCATTCAGGTTGCACATAAACAAGATACTTTGGTCAATATATTTTCAAAAACTTTAAGCACTTTGGCTTGAACAGTAAAGGCATAAAATACAAAAGGGAGGAGGTGATGCTAATCCTTTGTATATCACTGGTTAGGCTTCAGCTGGAGCAATGTGTCCAATTGTAAGCACCACACTTTAGGAAGGATGTCACGGCCTTGTACAGGGGGCCAAGGAAATTTATCAGAATGGTGCCAGGGATGGGAAATTTATGTTAAGTAGAATAACTAGAGAAGCTGTGATTGGACTCCTTAAGGGAAAGAGGTATAAAGGAAGATTTACCAGGATGGCACGAGGCCTGAGGAACTTCAGTTATGCAGAAAGATTAGAGAAAGAGGGATGAATTTTCTCCTTAGAGAAGAGAAGGTTACGGTGTGATGTATCAGTAATATACCAGGAATGAGGGACTTCAGTTCCGTGAAGACACTAGAGAAGTTGGGATTATTCTCCTTCGTGCAGTGAAGGTGAAGTGAAGATTTACCAGTATGGTACCGGGAATGAAGGAATTCAGTTATGAGGAGGGACTAGGGAAGGTGGCATTATTCACCTTAGAGCAGTGAAGGTGAAATGAAGACTTAACAGTATCGTACCGGGGATGAGCAAATGCTGTTATGAGGAGGGACGAGGGAAGGTGTCATTATTCTCCTTAAGTCAGTGAATGTGAAGTGGAGATTTTCCAGTATGGTACTGGGGATGAACCAATTCAGTTATGAGGAGAGACTAGGGAAGGTGGCATTATACTCCTTAGAGCAGTGAATTTGAAGTGGAGATTAAACAGTATGGTGCCGGGAAAGGGGGTCATCAGTTCTGATGTGAGATGAGAGAAGCTGGGTTAGTAACCAGTCAGGGTCAAAGAGTTGGAATTAAATAACGATAAGCAATTAATATAACCAAAATTGCGGCTGCAGTCAACAGTGACAGCAAATGCTTACAATGGAAATTTCATGTTGGACAATGAAGTGTTTAACGCCTGACTTTAACAACAGGGCATCAACACCAAGACTCAGTCTAAACATATTGAAGGTTAATGCATGGTGGGAATCTCTCTGATATGTTGTAAGCCGTATAATTAGTTAAATGTATGAATAGCAGCACAGGTAGAATCATTAAATAATAGAACCTTAGAGCAGAGAAAGAGGCCGCTATGTCCAACCTGCCTGTGCGGCTCTTTGAAAGAATAATCCAATTAGCCCCTTTCATAGACTTTATCCATCTAGCCCTGAACGTTATTCCTGTTGAAGCATTTATCCAATTCCCTTTAGAAAATGACAATTAAAGTTTCAGAAACAGATTGATTCTCAGACATTCATATATTAATAGAATTGAATTCCAGTCTTTTCAATTTTGACAGGGATAATATTCCACCTAGTAACTCCTAAAGTACAAATTAGGGGCATGTAAACAAACAGAATGTGTGAAATAGGAACATACAAATCGACCCTAACCTTGTATTGTGCTACAAATGTAACGGTGCCTTGAAATCCCCTATGCAGGAGAATGAAACCCATGACTGCTTGTAGCACGGTTGGAAATGTAGTAATCTTGAAATTGCAGTAAGCAATGAGGAGGATAGCAGCAGAATTCAGGAGGGCTGACAGGCTGCTGAAATGGCCAGACATGTGGAAGATGACAATTAATGCAGAGCATCGTTAAGGGCACCAAACTTTAGGAATGATGTCAAGAACTTTTAAAGGGTCCCAAGGAAACTTACAAGAATGCTGCCGGGGATGGGGGAATTAAGTTATGTAGAAAAACTAGAGAAACTGGGATTGGTCTCCTTATGGCAGAGAGGTATGAGGGATAATCTAGCAGAATGGCACGAGGCCTGAGCAACTTCAGTTATGTAGACAGGTTAGAGGAACTGGGATGTTATTTCTCCTTAAAGCAGAGAAGGGTAAGATGTGTTGTATCAGTAATATACCGGGAATGAGGGAATTCAGCTCTGTGGAGACACTAGAGAAGGTGGGATTATTCTCCTTGGAGCAGTGAAGGTGAAGGGGAGATTTTCCAGCACGGTACCGTGGATGATGGAATTCAGTTATGAGGAGGGATTAGGGACGGTGGCATTATTTTCCTTAGAGCAGTGAAGGTGAAGTGGAGATTAACCAGTAAGGTATCAGGGATGACAGACTTCAGTTACAAGGAGAGATTGGGAAGTTGGCATTATTCTCCTTAGAGAAGTGAAGGTGAAGTGGAGATTGAACACTATGCTACCGGGAATGAGACATTTCAGTTTGGAGTACAGATGAGAGAAGCTGGGGTTGTTCTGGAGTAATGTGCAGGGAACAAAGAAGATAAATTAAATAGTGATAAGCAATGAATGTGAAAGAAAATTCAGGCTGCAGTCAACAGTGACAGGAAATGCTTACAACGGACACCTGTGGTTTCAGCTCAGAAGCACTTCATGTCGGACAATGATGAATTTAACCCCTGACATTAAGAACAGGATATCAGAACCAAGATTCAGGCTAAACATATTGAAGGTTAATGCACGGTGGGAATCTCTCTGATATGTTTTAAGCCGTAAAGTTAGTTAATTATTTGAATACCACCACAGTTAGAATCAGATATCTATAGCAATATAGAGCAGAATAGCAAGACACTAGGTCCAACCTGCCTGTGCGGCTTTTTGAAAGACCAATCCAATTAGGCCCTTTCATAGACTTTATCCACCTAGCCCTACCACCTAGCCCTGCACGTTATTCCTGTTCAAGCATTTATCAAATTCCCTTTTGTCAGTTACAATTAAATGTTCACAAAAAGATTGATTCTCAGACATTCAATTATTATACAATTGAATTCCAGTCTTTTAAATTACATCAGGGAGAATATTCCACCTAGAATCTATTGAACTTTAAATTAGTGGCGTGTACACAAAAACAATGTGTGAAATATGAACATACAAACCGACTATTCACCCTGTCTTCTGCGACAAATATAACTTCGCCTTTATACCAATGTAGTTTGTTTCAGTGTTCTAAAAATTAAAATGAGTAAATGGAATCGGAAATATAAGCTTTAAAACCCCTTTGCAGGAAAATAAAATGCATGTGTTTCACAATTCTTTTACCTAAAAAGCAAGTCATCTTGGAGCACGGTTGGAAATGTAGTTAACTTGAAATTGTAGTAAGCAGTGAGGAGGATAGTAGCAGACTTCAGGAGGGCAGAGACTAGCTGGTGAAAGGGACAGACACGTGGCAGATGGCTTTTATTGCAGAAGAATGTGAGTTGATGAAATTTGTGAAGACAAATGAGGAGATAATATAAAGGAAATTAAAAAAGTTACAGGGCTTTCACGTTGCACATAAACAAGATAAGTTGGTCAATATATTTTTAAAAAATTTAAGAACTTTGGCTTTAACAGTAAAGGCATAAAATACAAAAGGGAGGAGGTGATGCTGGTCATTTGTATATCACTGGTTCGGCTTCAGCTGGAGCAATGTGTTCAATTGTAAGCACCACACTTTAGGAAGGATGTCACGACCTTGTACAGGGGGCCAAGGAAATTTACCAGAATGGTGCCAGAGATGAGGGAATTCAGTTATGTAGAATAACTAGAAGAGCTGCGATTGGACTCCTTAAGGGAAAGAGGTATAAGGGAAGATTTACCGGGATGGAACGAGGCCTGAGCATCTTTAGTTATGTAGAGAGAATAGAGAAAGGGGGATGATTTTTCTGCTTAGAGAAGAGAAGGTTAAGGTGTGATGTATCAGTAATATACCAGGAATGAAGGACTTCAGTTCATTGAAGACACTCATGAAGGTGTGATTATTCTCCTTAGAGCAGTGAAGGTGAAGTGACATTAACATCAAAACATAGAATCATAGAAGATAGGAGCAGGAGGAAGCCATTCGGCCCCTCGAGCCAGCTCCGCCATTCAATGAGATCATGGCTGATCATTCAAATGCAGTACCCTGTTTTAGCCTTCTCTCCATAGCCCTTGATCACTTTAGACTTAAGAAATATATCCAACTCCTTCTTGAATATATTTAATGAATTGGCCTCTACTGCCTTGTTTGGCAGAGAATTTCCACAGGTTCACCACTGTCTGGGTGAATAAAATCCTTCTCATCTCTGCCCTAAATGGCTTACCCCTTATCCTTAGACTATGACAACTGTTTCTGGACTCCCCGACCATCGGAACATTCTTCCATCATCTAGTCTGTCTAGTCCTTTTAGAATTTTATAAGTTTCGATGAGATCCCCTCTCATTCTTCTAAACTCCAGCGAGAAACAAGCCCAATGGACACAAGCTCTCCTCATGCGTCATTTCCGCCATTTACCAGTATGGTACCGGGAAAGAAGGAACTCAGTTATGAGGAGGGACTAGGGAAGATGGCATTATTGTCTTTAGAGCAGTGAAAGTGAAGTGGAGATTTAACAGTATCGTACCGGGGATAAATGATTTCAGTTATGAGGATGGACTAGGGAAGTTGGCATTATTCTCCTTAGAGCAGTGAAGGTGCAATGGAGATTTAACAGTATGGTACCAGGGATGAGGACCTTCAGTTTTGAGGAGATATTGAGAGAAGCTGGAGTATTTAGTTTGCAATCTGCATGGAACAAAGAGGAGGAATTAAATACCAATAAGCAAATAGTATGAAATATAATCAGGCTGCAGTTAACAGTGAGAGGAAATGCTTACAACGGAAACTAGTGGTTTTAGCTCAGAAAAGCTTCACGTTGGACAATGACGCAATTAACCCCTGACATTAAGAACAGGGCATCAGAACCAAGACTCAGGATAAACACGTTGAATGATAATACATCGTGGGAATCTCTCTGATATGTTTTAAGCCGTATAATTAGTTAATTATTTGATAACCACCACAGTTGAATTATAAAATTATAGAATCTTACAGCAGAGAAAGAGGCCACTAGGCTGAACCTGCCTGTGTGGCTCTTTGAAAGACCAGTACAATTAGGCCCTTTCATAGAATGTTTCCACATAAATCTGCACGTGTTTCCTTTTCAAGCATTTACCCAATTACCTTTTGAAAATTACAATTAGAGCTGCAGTAGCAGATTGATTCTCAGACATTCATTTATTAATAAAATTGAATTCCAGTGTATTAAGTTATATCAGGGATAATATTCCACCTAGATACTCCTAAACAATAAATTAGGGGCCGTGTACACCATCACAATGTGAGAAAAGGAGCATACAAACCGCCTCTTAGCCCTGTATTGTACTACAAATGTAACTGTCCATTGAAATCAATGCAGTTTGTTTCAGACTCCAAAATAGTTAAAATGAGTAAACGGCATCGGAGCTATAAGAGATAAATCCCCTTTGCAGGAAAATGAAATTTATGTGTTTTACATTTCCTTTCTCCAAAACGCAAGTCTACTTATAGCACGGTTGGAGATGTAGTAAACTTGAAATAGTAGTAAGCAGTGAGGAGGATAGCAGCAGCTCTAAGTGGGGTAAGATAGGCTGGTGAAAAGGGCAGACATGTAGCAGGTAACTTTTAATGCAGAGAAATGTGAAGTGATGAATTTTGGGAAGCCGAATGAGAAGAGAAAATAAAAGGGATTTTATAAAACGTTGCAGGACATTTAGGATGCACATCAACAACATAAGTTGGTCAATAATTTAATTTAAACCATCTTTAAGATCTTTGACTTTTAATTTTGAGGTATAAAGTAGAAAACGAAGGCGGTTTGCTAAATCATTATATATCACTGGTTAGCCCGCAGCTGAAGCATTGATCCCATTTTGGGCACCACACTTTAGGAAGGATTTCAAGACCTTGTAAAGGGTGCAGTGGAAAGTTACCAGAATGTACCAGGGATGAGGGTATTCAGTTATGTAGAAAGATTAGAGAATCTGGGAATGTTTCCATTATGGCAGAGCGGTATCAGGGAAAATTTAGCATTCTGCTTCCAGGGATGGTGGACTTCAGTTATGTGGAGAGTCTGGGGAATCTGTGGTTGGTTTTCGTGGTACAAACCAGACATGTGCACTTAATGAGAAGAGATATGGCTTCAGTAACAAGTGTGCCTGAATGAGAAAGAGAACATGGGTTAAACTAAACAGAAACAAGAGGCTTATGACAGATGTCAAGTGCACGAATACAGCAGAACACCGCGCAAAATACAGAGAGTGCAAGCGGCAATTGGAAATCGATATAAGAAGGGCAAAGAGAGATTATGAAAACAGATTAGCGGGTAACATTAACAGAAATACAACAACCTTTCATATATAAAAACTCAAAGTGTAGTTAAAGGAATGGTGGGGCCGATCAGAGTAAAAAGGTAAATATTTTCGTGGAGGCTGATGCTATAATTGAGGTACAGAATGAGTATTTTGCATCTGTATTCACAAAAGAGGTTGAAATAGCAGTAGAAGATGGGAACATAAGAACATAAGAAATAGGAGCAGGAGTAGGCCAATCGGCCCCTCGAGCCTGCTCCGCCATTCAATAAGATCATGGCTGATCTGATCCTAACCGCCAATCCCCTATCACAGAACCATCTCCTGAATCTAACAGAATTAGACACACGAAATAGGAGCAGGATCAGGCTACATGGCCCCTGGGCCCACTCCGCTACCCACAGGGCCATGACCGATCCAAACCTAGACTCATGTCCAAATTCCTGCCCGCTCCCCGTAACCCTTAATTCCCTTCACTTCTAGGAAACTGTCTATTTCTGTTTTAAATTTATATAATGATGTAGCTTCTACAGCTTTTTGGGGCAGCATATTCCATGGACCTACCACCCTGTGGGAGAAGTAGTTCCTCCTCATCTCAGTTTTGAAAGAGCAGCCCCTTATTCTAAGACTATGCCCCCTTGTTCTAGTTTCACCCATCATCGGGAACACCTTCCCCGCATCCACCCGATCCAACCCCTTCACAATCTTATATGTTTCAATAAGATCGCCTCTCATTCTTCTGAACTCTAATGAGTAGAGTCCCAATCTACTCAACCTCTCCTCATATGTCCATCCCCTCATCCCCGGGATTAAGCGAGTGAACCTTCTCTGTACTGACTCGAGAGCAAGTATGTCCTTTCTTAAGTATTAACACCAAAACTGTACGCAGTATTCCAGGTGCGGTCTCACCAATACCTTGTACAACTGAAGCAATACCTCCCTATTTTTATATTCTATCCCCCTAGCAATGAAATCCAACATTCCATTGGCCTTCTTAATCACTTTCTGCACCTGCATACTAACCTTTTGAGTTTCGTGCACCAGGACCCCCAGATCCCTTTGTACTTCAGTACTTTTCAGTTTCTTGCCATTAAGATAATAACTTGCTCTACGATTTTTCCTGCCAAAGTGCATAACCTCACACTTTCCAATATTGTATTCCATCTGCCAAATCTATGCCCACTTACTTAGCCTGTCGATGTCCCCTTGCAGGTTTTTATGTCCTCCTCACTCACTACTTTCCCTCCCATCTTAGTATCATCTGCAAACTTTCGTATGTTACACTCGGTCCCCTCCTCCAAATCGTTAATATAGATTGTAAAGAGTTGGGGACGCAGCACTGACCCCTGCAGAACACCACTAGTTACTGATTGCCAGTCCGAGAATGAACCATTTATCCCAACTCTCTGCCTTCTGTTAGACAGCCAATCCTCTATCCATGCCAGAATATTACCCCCAATCCCGTGATTTTTTATCTTAAGCAATAATCTTTTGTGTGGCACCTTGTCAAATGCCTTTTGGAAGTCTAAATACACTATGTCCACTGGTTCCCCTTTATCCACCCTATACGTTACTTCCTCAAAGAACTCCAGCAAATTTGTCAAACATGACTTCCCCTTCATAAAACCATGCTGACTTTGTCCTATTAAATTATGATTATGCAAATGTCCTGTTACTGTCTCCTTAATAATGGACTCCAAAATTTTACCTACCACAGATGTTAGGCTAACCAGTCTATAGTTTCCAGCCTTCTGTCTGCTGCCCTTTTTAAATAAGGGTGTTACATTAGCAGTTTTCCAGTCTGCCAGGACCTTTGCCGAGTCCAGGGAGTTTTGGAAAATTATTACCAAAGCATCCACAATCCCTACCGCCACTTCCCTGAAGACCCTCGGATGTAAGCCATCAGGTCCAGGTGATTTATCCGCCTTGAGTCCCATTATTTTACCGAGTACCACTTCCTTAGTGATTTTTATCGTGTTTAGCTCCTCCCCCCCTTTAGCCCCCTTTTTGTCCAGTGTTGGGATATTCTTAGTGTCTTCTACTGTAAAGACTGATGTAAAATATTCATTCAGTGTTTTTGTCATCTCCATAACTCCCACCATTAATTTCCCGGTCTCATCCTCTAAGGGTTCAACATTTACTTTAGCCACCCTTTTACTTTTTATATAAGTATAAAAACTCTTACTATCTTTTTTAATATTTTTTGCTAATTTACTTTCATAATCTATCTTCCCTTTCTTAAACAATCTTTTTGTTATTTTTTGCTGTCTTTTAAAGTTTTCCCAATCCTCTATCCTCCCACTAGATTTGGCTACCTTATATGCCCTTGTTTTTAGTTGAATACTATCCTTAATTTCTTTACTTAGCCACGGATGGCTGTCTTTTCTTTCACACCCTTTTCTTCTCAGTGGTATATATATGTTTTGGACGTTGTAAATAACTCCTTGAATGTACACCACTGATCATGTATCGTCTTACCCTTTAATCTATTTTCCCAATCCACTCTACTCAATTCCGCTCTCATACCTTCATAGTCTCCTTTATTCAAGCTTAGCACGCTTGCTTGAGATCCAGCTTCTCACCCTCTAATTGAATATGGAATTCAACAATGTTATGGTCACTCATTCCAAGGGGATCCTTTACTAGGACATTTTTAATTAATCCCGTCTCGTTACACAGGACCAGATCTAAGGTTGCTTGCCCCCTGGTCGGTTCGGTTACATACTGCTCAAGAAACCCATCCCTAATACACTCAATGAACTCATCCTCAAGGCTGCTCTGCCCAATTTGATTTGACCAATTAATATGATAGTTGAAATCCCCCATAATTGTAGATGTTCCCTTATTACAAGCCTCAACTATTTCCTGATTGATACGCCGTTCAACAGATTTGCCACTGTTCGGAGGCCTATAGACTACACCCACTAGTATTTTTTTCCCCTTATTATTCCGTAGCTCCACCCAAACTGTTTCATTATCCTGATCTTTTGACCCAATATCATTTCTCTGTATTACAGTGATTCCTTCCTTTATTAACATAGCCAACCCACCTCCCCTTCCTTCCTGCCTGTCCTTCCTGAGCGTTAAATAACCTGGTATGTTTAATTCCCAGGCATTGTCACCCTGCAGCCATGTTTTTGTAATGGCCACAAGATCATACCCATATGTAGTTATTTGTGCCATTAACTCATCTATTTTGTTACGAATGCTACGTGCATTCAGATAGAGAACTTACAAAGATGTTTTGTGACACTTAGTTCCTGCTTTTGCACTTTTTATTACTTTACCTTTTACTCCATACCTTCTGCCCCTTCCTGACACGCTCTGGTTTTTAATTTCCCCACTGCTACCTAAGTCTATGACCTTCTCTGTTGTAATTTTTATTATTTGCTCTCTAGGAACCTCCCCCCCACTAGTTAGTTTAAAGCCCTCTCTACAGCCCTAGCTATATGATCCGCCAGGACTCTCGTCCCAGCACTGGCCAAGTGAAGCCCGTCCCAACGGAAGTATATATATTGGATAGGATAAAAATAGGTAAAAATGTGGTGATAAATGTGTTGGAATCATTCAAATGTAACAAGTCTTCTGGTACACAAGGGATGCATCCTAAAGTGCTTGGTGAATCTATGGTGAGATAGCAGAAGTTCTGACCACCGTCTTGCAACCCTCTTTCGAAATGTCTGTGTTTCCAGAGGACTGAATGATTGCCAATGTCACTGACTGTTCAGAAACGGGGAGACCGATGAACCTGGTAACTACAGGCTAATCAGTCTACGTTCAGCAGTGGGAAAACTTTTGGAAACCACAGTCATTGACAACATTATTTCTCTTTTAGACAAACATGGTTTAGTAAGGGAGAGCCATGTGTCCCTTATTAATGTATATTGTTCAGGGATAATATTGTTTGATTGCCCTGATTGAGTTATTGATGAAGTGGGAATGAGGTTTGATGAAGGTATGGCAGTAGATGTTGTGTATCACGAATTTCAATAATATATCACATAATAGATTCACTAGCAATGTAGAAACACGTGGTATTAAAGGGACGGTGATGAATAGTGTTCTTAAATGGCTAAGGGATAAGAGGCAGAGAGTAGTGGTGAACAGATGTTGTTCTGACCATGTGGAAGTACGCAGTGGTGTACCCCAGGAGTCGGTGTTAAGACCATTGATTTTCGGGTTATGTAGAAATGAGCTGGACCTATGAATAAGGGATAAAATGTCGAATATTGCGTTTCATGCTAAATTTGGCAAATTTGTAAATTGTGAGTGTGGTGTATGTAACCTGTTCCACCTTAAGAGAACTACCTTAAGAGATGTACTACTTTCTATTGGCTGCTGTATACTGTAATACCGGTGGTGACCACACCAGCATATAAGTGATGTGTAGGGATTTGCTGGGCAGTTCAGCACTGACCTCCGAAAAGTAAAGACCTGTTAAAGTTATTCTTCTGGTCTGTGTCCAGTGATTTATAATAAGCATAACTGGGACACACAGACTTAACAGTGGCGACGAGTCCGATCTTACCCTGCGGCAGTTTTACATCCAAGGCAGCTTCGTCCTCAGAACGGGCGTCGAGAAGAGGCATCCACCCTCATCATCATGCTGAGCACCATCGCACGGGAGGCATCGAGAACCCGGGTTAAAAAGAAAAATTCTGACCACGAAGCCCTCCATCAGCGACAGGCAGTGATCATCCCTTCTACCATGGTGGTGGGTAAGCCGATCAGCGACACGAGCAGAAAGTCGGCCGCATTGACTGTGGAGTGGGAGAGGGAAAACGGAGGAAAAAGGGCGGAGAACTCGACCACGGCTGGTTAAAAGGGCTGGGCTGCAATCGAGGCCAAGAGGCGCAGCGACTGGGGCAGCTTAAGGCACGAGAGCCGCGGAGAACTCAAACGCAGCCGGTGTAAAGGACCGGGCTGCATGCGGGGCTGAGAGGCGCAACAGCAGGGGAAGCGTGAATGCCCACGGGAACCGCGGGGGAGTAAAAGCAGCGTCGGGGAATTGAGAACCGCTGTGGAGGTGAGAACGGCAGCAGCACGGCAATCACCATTGCAGCCAGCGGGGGAAGAAGGCAAGCGCGGGAATCCACCATTGTAGTCAGCGGGGAAGAAGACGAGCGCGTGAAAGACCGCCAAGCGCGGGAAGCCACCATTTTAGTAGGCGGGGGAAGAAGACAGGCGTGGGAAGCTGCCATTTTGAGAAAAAGAAATATTTAAAAACTTGCAAGGATGCCTAAACATGGGAACATTAATACCTTTGATAGCGATATCGAAGATTGGACCACGTATGCAGAACGCATGGAAGTTTATTGTAAAGCAAATAAGGTACCAGATGATGAGAAAGCACTAACCTTATTAAGCTCAATGGGTGCGAAGACATACGGGCTATTGAAGCACCTTCTATCACCAGATAAACCAGCAGATCAAACTTTCGCAAATATTGTAACTGTCCTGAAAAATCATTTAAACCCCACGCCGCTGATGATAGCGGAACGATTTAAATTTTACAGAAGAACGTAGCTGAAAGACGAAAGCAACGCTGAATTTTTAATTGAACTGCATAAGCTATCAAAGTACTGTCAGTTTGGAACAGGACTAGCAGATGCGCTGAGAGATAAATTTGTGTGTGGATTGTTAATAGAAGGAACACAAAAGCGACTGCTTGAGGAGAATGATCTTACGCTTGATAAAGCTGTCACTATTGCAGCATCGCACGAAGCCGCAGCGAGAGGCACTGTGGAAATGCAGCTACGGTCACCGGAACTCAGCACCAATCAAATGGTCTTGGGTACAGTAAAAAGTTATCGTTGTGGAAAGACAACGCACAATCAGAACCAGTGCTGGTTCAAAAATCAGGAATGCAGAAAATGTGGCAGGCTTGGTCACATAGCTAAAGTATGCCGGTCAGGAAAGAAGACCAGCAACAAAAAGTCACCGCAGGAAAAGTACAGAAAGGTACACAAGGTGACAGAGAACAGTTCGAACGAACAAAAGTCAAATTCAGACTCAAGCAGTAATGAAATGGGTAGTCTAAGAGTACACAATGTTGGTAATGAAGCAGACCTCCAAACAATCTGGGTCACACTTCAGATAGCAGGAGTCCAAGTGAAGATGGAACTGGACACTGGATCGGCATTGACGGTCATGAATAAGCAAGATTACAAAAGGTTATACCCACATATTCCCCTACAGGATACGGAGATTGTAATGAAAACATACACGGGGCAAAGAGTATACCCCATCAGGATGATAGAGGTAAAGGTGGTCCACAAGGGCGAAGAAAGCCGAGGAATGGACTTATATGTGCTACCTGAGGGAGGTCCACCACTACTGGGACGGGAGTGGATTAGGAAAATAAATATGGACTGGCATTCCTTAAAAGCACTAACGGTAGATTCCGGTAAAAAAGATGTCAAACCTAAACGATTGTCCAGAATATTGGACAATGCTAAAGTGGTGTTCCAACAGGGACTGGGAACACTGAGAGGAATTACGGCAAACATCAAGGTTGAAGAACATGCAAACCCGAAATTATTCAAAGCCAGACCGGTACGTTATGCGATACGACCTGCTGTGAAAGCTGAGCTGGAAGGGATAGAACGTTCAGGAGTACTGTCTAAGGTAGACTGGAGTGAGTGGGCCACGCCCATTGTCCCCGTCATGAAGCGTTCATCGAGCAACAAGCCGGGGGAACTGGGGAAGGTTCGCATCTGTGGAGATTTCAAGATCACTGTTAATCCGGTGCTTCACACGGTGCAGTATCTGCTTCCGCGGATTCAGGATAGGTTCGCTTCGTTGTCTGGCGGGAAACACTTCACCAAGATAGACCTGGCGCAGGCGTACTTACAGATGGAAGTTGAGGAAGAGTCACGCCAGTACCTCACGATCAACACACATAGAGGCTTGTACCGGTATAATAGACTGGTTTTTGGAGTGGCACCGGCTCCAGCAATTTGGCAGAGGGCCATGGAGCAGGTATTACAGGGAATTCCAGGCACACAATGTTACCTGGACGATATTCTGATTACAGGAGATGATGACGAGGAACACCTTGCAAATTCGGAACTGGTGCTCACCAGATTGAAAGAATATGGATTCGAGTTAATCACCAGAAATGTGAATTCTTTCAGAAGCGGATCTCGTACTGTGGTCATGTCATTGACCAGGAGGGGCTTCATAAGTCTCCTGACAAGATCGAAGCTGTTGTGAAGGCTCCCACTCCGGATAATGTATTCCAGTTGAGGTCGTTCCTAGGGTTGATTAACTATTACCATAAGTTTCTGCCAAATTTATCCACGGTGCTGCACCCGCTGAACGCTCTTTTGCAGAAGGGAATACCATGGAAGTGGAGCGAGGACTGTAAGGGGGCCTTTCGCAAAAGCAAGGCATTGATCACCTCAGAGGAAGTGTTGGCTCACTTCAACCCAACGCTGCCTATTCGTCTGGCTTGTGATGCTTCTCCATATGGTATTGGGGCAGTACTCTCACACAAGTTGCCAAATGGAATGGAGAGGCCAGTTGCGTTCGCATCCAGATCATTTACCTCCGCTGAGCGCAGCTATGCTCAGATAGATAGGGAGGCTCTCAGCCTTGTGTGGGGAGTAAAGAAGTTTAATCATTACCTGCAGGGCCAAAAGTATACGCTTCTGACAGACCACCAGCCGTTGGTATCCATTTTTAACTCTAAGAAGGGTGTTTCGGTGATGACAGCACAGAGACTCCAGAGATGGTCCCTTTTCCTAGGGGCACATCAATATCAAATTGAATTCAAAGGTACAAAGCGGCATGGTAATGCTGATGGGCTGTCGCGCCTGCCACTACCTACAGAGGAGGAGGCACCGACGGTTGACCCTGTTGAGTTATTTCACTCGACCATCATCGAATGTTTACCAGTCACCGATGCAAGTATTGAAAGAGAAACCAGGAACGACCCGACACTGTCCCGGGTCTACGAAGTGACAGTGAAGGGATGGCCAGCACATGGTGATCCACTGTTACCAGCATTCTCAGCAAGACGAGAACAGCTGTCCGTCTGTCAAGGAACATTGATGTATGGAACAAGGGTGATTATTCCTCCTAAGTTAACAGAGAGATTTCTAAAGGAACTGCATGAAGGTCATCTGGGGGGAGTCAAGATGAAAAGCCTTGCTAGGGCTTATGTGTGGTGGCCGGGTATCGACCAACAGATAGAGGATCTGACGAAAAGCTGCTCAGGGTGCCAAAAAGTGCAAAATGCACCTCCGATTGCACCGCTGCATCCATGGGAATGGCCTTCAACCCCATGGCAACGTGTACATATTGAATTTGCTGGTCCATTCGTGGACTCCATGTTATCAATTGCGGTGGACGCACATTCTAAATGGCCAGAAGTGATTAAGATGACTACCACTACCTCAGAAAAGACGATCGCGGTGCTAAGAACGATATTTGCAAGAAATGGATTGCCAGAACAAATATGATCAGACAAATATGTTCGTGTCAGAAGAATTCCAGAAATTCGTGAAGAAGAATAGGGTGAAACATTATACCTCTGCCCCATATCATCCAGCTGCAAACGGGTTGGCCGAGAGATTTGTACAAACGTTCAAAAAAGCAATAAAGGCCATGAGCGAAGATCAGATTCCACTACAACACAAGGTGGACAAATTCCTACTGGCATATCGAAACGCCACTCATGCAGTGACAAACCAAAGTCCTGCCATGATGTTCTATAACAGGAGGTTGCGGTCCAGGTTGGACTTGTTAAAACCAAATGTGCGGAGGGAAGTTGAAAACAAACAGTTCCAGCATATAAATAACAAGACCACACGGAGTTTCGAAATAGGACAATCAGTGTTAGCCCGGGACTTTAAAAACGAGAAATGGCAATCTGGAACAATTCGGGCAAGACAAGGACCCCTGATGTACACGGTAGATATTGGTGAAAATGTAACACGGCGTCATGCTGACCAACTGGTAGAATTGAGAACAAGGGTCGAACCCATGGTTACGGCAGATACAACCGTGAAGAAGTTAGTGAACCTGAAGCATCTACCTCAGAAGTGAATGTACCTGATGATGATGTCCAATCCATAGGAGACCAACTAGATGAGTCACCCCAGCAACGAGAATCAGAGACCCCTGAAAGGCGTTATCCAACTCGAATCAGGAGGCCTCCTCAGAGACTGAATATTTGAACTGTTTTCCATGAAGTTGTATATATATATATGTTATTATGTTATGTTAAATGGGGATATAACTGTTAAGCTAAAAAGGGAGGATTGTGGTGTATGTAACCTGTTCCATCTTAAGAGATGTACTACTTTCTCTTGGCTGCTGTATACTGCAATACTGGTGGTGACCACACCGGTATATAAGTGTTGTGTAGGGATTTGCTGGGCAGTTCAGCCCTGACCTCCGAATAGTAAAGACCTGTTAAAGTTATTTTTGTGGTCTGTGTCCAGTGATTTATAATAAGCATAACTGGGACACACAGACTTAACAGTGAGCAGGATAGCAGCAGACTGCAGGAGGTTATAGTCAGAGTGGTGAAATGGAAAAACATATGACAGATTCAATTTACTGTGGCTAAATGTGCAGTGAATAATTTCTGGAGAAACACCATGGAGAGGCCGCATAACATAAGTAAAAATACCTTCGAGGGGTAAAAGCTCAAAGCGAACACACTCACAAAGCATTGAAGGTGGCAAGGCAAGTAAATAAAGAAGCAGAGAACGTGTATGGGATAATTGACTTTCAAAAAAGAGCCATTGAATACAACAACAATAAAGTCATGCTAAACATTGTGGTGATTATTCTTTATGTTTAGTAAGAAGTATTGTAATTGGTTGTTTGTTTCCTACCTTGAGATATATGCTGTAAACTCATTGGTAGTTGATGTCATGTGATTTGTGGTGGCCATCTTAAATTCAGTTCTCTACAGCCTTGGTTGGGACTGGGTGTTGAAAGATGGGCTACTGGATTTTTAAGGTTAATAAAGCCTGGATTTAGAAAGGCAAATCTACTCTTTATTTCAATTTATTAACTCTATGTCAGAATGGAGCGATATCTTCAACCGGAACGATTCAATGCTGACCCTAATTCTGCAGGAGTGTATGATAAATGGAAACACTGGTATCGTACATTTAAAAACTTTTTGGGTGTGTTGTATTAAGAGTCTCTGAATAAGCTGAATATGCTGATCAACTACATTGCTCCGGATGTGTATAAGTATATTTTGGACTGTGAAACTTACGAATTGGCTATTTCTACATTGGAAAAGATTTTTGTTGAACCAAAGAATGAGGTATTTGCACGTCACCTTCTATCTGCCCGTAGGCAGCAGGTGGGAGAATCTTTGGATATTTATTTACAAGCACTTCGGCGCCTTCGTGCTAACTGCAATTATAAGGCCATGACGGCAGAAGAATATAAGGAAGAATCGGTACGGGATGCTTTTATTAATGGATTACTGTCTAGATCAATTCGTCAGCGGTTGTTAGAAAATAAGACTTTGGATCTCAAGAGTGCTTTCGAGCAAGCCTCTACATTGGATGTAGCTCAGATAAGTTCGTATTCTTATGCTCTTTTTAATCGGCCTGTGACTGTGGTTTCGGCAGTTCCGGATGAAAAGGAATTATGTGGACTTAATAGGAGTGGTTTACTAGATTCTGAAACAGTTTCTACTTCGGCGGCTGTTGCCTCCAGGATTCAGAAGTGTTATTTTTGTGGGAATGTCTGGCACCCTCGTCTGAAGTGTTCTGCTCGGGAGGCTGTGTGTAGTAAATGCGGCAAGAGAGGTCATTATGCACCTGTTTGTAAATCATCAGGTTCATTTACCTCCTCTGCGACTATTCAGCCTTTAGATAGGGCGTTTATTGCATCAATTTCTGCTGCATTTGATCATGGCCTAAACAAAGCTATAGTTACGGCTCAAGTTAATGGGTTAGAAGTGAAGGCCCTTATAGATACGGGCAGTACCGAGAGTTTAATAAGTCTTCAGTTTGCGAAGGAGAAGCGTTTGAAAAATTCGCCTGTTATTATCAGGTGTGTATGGCTCAGACGACTCTCACTTCACAAGTACCTGGTTGTTGACTTGTGAAATTGATTCTTCTAGTTAATATGTATACTGATATACGCCTATCTGTTTTACCTAATCTTTGTGCAGATATTTTGTTTGGTCATGATGTGCTTCAATTACACGAGTCTCTCAGTCTTTCCTTTGGAGGGATTAAGCCACCTTTATCTATTTGTGGATTAACCTCTTTATCCATTTCTCCATTATCACTTTTTTTCAATTTGATGCCGGATTGTAAGCCAATTGCTACCAAGTCAAGAAGGTATAGCAGTCAGGATAGAGAATTTATTAATTCTGAATTTCAACGTCTTTTATTGGAAGGAATCATTGAACCTAGTTGTTCGCCTTGGCGGGCACAGGTAGTTGTCACCACTAACGAGAGTCATAAGAAACGAATGGTGATAGACTACTCCCAAACTATTAATAGGTGTACTCAATTAGTGTGTACCCTTTGCCTAAGATTGATGAGCTTATCAACAAAGTATCTCAGTATAAGGTTTTTAGCACTATTGACTTAAAGAGTGCTTATCATCAGATTCCTATTGTTAAGAGGGATCAACCATATACGGCCTTTGAGGCTGGCGGAAAGCTGTATCAGTTTTGCCGAATACCATTTGGTGTCACTAATGGTGTTGCTTGTTTTCAACGGGCAATGGATGCTTTTATAAGTGATAACTCTCTCTCTGACACCTTTTCATACTTAGATGACATCACGGTGTGTGGCAAATCAAGGGTGGAGCATGATTCTAATTTAGAAAAATTCCTTCAAGCTGCGGAAAGAGTTGGTTTAACTTTCAATAAAGAGAAGTTTATCTTTTCGAGCACTGAGGTAAATCTACTGGGGTATATTATCTCGGGAAACAAGATTAAACCAGATCCAGAACGTCTGCGACCATTGATTGATTTACCTTGTCCTACTATTTCTAAGGCTTTGCAACGAGTTGTTGGACTGTTTTCTCATTATTCTAATTGGATTGCAAATTTTTCACAGAAGATCCGGCCCCTTATTCGGGTTACGACATATCCTCTATCATGGGAGGCCAGGATGTGTTTTGATAATTTTAATAAGGATATCCTTGGAGCAGTTGTGCATTCTATTGATGAGCAGGTTCCCTTTGTGATTGAGACGGACGCTTCTGATTTTGCAATTGGGGCTACTCTGAACCAAAATGGAAGACCTGTGACCTTTTTCTCACTTACCTTGAACAGTAGTGAAAAAAGACATTCTTCAATAGAGAAAGAGGCGTATGCAATAGTAGAAGCACTGCGTAAATGGAGACATTATTTATTGGGGCGACATTTTACGTTGGTAACTGACCAAAAATCTGTGTCCTTTATGTTTGACGTCAAACATTTTGGAAAGATCAAGAATGATAAAATAATGAGGTGGAGGATTGAGTTGGCATGCTACCATTTTGATATAGTTTATCATCCGGGAAAGGATAATGTTGCTGCTGATGCGCTGTCGAGGGCTTATTGTTCTGTGATTCATGGAGATACGCTTATTAATCTTCACAATGCCTATGCCATCCTGGGGTTACGAGGATGATACACTTCGTACGCAGTAAGAATTTGCCCTTTTCAGTTGAAGACGTCAAGCGGATGACTTCATCATGTTCTATCTGTGCTTGGTGTAAACCGAATTTCTTTAAGCCTCAACGAGCTCATCTTATAAAGGCTACTTCTCCTTTTGAACGTTTGAGCATTGATTTTAAGGGGCCTCTTCCTTCAACGACTCAAAATCGATATATATTTACTGTTGTGGATGAGTTTTCAAGGTTCCCTTTTGCTTTTCCTTGTACAGTTATCAAATGTCTGACTCTACTTTTTGTCATTTTTGTGACGCCTGCATATATCCATTCGGAACAGGGAAGTTCTTTTATGTCTTCCCAGTTGAAGGAATACCTTCAGAGTCGGGGAATCTCTACTAGTAGAACTACCCCGTATAATCCCCAGGGTAATGGACTGTGTGAACGATACAATGGGGTGATCTGGAAGCCAGTTATGTTGGCTTTGACATCCCGGAACCTTAAGAATACACAGTGGGAAATGGTACTGCCTGATGCCCTGCATTCCATTAGATCATTGCTTTCAACGGCTACTAATGTGACCCCCCATGAAAGGCTCTTTAACAATCCGCAGAGATCTACTACGGGATATTCGGTACCTTCATGGCTTACTATGCAGGGACCTGTGCTGCTTCGACGCCATGTTAGATTGTCAAAATATGATCCTTTAGTGGAGGAGGTGGAGCTGTTGGAGGCAAATTCCCAATATTCTCATGTTCGATTCCAAGATGGGAAAAAAAGTACTGTTTCAAGTAAAGACTTGGCTCCTTGTGGTGGCCAGCCCTCTTCTGAGGATATTAAAAATAGTCATGATTCAGATAATGTGGCTCTCGTTACAGATACTATGAATATTTCCAATCCTATTGCAGATAATTATACTTCTATTAGTCAGCCTTCGATGGATGTTCATGACCGTCCCAGTTTACCTCCTGATGGGATTTTCAATCCGGAAACTGTTGATAATCGGGATATGGATAGCCTTCCTGCAGTAGATACTTCTGTGTCTCCTGGTGTGGGAGGGCAAGGAATTTCACCAGGGTTAAGAAGGTTGACACGAGTAAGATATCCAGTTGACCGACTGAAAATGGACTTTTAAATTGATAGTAATTTTATAAAATTGTTGAAATATTATATTTGTATTGTTTTAGTTGTAAATAATTATTTATAAATTATTTAAAAGGAGGGGTGAATGTGGTGATTATTCTTTATGTTTAGTAAGAAGTATTGTAATTGGTTGTTTGTTTCCTACCTTGAGATATATGCTGTAAACTCATTGGTAGTTGATGTCATGTGATTTGAGGTGGCCATCTTAAATTCAGTTCTCTACAGCCTTGGATGGGACTGGGTGTTGAAAGATGTGCTGCTGGATTTTTAAAGTTAATAAAGCCTGGATTTAGAAAGGCAAATCTACTCTTTATTTCAAACATTTACAAATCACCGTTTAGGCCTCAGCTGGAGTATTGTGTACAATTCTATGCACCGCACTTTATGCACGATGTCAAGTTCTTTGGAGGGTAGGGAGAAAGTTTCCAGCATGATATTAGGGATGAGGGACCTCAATTGGAGAGGCTGAACGTGTTCACCTTATAGCAGAACATGGCAATGGGAGAGCAGATAGAGGTACTCGCAATAATGTGGTTCTTTGATAGAGCAAATAGCGACAAACTTATTCCCCTTAAAAGTCGGTCGGCAACCAAAGGTCACAGATATAAAAATAATCTGAAAAACGCAGATAGGGGAAATGACAGGAAATTATTTGACACGGGATGTTGTTAATATCTGGAAAGCACCACCTGAAGCAGTGGTGGAATCAGGTTACATAGGATCTTTCCTAAGGCCATTGGACATTTACTTGAAGAGCACTAATATGCATGATTATGGTTAAAGTGGTCCAGGCTGGGACTAATTTGGACAGATCTTTCAAAGAGCCGACACATGGAGGACAGGCCGAATAGCTCCTTCTGCACTGTAAGATTCTATGATTCTAACTAAATATTATCAATAGAGATGAGCGTTTGTAAACAATTCCAATAATCCAAGGCAAGGATAAAGCTGTACCTTGGGCCTAATGAAACAAAGCAGCTTTAAACGATGATCAGATACACAAACGGTCCATTATGTGACTGAGTGAAACTATCAGTGAAAGCTAAAGGAAAGCAGCTGGGTGGAGTATGTGTGCAAACACTGAGCATCTTTACAAATCTCCACATGCAAACATACCACGGAACAGGGTGGCAATGCAAGTGACGTAGATCCATTATGGAATGGCTGGAGGCATTAACGGTGGGAATTGAGATTGAACATGATGGAGATTAAGAGATACATTTTGAGCACAAAAGGCAGCTGTAGCATAGTGTTTGTTGAAGGACGTTGGTCTCTGCCCACTGTGCAGATCTATCTCTCAGTGAGATGCTCAGCTCTAGCAGACTGAATGAGGAAGGGGACTTTGAATAAATTCATAGATCTGAAAACAGCCTAAGTTATTCACCAGAAAAGTTTAGTTTTACAGACAATACACACACGCTCATAAATACCTCAAAGTGCCTTAAATGGAGGTGCAAGATGTCAAAGAGAATGAAAAATAAGCAAACAAAGGGAAAATGGTCTGTGCTGCAGAGAACAGTAACAGCAGTTAGTTGTCATAACGGAAGTCAGTGGTTTAAAATTGAAGGAGCTTTAGTTCAAATGAAGAGGAACTGATCTGCTCACAGAAAGAACAGTGTCTCAGCAACAACGGAGGAGCTGAAAATATATTTTCTGGATAATCCACTGACTGTTAATATTTTTTATTGTTTATTCCCTCTCCAAATCTCCTGAATCATAGAATCAGATAAGCGTCCAGCACAGGCACCGATCATTCGGCACGTTGTGCCTGCGTCAGCCGGAAAGGCTTTGCCTTTCCCATTGAAAACAACCCTGTTCTGTTCAGCAAATTACCAGGCTTTACAGAACCGACAGAATAACATTATTTCAAGTGAACATCTTTGTGAAACCTCAAACCTAATCAGCTGATATTGTGAATTATCAGACACAAATATTACCGTTTTATTTCAATTAGTCTAATCCTGCCCCTTTATTTTATAAACGAGGTGACTCACCCTGGAATGCGATTGTAAGGGCAGCGAATTTCTGCTTGCCCTTGGGTAGAGCGGACACTTTCCATGCATGAGCTCAGCCGCTGTGTGTCCATGAACAGTCTGATTGCAGAAGGTGTAAACATGGACCCTGACAGTGTCCTCAGCGGACATCCACTAATCAACACTTTATAAAGGAGACACGCGGTAATGATCAGCACCGGGCACTCTCTCTACTTCTCTCTCCACCCCAAATCACTCAACTCTTCCGAAAACTGACACCAGGAGCATTCTCTCAACTGAGAATTCTGCAGAAACAAGTATCCGCTCCGAAAGCTTTCCAATCTAATGTGCTTCACTCCAAACGAGGAGTTACTTTCATTCACTGAGCTACTGGACATCGGACCCCGCCGGGCTCAGCCCCGCTCTACCACTTACATTTGCCCATGCAGTTACTTCACAGAACTGGAATGCAATAATTTAGGTATAAATTGTTTCGCGACTCACCTAACATCAGTAACAAGGAGGCTGTGTCCATGTTCTGGAGAGAGCTACTTTGAGGCCTGAGAGCTGTCAGGAACGGTGACTGAGTCTCTTGCGATGCCTCCCAGAAGATCATACCTGGAAGCGTTCAGAGAATGAAAGCAGAAACAGAGGTTGAGAGGAAGTGATGTGGCCCCACAATTAAATGAACAGCACCACAATAAAATAAGGATTGGAACTTAGCACGTTCCAACATGGGAACATTTTAATTTCATACCATAAACTCAGATGAAGAGCCTAGAATGGACAATGAACACAGTACAACCCCATCAATAATTTGTCATTAGTTAGAACCTTCACTCTCAAAATGGTCAGAAACTCAAGTTCTGGCGACAGATCGTTTCATACTTCAGCCTCTTGGTGTCAGCATCAAACAATCAAAAGTCATGCGCACTAGAGGAAAATTAATGACAAAGTGATTCAAAGCAAACGTCTGAAGTGTGCCCCTTACTGTACAGATCATAGTTCCTGAATTTAGCTCAACGAATTTACAAACTACGTGACATGACAAAGTCAAAAGTACGGTCGTGAATATTGGCAGGAGCTAAAGGAAGAATAGTAGGGCAGTGAGCTCAGAGCAGACGGATAACAATGAGCTGAGATGGAGAGTGAAATCACAGAACATGAGGAGTCATTAATTGCTTAGGCAAAGGTAGAATGTGAGTGGACATCTCCCGAAGAGAAACTCAGAGTGTTGCTTTGGACAGCGGTTGTAAATTAGAAAACATAAAAGTCGAAAGAGATGGAACAGGGTGAGCTCCTCAGTTGGGATGGTGCCAGATGAGTTTGCGAACATATGACACTGTGATTTTCGGATGTTGGCCACACTGACACTGCAGTGAGAGCACCAAATAATGAAAGTAATATCCAGGCAGGTCGTTTCACCGAGGGACAAATTATCACCATAACTGAAAAAAGATCCGTCAAAGCCATGATAAGATTACATTAATACACACGATGGTGCTAGATGGGAAACGATTTATGTGAGAATGAATGGACATTCTGGCGGGAAAGGCAGCGGGCGACATTGGTTGCTGATCTTCCAACAGAGGCCAGTAGTCTAATGTGGGTGACGTTTGAGGAGCAGGAATAATATTGGCGTGGTTCGATACTGCAGTGCACACTAGACAGGAAGGTCGGCGGGAGAGTTGGTTGGGGCAGTTTTGTTTGGTGTTCAGCAAGCTGCAGCGATGGATACCTCTATAAGCCCTGTCGAGAATGCCGAACAAGGCACAATGATCGTCCTTGGCTTATTCAAGCCATATTCAAGCCTGGAACAGCGTCATTAGAGTAGAAAGTCAAAACAATAGTGGCTGATTGTGGCACAGATTAACAGAGTTATGTACCCGAACGTGGAGCGATGGCAGGTGTCCTGACTTTGTCAAAGGAACGGAGGAGACATGAAGGAACAGCCCAACAGGAGGGAAGGTAAACAGATCAATCAAAAATTGTAAAATAGAAATAAAATGGACTCTGTTGTTCAAAGTCAGCCAGAATGCGCAGCCAAATGAATACAGAACGAATTTGGGTTCCATAAGCAATGACAATTTAGGAAAGACTAGTCCTGGACATGAACAGAGAGCAGAGGAACATCTGAGAGTGTCTTTGAGTCATAAATATGTGGTAGAATGAAACATGCTTGTTCTAAAAAACAGAGGAAAAGTACAGATTAAATGAAAATAAAACATTCAGGGAGAAATCTCAGCCGCCTGTGTGTCCGTAGAAGATCCACCAGCACTGTGCCTGGTTGAACACAACTGTTAAGAAAGATGGATTAAAGAGTGCAGCATATATCCTGAATCCGAATGCAATAGATTCAGCTTTAACTATATAATATCTGCTGACTCCAGTGGTTCACGTGTTAACAGTGTGCTCGCAAACCATAAGTTATGTTTAAACAGTGAAAACAGAACTGGAAGAGCAGCTACTGTTCCGGGTTTACTGAACGTCACGAGTCTCTAGTCATTTTGATGAACTTTATTCGCCGTTTCTTCAAGCTCCATTAAAAATGTAAAGCCAATATCTGCCCAACGAAAGACGAATGGGCCATTCAGCAACTCGAATGCGTTCGGCAGTTCAGTTAGATCATGGCTGATCTGTACCTCAACTCATGTGTACCTCCAGCCTATGCTCTGTATTCATTGATAACATTAAATAAAAAAACTAAAGACCTCAGTCTTTAACCATCAGTGACCCACCATCCGCAGCCTTATGTGAAACTACTCCAGATTTCCACAACTCGATGCTTGAATGAATACTTCCTAAATTCACTCGTAATGTCCTAGGTTTAATAATAATATGGATTACCTCAGTATAACTGAATACTTTATCAGGAGAAGTTATTTCCAATAATTGTTGACAAGTTTCAAAATATGTCCTTGTGCCTAATAGAAACCAGCGTGAAATGTTACTCAAAATAGAAAATGCCTTCAATTTGTGGTGGAGAAACCGTCACTGAAAGAAGAGGAAAGCAGCTCGGTGGAGAGTGTGTGTAAATATTGAGCATCTTTACAGATCTCCTAATGCGGCCACACAATGAACCACAATTGCAATTCATTATTCGGAGCTCCATTTTTGAATGGATGGATGTATTACAGTTGGGAATCGAGACTCAAAAGTTGGATATTAATAGATAACTGCAGAGCTCAACGGGCAGCTCAAGCATTGGCTTTATTGACGGACCGCTGTTTCCATCCATTGCGCTGAGCCATATCTCAGTGACATGGAGAACTCAACAGTTATCTGAAGCACTGCGTTTATTGAAGGACAGCAGTTTAAACACATTGTGCTGATTTATATCTCAGTGACATGATGAACTCAAAGGTTATCTGAAGCATTGTGTTCATTGAAGGAAAGCTATATCCACCCATTGTGCTGAATTATATCTCAGTGACAGGAAGAAATCTAGCATGCTGAATGAGGAAGTTTGATCTAAATAATTAATAACAAATTCTCCGTCAATCCACTGAAAAGCGGGAATAACACACATATCACAATTCGCCTTTCATCGGTATGGAGGCAGGAAGTACAATTAAACAGCTATAGGTAAGGTATTGGAAAATATTTCATGCTGAAGTTAGCCGTGACGCTTAAAGTTTCCAATGGAAACCTGTAGTTTCAGGGTGAAGCGTGTTCACCTTGGAGCAACAGGAAGCGAACGCTGACACTCAGAACAGTGCATCAGAACTGAGAATGTGATTAAACATACTGAATGAAAATATATTGTGGAAATATTTCTCATTCGGCAGTACAGAAATATATCATACTGTCGAACAATTATGCACAGTATTATTCCCCTGGTGTAAATCCGCTCCCCTGCTCACTTCCCATCAGCTTTTACATTACTTCTTCTCGAGGCAGAGCCCAATTTTATTTGTAACTTTTTATGGACTGTGATTCGAGAATGACACGTGCCAGAGTATTCTACATTCTCACCAACCTCAGTGTAAATCCAAGAGCTACAGAAAGATCTGGCGTTTAGTTGGCGGCTTTACTGTAAAGAAATGATGTAACGCGCTTCACACTAGCTTAGTCACGTGATATAACCAGGGGAAAGACTGAGAAACAGGAACACAGTGTAACTTGGACAAAGGAGTCAAGGGAAAGGGAATTGCGTTAAATTTGGACAAAATTCTAAATTGTTTGTATTATTTTACTCTGTGTGGAAAAAACTTTGGGGGAATTAGAAACAATTATATCACCGGAAGATATTGATATAATATCAGTAACAAAACATGCCTATCAACTGGCCAAGTGAGGAATATAAACATAGCACGTTATATTCTATTGAAGAGGTACGCAATAGAGAAGAATAGGTCGCACTGTGAATGAGGTAAAATCTGCTGTAGAGCGGACTAATTTACACAAAACAATGATTGAAACAGAATCAGTATGTTCAGAGGTCAAAGATAACAAAGGGATTGTTAAATTACTGGGGTAGTAGTAATGGGCCCCAATTATGAATTAAATCGACAGATCAGGGATGAGTCGGAATAAATTGTTGTTCTGAGAGGTCATAATTACCGAATAATCTATCAGAACAGGGATTAAAAATAGAGTAAAAATAATGGACTTATCAAATGCGAGGGGTTTTCAATCCTCAAGCAATATATTGGAACCTTACTGGAGGGGAGTTAATGTTAGACATAGTTACCAGTAATAATATAGATCAGGGAGATGATTCATTTGTGGGAGAGATCCTTAGAGGTAATGACCATTATATTATAATTGATAAAGTCCATTAGTGAGCGAACACAAAATGGAGAGAGATTGGGGCACTAGATTGGAATGGGCCATGTGTTAGAAAGAGGAAGCCTGTGCTCGGCAAGGTGAGAGGGAAAGAGACATTGGTACTCTGGGTTAAAGATAAGCAATAGGACATTTTGCAGAAGCCTATTGTAAAGTTGCAGGATAAAGATATACAATTGGAAATTAGTACTTTATCGTTCACAATCTTGCAGCTAAGAGATTAGAATCAAAATAAAATTGGAGAATGATCCATATTTAGTCGCCAAGATTAATTAAAAAAAATCTAAGAGTGAATATGAGAAAATAAGAAATATCGTAATAAAAAATGATAAGTAAAGCAAGGAGGGAGTAGGAGGATAGAATTTTGAAACGGTAGAAGAACAGAACCTTATTGTACAAGTGAATCAGTAAAAAATAATTATTCATCATGAGGTGGTAGACTGAGAGGGGAGGATTGTATGTCAGTATAGAACATAGCTATGGGTGCTTAGCGATTTCTACATTCACGTGTTTACAGAGCAGAAGCTTAAAGGGAAGTGGGTGAATCATGCACAGGTTAAAAGTAAGATCAGAACAATTAGATTAAATAAAAGGAAAGTTTCAAATCAGTTATTTAAGCTGGAAGTAGGGCAAAGTAGCGAGAGCCATTGATGAATCCTAGGAGATATGGGGGAAGACAGTGCTGTAGTAATCAAATTCCAGTGTCCTATAGAGAGATGATGTCTGCTGTAGAACTGAAGAGTGGCCAATACAATACACGTGTTCTAGGGAGCTAACCCGGAGAATCTGTTAACGGTAGAAAACAAAACCTTATTGTACAAATGTGTCAGTTAAAGGTAATTGTCCTCGGCCTCTTCCATAGTTCCATGGAAGCTCATCGTAAGCTCGAGGAACAGCACCACATCTTTCGATTAGGCACTTTACAGCCTTCTGGACTCAAGATAGAGTTCAACAATTTCAGATCATAACCTGGCCCCTATCATATATATATTTTTATCCACTCTTTCTGTCCTTCTCTTCCACAAGGCTGCTGCCTTTCATTCTGCCAGCGCAATTTACACTTCATGTGGAGCCAGTCTTTGCTTCTTAACCTGTCCCATTAACATGTCCTTTTGCCTTGAATATCTCTTAATATCTCGTAAACTTTCCGGCCTTCCATTCACAGGCCTTCCCTTTTGCCCTTTCGGGCACTCCCCCATTTCGCAACCCCGACACTTGCTTAAAAATCGGTTCCATTTACTGCTGTTTTCCAGAACTGACGAAAGGTGATATACCTGAAACGTTAACTCTATTTCTCTCTTCTGACGCTGCCTGACCTGCTGAGTATCTCCAGTATTTTCGGTTTTTAAAGCTGCGGAGGTTAAATCTGTGCCATGGGAATGATCTGAAACTTTAATTCAAGATGAAATCACTACAAATGTAGCTGAAAGTAAAATAATCAGATGCAGCAAACACAGTTTTCAGAAAGTAAGAATATACTTGTCAAAGCGGATAGAATTATTTGCGGATGTGACAGATACAAAATATATGTTTGGCAAAAACGTTAAACAATTATTTTTTATCTGTGTAAAACAGTAGAAGACACAGGCCTCGTAACAAAAATGGTGGGGAACCATGGGTCTAAATAGGGCGAGGAATGTAACGTAAATAACATAAGTGCAGAAAAAGTACTAGATAAATTAATGGCTCGACAAGCCGACAAATACCCTGGACCACACGGTCTACATGTTAGCGTTCTGAAAGAGGTGGCAGACGAGAAAGAAATATAGAAACATAGAATATAGGAGCAGGAATAGGCCATTCGGCACCTCGAGCCCGCTCCACCATTCAATGAGATCATGGCTGATCATCCAAACACAGTTCCCTATCCCAGCCTTCTCACCATATACCATGATGCCTTTAGCCTCAAGAATTATATCCAACTCCTTCTTTAATATATTTCATGAATTGGCCTCAAATGCCCTGTGTGGAAGAGAATTGCACAGATTCGCCAATCTCTGGGTGAAGAAATTCCTCCTCATCTCGGTCCTAAATGGCTTACCCCTTATCCTTAGACTGTGTCTCCTGGTTCTGGAATCCCCTGCCATCGGGAACATCGTTCCTGCATTTAGTCTGTCTAGTCCTGTTAAAATTTTATAAGTTAAATTGAGATCCCTCTCATTCTTCTAAACTCTAGCGAATATAAGCCCAATCGACCCAATCTCTCCTCATAAGTCATTCCTGCCATCCCAGGTATCAGTCTGGAGAAACTTCGCTGCACTCTCTCCATGGCAAGATCATCCTTCCTTAGATAAGGCGACCAAAACTGCAGACAATACTCAAGGTGTGGTCTCACCAAGGCCCTGTGCAACTGCAGCAAGTCATCCTTGCTCCTGTACTCGAATCCTTTCGCTATGAAGGCCAATATACCATTTGCCTTCTTAACCGCCTGCACCTGCATGCTTACCTTTAGCGACTGGTGCACAAGGACACTCAGGTCTCGTTGCACTTCCCCTTTTCCCAATCTATTGCAACTGAGATAATAATCTGTCTTCCTGTTTTTGCTACTGAAGTGGATAACGTCGCATTTATCCAACATATACTGCATTTGCCATGCATCTTCCCAATCAACCAACCTGTCCAAATCATACTGGAGTTTCTCTGCATCCGCCTCAGAGCATACACGCCCATCCAGCTTTGTGTCGTCTGCAAACTTGGAGATATTACATCTAGTTCCCTCGTCTAGATGATTTCTATACATTGTGAATAGCTGGGGTCCTAGCACCGATCCGTGCGGTACCCCACTAGTCACTGCCTCCCACTCAGAAAATTACCCGTTTATTCCAACACAAGCTTCCAGTCTCCCAACCAGTTCTCTATTCAAGACAGTACCTTACACACAATCCCATGTGCTTTAATTTTGCAAGCTAATCTCTTATGTGGGTCCTTATCAAAAGCCTTATGAAAGTCCAAATACACCACATCCACTGCTCCTTCCTTATCTATTCTATCAGTTGCATCCTCAGAAAATGCCATTAGATTAGTAAAGCATGATTTTCCTTTTGTAAATCCATGTTGACTTTGTCAGATCCTGTCACTGCTTTCCAAGTGCTTTGCTATTACATCTTTTATAATGGACTCTAGCATTTTCCCCACTACCGATGTCAGGCTTATCAGTCTATCATTCCCCGTTTTCTCTCTACCACCCTTTTTAAATTGTGGGGTTAAATTAGCTATCCTCTAATCCATGGGAACTGTTCCAGAGTTTATGGAATTTCAGCAATGCATCTACTATTTCTAGGGCCACTTCCTTAAGTAACCTAGCATGTGGATTATCAGGCCGTGGGGATTTATCAGCCTTCAATCCCATCAATTTCCCTAACACCATTTCCCTACAAATACTGATTTCGCTCAATTCCTCCATCTCATTTGAACCAATGTTGCCCGACATCTCTGTGAGATTATTTGTTCCCTCCTTTTTGAAGCCAGAACCAAAGTATGTATTTCATTCTTATGCCATATCTTTGTGCTCCATTATAAATTCCCCTTAATCTGACTGCAAGTGACCTACGCTTGACTTCACCAATCTTTTTCTAGATAGTGGATGCTTTGGTTTTGATCTTCCAAAATTCCCCAGATTCTAGAATGGTCCCAGCGGATTGGGAGGTCGGAAATGAAACACCACTATTAGATAAGGGAAGGAGAGTAATAAGAGAGAAATACAAACCAGTTAGCCTGACATCAGTCGTCGGGAAAATGCTGGAATCCATCGTTAAGGAGGCTGTATCATGGCGCTTAGAAAATCAAAACATGATTAGTCAGAGTGAACATAGTTTTATGAAAGGGAATCCGAGCTTGAGAAATGTATTAAACATTTTTGAGGTGGTAACAAGCAGGGTAGAGAAAGTGGAACCAGGGAATGTAGTACATATGGATTTCCAAAAGGTATTCGATAAGGTGCCATATAAAAGTTTATTACACAAGATTAGGGCTCATGGGGTTTGGGGTCATTACAGTAGCATGGGTAGATGATTGCTTAACAGACAGAAAAAAGAGAGTTGGGATTAAACGGATTTTTTCAGTTTAGCAGGCTGTAACTAGCGGTGAGCCGCTGGGGTCATTGTTGGCGCCTCAGCTATTTACAATCTATATTGTTGATGTGGACGAAGGGACCGAGTGTATTGTATCTAATTTGCTTATGATACAAAGCTAGTTGGGACAGTAAGCTGTGAGCAGAACATTAATGTCTGCAAAGGGATATAGATAGACTAAGTGAGTTGGCAGTAAGGTGGCAGATGGAATATAATGCATGGCAATGTGAGGTTATTCACTTTGGCACGAAGAATAGAAAAACAGAATGTTTTTTAAATGGTGAGAAACGTTCAAATGTTGGTGCTCAGGGAGAATTATGTGTCCTCGTGCAAGAAACACAGAAATCTCGCATGGGCATACAGCAAGCAATAAGGAATGCAAATAAGGCCTTCATTGAAAGGGGATTTGAGTATAATAGTAAGTAAGTCTTGTTACAATTGTACAGGGCATTGCTGAGATCAAAGCTGGAGTGCTGTGCACAGTTCTGACCTCCTTATCTCAGGAAGGTTATACCTGCCTTGGAAGGGAAATAGAGGCCAACTATTAAAATAAAAATGGGCAGATATTTGTGGAGATAGAGGTAACGGTAAGAGAAGGGGATTTCCAAAAGGATGATATTTAATGCAGAGATGTATAAAGTGATGCATTTGGGAGGAATAAGGAGGGCAGGCAGTATTACCTAAATTATTAAATTGCACATGCGAAGCTGAATCAGGGCCATGGCGGTTGACATAGACAATTATGTGAAGGGGTTAATTGGAGCTTAAGGTGTATAAACTGGGCACAACGTGCATCTGCTGCACTACTTTTTGAAGCGAATTATTCTCCGCCCACTGTGCAGATCTGAATGTCAGTGATACGGCAACTGAAGCATACTGAAGGAGGAAATGGACTCTATATAATTAGAACCGAATGGTGTTTGAACTCAGTTGACACTGGTGCTGTTACCAAAATTTTAACCCTGTCACAAATATCACTCTGATGAGTAATCTGTATGGAAGAAGGAAGAAAAATTAAATACCGATAAGTTAAGCATGTAAAATATTTCAGGCTTAATTGAAAAGTGAGAGCAAATGCTTGCAAAGGAAGCCTGTGGTTTCAGATCAGAAGCGCTTCACCTCGTCCAAAGAGGAATTTAACCCCTGACAGCAAGAACAGTGCAGGAGAAAAAAGAATGTGCTCAAACAAATTGAATGAAAATATAAACTGGCAATCTTTCTGATACGCTTTCAACCTTATAAAACACCCACATATTAGACGCAGTAGCACAGAGTTTCTTCATATATACATTTATTAATATAATTAAATTTTAATTACTTCAAATACAGAAAAATATTTAATATTACTGATCATCTCCTAAGCTATCAATAAATGGTCTTATTCGATTCTGCCCCCTGGTTCTGCATTCCACAAATATCTTCTTCTTCTTAGGCAGTCCCTCAGAACCGAGGATGACTGGCTTTCACATTAAAAATGAGTTCGCTGGTGACTAATGAGCCCAATGCGTGACCTACCATCTCTGAAACAGGTGGGGCAGACGGTGGTTGAAGGGGTGGGTGAGGTGAGAGCTTGGGTTGAAGTGCGCTCCTTGCTCTGCCTGCGCTTGGCTTCCGCTTGCTCCCGGCGATGAGACTTAAGGTGTTCGGCACCTTGCCGGATGCTTCTCCTCCACTTTGTGCGGTCTAGGGCCACGGGTTCCCATGTGTCGGTGGGGATGTTACACTTTATCAAGCAGGCTTTGCGGGTGTCCTTGAAGCATTTCCTCTGCCTACCTGGGGCTCTCTTGCCATGCCAGAGCTCCGAGTAGAGCGCTTATTTTGGGAGTCTCATACCGGGCATGCTGACAATGTGACCCGTCCATCAGAGCTGATTGAGCGTGGTCAGAGCTTCGCTGCTGGGGATGTAAAGAATTTAAGAGACACTTCATCACTCAGTGAATGGTCAGAAAATGAAACATGGTACCACATTGAGTAGTTATCGATAATAACAGAAGCATTTAACGTGAACCTAGTTGGGAACATGCGGGAGATAGGAATAGGGGGATATGCTGAAAGTGTCAGCTGAATTAGAATTGAAATAGAGTGGGGGAGGCTGGTGTGGAGTATAAACAACGGCATAGACCTGTTGGGGTCGAATGGCCTTGTCTCTGTGCTGTAAGTTCCATGTAATTCTATTTAATTTCAGGCTGAAGTTCACAGTGACAGCAAATGATGTAAAGGGAAGCCTGTGTTTTCAGCTCAGACGCACATCAGCTCAGAGAGAGAGTAATTTAACCCCTGACAGTAAGAGCAGCTCATCAGAATCAAGAATGTGTATTAACACAGTGAAATAAATACCTTGTGGTAATTTTCTCATACACTTTCAACCGAATAATTAATAAATTATTGGATCAAACACCACCATGTGTGGCGCAGTGTCAGGCTGAAATTCCATACTGTCATTTATTAATACAATTCAATTCAAATTATGAAAATTCAAAACGTTATTACATATTCCACTATTATCTACTAAACTATGAAAAGGCGATGATGTTAGGGAGACCACACGAGCAGAATGGGATCAATCGGAGGATACTCTTTGCCACAATGCAGTTTTCCAAGAGAATGACAGTAACTGAAGAAACTGATGATGCATAACTTCAGCTGGTTTCAGGTCTGAAAGGAAGTTAGATGGTCAGCAGTCATAGAGAGTTATACAGTATAGAAAGAGGCCTTTCAGCCCATCGTGTCTGCACCAGCCATCAAGCCCTGTGTATTCTCATCCCATTTTCCAGCACTTGGTCTGTAGCCTTGTATGCTATGGCGTTTCAAGTGCTCATCTGAAAGCTTCTTGAATGTTTTGAGGGTTCCTGCCTCTGCCACCCTTTCAGGCAGTGAGTTCCACATTCCAACCACACTCTGGGTGAAAAGGTTTTGCCTTAAATCCCCTCTAAACCTACTGCCCCTTACCTTGAAACTATTCCCCCTGGTTATTGACCCTTCGACTTAGGGGAAAAGTCCCTTTCTGTCTACCCTATCTATGCCCCTCATTCTTTTGTGCCCCTCAATCAAGTCCCCCCTCAGCCTTCACTGCTCGAAGGAAAGCAACCCCAGCCTGTCCAATATTTCTCAATAGCTGCAGCACTGCAACCCAGGTAATATCCTGGCGAATCTCCTCTTCACCCTCTCCAATGCAATCACATCTTTACTCTAGTGTGGCGACCAGAACTGCACACAATATTCCAGTTGTGGCCTAACTAGCGTTTTGTACAGCTCCAACATAACCTCCCTGCTCTTATATTCTATGCCTCGGCTAATGAAGGCAACTATCCCATATGCCATGTTAAGCACCTTATCTAACTGTCCTGCTGCCTTCAGGGCTCTATGTACATGCACACCAAGGTCCCACGGATCCTCTTTTATTCCTAGGGTCCTACCATTCATTGTGTACTCCCTTGCCTTGTTAGTCCTCCCAAAAATGCAACACCTCACACTTTTCAGTTTTAAATTCCATTTGCCACTGTTCTACCCATCTAACCAACCCGTCTATATCGTCCTGTAGCCTAAGGCTTCCCTCCTCGCTATTTACCACTCCACCAATTTTCGTGTCATCTGTGAACTTACTGGTCATAGCTCCTACATTCATATCTAAATAATTAATGTACACTACAAACAGCAAAGGAGACAGCAACGATCCCTCCAGTGCACCACTGGACACAGGCTTCCAGTCACTTAAACAACGTTCGACCCTCACCCTCTGCCGCCTGCCACTAAGCCAATTTTAGATCCAACGTGCCAAATTGCCCTGGATCCCATGGGCTCTTATCTTCTTGACCATTCTCCCATGTGGGATTTTTTCAAAACCCTTACTGAAGTCCATGTAGACTACATCAAATGCACTAACCTCATCCAAACACCTCCTCACCGCTCGAAAAATTCATTCAAATTGATTACACATGATCTCCCCCTGAAAAAGCCCCGCTGACTATCCGTGCTTAATCCTTGCCTCACCAAGTGGAGACTATTTCTGTCCCTCAGAATTGTTTCCAATAATTTCCCGACCACTGATGTTAGACTCACTGGCCTGTAATTCCCTAGTTTATTCCCTCTAACCTTCTTGGATAATGGTACTACGTTAGTTGGTTTCCAGTCCCCTGTCACCTCCCCTGTGGCCAGAGAGGTTCTGAAAATTTGTTTCAAACAACCTGCCATCTCCTCCCTTGCCTCACACAGCAGCCTGGCATACATCCAGTCAGGGCCTGGGGACTTTTGCACTTTAACCTGCTAAAAGCGCTAATACCTCCTCTCTGTCAATACTAATTTGATCAAGTAATTCACAATCCCCCTGCCTGATTTCTATGCCTACTTCATCCGTTCCATAGTGAACACAGATGCAAACTATTCATTTAAAACCTCACCTACATTTTTCAGTTCTAAACATAGATTGCCACTTTGGTCCCTACAGAGACTGCATACTGCGAATAATGTCAAGGTAAAGGTGGTGATTGTCATATGCAAACTAAACAGCAGAAGAACACGTGTGGGATAGGAGAAATATTGTGGTAATAGTCTGAATCAGAGCTTGGAGATGACGGAGCCACAAAGGAGTGTAAACGTTGTGACAAGTGGAATTATGGGATGTAGCAGAGGCAACTGAACGGATGGTCCGAATCTTAGTGACTTCGGCTATGTAGAGAGGCTAGAGAAATTAGGATTCTTCTCCTTAGAGCACAGAGATTTCAGGGGAGTTTCACCAGTTGTGTACATGGGATGCGTGGCTTCAGTTCTGTGGAGACACTAGGGAATGTGGGATTCGTCCCCTTAGAGCAGAGAGTTCTAAGTGGAGATTTACCAGTGTGGTAACAGGCAAAGGGACTGAAGTGAGATGAGAGAACCTGGGGCAGTTCGGGTGCAATCTGCGTGGAACAAGCACTGATAAGCGAAGAATATGACCATATTTGAGGCAGAAGTTTAAAGTGACAGAAAATCCTTACGACAGAAACCTGTGGTGTCTGCTCAGAAGCGTGTTATCTCGGGCTATGAGGAATTTAACCCCTGACTGTAAGATCAGGGCGTCAGAATACAGACTGATGCTAAACATATTCAATGAAAATGCAGCGTAGCAATCTGTGATATTGTTTAAGTGTATAATTAGTTACTGCTTTGAATAGCATCACAGATGGAATAATAAAATTATAGATCCTTAGAGCAGAGAATGAGGCCATTAGGTCCAACCTGCCTCTGAGGCTCTTTCAAATACCCTCTCATATGCTTCTTCCACGGAGCCCTGAAAGTTGCTTTCTGTGCAAGCATTTACCCAATTCACTTTGGACATTTAAATTTGGAGTGCAGTAATGGATTGAGTCTTAGACATTCATTTATTAATAAAATTTACCTCAAGTCTCTTAAAATACATGAGTGCTAATATTCTACCTAGAATCTCCTAAACTATAAATTAAGGGCTGTGTACACAAACAGAACGTGAGAGACAGGAGGATACAAATTGCCTCTTAGTCTTGTATTGCGCTACAGATGTAATTGTCCATTGAAATCAATGTAGATTGTTTCAGAGTTGAAAGAATTAAGTGAGTAAACTGCTCCGAAACTACAAATTTAAACCCCCTTTGCAAGAAATTGAAATCCTGTTGTTTTAAATTTCTTTTATCTAAAATCAAGTCTTCTTGGAGCACGGTTGGAAATGTAGTAAACTTGACATTGTAGTAAGCACTGTGGCGGATAGCAATAGACTTCAGGAGGGCAGAGAGAGGCTGGTGAAATGGGCAGACACATGGCAGATGACATTTAATGAAGAGAAATGTGATGTGATGATCTTTGGGAACATGAATGAGAAAATACAATATAAAGGAAATGATAAAATGTTACATGGCATTCAGGATCAGAGTGCCTGTAAAGAAGAGAACTTGGTCAATATGTTCAACGAAAACTTTAAAGTCTGTGTCCTTAAAAGTAGAAGCATAAAGTAAAAACGGAAGAAGGTTATGCTAAACCGCCATGTATCACTGGTTCGGTCTCAGTGGGAGCATTGTGCCCCATTCTGGGCACCACATATTAAGAAGCATGTCACGACCTTGTAGAGGCTGCGAGGAAATTTACCAAAATGGTAGCAGGGGTGAGAATATTCAGTTGTGTAGATTAACTAGAGAAGCTGGTATGGTCTCCTTATGGCAGAGAGGTATAAGGGAAGATTTACATCACTGGTTCCAGTGATGGTGAACTTCAGTTATGTGGAGAGACTGGAGAATCTGTGGTTGTTCCCCTTGGTACAAACCAAACATGTGCCCATAAGGAGGAAAGATGGGGTTTCAGGAACTAGATTGCCTGGATGAGAAAGGAATAAAGGTTAAAATAAACAGAGACGGGAATTTATGACAGATGTCAAGTGCAGAACATCACGTAGATTCCAAGTTTACAGGCGGCAATTGAAAAACGATATAAGAATGGCAAAGAGAGATTTTGAAAACAAATTAGTTGGTAACATGAAAGCGAATGCAAAAATTGATTTGTGTGGAGTCAGAGAGCATGACTGAGGTACTGAATAAGGATTTTAGATCTGTCTTCACAAAAGAAGAGGATGAAATTAATGTTTCCGTACAGGAGGGGTTTATATATATCGGATAGGTTAAAATAGATAGAAAGGAGCTTGCTAATAGGTTGGATTCACTCAAAGGTAACAAGTCACCTGGTCCATATGGGATGCATCCTACTTTGCTGAGAGAATCTATGGTGGCAATTGCCGAAGCTTTGACCACAGACTTCCAATCCTCCATGGAAATGCAAGTGTTGCCAGAGGACTGAAGGATTGCAAATGTCACTGAATGTTCAAAAACGGGGAGAGATATAAACCTGATAACTACAGGCTAATCAGTCTACCTTCGGCAGTGGGAAAACTCCTGGAAACCACAGTCATTGAGAAAATTATTTGGTTTAATAAGGGTAGCCAGCTGTCCCTTAATGAAATATATTGTTCAAGTATAATCGCGTTTGACTGACCTGATTGAATTATTTGATGAAGTAGCAATGAGGATTGATGAAGGTAGTGAACTAAATGTTGTATATCTGGAATTTAAATAATGTATCACATAGCAAACTCACTCGAAAAGTAGAAGCACATGGTATTAAAGGGACGGTGGTGAATTGTATTCTTAAATGGCTAAGGGATAAGAGGCAGTGAATAGTCGTGAACAGATGTTGTTCTGACCATGTGCAGGTACATCCAAGGGGTCGGTGATTTTCCTGTTATATATAAATGACGTAGACTTCTGCATAAGGGATAACATTTAGAATATTGTGTTTGATTCTAAACTTTGTAAGCTTCAGCAGGATAGCAGCAGACTTCAGGAGGTTACACTCAGAGTGGTGAAATGGGCAGAAATATGTCAGATGCAATCTACTGCGGCTAATTGTGCAGTGAAGCACTTTGGGAGAAAAACCATGGATAGGCAGTATAAATTAAATGGCACTAATGTTAGGTGGTGAAAGAGAAGACAGAACCTGGAGTACATGCTCACAAATCATTGAAAGTGACAGGGCAAATTGATAAGGCAGTAAAACACGTGTGTGGGATAACTGGCTTCTAAAAATGAGGCACAGAATACAAGAACAAGGAAGTCATGCTAAACATATACAAATCACTGGTTACAGCTCAGTTGGAGCAGCACCTGAAAGGGTGGTGGAATCAGCTTCCATGGGAAATTTCATGAGGTCAATGAACATGTACTTGAGGAGCACTAATTTTCATGATTATGGGTTAAAAGATCGAGGATAGGACATAATTGGACAGATCTCTCAAAGACCCGACACCGACACGATATGCGGAAGGGCCTCCTTCTGCAATGTAAGATTCCAAGATTCTAACAGAATAAGGTCTATTCAGAAGACCGTTTGTGAACAATTATAATAATTCATGGCTAGGAGCAAGGTCGGCCTTTGGGCTTAAAGGAAAAATAAACGTTAAATGATGTGCAGGTAAAAAAGCGGTCCATTTTGTGACTGGGTGAAACCAGCACTGAAACACAAAGGGAAGCAACAGGGCAGTGGGTGTTCGAAAACACTGAGCATCTTTACAGAGCCCCACATGCGACCATACCACAGAACATTTTGGCAAGTCTAGCTTGGAAGGTTCTTTATGGAATGGTTGGAGGCATTAACGGTGGGAATTGAGATTGAAAAACATTAAGTTTAAGATCAAATTCTGTGCACAAACGGCAGCTGCAGCACTGTATTTGTTGAAGAACATTAGACTCCGCCCACTGTGCAGATCTATATCTCAGTGAGGTGCTCAGCTCCTGCACATTGAATGTGGAAGTGGAGTTAAAATAAATTCCTAGATCTGAACGCTGCCTGAAATATTCATCAGAATGACTTACTTGTACAGACAGTACACACACGCTCACAGATATCAAAAAGTACCTTAAATTGAGATGCAAGATCGAAAAGAGACCGAAAAATAAGTAAACAAAGGGGAAATGATCAATACAGAAGAGAACAGGAGCAGCAGTTAGGTGTGAAAACTGAAGGCTGCGGTTTCAACTCGAAGGAGCTTTTGTTTAAAGAAAGAGGAACTAATCTGCTCACAGAAGTAATAGTTTCTTAGGACCAACGGCAGAGCTAAAAATATATTTACTGGAGTATCCACTGTGTTAATATGTTTCTCCTCCTTCTCTCTCCAATGCTCCTGAACCATAGAATCATAGAAGTGTACGACACAGGAGGCCATTCGGCCCATCGTATCTGTGTCGGCTGGAAAGGATTTTCCTTTGTCCACTGGACACCTTTCTGTTCTGTTCCACAAATTACCATGTGTTACCGAATCGACAGAAGAACTTTTAGTTCAACTGAACACCTTTGTGAAACCTCAAATCTCATTAGCTGATATTGTGCTTTATCAGACATAAACTTAACCGTCTCAGTTCAATTAGTCTAATCTTTCCCCTTTCCTTTGTGAAGGAGGCGACTCACTCTGGAATACGATTGTAAGGGCGTGGCTTTTCTGTTTTGCCCTCGCCTATAGTGGACAATTTCCATGTCTGAGCTCAGACGCTGTGTGTCCATGAACGGTTGATTACAGAAGGTGTAAACATCAGTGTCCTCAGTGGATATCCACTAATCAACGCTGTACAACGGGGCCACGAGTTAACGATCAGCAGCGAGCACTCTCTCTACTTCTATGTACGCACTGAACACACCACCTCTCGCGAAAATCGATACCACTTGCAATCTTTCAATGTTACACATGGAGAATTCAGCACCAGCATGGAACCGCTCCGAAAGGTTCCCAATCTAAAGTGGTCCACACCAAACTAGGAGCTGCTTTAAGCCACTGAGCTACCGGAGATCGGAGACCACCTGACTCAGTCCCAGTTTCCCACTTATATTTGCCCATTCATTTATCTCACAGACCCGGAATCCAGTAATTTAGGTATAAAATTGTTCATGACTCACCAAACAGCATTAACATGGCGGCTCTCTCCATGTTCTCGTGTTACCTGCGTTGAGACTTGAGAGCTGTAAGAAGAGCAACTGAGTCTCTTGCTCCACTTCGCAGAAGATCATTCCCGGAAGCGTGGAGGCAATGAGAGCAGAAAGAGAGGCTGGGAGGAATTGAGGTGGTCCCCAAAATTAAAGCAACAACACTGAGTTATTTTTACATGCTGGAATTCAATATGGTTTGGAAAGTTGAAAGGTCCAACGTGACAACGTTGGATTATTAGACACTAATCACTGGCAACACAAATCAGGAGGGTTGAAAAATGGGTCTCCAAATCTCTACTGCCCGTTTTCCACCCGGCGGTGTGACAATTCACCCCATACTGTATACTATCATTCTCTTCCCTGAAGGAGATTAATTATCCAGTTGACTTTTTACGACCTCCCGCTTGTTTCATGGTCATTGTCCTGCCACCAGCCCATCAATTGCCCTAATTCAAGATTCAGTTTCCTAACCTGTTACAGTGAGGTTATGAATTCATTCACCTCTGGGCAGCTGGCTGTCTGGGATTGACATTACAGAATACACACATGTTTGCCTCGAAAATCATAGAATCGTAGAATTATAGAAACAAATACACACCTAAGGAGACCATTCGGCCCAACGTGTCCGTGCTAACCAGCCTAATCACACCTACTACCACTAGTTCCGTAGCCCTGTAGGTTATGGCTCTTCAAGTGCATAATCAAGTGCTTTTTAAATGTGATGAGGGTTTCTCCCTCTACCAAGCTTTCAGGCAGTGAGTTCCAACTTCGCACCACCCTCTGGGTGGAAAACTTTTTCCTCAGCACCCTCTTATTCTTTTACCAACTCCTTGAAATGTATGCCCCCTGCGTCTTGACCCCTCTACTAACTGAAAGAGCTCAATCCCATCCACACTATCTAGGCTGCTCATAATATTGTACATCTCAAACAAACCTCCCCTGAGCCTCCTCTGTTTTAAGGGAAACAACCCCAGCCTATTCAATCTTTCCTCATAGCTGTTTTTTTCCAGTCAACGCAACATCCTCGTAAAACTCCGCTGCACCGACTCTAGTGTAGTCACATTCTTCCTGTAATAGGGTGACCAGAACTGCACGCAGTATCAAGCTATGGCCGAATGAGTATTGTATACAGTACTAGCACAACTTTCCTGCTCTTATATTCTATGCATCAGCTAATAGAGGAAAACATTCAATAAGACTTTTTAACTACTTTTTCAACGTGTCCTACTGCCTTTCAGGATCTGTGTACATATACGCCAAGCTCGCTCTGTTCCTCCACACCTCTCTGTATCCTTCCATTACTTGTCTATTCCCTTGCCTTGTTGCCCATCCGCAAATGCATTGCCTCACACTTTTCCGGACTGAATTCCATTTGCCACCTTTCTGCCTAACTGACCAGTTTGTCGATATCTTCCTGCAGTCTAAAGCTTTCCTCCTCACAGTCAACCACACAGCCAATTTCTGTGTCATCTGCAAATTTCTTTATCAAGCCCACTTTAGTTCTAACTAAATCATTAATATATACCACAAAAATAAGGGACCGAGCAATGAGCCCTGTGGAACACCACTGGAAACAGCTTACCAGTCGCACAAACACCCCTCAACGATTACGCTTTGCTTCCTGCCACTCACCCAATATTGAATCTAATTTGCCACTCTCCCTTGGATCCCGTGGGCTTTTAATTTTTGGATCAGCCTGCCATCCGGGATCTTGTGAAAAGTCTTGCTATAAGCCATCTAGACAACATGAAACGCACTGCCCTCACAGAGCCTCCATGTTACCTCCTCATAGAATTCAATCTAGTAATTCGGACACGATCTTCCCTTAAAAAAACCATGCTGACTGTTCTTGATTAATCTGTGTCTTTCTAAATGAAGGTTTATACTGTCCTTCAGAATTGATTCCAGTAATTTGCCCACCACCACGGTTAAACTAACTGGCCTGTAATTGCATGTTTTATCCCTTCCTCCCTTTTTAAATAACGGTTCCACTTTAGCCGTTCTTTTATTCTGTGGCACTATTCCTGCAGCCAGGTAGGATTGTGAAATTATGGTCAAAGCTACCGCAATTTCCTCACTTGCTTCTTTTAATAGCCTCTGATATATTTCATCTGGACCTGGCGACTTATCTAATACCAACGACGCTCAACCCCTTAATACGAGGCTGCTCAACACTTTAATGTCTCCTCCGCCTCCACACATAGATCACCATTTTGTTCCCGGATAGGCCCGACTATTTTTTCAATTATCCTTTGAGTTTTATGTAATTATAAAAGATCTTTGTGTTTTCTTTGATTCTACCAGTATTATTTCATGCCCACTTCTGCTTTCCTAATTTCCTTCTTAATTTCACCCTATCCTTTCTAAATTCTTCTTGGCTTTCTGCAGATTTGAACTTAGGGTATCTGATATAGGCTTCCCTTTTTTTGCCTTACCTTGTCCTGTATGCACCTTGTCATCTAGGGTGCTCTAATTTGGGCAGTTCCTTCGGGGAACATGTTTACCCTAAACTCCATTTATCTCCCTCTTGAATGCCATCACCGGTCTGACACTGATTTACCATCAAGTAACTGTTTCTAGTCTACTTTTGCTAAATCACTTCTCAGCCTGGTAAAATTGGCCTTAGAACATAAAAAATAGGAGCAGGAGTAGGCCACACGGCCCCTCGGTCCTGCTCCACCATTCAAGCGGATCATGGCTGATCTGAATTTAGACTCACGTCCGCTTCCCTGCCCCCTCCCCATAACCCCCAATTCCCTAATCTGCTAGGAAAATGTCTATCTCCATTTTAAATGTATTTAATGTTGCAGCTTCCACAGCTCTCTGGGGTAGCAAATTCCATAGATTTACTACCCTCTAAGTGAAGAATTTTCTCCTCATCTCAGTTTTCAAAGGGCAGCCCCTTATTCAAAGATTAGTTCTAAACTCATCCTTCAGTGGAAACATCCTCACCGCATCCACCCGATCAAGCCCCCTCACAATCTTTTATGTTTTGATAAGATCGCCTCTCATTCTTCTGAACTCCAATGTGTAGAGTCACAACCTATTCAACCTTTCCTCATACGTCAACCCCCTCATCTCCGGAATCAACCGAGTGAACCTTCTCTGAACTCCCTCGAGAGCAAGTATATCTTTTCTTAAATATGGAAACCAAAACTGCACTTCAACTTAGAAGCCTTTCTCCATGTTTTTTATTTGTCCTTATCCGTAATTATGCAAAAACTAAATGAATTATGATCACCATCACAAAAATGCTGTCCACCTAATAATCCTTCCACCTGGCCAGCTATTTTCACTAAAACTAAATCGAGAACTGCGCCCCCTCCTTTTGTGTTTGCTACGTATTGGCTAAAATGGTTCTCTAGAATACCATTTAGGAATTCTGTGCCTTCTATACGTTTTACACTGGTAGTATCCCATTTAATATTGGTGTAATTGAAATCCCCCACTATTATTGCCTAATATTTTTGCACTTGTCAGAAAGTTGCTTACAAATTTGCTCTGTTAACTCCATCGGACTCTTTGGGGTTCTATAGCATACACCCAGCAGTCTGATTGACCCTTGTTTGTTATTTAGTTCAACCGATGTGGCATCATTTGATGATCTTCCCAAAATATCAAACTCCACACAACTGAAATTGACTCTTTAATCAATATGGCACCCACCGTTGATGTTCTCACCGCCTCTCTATCTCGCTTGAAAATCCTGCGACCAGTATGCCATTACTACCCATCTTTCGGCCATGCGTCAGTAATGGCTTTCTTATTATACTCCCACCTGTCTATTTGTGCCAAGAGCTCATCTCCTTTATTTCCTAGACTCCTTTCCTTGAAGTATATAACATTCAGCCTTGCCAAACTGCCTTGTTGTCTGTTTGCTAGCCCTTGTTTCCTCTGCTTTCCCAACTTGCTTACTAATTTCCTGCTGCAATTTCCAGCTTTGCTTCTCTCCCTTCTGAAAATAATCTCAGGTTCCCATCGCCCTGCCGAGCTAGTTCAAACCCTTCCCAACAGCACGAGCAAACCAGGACACACCCCCCACCCCCGACCCGCCCCCATTCCCCCACGAAAATATTTGAAGCGGCTCTGTTGAGGTGTCAACCGTCCGGCTCGTACAGGTTCGACTAGCACCAGAAACGGTCTTAGAATCATAGAGTTATGCAGCACAGAAAGTGGCCCATCGGACAATGGTGTCCGCATCGGCCACCAAGCCCCATCTGTTCTAATCCCATTCCCAGCACTTGGCCCGTAGCCTTGTAAGCTATGGCGTTTTAAGTGCCCACTTAAATGCTGCTTCATGAATCTTGCGAGGGTTCCTGCCTCTACCACCCTTTCAGGCAATGAGTTCCAGATTCCAACCACGCTCTGGGAGAAGAAGCATTTCCTCAAATCTCCTCCAAACCTCCTGCCCCTTACATTGAATCTAAGCCCCCTGGATATTGACCCCTCTACTAGGGGAAATGTTCCTTTCTATCTACCCAATCTATGCCATTCATAATTTTGTACACCTCAATCAGGTACCGCATCAGCCTTCCCTGCTCTAAGGAAACCAACCCCAGCCTCTCTAGTCTCTCTTCATAGCAGCAGCACCTCAGCCCATGTAACATCCTGGTGAATCTCCACTGCACCCTCTCCAATGCAATCACATCCTTCCCAAAGTGCAGTGACCATAACTGCACACAGTATTCCAGCTGTGGCCTAACCAACGTTTTGTAAAGCTCCATCATAACTTCACTTATATTCGATGCCTCGAGTAATGAAGGCAAGTATCCTACATGAATTTTAAAAATCTTATCAAACTGTCCTGCTTCCTTTCGGTATCAATGTACATGCAGACCAAGATCTCTCTGATCCTCTATCCTTCCTAGGGTCCTACCATTCACTGTGCATTCCGTTGCCTTGTTAGTCCTCCCTAAATGCATCACTTCACACTTTAAAGGGTTAAATTCCATTTGCCTCTCTTCTTCCCATCTAAGCAACCCTTCAATAACGTCCTGTAGCCTCAGGCTTCCCTCCTCGCTATTTACCACTCCACCAATATTCGTGTCATCTGCGAACTTAATGATCATACCTGCTAAATAGAAATATAAAAGGTAGGAGCAGGAGTAGGCCATTCGAACCCTCGACACTTCTCCGCCATTCAATACGATCAGGGCTGATCTTTCAAATTCAGTACACTGTCCCTGCTTTCTCCCTATATCCCTTGCTCCCTTTAGCCTCAAGAAATATATCCAAATCCTTCTTGAATATATTTAATGAATTGGCCCCTATTGACTTCTGCAGTAGATAATTCCACAGGTTCACCAGTCTCTGGATGAAGAAATTCCTTCACATCTCTGTCCTAAATGGCTTACCTATTATCCTTAGATTGTGACCCCTGGATCTTGACTACCTGTCCATCGGGAACATCCATTCTGCATGTAATTTGTCTAGTCCTGTTAGAATTTTATAATTTTCAAAGAGATCGCCTTTCATTCTTCCATAGTCCAGCGAGTACAAGCCCAATCGACCCAATCTCTCCTCATACTTCATTCTTGCCATCCCAGCTATCAGCCTGGAGAATCTTCCCTGCACTCCTTCCATGGCAAGAACATCCTTCCTCAGATTAGGCGAACAAACCGCACACAATACTCAAGATGTGATCTCACCAAGGCCCAGTACAACTGCAGCAAGACATCCTTGTTCCTGTACTCAAAACCTTCTCGCTATGAAGGCCCACATACCATTTGCCTTCTTACCCGCCTGCTGCACCTGCATGCTTCCCTTCAGCGACTGGTGCACAAGGACGCCCAGGTCTCGTTGCACTTGCCCTTCTCCCAATCTATTGCCATTCAGATAATAATATGCTTTCTTGTTTTTGACACCATCGTGGGTAACCTCGCATTTATCCACGTTATACTGCATCTGCCATGCTTCTGCCCAATCAACCAACCTGTCCAAACCATACTGGAGTTTCTCAGCATCATCCTCATAGCACACACGCCCACCCATCTTTGTGTCATCTGCAAACATGGAGATATTACATCTAGTTCCATCGTCCAGGTCATTAACATATATTGCGAATAGCTGGGGTCCAAGGACAGATCCGTCCAATACCCCACTAATCACTGCCTGCAACTCGGAAAAAGAGCCATTTATTCCAGCTCTTTGCTTTCTGTCTGCCAACCAGTTCTCTATCCAAGTCAATACCTTGCCCCCAATTCCATGTGCTTTAAATTTACACGCTAATCTCTTATGCAGGACCTTATCAAAAGCCTATTGAAATTCCACATTCACCACATCCACTGGTTCTCCCTTGTCTATTTTACCAGTTACATCCTCAAAAATTCCAGTAGATTAGTCAAGCACGATTTAACTTTTGTAAATCCATGTTGACTTTGTCCGAAACGGTCACTGTTTTCCAAGTGCTCTGCTATTACATCATTTATATTGGACTCTATCATTTTCCCCACTACCAATGTCAGGCTTACCAGTCTGTAATTCCCCGTTTTCTCTCTACCACACTTTTTGAACAGTGGGTTAACATTAGCTACTCTCCAATCCATGGGTAATGTTCCAGAATCTATTGAATTTTGGAAGCTGACCAGCAATGCATCTACTATTTCTAGGGCCACATCCTTAAATACCCTAGGATGTCGATTATCAGGCCCTGGGGATTTATCGGCCTTCAATCTTGTCAATTTCTCTAACACCATTTCCCTACAAATACTGATTTCTATCAATTCCTCCCTTTCATTAGACCCTATGCTCCCTGACATCTCTAGGAGGTTATTTATGTCCTCCTTTGTGAAGATAGAACAAAGTATGTATTTAACTGGACCGCCATTTTTTTGTTCTCCATTATAAATTCCCCTGATACTGAATGCAAGGGACCTATGCTTGACTTCACCAAACTTTTTCTCCTCACATATCTACAACAGCTTTTACAGTCAGTTTTAATGTTCGCTGCAACCTAACTCTCATACTCTATTTCCCCCCTCTTAATTAATCCCTTCCCCTCCTTTGTTGAAACCTAAGTTGCTCCCAATCCTCCGGTTTACTGCTTTTTCTGGCCACTTTTTCTGTCCTCTCCTTGGTTCTTATGCTATCTCTAATTTCCCTTGTTCACCACGGTTGAATCACCTTTTTTGTTTTATTTTTATGCCAAACTGGGATTAACAAATTTTGTAGTTCATCCATGCGATCTTTGAATGTTTGCCATTGCCGATCCACCGTCAACCATTTGAGTGACATTCCCCAATCAATCCTACCCAACGCGCACCTCATACCATCTTAGTTTCCTTTATTTAAATTCAGGACCCTGGTCTCTGAGGCAACAACTTCACTCTCCATCTTAATGAAGAATTATACATTCATATCTAAATCATTAATGTACACTACAAACAGCAAAAGACCCAGCACCGATCCCTGTGGTATAGCACTGGACACATTCTTCCGGTCACTAAAACAACCTTCGACCATTACAATTTGCCTCCGGCCACTAATCCAATTTTGGATCCAATGTGCCTAATTGCCCTGGATCCCACGGGCTCTTACCTTCTTGACCAGTCTCCCATGCGAGACTTTATCAAAAGCCTTACTGAAGTCCATGTAGACTACATCCACTGCACTACCCTCATCCATGCATCTAGTCAACCCCACGAAAAATTCAATCAAATTGGTTAGACATGATCTCCCACTGACAAAGCCATGCTGACTATACTTGATTGATTCTTGCCTCTCCCTGTGGAGAATAATTGCATCCCTCAGACTTTTTTCCCCAATTATTTCACTACCACTGATGTTATGCTCACTGGCCAGTAATTCCCAATGCCTCAGAAATCTAAAGCCCTCGCTCCTGCAACGCCTCTCCAGCCACACAATCATCTGATCTACTAGACTATCTCTGTACTCACTGGCACGTGGCACCTGGAGTAACCCGGGGATTGCTATCTTTAAGGACCTGCTTTTTAGTCTATTCTTGCTCCCTAAAAGCTGCCTGCAGGACTTCATCCGTCGTTCTACTTATTATGTTGTTACCGATATGGACTAAGGCCTCTGGCTGCTCACCCTCCTCCCTCAGAATGTCCTTCAGCTGTTCAGTGACATCCATCGACCTCACCATTAGGCAGAGCAGAAAATCGGTTACCGAGCGAGATGCGCTCAGGGGATTCCTGCCCTACCTGCCTGGTCCTCCTCCTCTGTTTGTCATTCACACATTTCATCTCTGCCTGCAAACTAATAAGCTGGGAGATGACCACCTCCTGAAACGTGCTATGCACAAGTTCTCAGCCTTGCGAAAGAACTGCAGTGTCCCCAACCGCCGCTCATGATCCGAAACCCGGAACTCGACCTGCTGTAACTGGAGGCACTTCCCATTCACGTTGTCGTCCAGGCTAGGAGAAGTATCCAGGGGTTCTTGCTTGTGATAGGATGTGCACTCCATGGGACTGAGCTGCCCTGCCAGGCCTCTATTTATTTGATACATTAACAAAACATTTAGTATTCCCATTTGCCCTAAATTAAAGTCTAAACAACATCAGTCAAGTAAATAAAACTATGACGCTTACCAGAGCGGAATCTGAATTAACAGAAAATCGATACAACCATTGACAACCAATCTGTTACCACCTCTACTATGACATCAATTCTTGTGTTTATTTTCCCCTTTGCCGCTGCTTCTGTCAGTGAGTCTGGGTATCACTTTCTCTCCAGCAGCTTAAATCCTCGGTGTGCTTGCTCAGTAAATGGAAACTGCTCCACTCGAGAGATTCTGTGTTTGTTTTTTCTGTGATAATAAAGTGTGAGTACGATCACAACAACCTAACACCATCCTGGGGCTGGAGGCACCTGACGGTTGTTTTTAGACAGCCTCAAATATGTACCAGATTCCTGTGTTGAGAAATTGTAGCCTACCTGTTTAGTCAGCTTTACTTCCAGTCCCGCTCAGAACATCCGCTCAGAGGGGACCAGCCACAAGGGCTGATGACAGATTCCTAATGCACATTTCAAAGTGTGCCACCACCTGGAGAAACACCAACTGGGAGACATCGTTCGGCCCATCCGCCTCATTGTCCTGCCTTTACAATGACTACGCATGTTCTGTGCACAGATACTCCACCACTATCCCAGGGGAAGCTTTGGGAATTCTAGGGATGGAGGGACAGCGTCACGTGTCTCCACCCTTTTCGCCAGCTTTGCAACTCGGGACAACGATTCTCCAAATGAATAGTAATGGAATTCAGGGGCCTGAATCACATCCGACAATTCCTCCTCCTTCCCTTATATGATGCAATCCGGGGCATTGTCCATTGTCCCCAGACACATGATATCCCTCTATGACAGGTAGCCAGCGACTCCCTACGCCTCCTTAAATGACCCCAGAGTGTTGCCACTCTCAACTGCTTTTCCAACCGTGAAATCTCGCTGAGCCAAAATTCGCTCCAGATTAATGTCAGGCAGACTGTTGCTGCCCTCTATTACTCCCACGAGCCCCATCGCAATAGCAGCATTGACTTTATGAGCCAACACAAAGCAACCTCATGATAAGTCCATGAGTGTGGAACCTTTGTGTCCTGCTCGACCCAGAAAGAAGCTTCCTCACCCCACACCCAATCCATTACCAGCCTGTTATAGATCACCACCAATACATTGCCTGCTCACCCACCGCTGCCAAAACCCTTATTCAACCTTCATCACTTCGATGTCCAAAGTCTCCAGCGCTCTCCTTGCCATTCTCCCCACTACCAGCTTCACAAACTAAACCGTAACCAGAATTCCACAGTACACATCTTGAAATGAAAAAAAGTCAGTCCCGTGTTGTGCCTTCATGCGATGTTCCACTCCCCCCCTGTGCTCCTGTGAGTTGATATGTAGATCGTTGCCCGCCCCCTCCAATCGCATTGTGTCTGACTTCCATCCAACCACAGCGATCTCCTACAGCGATCATTCCCAATGCGGGCTCTCCACTTCTCGCTGCGCTCCTGTGGCACTGCATTATTCCTCAGCAACCGCTGCTCCTGCTCCACCATCGCATGATGTTCCTCAAGGAACTGCGCCCACAGCATCTGGAACTCCAGCCCTCAACTAGTCCCCATATACCCTGCCTCAAAAACCCTCCTCAATAACCTTCTCCCTCACTCAGTGCTCATCACGCTATACCATTTACAATGTTTCTCACATGCTTGCCCCAGTGGGTGCCCCTGCCATATACACAATATTCTGTGCCATCTCTCTGTATATGCGGAGTACCATACTAATTTAAGTTGTCATGGCTGAAGTGAGTAGTCAGATGTGTGCAGAGCTATTGTGCATTGGTACTCCGCAACTTGGGGTGGAGGCTGTTGTGCTTGCCCCTCGGTGTTCACCCGCTACACCCTCGTCGCACTGGAAGTGATAATGGTGCTTACCAAAGGAGGAGAGGAACCATTACAGGCCGAGAGATAATGGGCAACAGTCGTACCAGTCCTAGCGGCTGGTTTGAGTCGAGAATCTGTACCTGGAATAGAATAGGGCACTACTTGTAACTCTGATTATAATCATGTTCACTATATTTGTAATTAATAGTATTTGATTAAATAACTTTAATATTAATTTGTGCGTTTCTGTCCTTTCCTCTATTTGGATGGAGTAAATTCACTCACAGTGTCAGCTGCCAACTCCAGCTCCTTCCCACGGTAATGACAACTGATGAACCGTAACCAGGGTCTGAAACCAGTCTCCTGCTGACAGCACAAACGGTGCCAGCAGACAATCACACAGCAGCCAGCACAGGCTCCGCACACTGGCGGTAAGACAGGGTCACATGGCAAGGCTCTGCACGTGGTGCAATGTCACTGGACTGGAGCACATGTGACAAGATCAGCTCTATAGTGTGATGAACCTGCCTCAGACCCCAGATCCTGTCTAACGACGTACCAAGCTGGTAGCACAACCACCAAAAATTAGCCTTCATTAATCCTGTCTCCTGACCTCGTTATGTGAACTCTCACTACTCTATGCCCTTCCCACCACTCGTCCTCCTCTTGCTTCATTGAACCAAAGATCCGACCAGCAGACTTATGAGCAGGATGCGGTAAATAATGTTTTGCTGCTGGTGGAGGAAATTGTCACAAGGGCAGTGTTGGTGTCTTTAGATAGACCAGCAAGATGGACGCCTGAGCATCTTACAACCAGGAATATTTAGTACACAATCCCGCCGTTTCCTTTGCCAGGTCTGCGTTATCGCTACTGCATCATCTTCAAATTTGGCTACTTGAGCCTACAGCTCACCACTTTTTGTGCGTTTACATACATGCACTGTAAATCTATCTTAGAACTTTTTATATTCTCTTAATGTCTGACCTTCTCTAATATCGTACTATTTCTTACTCGAGTGCTATATTTCTCTCCCAAAACTTTGTGCACCTTGTTTCTCCTTCCTAATTTTACACCCTGGTGTCCGACCCACTGCCAAATTAGTTTAAATCATCCCCAACAGCACTATGGAACGGCTCACTCGGCGCCACCCTCAGCGAAAACATTGGTCCCGGTTCTGTTGAGGTATAAACCGTCAGTCCTGCAAAGGGCTCATCTCCCAGAAGCGGTCCCAAGGTCCAATGAATCTGAAGCTCTCTCGCCAACTTTCCAGCCATGCATTTATCTGCTCTCTCCCCCTACGTGTATACAAGTTTACCAAAAGTTTCCTTTTTCTGTTTAATTTTAATCTCTATGGTTTTCGTCATCCAGAGAGCTCTATGTATGGAATCCCTTCTTTTGCTATTGTTGTGTGTAGGATTCATGCATGTGGGAATCTGTTATACCCTCTACTCATGGTTCCTGCCTGGGTTTGTAATTTTAAATATATCAGAACACACAAACATATTCTCTCTCTCTCTCTCTCTCTCTCTCTCTCACTCAATTTCAATTCAATTCAAATTGCTTTATTGGCATGACAAAGTACATCTTATGTTGCCAAAGCACCAAAGAAACATTTATGGTGGAACACATAAACGCAGATCTATCCATACAGTGTATAAACATATATATCCCTGTGTGTATAAATATACACTCATATAATATGCATATAATTTTTTCTTAGGTTTAATGGTTGTCTCTCTGCATATGGCAAGCTGTAACATAGTTTGCCGCTAATTTACACAATTTCTCTTTTCCTCTAATAAGTATGGGAGTTTTTGGTCGTCATTCAAATTTTTGAATTCAGGGCATATTTTTATGAATTTTGGGTAGATATTCCCCCTTTTGCCCTGATAGTTTCCCCAAGCTATGCGGAAGTGCATCTCTGTCTCCACCACTCCCTGACTGCAGTGAGAGCATATCCTGCCCTCTCTTGGCAGCCAGGTCTGCCTGTGTCTGCCTTTTTCGATGGCCAGACTATGCTAACTAAGTCTGTACATAGTCAAGGTTTTTCTCAATTTGCTATCTTTTACCGTGGTCAGGTATTCAGCCATGGTGTAATGTCTGTTTAGGGCCAAGGAGCAATCGAGTTTGTTTTGGGTTTTTGTTGTTTCTGTCCAATAGGTCAGATATTTTTCCTTTTGTTTAGTGACAATTGTGTTGGGTCGAATTCTCTGTGCTACGATGTCACTGTCCTGGAGCTGGTTATTATTAGTACTGTTAGTAGTTACATCACTGAGTCCCAGGACTAGTTGACTGAGGGGACTCTTCTTTATGATCCTCTCTTGGCATTTCAGGGCTTCGTAACGATAGCAGTGGGGGTTGCTCATTTTTAGGTGTTTCCAAGATTTGGTGGCTCTTTTTTGGATATTGATTAGTAGTGGATATTGGCCTAGTTCTGCCCTGCATGCATTGTTTGCGGTTTTCCTCTGAGTCCGGAGGATGCTTTTACAGAATTCTGCATGTAGGATCTCAATTGGGTGTTTGTCCCATTTTGCTAATTCTTGTTGTGTTAGCGGACCACACACCTCACTGCCAGGGAGTTCAATTGGTTCAATGACTGATTTAAATTTTTTGAGCCAAATGCCAATTGGGATTTCTATTTGTATTGATATTTTAATGGCATAGAAAGCCCTTTTTGCTTTCTCTTTCAGTTCATTCACATCCAGATGAAAATTTCCCATAGAACTGATTTTTAAGCCTAAGTATGTGTAGTTTGTAGTTTGTTAAATTTTAGTTGTTCCTAGTGTGAAATTTATTCTGGGTCCCTGATGTCTGAATCTTTGCTGGAACACAAGAACTTTGTTTTGTTGGGGGTTTATTGTCTGGGCCCAGGTCTGACAGAACGAATCTAGCAGATCCAGGTTCTGCTGTGGACACTCCTCTGTTGGTGAGAGCAGGACCAGGTCATCTGCATAGAGGAGGAATTTAACCTTTGAGTCATCTAGTGCGAGGCCAGGTGCTGTAGATCGTCCAAATATTTTTGCCAATTCATTTATGTAAATATTAAAGAGTGTCGGTGAGATGGGCGAGACCTGCGCCACACCACACCCCTTGAGAAGTATTTTGTTTATTTGTCTCCAATTTTAACTGCACATTTATTGTTTGTATACATTGATTTAATTACATCATATGTTTTTCCCCCTACACCACTTTCAATAAGTTTCAAGAATAGACCATCGTGCCAAATAGAATCGAAAGCCTTCTGGAAATCTATTATGCAGGCAAAAATTTTGCTTTTGTTTTGGTGAACATGTTTGCCAATTAGGGTGTGTGGAGTGAAGATATGATCCGATGTTACATAATTTGGTAAGTACCCAATTTGGATTTTACTCAATACATTTTGCTCCTCAAGGAAGTTTATAAGTTTCTCTCTCTCTCCCTCTCTCTCTCTCTCTCTCTCTCTCTCTCTCTATCTCTCTCTCTCTCTCTCACACACACACACACACACACACACACACACACACACACACGCATGTATATATATGGTGTGATAGATCTATCTTTTTCTCTATGTTTCACTTAGCAAGACGATTGCCCTGCACGAAACGTTAAACTTTATTCTTTCTGTCCTGTTATGTATCTCTAACATTTTCTGGGTTTTACTGCAGATTTATAACACTTTATTTTTTTGTTACAGTGCTGCGTGACGCTGTCCATTTTTGTAACACAGGTTAAGAGTACATCTGTATATATTACACAATAAAGCAGGTCACTGGGATAGTTACGCATTGCACAGATCAGCTCTGACACTGGAAACCTCCTACAGTTATAAATGGGCAGGGTCAGTTACACAAGACTCGGTGCCTTCATTGTGCAGACTCCAGGAGTCACCTTTACAACTGTCAAAGTTAGTCCCAAAACGTTGTTTTCCCAGAAAACACATTAACTGACCCCTTAGCTTTATCTGCTTTTCTGCCAGTCTGCTCTCCCACTCACAAGGCTGATTACAATGCGAGCGTGAAATGTATGTTCTAGTGCTTTATGTGTGTTAATCTAATTTCTATCTCTGCCGGCCTTTTTTATTTGTAGCTGTCTGTCTTTCATTTTCTCGCTCTCCCTGTGCATATATGGTAATCACAGTCTTTTTTTGTCTTATTTCTTGAAGTATCTTTAATATCTGTTTTTCACTCTTCTATTTCCCTTTTTTGTTTTCTATCACACTCTGTCTCACTCTGTATCTCTATCATGCTTCATGTCTTCTTAGAATCTTATATAATAGAATAATGCTATTGTGCCCATCATATCTTTAATCGAGCTCTCCAAGACATTCCACTCTCCTACTCGTTCCCCATAATCCTGCAATGTTCTCCCCTTCAAATGCTTATCCAATTCTCTTTTGAAAGTTACAATTGAATCTTCTTCCACCATCATTCATGCAGTGCATTCCAGGAAACCCCCCCCCCCAATGACAACTCGCTGTGTAAAACAATTCTTCTCGTCTCTCCGCTGGTTCTTTTGCCAATTACTGCAATTGCCTCCCCTCTGTCTCAGCCTTCTTTGTCTCCTCTTTCCATTTCACTTGCTCTCACCCTGGCTGTTTCTCTCATCTCTGCCTGTCTCTCTTTTTTTACCTTTCCTCCCGGTCTACAACTCTTTCTATCTCTTTCCGTCTCCCTCTGACTATCTCCGACTCAATTGTTGCATCACTTCCTCTTTTCTACTGCGTTCAGTTTGTATTTTCATCTCAGTCTTTCTGTACCATCCCGATGGTCTTTCATTCCATTTCGCTGTTCTGTCATTATCTTTCGTTCTTTTACTATTTTCTCTCACTTTCTATAGACCATCTCCTTTTCATCTACCCCTGATATTTTATATTTTCATTTCTCCCTCTCTATCTCATTATTTCCTTCTCTTCCGTATCTTTCTTTCTGTGTTCCATCTTTCCATTCAGCTTTATCTCTATCTCGTTCCTCTTTTTTTCTCAATTGATCTCTCTGATTGTGTGCCTTTGTCTGTGTGTTCTGTCTCTCCATTTCTCCCTTTGTGCATTGCTTGATCTCTCTCTCTACTGCAACTCATTTGCTCCATCTCTCGTTTCACTCCCTCTCTGGTCTGTCTGTCTTATGTAACTCATTTTCATCATTGCTTTGTACCACAGTGTATGCCTCTGAGTCAGAAGGTTGTAGGTGTAAGTTCCACTCCAGAGATTCAAGCTCCAAAGTCTAGGCTGACACTCCAGTGCTGTGCTGTGGTAGTGCTACACTGTCAGAGGTGCCATCTTTCCGATGCGATGTTAAACCGAGTCCCCATCTGCCCTCTCAAGTGCATGTAAAAGATCCCATGGCGCTCTTTCAAAGAAGAGCAGGGGAGTTCTCCCAGGTGTCCTGGGGCCAATATTTATCCATCAAGCAACAGTTTGCTCGTTTTATTTAAAACATATTATCTGGTCCTCATCACATTGCTGTTTGTGGGAGCTTGCTGTGTGCAAATTGGCTGCTGCATTTCCCAGATTTCAACACTGAAAACACTTCAAAAAAACGTACGTCATTGGCTGTAAGGCGCTTTGGGGCGTCCGGTGGTCGTGATATGCGTTATATTAATCCAAGTATATATTTCTTTCTTACACACTCTGTGTCCTTTCTGTACATTTATCGTATGTGCTTTTCTTTTTCTCTTCAGTCTCTCTTTTTACCTCTTTCCTTCTCTGTCTCTCTGCCCTATCTAAAAGTCTCTGTTTGTCCCCTCATGTTCTTCAGCTGTATTTAACGTGATTATACAATCAATTGTAATTTTTTGCTCGTAGACTACATAACTGCATTACGAATAATTGCACATCACTCGAACATTAGCATTGATACCAAAAAGGAAAATTAAATCTATAATGCAAAATTCGTAAATCAAGATAAAGACACTATTTGTATCTGTTCAGACACATAGCATGAAACTATATTCATTTCAACATTTTCCTACAGAACCATCGCCACACTTCAGAAGTAATTCATTGTGTAAAGTGTTTTGAGACACCTAAATATAATAGCCACTTTAAAAAATTCATTTTCAATTAATTAACTTGTTCAGTTGTAGACGAGAATGTAGCCGCAAAATTTTAGTCTCACTTTGTCTCATTTGCTGTCTGTAGATCTCCTGCATTGTTTATTTCTGTGTCTCTAGTTTGCTTTGATTGCCTTATTCTGCCTATAATAACATAACAATTAAGAACGAGCAGCAGGAGTAGGCCATAGGACCCCTTGGGCAGTCACCATCATTTAGTAGGTTCATTGCTGAACTGCTAGACAAAAGCCACTTTCCCAACCTATTCATGCATCCCCTGATTCCCTTTATATCCAAAAATCTATCGATCTCAGTTTTGAATATACTCAATTAGTGAGCATCCAAAGTCCTCTGGTGGAGAGACTTCCAAAGATTCACAACATTCTGAGTGAAGAAATTTCCACTCATCTCATTCCTAAATGTCCAATCCCTTATCCTGAGTCCATGACCCCTAGTTCTATACTCTCCAGTAGGGGAACAGCCCCTCAGCATCTCCCCTGTCAAGCCCTCGAAGAAGTTCATACGTTTCAATAAGATCACCTCTCATTCTTCTAAACCTCCAGATAATATAACCACACTCTACTCAATATCTTCTCATAGAACAGACCTCTTATAACAGGAATCAATCTACTGAACCTCTGTTGCACCCTCTCTAATGCAAGTATATCCTTCCTTAATTAAGTGGATTAAACTGTACACAGTACTCCAGGTGTGGTCTCACCGATGCCCTATTTAATTGTAGCAAGACCTCCTTATTTTATAAAGCAAGCCCCTTAAAATAATGCTGAACATTTAATTTGCCTTCCTAACAGCTCGCTGTACCTGAATATTAACTTGCTGTTAATCGTGAAACAGGACACACAAATCCCTCTGTATCCGACATTTACAAGTCTGTTGATTTATGTAATGTCTTCTGCTTTTCCATTCTTCCAACCAAAGTGGATAATTTCACACTTCCTTGCGTGCTCCACTAGTTCTACCCTGACAACATGAAAGTGACCCGTTTATTCCTACTCTCTTTTCTGTCCGTTGACAAATCTGCAATTCGTGCTAATATGGTACCCTCAATCCCATGAGCCCGATTCTTGTTTAACAACTTATTGTGTGGCATCTTATGGAATGGGTTCTGAAAATCCAATTGTACATCCATTGGTTCCGCCTTATTTAGCCTGCTAGTTGCACCTGGAAAAAACGCTAATAGGTTTGTCAAACACCATTTCCCTTTCATAAAGCCGTGTTGTCTCTAACGAATCACATTGTGATTGTCCAGGTGCCCTGTTACATCTTCCTTAATAGTAGATTTTTTCCCTTCCCAACTACAGACGGCAGTTCCCCGTTTTCTGCCCAATCCCCCTCCTTTATTTTACATTGTGTTTACCTTTGTTGCAGTCCAATCCATGGGGATTTTTCTGGAACCTAGGGACTTCTGGAAGATCAAAACCAATACTACATCTACAGATACCTCTTTCACAACCCTATTATGTTGGCCATCAGGTCCAGCAGATTTGTCGGCTTTAAGTCCCATTCATTTCTCTGGCATTTTCTCTTTACTAATATTAATCACTTTACGTTCCTCACGCTCTATAGGTCCTTGGTTCCCGAAAATTTCAGGTCTGTTCTTTGTGTCTTCCAATGTGAAGGCAGAAACAGAATATTTGTTTAACGTATCTCTTTTAATCTCGCTATTTGTCTGTATTATTCCTGTTTAACTTACCCTCTGCCTCTCGCAGTTTCTTTCTCAATTTGTCTAACAACTTCACACAACTTTCCCTTTTCACAATCTCCTCTCTTTCCCTTAATCTGTGTTATACGTTCTATGTTTTCTTATGCATGTGCATGTGCCTTTCCTGTTTCTGCTTTTCTTCTGTGTATTTTATCTCCTTATATTTGTCTCTTTCTATTTTTCGGCACCTCAACTTTTACCGGTTTCTCTCTCTGCCTTCTCAGTGTGTCTACACGTCTAATTTCTCCCACTCTCCCTCTTTCTCTCTATTCCATTTTCGCTCCTTTTTGTATCCATTTCAACATCTCCATCTCGTAATCTTTGCTTATTTGCTGTTTTTGCTTTCTTTAGCTTGTTATATCGCAAATCTACGCTCGGCAATCACTTTCAATCTCTGTTTCTCTACGTTTCCATTCTGTCTCTCTCTCAGGTTCCCAGTTCTGACCTCTGCTTTTCTCTCTTTTTAGGGCTCACGCTATCTCACATTTTCACTTTTCACCTGTCTCTTTATGTATGTTTATCTGTCTATTTGTCCGTCTATCTATCTATCTATCTATCTACCTATCTCTCTATCTATCTATCTATCTATCTATCTATCTATCTATCTATCTATCTATCTATCTATCTATCTATCTATCTATCTATCTATCTATCTAACTATGGTTTAATTAATTTAACAATTCGCTTGAATGGGTATTTCACCGCGATCTTCAGCTCCTCTCTGAATTTATTCTGGGTCAGGACATAAATACAAGTGTTGGTGCAGGAACTGAGAAGCTGAAGCATTGTTGCTGTCAGTTCTGTGATATAACGAGGGTCGGTGAAGGAGTAATAAAACCGAATATCTGAAATTCGCCGGTAAATGTTAAACAAAACCTGGGTCACCCACAACATTATAAAGCTGCCGGTTATGCTGAAGAGTAAAACAATGGATTTCTTTCGGTTTTCCATCTCTGGGTCCTTGTGATTCTCTCCATTGCTGCGGCCCCGGAGTCCCCTGCGGACTCTACTGGCCGCTAAAATACGTCTGACCGTCAGAGCATTGAGCAGCAAAATCAGGAAGAACGGTGCACAAGGGGTTAAAATGAGGTGCAACAACTCAAATGCTCCCCATGCAACGGAAGTGTAGAAGCTCGGTTGAATGGAACATTCCCAGGGAACATTATGAAATATATAGGCAGGTTCATATCTGAAGTACCAGGGGACAGACACTAAAAAGCCGAGCATGCTCACTGTCCCGATAACCACGACCGCAGTTTTCTCGGTGCAATATTTTGTTTTCAGCTTCTCACAACAAATGGCCACAAACCGATCAAAGGTGAAAGCGACTGTGAGCCAGACAGAAACCACCGTGGTTGCAAAACCCAAGAAGCCAACGAGACTGCACACAGGAGTAATGTTCAAGAATGAAAATGGGAAATAGATCAGAACAATCCACTTCAATACGGGATCAGTGATAACGACCAGGAGATCGGCCGCTGCCATTCCCACCAGGTAGTGAGTGATACATTTGGAGAGACCGCACTTTCCTCGGGACAGGATCACAATCGCCACCACGTTAACTGTAAGAGAGAGAAAAAGAAGCAGATAAATTACTGATCAGGCCTGGAGCCCAAGCAGCAGTTTGACAGGATCTGGGCTGAAATTTCCAGAATTGTTGCTGCATCGAACAGTGGAAACTCATTCATGGACCTGGGCAGCACTTTCCGGCAAGTAATATTTTTTAAAACACAATTATCGAGAATGAATTGTGAAATCCACACAGAAAGTGAATAAGCACCGGATACACTGGAAGGGCTGACTGAGGGCACATTGCCGGTGGGGAAGAGAAAAGGGGTTTTACAGAGTCGGAATCCAAAGTGTTAAATCTGGATTTGATCTCCAGACCGAGGGAAAGTGATTCAAGCGGGAAGGTTTGGGGACAGGTGGAGGTGCAGCTGGTTCGTTGCTCTGGGTTCAGAGAGCCGACAGGGGCTGGCATTAAACGAGAACGGCCGAGAGCCGCTGTGGTGTGTTTGAGGATTTGGATCAGATTGAAAGAGGCAGCTGGAGGCCGAGCCAGTGAGTGAGATTGGAGCGGAGAAAAGGAAAAGGACATGTGGGAGCCGCAGGGGAGTCAGGAGCACAGGTTTTGGGAAATCCTACAACCTGAAGTAACGGAGGAGGAGCTAGAGGGTTCATTGCAGTCGGAGGAGAGGATGGCATTCACAGGGAGAGACGGTAGCAGAGTTAGTGGAAATCTAATTCATACATTTCAGTAACACAACTCAATTAATGCATTCAATCAGTAATGTCTGTGGTTACCGGTGTCGGTGAACGGCTCGTTGGTGTAAATTGTCATCAATATTTTTACACAGCACATCAGTTGCATCAAATTCAAATGAGTTCAACCTCATTTTTTATTGAATTCAACTGATGTACAGCATTTAAAATCCACGATTTAATAACTCATTATGATCAATAAATCATGGATCCTATTATTTAAATCAATAGAATTACGTGCAATAATAATTCATAACATAAGGAAAAATAATATTTACCAAAACAGACTGAAGTGCTGACGGACAAACACACAACAATATAATCTCTCCCAATTTGACCACAACCTAATAACACATCTCTTACTTATAATTATACTCGAAGTTTCAGTAGCTCTCTCTCAATCACTTTCACTCTAACATTTGCTTCTCTCTTGCCTTCTGACTCTCTCTTTCTCTATCCCTCCTCTATATATCCACACTGTCTGTGTTCTCTTTGTCAAAGCTCTCTCTCCCTCTCTCTTTCTCAGTTACTCCTTTATATTTCTGCACTGTCTGTGCCCTCTTTGTCAAAGCCCTCTGTCCCTCTCTCATTCTCTATCCCTCCTCTATATTTCCACACTGTCTGTGCTCTCTTTGTCAAAGCTCTCTCTCCCTCTTTCTTTCTCTATCCCGACTCTATATTTCAGCACTGTCTGTGCTCTCTTTGTCAAAGCTCTCTCTCCCTCTCTCTTTCTCAGTTACTCCTCTATATTTCTGCACTGTCTGTGCCCTCTTTGTCAAAGCTCTCTCTCCCTCTCTCTTTCTCAGTTCCTCCTCTATATTTCTTCAATATCTATACCCTCTTTTTCAAAGCTCTACCTCGCTCTCTCTATCTCTATTCCTCCTCTATATTTCTGCACTTTCTGTGCCCTCCTTGTCAAAGCTCTCTCTCCCTCTCTCTTTGTCCATTCCTCCTCTATATTTCTGCGCTGTCTGTGTTCTCTTTGTTAAAGCTCTCTCTCCCTCTCTCTTTCTCTATCCCTCCTCTATATTTCTGCGCTGTCTGTGTTCTCTTTGTTAAAGCTCTCTCTCCCTCTCTCTTTCTCTATCCCTCCTCTATATTTCTGCACTGTCTGTGCTCCCTTTGTCACAGCTCTCTCTCCCTCTCTCTTTCTCTATCCCTCCTCTAGATTTCTGCACTGTCAGTGCACTCTTTGTCACAGCTCTCTCTCCCTCTCTCTTTCTCTATCCCTCCTCTATAATTCCACACTGTCTGTGCTCTCTTTGTCAAAGCTCTCTCTCCCTCTTTCTTTCTCTATCCCTTCTCTATATTTCCACAATGTCTGTGCTCTCTTTCTCAAAGCTCTCTCTCCCTCTCGCTTTCTCTATCCCTCCTCTATATTTCCACACTGTCATTGCTCGCTTTGTCAAAGCACTCTCTACTTCTCTCTTTCTATATCCCTCCTCTATATTTCCGCACTGTCTGTAATCTCTCTGTCAAAGCTCATGTTCATATCCGATTCAATCCTAAAATCCTACGCCCAAATTCTGCTCACCAGCTCCTTGCTCAGTGATCGTATTATCAGCGTAAATTTGTCCAATGGTGAACCGTTTAATGTTTATTCAGGGCACTCATTTCGCCACCTGTTCCTCTGCACAGTTAACTTCATCTGCAATGCAAGGAAGAGACAGACTCGAATGCCTCTTCCAGACAGAGCTGACAAAACTTGAAGTCCCTTCTCCGGTAATTATAAAATACAGCGTTAGATGGCAGGAATGTACAATTAACTCAACTCCAACCTCACCGCTGCTATCTATAAGCTCCAGATCAATAGAAGGGCTATTGATTCCAACAGATACAGTGCAAACTTATAAAACATAACCTCAAAACATTTCATTTTACAATGAGGTCCAGTGACAGTCAGTGAATCCATCGCCACTGAAGGAGAGAAGGAGATGTGAAAGAGACAGCAGCAATCTTAGTTCAGTCGCCAGACCTCTGGAGTGCCGTCAGATACACACACAGTGAAATAATATTTCATAACAGTGATAACCAATGCACACATTGAAATCCCAGTCAAACTGAACCATGTTATCGGGGAGGGAGTACATTGCACTCCCTCATTGTAACACTGACACCGTGAACTTTCTCATTATTAATCACTGAAAAAACATTTGCGGTAAAAATATTCCAGAACAGGGTAGTTCCACAAGATGAAACTGATAACAGCTAATACATACTCTTAGCCCAGGCAGCTGATTCAGTACAGATAATAATCCCAGAGCAATGCCAGGGCTGGATGTACAAAGATCATTACAGATATACTGCAGCTGCGACAAGACAGAAAGAGCAGAGACTGAGGACATTTCATTCTTCCACTGGTTGAAATGAACAGGCAGCTGTGTAAAACATGGAGAGAGTGAAACATTACCCAGTGCAGCAGCACAGTTAACACCGATTTACACCATTAGTAGCAAAGATACAGGCTTACCAGGAACTCCAACGGCTGCAAGGACAGTATAGTAAATGTCTTCTATATGATAGATTACTGGATATCCCATTTCCGTGAGAAGCGGTGACTGCTGTTGGAGTGGAACCCACAGCTCCGGCAGACACACCGAGCTGATCCGTTCCAATGGGCCCTGATTTATACAGGGGATAAGTCTCCAATGACACAGTTATATCCCTGATCATTGCTATTATTTACAGTCACTTGAACAAACACATTACATCATTGACACTGATCCAATTAATGTGGTGGATAAAACACAAACATCTCAATGACCACAAGTTAATCACACCTCTCTGGGGAATAAGGCAGAAAGCTCTCACCTACAGGACTGATCCAACAATAATGAGCGCCTTCATTTACAGTTTCCTGTAGTTTTATTGGCCATGTTCACTGCTATCGATCGATTATAATTGTTAATGATTTCTCCGCAGTGTACGCTGAACCCAGGGACTCGAGCAGACACGCTGCACTCTGTTCCTGGAGTTTCCCAGTTAAAATGTGAAGTTTCAGTCTCTGACTCAGGGACAGTTAAAGTCCATGTTCAGGATTTGAAACTAGAAATTACCGTGGATTATATTAGGATTCAGTAACTGAACGTGCCCCATTGACATTCCTCTCTCAGCTATTTAACAGCAGAAATTTACCTGTTTATTCTACATAGGTTAACGGCTCCAGTAAATTTAGAACAGTGCCAACAGCTGACTCCATTCTTCCTGTTCACTCCTGGCCGGAACCAAACCTCCACCTTCCATGAACTTCAACCGAACCCAAACTCTGCTGTCAACCTCCAGCCCTGCTCAAATCCCGCTTTCCCATCACTCTCGCCCTCACTGAGACTCATTGTCCCTCAGTCTGCCAACGACTTAAATGTAAATTCTCATCCTTGATTTAAATCCCTCCATGACCTCACCCCTCGCCATCTCCAACCTCGCCTCCGAACCAGCAGCAAACCCACCCATGATCTCTCCATACCTCTGACACTGGCCTCTTTCGGTGGGGCTGCCCTCACTTGTTTCCAGTCTTACAGATCTGATCATAGCCAGCGCATCTCCAGCAATGGATTCTCTTCCCATAGCAGCACATTTATCTCTGGAGTCTTTGAACTTTCGGTTCTTGCCTCTCCTCTTCTTCATCTACATGCTGCCCTTTGTGACATCATCTACAGACATGTGGTCTGTTTCCACAAGTCTGCTGACAACATCCAACTCCGGCTCGCCGCCATCTCTCTCGACTCTCCACACCCTCTGTGTTATCAAACTGCAACAACCTGATTCCATGAGATGCTATTTACTCCAGTAAAATATTGGGAATAGCGTGGCCTTCATATTTGGCCCCAACGCAAACTCCATACCCTTGTCGCTGATTCCATCCTCATCCCTCGCTGTTGTCTCAGGCTGAGTATGAGGATTTTTAACCTCAGATCCCTATTCATCTCTCACCTGACAATCCGACCGAATATCATCTCCATCACAAGAGGCGTGTACTTCTGTCAGCATAACATGGCCGTCCTCTGCCCTGCCTCAGCTGAGACTGAAACCCTCAATCTTACATTTATCAACTGTAGAAACTCCGTCTCTCCTCTGCTCCGTTGCCTCTTATTTTCTCTGACCTTGGCCTCCCTTCTGATGTGACTCCCCTTGATATTTCCACGTTTACCTATCTGATCGAAGCAAGAGAATCTCCAGCAATGCTTTCTCTCCACAGCCACCACCCCACAGCTCCGTTCCCTTTGTTGCCTCTAAAGTATCGATCATCGGCCGCTCTTTGTCCTCATCTACATGCTCAATTTAGAGATTTCATCCATGGATATGCGATCAGCTTTTAAATGTACGCTGACGACAATAGTTTTAACTCCATCTCCTAGTACTGCAAAATCATGGAGTCATAGAATAGTTCATCCATTCGCCCCATCGAGGCTCTTTCGAAGAGCAATCCAGTTAGTCCCACTCTCCTGATGTTTTTCCACATCCCCACACTTGTTCCTCCATCAAGTGTTTTCCAATGCCCATCTGAAGCCGACTATTGAATCTGTATCCACCACACTATCAGGCAGTGCATTGCAAATCCTAACCACTCGTTGGATAAAACTGATTTTCCTCATGTCGACTCTGGTTCTTTCCCCAACCATCTTAAATATGTGTTCTAAGGCTTTCGACCCTTCAGCCAGTGGAAACAGTTTACCTTAATTTACTCTATCTGAAACCGTTCTAGATATAAAAAAAACTCTATGAAATCTCCTCCACCCTTCTCTGCTCTAAGGAGAACAACCCCAGCTTGGCCAGACCAGGTCAGAAGCAAGGTAAGCTGGGGACTCCCCAAAACATTGGCACCTTCTATGAGGCCCAGGTTAGGAGAGTGATGGCATAACTTCCACTTACGTGGATGAGTGCAGATAGAACAACATTGTAAAAGCTGTATAACATCCAGGATGATGCAGCTCGCCTTATTGGCACCTCAACTACCACATTAAACATTCACTCCCTCCACGATCGGCGTACCGTGGCTGCAGTGTGGACCATCTACTAGTTGCACTGCAGCAACTCGCCGAGGCTTCTTCGGTAGCAGCTCCCAAACCCGAAACCTCTACCACCTAGAAGCACAGTGGAGCAGGAGCATGGGAATACCATCGCCTGCAAGCTCCCCTATAAGTTACGCACCATCCTGACTTGGAAGTATATCGCTGATCCTTCATCGTCGCTGGGTAAAATTCCTGGAACTCCCTCCCTAACAGCACTGTGGGTGTGAATTCACCACAGGGACTGCAGCGGTTCAAGAAGCTGGCTCTTCACCAACTTCTCAAGGGCAACTAGGGACGGAAATAAATGCCATCGATGCCCACTTCCAATGAACGATTAAAACGTACATTATCCAATCTATCCACGTAACTGCAACTCCTCATCTCTGGATCCTATATAGTAAATACCTCCGGTACCCTCTGCAATGCTTCACGTCCTTCCTAAGTTGTAGTGCCGAGAATTGGGCAAAACACTCCACCTGCCCCCATTTATATAGGTTTAACATACCGTTCTGGTGTTTGTAATCTACGCCTATGTTTATAAAGCCCAGGACTGCTTAGGCTTTATCAGCTGCTTTGTTACACGGTCCTGTCACCTTCAAAGATTTGTGCCCAAACTCCCACCGAACTTTCTGTTCTTGTACCCCCGTTAAAATTCTATCATTCTCGATCACCCTCCCCACCGCACATCCTACCCCCTCCACTCTGTCACCATGTCGTCTGACTACTGGGCCAACATTCCTTTTTGGATGCATCACAAATTTTTCGATGCACACATTGACAAGACTGAAGCCTGCATCTTTAGTCCCAGGCACCTGCTTTATATCATAACCATAAGTTCCACCTTAGCTGTTAGCTCAGAATGACACTTGTTGAACATTATTTATGCTTCAGTCCCATTTGTCATTCCATAGCAATGATGCCCTACGTCAACCTCCATTGCATCCTCATACAATCCGATATCAAAATGCTCATCAATGCCTGATGAATAAACTGACACCGACCGGTACAACATGCAGCTCTGCAGTGTAAGGGCGCAGACCGTTACAACACACAGCCCTGCAGTGCAAAAACACAGACCTGTACAACACACAGACCTGCAGTGTAAGGACTCAGACCTGTACAACATCCAGCCCTGCAGTGTAAGGACATAGACCTGTACAACACACAGCCCTGCAGTGTAAGGACACAGAGCTGTACAACATTCAGCCCTGCACTGAAAGATCACAGAGCTTTAAAAAAGAAGTAGCCTTATGAAAAATGCCAGAAAAAAGATTACGTTAATAACCAGGAACATTATGTAAAGTACAGGAGGGAATTGAAAAAGTTAATACGGGTGGCAAAGACATGCTACAATAAAATTGTGTCAAAAGGTGCGTCAGCGGGAGGCTCCGAATGAAAAACAACAAAGAGTGACGTTTTAGAGGAGCAGACAGGTGATTGGTTAGTGAGTGTTGCAGCTCTGTTTTGCTCTCTATGTTAGGGAAGGGGGGAAATTAAGAGCTGATAAACAATAACTTGCTAGTATTATTAAATTACTAAATTAAACTAAATAAAATGATACAATTAACCAGAAAAATATCGATTGAATAAAATCATTAACTAATAATTAATAAATAAAACAAGTTTTGTGATGGTAGGACAGGTGGTGTGTCGTAACTGCAGCGACTGGATTCTGTGGAGAGCATCACGATCCCGAGCCACCACATCTGCAGTAAGTCTCTGCAACTCGAGGAACTTGGGCTCAGAATTGTTGAGCCGGAATACGAGCTTAAGACATTGCCATGCAGAATGGATGGGGAGAATGATCTGGTCACTTAATTCCAGGAGGCAGTCACAGCCTTCAGGTTAAGTAGTACTTTAGATTTCGTCAGTTGTCAGGGACAGGAGGTAGTGACTGCGATTCAGGAAGGTTTGGGGACCCAGGATGTAGTGATGGATGAGCCTCTGCCTGGACCTTTTCCAACAGGGACAAGGTAATTTCTACCTGTATGGATGAGAAAAAAGAATGCAGGGAGGATGGGCAAACTGACCACGGCACTGTGGTTCCTTAGGATAGGGTGTAACCATAGGATTTAGTAAAAATTATTAAGATTCTATAACCATTTTTACATAACTATAATATGTGAAATTGTATGTTAAAAGCATACAAGCCTGTATAAAATCGCGAATGGCTGAGAGCAAAGCAGGATGGGAAATTATGCCAACCTGACTAAAAACACTGCTGTGTTTACAATTAATGAAGTAATGGAATGTAGTGCTAAGTTTATGGAGATGAGGAATTCAGCAATATTACGCGTAAAGAGATAAGAACTAGAGAGGGAGATAGGAGTTGGACACATCCTTCAGTAGTATAGCTATAGGATGGAGAGTCTGTTTAGAAAATGTTCGAGGAAATCCTTTGTGCAAAGTGAACATCTAAGATAAGGATACTTAGTAATGCATAGAGACAAACCTACTGGGATCAACCTGGTCATAAAATGGCTACCGAGGGAAGCAAGACTTTTTACCTGGTGTCAGAGGGTTAATTACTGCCACGTAGGCAAAACGATAGGTAAAAGGATATAAAGATTCAGGTTTTGAACATCGAAAGCAGCGCACCATGTAGCCAGAGATTGATAGCAGCTTCGGTCAACAGAACACAGCGAGATCCCAAGGAAGCGAGCTTCGGTCAACAGAACACTGCAAAATCCCAAGGAAGCGAGCTTCGGTCAACAGAACACAGCAAAATCCCAAGGAAGCGAGCTTTGGTCAACAGAACACAGCAAAATCCCAAGGAAGCGAGCTTCAGTCAACAGAGCACAGCAACATAAAATCAGGAGACCACGCCGCAGTCACTGGGAAGGAACGCCGGGTTCGAGGAACAGACTCTGACTATCTCCTTGTTCAGTACTACTGCTTTGTACTGGATGTTTAATGTTTAATAAACCTGTTTAACTGATACCCAAATAGCTGAACCCGGAGTGGTTAGTGTAGTCACGGACACATTATTATAAGAGCTTTTAAAAGCTACAGATTGGCTCCCAACGTGGGGTAGTGAATATTAATTGAGATCAGGTCTATTGTGCATAAGGCAGGCGTTTGGATTTTCGTTTGGCTTTTCGTCTGATCAATGAAAGTTGTTGTGAAAGGTTAGGTTATCTATCAGATAGTGTCTCTTTAAGTTGATATTAGAATGTCGAGTGAGATTGTTTTTTTAGATTATAAAGCGAAGTTAATGAAGAAGTGCGATGATGCACAATTGCAGCCATTGATAGTAGAATGTCTAACAAAGAATGTGAGAGTATCTTTGGAGGACGTTTTTGCGTTCATTGAAAAGCAAGTTAAGGAGAAGTGATGGAAGGCGGATAGGGCAGTGCAGCTACTGATCTATGCCACAGTGTATTGTGTGGAACAAGATAAAGAAACCTTCCTAGAAATGGAAGATGATCAGGATGAATTAGAAAAAGACAAACTACGGGTGATACAAGACAATCTAACGTTAACGGGTGCAAACTCGCAGCATTTGGAGGAGAATTTAACGTTTCAGTGGGAAAAGTTAAGAGAGAATCTAACGTTACAGAGTGAAAAGTCAAAATCGGAGAAAGAAGCCTTAGAGTTAAAAAACAAGAATGCAATTCTTCAGGGACATGTCGGTGACTCGGCAGCAATAATGCAGCAACAGATTATTAACACCGTTCACGCCAGCGCTGCAATGCAGAACCTTGAAGAGGCTAAAAGCCAAATAGCCTTCTGAACAAAAGATAATGGCCCAGAAATTCGGGTCCCAACACGTGAGTATGCACGGAGCAATCACGCATGGACCCAATGGAACTGCCGGTATCTTGCATGCACTACGCATGCGCGGAAAGCCGGCACTTCCGTTCATCTGAACGAAGGGGTTCAGAGGTCGAACACATGCGTGCGGGAGTCTGTGCGTGCGTGTTGAACTTCCTTTTTTTTACAGGTCTTTCCGTGCGCATAAGTCTCTACATTTTAGAAATGTAATAACCAGGCATAAGGACGTCATTTTAAAAGGTAAGTGGTCAATTACTTAAAAATGAAAATTTTTTTCCACAGGTTTAATATTTTTAAATACTTTAATCTAAGGTAGGTGTATTTTTTGCTCCGCTTTAAAAAAATTATTATTTTTTTTAAATTTAAATTATTGTTCAAATTGTTATGTAATGTTATTTATAATTTATTTAAAAAGTGTGATGTGTTTAAAAAAATTATTTGAAGGTTAACTACTGTTTTGGTGGCTGGAGTATACATAAGGTTGACAGGTCTGTCTGTCAATCATATGAATGGGCTTTTACCCGCTCCAATTGGTTGCCCATGGCTCAAGTGATCCCAGTGGACGCATTGCACTAACTACACCGCTGGATCACGCAAGCGCAGCATGCCGGGAGCTGGACCGGGCCACAGAGAGGAAATCCACGCAGGCCCAAGCCTCAAATGTCGGTGCGCTAGTTTAGTGTAGATCGGGGGCTTTCACCTGTGGGAAGCCCCCGACCCGAATTTCTGGGCCATTGACTGCCTGATCAGTCAACTAAATGAGTCACGAGGGTCCCTTAGAGAGGCTCTTCAGTGTCCCCACAGGGAGTTAGACCACCAACAATGCCACAGTACTATACAACAATTAGAAAAACTGTTGGGGAAACAATGGGCTGGAACAGTGGCAGTTACAGGAATAGACTCCCCCGTGTGTTGCGATCAGCAATACGAGAGGTTAAATGGACAGCTATTCTCTCACTTGCAGTCTGCTTCCCAAAAGTCCCCCATCTCGTATGCCACCAATAACTTGGCTGGGAGGGCCCCAGCCTACGCGAATAACAGTATAAAAACCTCAGTGAGCGAGCCTGTACTTGTTAAAGCCCCAGTTAAAATTCTGACCCGCACCCAAGTGATTCCTAACCCACCACCAGCACCAGCTGCGGTAGCTGATAAGGCTCAAGCAGCACAAGCAGTACCACCAGCGGCAGGCCCTCCGGGAATGTTGTGGGCAGGTACTTACGAACGATCCAAGCCCCTGAACTATGCAGAGTTACAGGGATGTGGGCAGCAATTCGGACCAGTTAACCCACATAAATGCTGTATAGAGCTAAGGCAACGTACAGTGGCATTCCGGAATTAACACCCCAATTTTGAGGATAGTGACATGAAAAATGTTGTACTGTCTACCCTGACTCCGGATATATGGACCAGTCTCCCATTCCTGGCATTTAATGTGGGAAATACCCTAAATGCTTTAATCACATACATAAAGACAGCTCTAGGTTTGGATACTATTGATTTGGTCCAGGAATTAAACCAGACCCAACAAGGGGCTCATGAGACCCCTGCTGCAATCGGGGATCGGTTGTACACTATTGATGAGATGACACAGGCCCGCCCCAATGCTGATGCATTAAACGGGAAAGATGAAGCAGCATTTAAGACAATATACTTAAAGAATATTCAGACCTCACTGCGAACAGCCTTGGGGCACACTGTCACCCACAACTCACAGCGGACCAACCTATTAAGAGATGCTACTTCTGAATGGGATTATGTAAAATTCAGGTCCGGACACCAATAACAGAAACGCCAGTGAATGTAGTTCAGTGGCCTCAGGCCCCTCCGGTGTCCAACTCCTGAAGAAAACAGTTCATATGTTATAACTGTGGAAACGTGTGATACTTTGCAAAGGATTGGCAGAATCCGAGACAGACAGGCTCAGGAGGTGGGAGGAAGAATAATAATTACTCGAAATATGGTTCGTCCCGCTCACCCAATCCAATGGACTGTAAAATAGATGCCCTAGGCTCACAAAAGGAGAGAATAATGCAAACTCTTGCATTGAACCAGAGTTCGGGGAGTCCAGTGGCTCCAGCCATGAGCTCATTATTCCCACCCTCACCACCGCCCCAACAATTTAATGGCCCACAATGACGGAGTCCCACCCCACTGGCCTGGTCTGAAGTGGGGTTCAGACGAGATGGCCATGGTCGACCAGTTTTCTCAGCTTTGCTGCCTGCGGGCCGACAGCTGACTATGCTAATAATCACTGGGTTATCTGTTACAATCCTGCATTCCCCAGACACCGAACTCCAACTTGAAATAGGCAAAAGTAGCGTCGTCATAACGGGAGTCACCGGTGCACAAGCACCCGTATATCCAGGGGAGGCACTTAGTATTTACCTTGAGACCTTCCCCGTAAAAATACCGATCCATTGTATATGTGTATGACAAATAGAATGGGAATACTTGGGAATGATACCCTAAGGGGAATGACAGCTATTATAGATTACAATCAGAACTGTATATGCTTTGAACCTAAACCAGGAGACATAGTGCAGATTTCAGACGCTCACGGTGTTTGCTATAAAGAAGCCTGAGCAGATCACGCTGCCGAAACATTCCCTGCCTGTTGTTAAATCCTTAGTGACCAAACATGCAGCTGCCTTTGCTATATCTGAACACGACTGCGGGAGAAAGGAAGGGGAAACACAAATTAATGAGCCACTCCATCGTGCAGGCAACTGGTACCCGATTCCCCGAGAAAGTATTTTGTATTTGCGAACAGCCATTGTCTCATTAGAAGAACAGGGTCGTTTGCCACTAATTCCCCTGCATGGCCGGTAAGGAAGCCAGATGGATCGTGGAGGCTTACTATTGATTACCGAGCCCTAAACAAAGCTTCCCCACGTCAGAGTCCGACTGTTAGTCGAGCCCCTTCTCTGTTAACATCCATACCCACCAAGGCCACAGTCTTCTCTGCTCTAGGCATAGCGAATGGTTTCTGGAGTACTCCTGTTGCTCAGGAGAACCAGCATAAATTTGCGTTCACTTTTGAAGGGCAGGGCTACACATTTAAGTGTTAACCGCAGGGGCTTCATAACTCGCCATCGATCTTTCATCAATAAATGGCACAAGAGTTAAAGATTTTTCTAAACCATCGGTCCATCTACAGTATGTTGATGACCTGCTCCTTGCTACTGAAACAATGGAGGAATACCTAGAACTTCTAGATGAATTGATAGGGTTAGTACAGAAGGCAGGGCTCAAAGTAAATCCAAAAAAGGCTCAGCTGGCAAATGATGAGGTTACATTTTTGGGAGTAAAAATTTCAGAAAACGGCCTGTGTCTGGACGATCTAAATGTAGAGACTTTTCAGCGGCTTTCACTGCCAGTTTCAAAGACTGCACTGCGATCCTTTCTAGGCCTGGTTGGATATCAATGAAATGTTATTCCGAACTTTGCAGACTTGGCTAAACCTTTGTATGATCTTTTAAAGGGCGACGTGGAAGAGATACAACCCGTATCGGGAGAACACCATTCTGCTGCGGTTAGTGCTTTGAAACGAGTCAAGATACAGGCTACAGCTCTCATTTCCCCGGATCATATTCAGCCCCTTCACCTTGAAGTAGGCTCCACCCCTTCCAGCTAAAGTGCCATTTTAAGTCAGAACCAGGCAATTAATGAGATACTACACCCCATCGCTCATGCCTCACATATCTTACGAGGGCTAGAAGGCACATTCTCAGTGTGTGATCGGCACCGGTTGGCAATATTTTGGGCTGTCAATCATTTTACTTATATCAGCGGACTACAGAAAGTGATTTTGCATTTACCACACACGCCCCTTAATCTGCTGCTAAAACCAAGTGAGACTAAGATGCCCTCTCAGCGAATCATACCTTTCTCCTAAACGAACTACACTGATACCCCTTATGCTCGCCTATGAGGGAAGCTTACACCAGTGTCCATTCCCAGTACTAGATATGGAACCAAATCCAATAAAGGCTAATTTCATACCTGGAACTTGAAATGTGTACATAGACGGATCATCATACTATGTGGATGGCCAAACTATAACTGGATGTGCCCTCATTGATATGGACACCCCAAAATTGCCGGTGGGATTTCACGTTCCCGCCCAATCCTCTCAACAAGCAGAAGTAATTGTAGTAATTCTCGCCACTCACTACACAATTACGGATGAAACTAATATCTGGTCCGACAGCAGCTACGTCTGGCCCTTCCCCTATATCATACAAATGATTTTTGCTCATCAGATGGTAATTCTTTATTACATTCTGCTCTTCTCTGTAAGCTATGGGAAGTGCTCCAGGAGCGATTCGCCCCTTGTCATGTAGGAAAGGTAGCAGCCCATCAGAAAGCTTGATCCCCCACGCCTTGGTAACCTAGCAGCGGATCGCCTTGTTAACAGTCTATCCAATACCTTGGTGGGTGATGAATGACACACAGGCACCCGTAGTGGTAGCGGTTACCAAAGTTATAACCATTGATCTCTTGGCCATGCAGGACTCACATACACCCTATGCACAAGTAATAGCCTAGCATGAGCAAGGGCGCCCATTATCTGCACCAGCCTCATGGGCAGACTTAACTTTAGTACAACATGGTGCGGTTAAAAACCCTCCCCTGCTCATGGCGAGGAATATAGAGGGAGACTTAGTAGTTTGCATTCCTCCCCAATTGAAGGAAGAGATTCTGGTCCTTTTCCATTCTCACCCTACAGCGGGACATTGCTCAGTGGCCACTACACTCCAAAACGTATTACCCGTTTGTTGGTGGCCTGAAAAGGAGCAGCATGTGGAACAATATGTTAATCGCTGCCTGCCATGCCGACAAACAAACCCTCCTTCATATTCTAATCACTCCTTACTTAGGTCACAGCCTCCTACCGAGGGACCATGGACACACCTGCAGATTGACTTTATTGGCCCGCTAACAATATCCAAGTGTAACTACGAGTTCACACACGTTGTCATTGTTCAGTTCACTAAATGTTTGGAGGCGTTTCCCACAAGAAATAATACAGCACGCACAGCAGCCCGAATTCTATGGAGTGAGGTGTTCTGTAGGTGGGGATTATCACTACAAGCGGATAGCGATTAGGGTCCACACTATACGGGGGCAGTTTTCCCAACCCCACAAGAAACGTTACAATAAAATATCATTTGCACATTGCCCACCATCCACAATCATCAGGGATCGTGGAGTGGTGGAATCGAACTTTAAAAACAATGTTGCAGAAGTTGTGTACTGAACACCCCACTCAATGGACTGACATGTTGCCCTTATGCTTAATGGCAATACGTTCAGCCCCACACGAGACTACGAGGGTAAAGCCATATGAAGCCATGACTGGGAGGCAGATGCAAATACCAGGACATCAAACACTGGGGAATAATACAACTTTAAAATTGCAACCATGTAGCCAAAAATGGTTACAAACCCTGATATATTATATGGCCGAGGTGAACAGAATAGTGTCCATTGACACAGGCAAATCACGTGAACAAATCAAGCGATATTATGATAAGAGGGTCACCCATTTCAGTATGATGTTGGAGACCAAGTGATGTTACGAAATTTCTCTCCAAGGAAACACTCATTCGAGGTAAAATGGACAGGCCTGCATACCTTAGCAGATAAAAGAAATCCAGCTGTGTAACATAGAAACATTGAAACATAGAAGATAGGGTCAGGAGTAGGCCGTTCGGCCCCTCGAGCGTGCTCTGCCATTTAATTAGATCATGGCTGACCATCCGAATTCAGAAACCTGCCCCTGCTTTCTCCCCATATCCCTTGATCCATTTAGCCTCAAGAAATATATCTATCTACCTCTTGAATATATTTAATGAATTGGCCTCAACTGCCCTGTGTGGTAGAGAATTCCATAGGTTTACCACTCTCTGGGTGAAGAAATTCCTCCTCAACTCAGTCCTAAGTGGCTTACCCCTTATCCAGTGTACCTACTGAATGTTCCATATGGTCCAAAGGGAGAATGTAAACGTAAATGGATCCATATCAGCCAGATGGAAACTGTTACGAATTAAGATGTTACATTCTGGTCTACCCACAGATCAGAGATGTAGCGCTGCTAACTGATAATGATGATTGGATGTGCAGTGAAACTTCCGGAGGTACATCTGTACACTGGGCGAAGGAGGCAAATGCGCCCCATTCCCCATTTATGGAATGGAACCTCCAATCATTGGTGATCATAAACAATCAAAAGACCGTAATGGTACATCTGAGACATATAAGGAAGATGTTCACGTTTGGATTTGAAATAGTACAAAAGATAATATAACAACACCATACGTAATGGGTTGTGGTACATTACAAGGCAAGGTGTATAGTTGCGAAATAAATCACGGAGATGGTGTGTGTTTCAGATGCAGAATAGGGACAACAAAAGCCCAAATATATGGAAATTCCTGAAGAAAAGTAATTGGATCTGGGAACATGTACAAGAATCAAACCAGGGCCCAGTGGTCTCGAAAAGGAAGGAAAATATACAATTGTGCTGGGCTCGGTGGTGTAAGAAAAAGACCGGTCAGTATTCTTATATTGGATCAAATATTATCACGAAACTTAAAAATCAGGATGATGAATGGCCTCCAATCCACGAATATAATGTAAAGATTACTAATTCAGCAGGATATGAGATTCCCGAAGATAATATAGAGATCACCTCAGCAGAAAACAAACACTATATGGTACCATTTAGCCGTTGGGGGAAATTAGAAGCATTCCAGATTTGGCAGTTACCAGGATCCCGGGAATGAAAATACCATGGTAGAATTCAAAGATTCAATAACTGGGTGTATGAGGGAAGATGGATATGTCTATAGCGTTGAACTCACACGTTATAAGAAAACAAGCCATTCAGAACCCCAGGAAGAAGTGGAGAAACAATGTCCCCACTTAAAACCGGGACCTGGGAACGGCCATATAATTATACCCACCTCTAAAGCAGTTTATCATCAAGTAATACCGGAATTGGCCCCTGTTATCCTCAATTTAACAGAACTAATGCTACCAAAGTGCTGCCCTGACAAAACAGCGCAATTGACTGAAAGAATGTTGCAGCAAGTTTTTAACCAATACTGGGAAAATGCGACTTTGTTGGCAAGCATGCAGAAAACAGAAGGGGCCTTCCGCCATGAGCTTAGTACCACTCAAGAGGAAAGCCAGGAAAAGAATAGACAGAAAAGATGATTAATAAATGATGGCCTCACGGATTCCAACAAAGTAACCTGAGTAATCAACGCAATGACAACTGCAGATTTACAGAATCAATTACAGACGGTAAGGGAAGAGTTGAAGGAGATATTTAGTAAAGAAAACAACATAGTAAGTGAGGAGCTAAGGAAAGATCAGGTAATGACCATACACCTATAGGATATCATACATGAATTAGAGGATCATGCCAAAAGAATTAATGATCTAATTAGAGAACACAGAATTACCTCTGTACAAGCAGCCAATAATGATGTATGCGTTATGTATGGGAATTGGCTGTTTGAACAATCTAGGTAAAACCTTCAGACATAGAAACATAGAAGATAGGAACAGGAGGAGGCCATTCGGCCCCTCGAGCCTGCTCCGCCATTCAATGAGATCATGGCTGATCATCCAAATTCAGTACCCTGTCCCTGCCTTCTCCCCATATCCTTTGATCACTTTAGCCTTAAGAAAAATATCCAACACCTTCTTTAATATATTTAATGAACTGGCTTCAACCGCCCTCTGTGGCACAGAATTCCACAGGTACACCACTATCTGGGTGAAGAAATTCCTCCTCATTTCAGTCCTAAATGGCTTACCCCTTATCCTTAGACTATCACCCCTGGTTCTTGACACCCCGGCCATTGGAAACATCCTTCCTGCATCTAGTCTGTCCAGGCCTGACAGAATTTTATAGATTTCGATGAGATCCCCTCTCAATCTTCTAAACTCCAGTGAGTATAAGCCCAATCGACACAATGTCTCCTCATACGTCATTCCTGCCATCCCAGGTGAATCTTTGCTGCACTCCTTCCATGGCAAGTACGTCCTTCCTCAGATAAGGCGACTAAAACTGCACACAATACTCAAGGTGCGGTCTCACCAAGGCCCTGCACAACTGCAGCAAGACATCCGTGTTCCTCTACTCGAGCCCTCTCGCTACAAAGGCCAACATACCATTTGCCTTCTTAACCACCTGCTGCACCTGCATGCTTATCTTCAGCGACTGGTGCACAAGAACACCCAGGTCTCTTTGCACGTCCCCTTCTCCCAATCTATTGCCATTCAGATAATAAGCTGCCTTCCTGTTTTTGCCACCAATGTTTATAACCTCACATTTATCCACATTATAGTGCATTTGACATGTATCTGCCCAAGCACCCAACCTGTCCAAATCGTACTGGAGTTTCACAGCATCCTTCTCACAGCATACCCTCCCACCCAGCTTTGCGTCGCCTGCAAATTTGGAGATATTACATCCAATTCTCTCGTCCAGATCATTAATATATATTGTGAGCAGCTGGTGTCCTAGGACTGATCCTTGCGGTACACCACTAGTCACTGCCTGCCACTCGGAAAATGACCCGTTTATTCTAACTCTTTGCTTTCTATCCGCCAACCAGTTCCCTTTCCAAGTCAATACCTTGCCCCCACTCCCATGTGCCTTAATTTTGTACGATAATCTCTTATGCAGGAGCTTATCGAAAGCCTTCTGAATGTCCAATTACACCACATCCACTGGTTCTCCCTTATCTATTTTACCTGTTACATCCTCAAAAAATTCCAGTAGGTTAGTCAAGCACGATTTACCTTTTGTAAATCCATGTTGACTTTGTCCAATCCTGTCTCTGCTTTCCAAGTGCTCTGCAATTACATCATTTATAGTGGACTCTAGCAATTTCCCCACTACCGATGTCAGGCTTACTGGTCTATAAGTCCCCGCTTTTTCTCTAACACCTTTTAAAATAGTTGGGTAACATTAGCTACCCTCCAGTCCACGGGTACTGTTCCAGAGTCTATCGAGTTCTGGAAGATAACCAGCAAAGCATCTACTATTTCTAGGGCCACTTCCTTAATTACCCTACGCTGTAGATTATCAGGCCCTGGGGATTTATCGGCCTTCAGTCCCATCAATTTTCCTAACACCATTTCCCTACAAATACTGATTTCTTTCAGTTCCACACTATCATCAGACCCTAAGATCCTCGGCATCTCTGGGATGTTATTTGTTTCCTCCTTTGAGAAGTCAGAACCAAAACATTTATGTAATGAAATCTGTTTGTCTTGATCCTGTATTCTTTTTGCACCAATGTATATTACCATCCCCACTGTGTATAGTTTCACTTCCTCTTTCCCGACTAACCTGGGAGATTCCAGGCCTTGGCTCTTGGCTCCGCCCCTGACTTCTCTTACATAAAGATCCCAGGATCTGTATGACTCATTCCTGTGAACCAGTCGGCGTGTGGAGATGTATGCTCTAATCTTAGTGATTAAAAGCCAACTTGTTTAAGTCTATAACTTCCAGTTTTGTGGTTATTGAAGGCCCATCAATATTAATCACTAATGAATACTAGGATGGATCGACTCCTAAAACCAGAGCATCTGGAGTTGGATCCACATTCTGCTGAAGCATCAAATCAATTTGGACACTGGCTCAAATGCTTCGAACTCTTCGCGGGGGCCTCATCCACTAGCGAGGTAGATAAACTTAGTCTACTGACTACTTGCGTAAGTCATCGGATTTATTTGTTCATCCGGGACACCACCTCTTACACGGAGGCCATCACTATCCTGAAGGCCCAATACCAGAGGCCAGTAAACGAAGTGTACGCCAGACATCTGCTGGCTACACGCAGGCAGCGACCAGAGGAATCAATGGACGATTTCTTACAGGGCCTAAAGGACCTGGTCCGGGATTGTAACTGCAAGACCGTGACGGCCAAAACATACTCTGAAGAATTGGTCCGCGATTCCTTCATCACGAGCCTCAAATCGAATTATATCCGGCAGAGACTGCTGGAGAAGGAGGTCCTGGGCTTAAAAAAGGCAGTGGCCACTGCGCGATCGCTGGACGTGGCCCGGAAAAACTCTGACTCTTAATCTTCTGGCCATGCGGCCCTCACCGCCTCGTGCACACCGAGGGGGCCACTATCTTGGAATCAACCATCTTCCCCATCCAGGTCTCAGACCAGCTCTACGCCGCCGGAGTCCCCACACAGAAGTTCACCCAGGAGTCCTACTACAGCGGCAATGTCTCGATGCCGGAAATGCTACTTCTGCGGCCAGGCCAAGCACCCCAGACAACGATGCCCAGCGAAGGACGCTACATGCTCCAAATGTAAGAAAAAGGGGCGTTTTAGCATAGTCTGCAGGGGGAATCCGATTTCCAACTCCGTCACAGCATCGTGCGTGCCGTGCGTGCCGCCATCTTGGGATCCGCCATCTTTTCCCGACTCAACAGCCGCCCAGGGCCCAACAGTGGCTTCGATCACGGTGGATCAATCCAAGCCACACCCGTTGACAAAATCCATGATGGACATACAGGTAAACGGGAATTTAACGAAATGTTTAATTGACTGTGGGAGTACCGAGAGTTTTATCCACCCTAGCCTGCTACGGCGGCACTCATTAACGGTAACCCCTACATGGAGCAGAATTGCTATGGCTGCTAAGGCCCACACTTCGGACATTTTGGGCTACTGTGTGGTAACACTGACTGTAAAAGCATGGACTACAAGGATTTTAAACTCCTCGTGATGCCAGAACTCTGTTTTAATGTAATCTTGGGCCTGGACTTCCAGTGCCACCACGAAAGTGTCACGCTAGCATATGGTGTGTCCCAGCCGCCACTCACAGTCTGTGGCCTATCAATCTTAAAAATCAGCCCGCCCTCTTTATTCGCTAATCTCGCTCCAAACTGTAGGCCCATAGCGACCAAAAGTAGACGGTACAGTCTGGAAGACAGACACTTTATCAAGGCGGAACTGGACAGACTCCTGCGGGAAGGCATTATTGAATGCAGTACCAGTCCGTGGCCTGCCCAAGTAGTCATAGTTAAAAATAACGAAAAGAAACGGATGGTAATTGATTACAGCCAGGCTGTTAATATTTATACCGAGCTGGTCGCCTACCCTTTACCCCGCATATCAGAAATGGTCAACCAGATTGTGCAATACCGAGTCTTCTCGACTATCGACCTCAAATCCACGCATCAGCAGCTCCCCATTAGAATGGAGGACCGCCCATACACCGCCTTCAAGGCGAACGGGCGCCTCTACCATTTTCTCAGAGTGCCCTTCGGGGTAACAAATGGTGTCTCGGTCTTCCAACGTGAGATGGACCGCATGGTTGACGAGAATAAATTACAAGCTACCTACCCCTATCTGGACAATGTCACTATCTGCGGGCACAACCAGCAAGACCACGATCTAAATCTTGCGAGATTTTTAAAAACTGCTCTAAAGCTGAATCTAACCTACAACGAAGACAAATGTGTCTTCAACACAACCCGTCTCTGTATCCTCGGCTGTGTGGTGGAAGATGGTGTAATTGGACCGGACCCTGACCGATTATGCCCCCTAAAGGAACTGCCCCTGCCACACAATCCCAAAGCTTTAAAAAGGTGCCTGGGATTTTTTTCGTATTATGCCCAATGGGTGCCCAATTACTCCGATAAGGCCCGACCCCTCATTAAATCGACGTCCTTCCCACTATCAGCTGAAGCTCGGGAGCCATTCACCAGTATTAAACAGGACATTGAAAGGGCTGCAGTGTGTGCAGTGGACGAATGCATTCCCTTTCAAGTCAAAAGCGATGCGTCAGACTTTGCCTTAGCTGCGACCCACAATCAGGCTGGGAGAACTGTGGCCTTCTTCTCCCGGACCCTTCAGGGACCTGAAATCAGGCACTCTTCTGTCGAGAAGGAGGCACAGGCTATAGTGGAGGCAGTGTGGCACTGGAGACACTACCTAGCCAGCAAACGTTTCACCCTGCTCACCGACCCGCGGTCGGTGGCTTTCATGTTTAATAACAAACAAAGGGGAAAATCAAGAATGACAAAATACTCAGGTGGAGGATCGAACTATCCACGTTCGACTATGATATTATGTACAGGCCGGGAGCCCTTAATGAACCCCCAGACGCCCTATCGCGGGGAATGTGTGCCAGCATTCATACGGACAAATTACAGGGTCTCCACAACTACCTCTGTCACCCAGGGGTCACCCGACTATACAGTTTAATGAAGTCCCGCAATCTGCCCCACTCCATCGAGGAGTTCAGGGCAATGACCAGAGCCTGCCCCATCAGTGCGGAATGCAAGCCTCGTTTCTACAGGCCTGACCGTGCACACCTTATCAAAGCCACACGGCCATTCGAGCACCTAAGTCTGGACTTCAAGGGACCCCTTCCCTCTGCTGACCGTAACGTATACTTCCTCAATATCATTGATGAATATTCCCGCTTCCCCTTCGCCATTCCCTGCCCAGACATGACCAGTGCCACGGTCATCAAGTGTCTCTGTAATCTATTCTGCATGTTTGGCATGCCGAACTACATATACAGCGATAGGGGGACGTCATTCATGAGTGACGAGCTGCACCAGTTCTTGCTCTCGAAGGGATAGCCACTAGCAGAACCACTAGCTACAACCCCCGGGGTATTGGGCAAGTGGAAAGGGAGAATGCTACTGTTTGGAAGGCTGTCACGTTAGCCTTAAGGTCAAAAGGTCTTCTGACCTCCCGCTGGCAGGAAGTCCACCCAGACGTGCTCCACTCCATAATGTCTCTGTTATGTACTGCCACTAACGCTGCCCCTCACGAAAAGATGTTTGTTTTCCCCCGGAAATCCACCTCGGGCATATCTCTACCCACGTGGCTGACGTCTCCGGGGACAGTACTATTGCGGAAGCACGTGAGAGGCCATAAAACGGACCCCATTGTGGAAAAGGTACAGCTCCTCCATGCAAACCCTCAGTACGCCTATATCGAATAATCTGACGGGCGAGAGGACACTGTTTCCATAAAAGACCTCGCTCCCTCGGGGAGCGGAGAGAACGATGGGAGACTACCCGATGAAGCCCTACACTACAAAGAGACAGGACGCCCAGAGGTATCGATACCCAACTTTAACCTGGAGGACACTGCAGATAACCTGGAAGACACTGCGGAGGCCCGGACAGTGGAGGAACCAGAATCCACTCCCCTAGAGGCACCCCAACCGGCTTTGCGCCGATCACTGAGAACTGCAAAATCTCCTGACAGACTCACTTATACCAAATTTTAAGAAACATCACCCCGATGGACTAAATCTATAGAAGGGGTGAATGTAATGAAATCTGTTTGTCTTGATCCTGTATTCGTTTTGCACTCATGTATATTACCCTCCCCACTGTGTATAGGTACACTTCCTTCTTCCCGATTAACCTGGGAGGTTCCAGGTCTTGGCTCTTGGTTCCGCCCCTGACTTCTCTTACATAAAGATCCCAGGATCTGTATGACTCATTCCTGTGAACCAGTCGGCGTGTTGAGATGTTAGCTCTGATCTTAGTGAATAAAAGCCAACTTGTTTAAGTCTATAACTTCTAGCTTTGTGGTGATTGAAGGCCCAGCAATTTATTTAGTTGTTCTGCCATTTCTTCGTTCACCAATATAAATTCCCCTGATTCTCATTGCAAGGGACCTACGCTTGACTTCACCAATCGTTTTCTCTTCACATATCATTAAACGCTTTTACAGGCAGTTTTTATGTTCCCAGGAAGCTTACTCTCATATTCTATTTTCCCCTTCCTAATTAATCCCTTTTTCCTCCTTTGTTGAATGCTAAATTGCTCCCAATCCTCAGGATTATTGCTTATTCTGGCCACTTTATAAGTACTCTCCTTGGATCTTATGCTACCCCTAATTTCCCTTGTTGCCACGGTTGAGTCGCCTTTTTTGTTTTATTGTTATGGCAAACTGGGATGAACAAATTCTGTAGCTCATCCATTCGGTCTTTGAATGTTTGCCATTTCCTATCCACCATCAACCAATTGTGTGACATTCCCCAATCAATCCTACCCAACTCACGCCTTAGACCATTGTAGTTTATTCATTTAAATGTAGGATGCTAGTCTCTGAGTCAACTAATTCATTCCACATCTTAATGAAGAAATCGAACATATTATGAGCGCTCTGACCCAAGGGGCCTCGTACAACAAGATTACTAATTAATGCTTTCTCGTTACATAATACCCAGTCTAAGATGGCCTGATCTCTGGTTGGTTCCTCGACATATTGGTCCAGGAAACCATCCCGTAAACACTCCAGGGATTCCTCCTCCACAGTATTGTTACTAATTTGGTTAGCCCAATCTATATGTAGATTAAAGTCACCCATGATGTCTACTGTGCCCTTATTGCACGCTTCTTTAATTTCCCTTTTAATGGCATCCCCAACCTCCGCCTTACTCTTTGGAGGTCTATATACCACTCCCACTAACGATTTCTGCCCCTTAGTATTTCTCAATTCTACACATACAGATTTCATACCATTATAGCTAATATTCTTCTGTACAATGGTATTAATCCCTTCTTTAACCAGTAATGCTACCCCACCTCCCTTTTCCTTTTTGCATATCTTTCCTGAATATCGAATACCCCTGGATGTTGAGCTCCCAGCCTTGGCCATCCTTGAGCCACATTTCCGTAATCCCAACCAAATCATATTTCTTTACCTTTATTAGCGCAGCCAATTCATCCACCTTATTGTGAATGCTCCTCGCATTAAGACACAGAGCCTTCAGGCTTGTTTCTTTAACGCTCTTAGACCTATTAGAATTATTATTTACTGTGGCCACGTTTGATTTAAACCGTTTATTTCTCTGACTGCCATTTTATTATTCTCCTTAATATCTTTTGCTTTTATCCTTGATTCCCTTTCCTCTGTCTCCCTGCTCAGGTTCTCAACCCCCTGCCATTTTAGTTTAAACCCTCCCCAGAGCACTAGCAAACACTCCCCCTAGGATACGAGTTCCAGCCCTGCCCAGGTGCAAACCGTCCGGTTTGAAATTGTCCCACCTCTCCCAGAACCAGTTCCAATGTCCCAGGAACTTGAATCCCTCCCCGTTGCACCATTCCTCTAGCCACTTATTCATCTGAAATATCCTTCTATTTCCACTCTGACTAGCATGTAGCACTGGTAGCAATTCTGAGATTACTACCTGTGAGGTCCGATTTTTTAATTTACCTCCTAACTCCCTATATTCTGCTTTTATGAACTCATCCCGCTTTCTAGCTATATCGTTGGTGCCTATATGCACCACAACAACTGACTGTTCACCCGCCACTTCCAAGATGTTCTTCAGCTGCTCTGAGACATCCTTGACCCTTGCACCAGGGAGGCAACACATCATCCTGGAGTCTCGTTTGCGGCCGCAGAAACGCCTATCTATTCGCATTACAATAGAAACCCATATCACTATAGCTCTACACCTCTTTTTCCTCCCGTCCTGTGCTGCAGGGCCAGCCCTGTTGCCAGGAAGTTGGCTGCTGCTGCTTTCCTCTGAGAAGACATCCCCCCCAACAGCACTCAAAGTGGTGTATCTGTTTGAGAGGGGGATGTCCACAGCGGACCCCTGCACTACCTGCCTGCGGCTTGTACTCTGACTGTTGGTCACCCATTCCCTTTATGCCTGTTCAATCTCTACCTGCGGTGTGGCCAACTCTGTAAATGTGCTATTCGCGACGTCCCGAATATCGTGAATGCTCCAGTATGCATCAAATCGCTGCTCCAATGCCGCAATGCGGTCTGTCAGTAGTTGCAGCTCACCAGAGAGAGCTTAGTAACTATAAACCATTTAAAGTTTAAACAAGAGAGAAATACTCACCAACGAATCACTTCCCTGCTTCCTGGTGACGTCACACTTTGAATACTTTTTACCTCTCTCTCCCGCTGCTCAATTGGTAAGCCTCGCCTCGCTGCTCCTTATATGCCACGCTCGCTGTTCCATTCCCATGTCCGCTCTGGTCAGGCCTCACCTCGCTGCTGCTTAATAGCCACGCTCGCTGTTCCACTCCCAGGTCCGCTCTCGTCGGGCCTCGCCTCACTGCTCCTTTATAGCCGTGCTCATTGTTCCACTCCCAGGTCCACTCTGGTCGGGCCTCACCTCGATGCTCCTTTAATGCGTCGCTCGCTGTTCCACTCCCAGGTCTGCTCTGGTCTGGTCTTGCCTCGCTGCTCTTTTTATGCCACGCTTTCTGCTCCACTCCCAACCCGCTCTGGTCGGGCCTCGCCTCGCTGATCCTATTATGCCGCGCTCACTGTTCCACTCCCAGGACCGCTCTGGTAGGGCCTCGCCTCGCTGCTCCTTTTATGCCGTGCTTGCTGTTCCACTCCCAGATCTGCTCTGGCCCGGCCTCGCCTCGCTGCTCCTTTATAGCCACGCTCGCTGTTCCACTCCCAGGTCCGCTCTGGTGGGGCCTCGCCTCACTGCTCCTTTCTAGCCATGCTCGCTATTCCACTCCCAGGTCCGCTCTGGTCGGACATCGCCTCACTGCTCCTTTATAGCCGCCCTCACTGTTCCATTCCCAGGTCCGCTGTGGACGGGCCTCGCCTCACTGCTTCTTTATAGCTGCGCTCACTGTTCCACACTCAGTTCCGCTCTGGTCGGGCCTCTGCTTACTGCTCCTTTTATGCCGCACTCGCTGTTCCACTCCCAGGTTCGCTCTGGTCATGCCTCACCTCACTGCTCCTTCATAGCTCCGCTCACTGTTCCACACCCAGGTCCACTCTGGTCGGGCCTCGCCTCGCTGCTCCTTTATAGCCGTGCTCGCTGTTCCACTCCCAGTTCCGCTCTGGTCAGGCCTCAACTCACTGCTCCTTTTTGCCGCGCTCACTGTTCCACTCCCAGGTCTGCTCTTGTCGGGCATCGCCTCGCTGCTCCTTTTATGACATGCTCGCTGTTCCATTCCCCGGTCTGCTCTGGACGGGCCTCGCATCGCTGCTACTTTTATGCCGCGCTCACTGTTCCACTCCCTGGTCCGCTCTGGTCGTGCCTCGCCTCACTGCTCCTTTATAGCGGCGCTCTCTGTTCCACTCCCGGTCCGCTCTGTTCGGGCCTCGCCTCGCTGCTCCCTATATGCCAGGCTCGCTGCTCCACTCTCAGGTCCGCTCTGGTTGGGCTTCGCCTCACTGCTCCTTTATAGCCCCGCTCGCTGTTCCACTCCCAGGTCCGCACTGGTCGGGCCTCTCCTCGCTGCTCCTTTTATGCCATGCTTTATTTCATGTGTGATATCCTATAGGTGTATGGTCGTTATCTGATCTTTCCTTAGCTCCTCACTTACTATGTTGTTTTCTTTACTAAGTATCTCCTTCAACTTTTGCCTTACCCTCTGTAATTAATTCGGTAAATCTGTGGAGTCCATTGCCTCCCAACTTAGGTCACTAGCAAGCATCTGTCAGGGCTATCCAGTTATTACGATGATGAGGAATTATGCAAGGTCAAGATTTTAGTTAGGATTCTCCCTGCCAAATACGAATGCCACGAGTTAGGGAGTCAAAGATGCCCAACCCCCTATTTAGAACAGAGAATATAGGAGTAGTAAAAGGAAATACTGTTAGTCGATTTCTCATGGCACCATAATTGTTAATACAGTTAGAAAACCTAACCTGGATTGAACCAAACCTACAAGGCTCCAATACAAATGAGGCCGCCCTTGTTGCACAAAAAGTTAAACGACCAATCAAAATACACCTGTGGATATGGTTGGAATAAGGAAAGATTACAATGTACTATGGAAGTGGCAGGCCCCTTAGATGTATGGACTGGCATAGAGTAAGTGCTGTTTTACAACCTTAGAAATCTCTTATAGTCACGGAACACTTGAATGTGTAGGGAACTACTCTATTAACCCTACAAAGACTCCATTAATAGAAGGACGAATCCTCCTCGCATTGGCCTCACATGGCCAACAGCTACTACAAGCAGAAGACTATTTAAAAATAAACCTACAAGATTTCGTCACTACATTCAGATATGATATCCTTGAGCTACCTGAAGCATTAAACAACTAATATATGAACTGAGCACCCCCCAACGCCATTATTACTCCCTGGTGCAAGGGAATAAAGCAATAGCTGAGGAGTTCCCAGATATCGAGGATCAGGCAGACTGGTGGGATCTAGGAACACATGTTGTACTGATATGCTTACTAGTTTACAGCTGCTACCTGAAAAACTTAATGCACGAAACGCGATCATGTTTAAATGTGATTACAACCCAGAACATGTTAGAGGTACATAACCAGAAGCAAAATAATCCATATGTAAGATTTTAGTTTTACGGGGTCGGCAAATGTCTCGCCCTCAAGGTAGGGATATATAGGATAGGGTGTACCTGTAGGATTTAGTAAACATTATTAAGACTCTAGAACCATTTTTCTATAACTGTAATGAGTGAAATAGTCTGTCAAATGCCTAAACACCTGTATAAAATGGTGAATGGCTGAGCAAAGCAGGATGGGATAATGCCAAACTGACTAAAAACCATTGTTTAAAATTTGCTGAAGTAACGCAATGTTGTGCTAAGTTTATGCAGGTGAGGTATTCAGCAATATTATGCTTAAAGAGATAAAAACTAGAGAGATAGATAAGAGTTGGAGACATCCTTCATTGGTACAGCTATCGGATGGACTGACTGTTTTGTCAACATTCTAGGAAGTGTTCTGTGAAAAGTGAACATCTGAGATAAGGGTACTCTGTTATCCATAGAGAAAAACCTAGTGGGATCAACAAGGTCATAAGATGACTAACGAGGGAAGCAAAACATTTTACCAGGTGTCAGAGGGTTAATTACTGCCACGTAGGCAAAACGAGAGGGAAAAGGGTATGAACTTCGAAAGCAGCGAACCATGTAACAAGAGAGTGACTGGAACTTCGGTCAACAAAACAGAGCAAGATCCCAAGGAAGCGAGCATCGGTCAAGAGAACACAGCAACATGCATCAGGAGAGTGGGACACAGTCACTGGGAAGGACCGCTGGGATCGAGGAACAGACTGTGACTATTTCCTTGTTTAGTATTACTGCCTTGTACTGGATGTTTAATGCTTAATAAACCTGTTTTACTGATACACAATGTACCTGAACCCAGAGTGGTTTTTGTAGTCACAGACTGTTTTACTGATACACAATATACCTGGACCCAGAGTGGTTTGTGTAGTCACGGACTGTTTTACTGATACACCATATAACTGAACCCAGAGTGGTTTGTGCAGTCACGGACTGTTTTACTGACTGTGTTTTTCCAGCATTCTCTGTTGTTATTTTGGATTTCCAGCATCTGCAGTATTTTGCGATCATTCCTGGACCCAGAGTGGTTTGTGCAGTCACGGACTTTTTTACTGATACACAATATACCTGGACCCAGAGTGGTTTGTGCAGTGACGGACTGTTTTACAGATACGCAATATACCAGGACCTTGAGTGGTTTGTGTAGTCACGGACTGTTTTACTGATACACAATATACCTGAACTCAGAGTGGTTTGTGTAGTCACAGACTGTTTTACTGATGCAAAATATACCTGGACCCAGAGTGGTTTGCGTAATCATGGACTGTTTTACTGATACACAATATACCTGGACCCGGAGTGGGTTGCGTAATCACGGACTGTTTTACTGATACACAATATACCTGGACCCAGAGTGGTTTGTGTAGTCATGGACTGTTTTACTGATACACAATATACCTGGACCCAGAGTGGTTTGTGTAGTCACGGACTGTTTTACTGATAAACAATATACCTGTACCCGGAGTATTTTGTGTAGTCATGGACTGCTTTACTGATACACAATACACCTGAAGCCAGAGTGGTTTGTGTAGTCACGGACTTTTTTACTGATACACAATATACCTGAACCCGGAGTTGTTTTTTGAAGTCATGAACTGCTTTACTGATGCACAATATACCTGGTCCCAGAGTGGTTTGTGTAGTCAAGGACTTTCTTACTGACGGATGGTTAGAGTGAGGGGGTGGTGTGTATCCGAGAGTGCTACAGTGAGGATCATGGTGTATATCAGGGTATTACAGTGAGGGGTGAGGGGTACATCAGATTGTTATAATGATGGATGTGGTTTATATCAGAATTTTTCAGTGAAGGGTCTGGGGAACAATGAGTGTTGTGGTTTTTATCAGTGTGTTAGTTTGAGATGTGTGTGGTATTTAAGAGAGTGGGGTCTATCTGTGTGTTTCAGTGAAGGGTGCTGGATATATCAGAGTGTAATGAGTTATACCAGAGTGTTAGAGTGAGGGTTGTGATGTATGTCAGAGTTTTACAGTGAGGGATCTGGGTTTTATCAAAGTGTTACATTGAAGTGTGAGGGGTATATCAGTGTTACATTGAGGAGTTTGGGGTATATCAGAGTGTTACATTGAGGGGTGTGGTGTATATCAGAGGGTTAAAGTGAGGTGAGTGGGATATATCCGTGGGTCACAGTGAGAGGTTTGGGATACCTAAGAGAAGATTAAAGTGACGGGTATATCAGAGTGTTAAAGTAAATGCTGTGGAGAATATCAGAGCGTTACAGTGAGGGGTATGGGGTATATCAGTGCTACAGTGAGGGGTGTGGGGTAGATCACAATTTTCAACTGAGGGATGTGGGGTATAACAGAGTGTTACAGTGAGGGGTCTGCGGTATATCAGAGTGTTACATTAAGGGGTGTGGTGTATGTCAGAGGGTGTTAAAGTGAGGGGCTTGGGGTGTATCAGCGTGTTACAGTGAGGAGTTGCGAAATATCGGATTGTTATATTGATGGGTGTGGGTTATATCAGAATGTTTCAGTGAGGGTTGTCGGATGTATCAACAGAGTGTTACAGTGAGGGACGTTCGATATCTAGTAGAGTTTCAATGAGAGGTGTAGGGTATATCAGAATGTTATATTGAGAGGTTTGTGGTATTTAAGACAGTGGGTTGTAGCTGAGAGTTGCAGTGAGGGGTGCTGGGTATATTAGAGTGTAGTGAGGTATATCAGAGTGTTAGAGTGAGGGGTGTGGGTTTGTCAGAGCATTACAGTGAGGGGTCTGGGTTATATCAGAGTGTTAAATTGGGGTGTGAGTGGTATATCAGCGTGTTAATGTGAGGTGAGTGAGGTATATCGATATGTACTGTGAGAGGTTTGGGACATGTAAGTGAGGATTCAAGTAAGGGGTCTATCAGAGTGTTACAGTGAGTGGTGTCGGGTGTATCAGAGTGTTACAGTGAAGGGTGTGGTCTATATCTCAGTGTTACAGTGAGGGGTGTGAGATATATCAGAGTGTAACAAATAGGGGTGTGGGGTATATCAGCGTGATAAAGTGAGGTGAGTGGGATAGATCTGTGGGTCACAGTGAGAGGTTTGATATACCTAAGAGAGCATTAATGTGAGGGGTATATCAGAGTGTTACAGTGAATGCAGTGGGGAATATCAGAGCGTTACAGAGAGGGGATGAGGTATATCAGAGAGTTGCTGTGAGGGGTATGGTGCATATCGGAGCGTTACAGTGAGGTGTATGGTGTACAGCAGTGTTACAGTGAGGGGTTTGGGGTATATCACAGTTTTCAACTGAGGGATGAGGTGTATAACAGAGTGTTAGAGTGAGGGGTGTGGTGTATATCAGAGGGTGTTACATTGAGGGGCGTGTGGTGTATCAGAGAGTTACAGTGAGGGGTGTGCGGTATATCAGATTGTTATGGTGATGGGTGTGGATTATATCAGATTGTTTCGCTGAGGGGTGTCGGAAGTATAATCAGACTGTTACAGTGAGGAGTGTGGTTTATATCAGAGTGTTACAGGGAGGGGTGTGGTGTATATCAGAGTGTTACACTGAGTGGTGTGGAATATATCACATTGTTATAGTGATTGGTGTGGGTTAAATCAGAATGTTTCTGTGAGAGGGATAGAGTATCTCAGGGTGTTACACTGAGGGTGTGGGTTAGATTCGTGTTACATTCAGGGTTGTGGGGTATATCAGAGTTTTACATTCAGGTGTGTGGGGTATACCAGAGTGTTACAGTGAGGGGTGTGGTGTATATCAGTGTTACAGTCAGGGGTGTGAGGTATATCGGTGTATTACAGTGAGGGATGTGGACTATATCGGTGTGCTACAATGAGGGACGTGGATTATATCTATGTGTTACATTAAGGTGTGTGTGGGGTACATAAGATTATTACAGTCAGGGGAGTGGGTTTACAAGAGTGTTACAGTGAGGGGTATGGTGTATATCAGAGTGCTACAGTGAGGTGTGTGGGATCTATCAGATTGTTATAGGCAGGGCAGTGGATTTACAAGAGTGTTACAGAGATTGGTTTGGAGTATATCAGAGTGTTACAGTGAGGGGTGTAGGGTATACCTGAGTGATACAGTGTGGCATGTGTGGTATATCAAAGTGTTACAGTGAGGAGTGTGCGGTATATCAGAGTTTTACAGTGAGCGATGTGGGATCTATCAGAGTGTTACAGTGAGGAGTGTGAGGAATATCAGAATGTTAGAGTGCGGGGTGTGGGGTATGTCAGAGTGCTACAGTGAGGAGTGTGTCGTATATCAGAGTTTTACAATGAGGGGTGTGGGATATCTCAGAGTGTTACAGTGAGGAGTGTGAGATATATCAATGTGTAACAGTGAGGGGTGTGTTGTATATCAGTGTGTTACACTGAGTGGTGTGGGATATATCACATTGTTATAGTGATTGGTGTAGGTTATATGAGAATGTTTCTGTGAGAGAGATCGAATATATCAGAGTGTTACAGTGAGGTTGTGGGGTAGATTCGCGTTACTTACAGGTGTATGGGGTATATCAGAGTGTTACATTCAGTTGTGGGGTATATCAGAGTGCAACAGTTAGGGGTGTGGGTATATCAGAGCGTTAGACTGAGGGGCATGGGATATATGAGTGTTACAGTGAGGGGTATGGGGTATATCCGAGGGTGTTACAGTGAGTGGCGTGGGTTATATCAGAGTGTTACATTCATGGGTGTGGGGTATATCAGAGTGTTTCATTGAGAGGTGTAGTGCATATCAGAGTGTTACATTGACAGTTCTATGATATTTAAGAGAGTGGTTTGTATCTGAGTCTGTCAGTGAGGGCTGCTGCATATATCAGATTGTAGTGAGGTGTACCAGAATGTTAGAGTGAGGGTTGTGGGATATATCAGAATTTTACAGTGAGTGGTGTGGGTTATATCGCAGTGTTACATTGTGGGGTGTGGGGTATATCAGAGTGTTAACGTTAGGTGAGTGGGGTATATCTGTAGTCATACTGAGAGTTTTGGGATACCTAAGAGAGGATTTATGTGAGGATTATATCATAGCGTTAAAGTGAATCCTGTGGTGAATGTCAGAGCGTTACACTGAGGAGTATGGGGTAAATAACAGCGTTACAGTGAAGGGTGTGGGGTATATCAGAGTGCTACATTCAGGGGTATGGGATATGTCAGAGTGTTAAAGTGAATCCTGTGGGGTATATCACAGCGTTACACTGAGGGGTATGAGGTGTATCAATGTTACAATGAGGGGTGTGGTGTATAACAGGGTGTTATAGTGAGGGGTCTATGGTATTTCAGAGTGTTACAGTGAGGTGTGTGGTGCATATCCGAGGATCTTACAGTGAGGGACGTGGGATATATCAGAGTGATAAATTCAGGGGCGTGGGGTATATCAGAATGTTATAGTGAGGGATGTGGGGTATATTAGCGTGTTAGAGTGAGGGGTAAGGGAAATATCAGATTTTCATAGTGATTGGTGTGGGTTATATCAGAATGTTTCTGAGAGGGGGTGGAGTATCTCAGAGTGTTAGAGTGAGGGCTGTGGGGTAGATTAGTCTTATATTGAGGAGTGTGGGTATATCAGTGTGTTACAGTGAGGGCTGTGGCGTATATCAGAGCTTTACATTGAGGTGTAGGTGGTATACCAGTGCTACAGTGAGGGGTGTGGTGTGTAACAGAGTGTTACAGTGAGGGGTGTATGGTATTTCAGAGTGTCACATTGAGGGGTGTGGTGTAAATCCGAGGGTGTTACAAAGAGGGGCGTGTGTTATATCAGAGTTTCACATTCAGAGGTGTGGGGTTTATCAGCGTGTTACAGTGAGAGGTGTGGGGTATATCAGTGTGTTACGGTGAGAGTTTTATGGTATTTATGAGAGTGGGTTGTGTTGGATCCGTGTGTTAATGGAGACACGGAATGCAGGAGTTGATTTAACAAATGTTTAATGAACAAAGTCTGGAGGTGAACTAACTACACAAGAAGCTACACAGGGTTACATACCCGAGTGGTCACGACTGGCACTACAGTATACAAGGGCTACAAAAACATAGTTCCTCTTAAAGGTACATGCACTACAATTCCTCCCCTTTTAGATAAATAGTACATAACATTTTAAGTACTCATTAAATAACATTTTTACAAGAACAATAATCTACACATTGGCTGAAGTTAATCAATTACAAATTCAGTCTCTTTGGAGGCTTCCTGACTAGGTCCGGATAACGCCTCGGTGGTGTAGTAGGTTTCGGTGGTGTAGTAGGTTCTTTTGGCAAGGTCGATTCGGCTTCAATGCCAGTGTCGGGTTCATCTGGTTCCAGTATCACCGAATCGGAGGTAGATACTATGGGTGTCTCTGCTTCATTACTAGGCATATAGAGTTGTGGTGTAGGTTGTCCTTTTTCGGATGACTCTATGATCTGGTCAGCATGGCGCCTTATTATGCTTTCTCCAATGTCCACGGTATACATCAGCGGTCCTAGTCATGTGCAAATAGTTCCAGACTGCCATTTCTCGGTACGGTAGTCCTGGGCCAAAACTGGTTGACATATCTGGAAGGTTCTAGTTGGCCTTTCATTCATGCTTTGAAATTGCCGGTTCTCTACGTCCCTTCTGACGTTTGGCTTGACCAAATCCAGCCGGCATCTTAGTCTTCTATTGAAAAACATCATGGCGGGGGTTTGGTTTGAAACCACATGTGTTGCATTCCTGTACGCAAACAAGAAGTTATCTACCTTATGTTGTAGATTTATGTCTTCATTACCCATGGCGTTTATGGCCTTCTTGAAGATCTGGACAAACCTTTCAGTGAATCCATTGGTGGCGGGATGGTATGGGGCGGACGTGTAGTGCTTAACCTCATTGTTTTTTAAGAACTTCCTGAATTCTTCTGATACAAATTGCGGTCCATTAGCAGAACAGATCTGTTCAGGCAGCCCATTCCTGACGAATATGGTCCTTAATACTGTGATGGTTTTTTCCGTGGTAGTGGAGGACATCTTAATTACCTCCGGCCACTTGGAGTGTGCATCCACCGCGATTAAGAACATTGTGTCCATAAATGTACCAGCAAAGTCGATATGTACCATTTGCCGTGGAGATGAGGGCCACTCCCATGGATGAAGAGGGGCTTGTGGTGGGGCGTTTTGGACCTTCTGGCATCCTAGACAGCTCTTGATCATTTCTTCGATGTCTCCATCGATACCTGGCCACCACACAAACGCTCTGGCTATGTTCTTCATTTTCACTCCACCCAGATGCCCCTCGTGAAGTTCCTTTACCACATTATCCTTGAGTTTGGGTGGAATCACCACTCTGGATCCACACATCAAGGTTCCTCGGCACACTGACAGCTGTTCTTTTCTTTGCGAGAATGCTGGCAACAGTGGTTCGCCATGTGCTGGCCATACCTTCACCGTTAAATCGTAGACTCGTGATAGAGTCGGGTCATTTCTCGTTTCCTTTTCAATGGTAGAATTTGTCACCGGTAGACATTCCAATATGGTCGCGTGGAACATCTCCACTGGGTCCACTGTAGGCGCCTCTTCTACCATTGGCAATGGTAGGCGCGATAACCCGTCAGCATTCCCATGCTGTTTGGTTCCTTTGTATTCTATGTCATATTGGTGTGCCCCTAGGAAAAGGGACCACCTCTGTAGCCTTTACGCTGTCATAATGGGAACGCCCTTTTTAGGGTTGAATATGGAGACGAGGGGTTGATGGTCAGTCAACAAGGTAAATTTTTGTCCGTGTAGGTAATGGTTGAATTTCTTCACCCCCCACACCAGGCTGAGAGCTTCCCTGTCGATCTGGGCATAGTTACGCTCAGCTGATTTCAATGAGCATGACGCAAAAGCTATCGGCCGTTCCGAGCCATCAAGGAATCTATGCGATAATACCACTCCCATGCTGTAAGGGGATGCATCGCACGCCAGTCTGATTGGCAGTGATGGGTTGTAATGAGCCAATACTTCTCTGGACGTGATCAAGGCTTTGCATTTATGGAAGGCACTTTAACAGTCTTCGATCCATTTCCAAGCTACTCCCATTTGTAGCAGTGCGTTAAGAGGGTGCAGAACCGTCGACAAGTTTGGTGAAAATTTATGATAGTAATTTATTAATCCCAGGAACGACCTTAATTGTGAGACATTTTCAGGCGCTGGGACCTTTACGACCGCTTCAATTTTTCAGGTGACTTATGCAACCATTCTTCGTTAATGACATGGCTACAATATGATATTTGTTTCTGGAAAAATTCGCACTTGGGGCGATTTGCTCGTAGGGCCCGTTCTGTCAGCTTCGTGAGCACCTGCTCCAAGTTGGCAAGGTGCTCGTTGTCGTTTTCTCCTGTTACAAGGATGTCGTCTAGGTAGCATTGAGTCCCGGTAATCCCTTGCAGGACTTGCTCATTAGCTCTTTGCCAGATAGCCGGAGCTGATGCCACTCCGAAAACCAGTCGATTGTACTGGTACAGGCCTTTGTGTGTGTTTATCGTGAGATACTTTTTAGAGGCCTCCTCAACCTCCATCTGTAGATATCCCTGAGCTAAGTCAATTTTGGTGAAACGTTTCCCTCCGGATAGTGAGGCGAAAATATCTTCTATCCTCGAGATACTGTAACGTGTGCAGAACCGGGGTTACAGTCACCTTGAAGTCCCCACAGGTGCGAATTTTTCCCAGTTCTTCAGATTTATCATTATTCAACGTTTTCTTCATAACCGGGACGATGGGTGTTGCCCACTCGCTCCAATCTACCTTGGATAACACTCCTGCTTTTTCCAAATTCTCCAGCTCTGCCTCGATGGCTGGACGAATTGCGTATGGCACCGGCCTTGCCTTAAAAAACTTGGGAATTGCCGCATCTTCCACTTTTATTGAGGCGGTGGCGCCTTTCAGGGTTCGTAGTTCCTGTTGAAACACTTCTTTGGCATTAGCCAAGATTTCTTTTAATCGTCCAGATATGACGTCTTCATCATTTTTTTTCTTACTGGTCACCGTCAGTGTCTGAATGGAGTACCAGTCTAAACGTATCTTTCTGTTCCATTCGCATCCCAACAACGGTGGACCACCATCTTGCAGAACGCATAAATACAACTTCTGTATTTCCTTGCCGTTGTATACAACAGGCACCCTTATTTTCCCTCTGGGGTATACTTTCTGCTCCGTATATGTCTTCAAGATAATGGATGTGTCTTTCAAAGGTATATGTGGAAATGGCCGCTCGTAATCCCGTCGACTCATGACGGTCAGAGCTGATCCTGTATCTAGCTCCATTTTGACTGGGGACCCCGCTATCGTGAGGGTAACCCAAATGGTCTGGTAATCTTCTTTGGCAATTACATTATGTAATTTGAGACAGCTTAGTCTCTTGTTTCCGGAGTCGCTATTGCTCTTCTGGTCTTCGGAGCTACTGTCTGTCATCATTTGTACCTTTCTGTACTTTTCCTTATTAACCATTTTATGGTCAGCAGATTTTTTTCCAGATCTGCATACACTTGCAATGTGTCCCATCTTTCCGCATTACCTGCATGCTTTGTCTTTGAACCAGCAGTCCTTCTGGTCATGGTTGGATCTGCCGCAGCGATAAAATCTCTCGAAACCCCGTGTCATTTCATGGATGCCGAAATCATCTGGCTTTTGCTGTATCTCTGCAGCTCCTCTTGCTGCTGCTTCGTATGATACAGCCACACTGAAAGCCTTGTCCAGTGTCAAATCTTTCTCAGAAAGTAGTCTTTTCTGTGTTCCTTTCCTTAGGAGACCACAGACGAATTTGTCTCATAGAGAATCTGCCAGTCCTGCCCCGAATTGGCAGTGCTTTGACAGCTTTCGTAATTCGGTGAGGTAATCAGTGTTACTTTCATTCTTGTGCTGATTCCTCCTGAAGAATTTGAATCTTTCCGCTACCAGCAGCGGTGTTGGGTTTAAGTGCTCCAGTAAGGTAGCAACAATCTCCTTAAAATTCTTGTCCATCGGTTTGGCTGGAGTGATCAAGTTTCGTAACAGCACGTATGTCCTTGCGCCCATCAGATTTAGAAGTAATGATGCCTTTTTATCATCCTCTACTTCATTCGCTGTGCAATATACCTCCACTCTTTCCACTTATGTGGTCCAATCTTCTATATCACTATCGAAAGCAGTAATATTGCCAGTCTTCGGCATCTTGAAAATCTAAAATGGCGCTTCCGGTGCTTTTCCTCCATCCCCAATGGATCAAAATGGCGCCTCCTGTGCATTTCTTTCTTCCTCCTCCGAGTTAAGATGCCGCCTCCCGCGCTTTCCCGCCGCTTCCGCTGCTGCCAACGCCGTTCTCCGTGGTTCCCGTTGCGACCTGCAGCTTTTCGCGGTATTTCTACTTTTTTTTAATATATATCTCTTCAATAGTTTCTCCGTTACTTGGAGAACCGTTCCCGTCGTGGAGCGGACCCTCTGGGGCTTTCCCCTCCCTCTGCTCGGTCCGATCGCCGACCTGCTTTGCAGCACCGGTCGCGCCCTAAGTGCTCCACCCTCTCTCTCTCTTTGCTTCTGCTTCCCGACTCGCTGCCAGGCCCCCTTGCAGAGCTACCCGATCGAGCTCTAGCCCGCCGCAGCCCAGGAAGGATCAGTGCACTACCTGCCGCCAGCCCGATTAGCTGGTGAAACCACAGGTTTTTTTTCTTGCTTCTGGCTTCGACTTTCGTCTGAGGAATCGATCCCCTTGAGGTGCTGCCGAATTGCAGGTAAGTTTGTTTCTATCTCGTCGCCACTGTTAGATCCGTGTGTTAATGGAGACATGGAATGCAGGAGTTGATTTAACAAGTGTTTACTGAACAAAGTCTGGAGGTGAACTAACTACACAAGACGCTACACAGGCTTATATACCCGAGTGGTCACTACTGGTACTACAATATACAGGTGCTTCAAAAACATAGATCCTCTTAAAGGTACATACACTACATGTTGTATCTGAGTGTTTCAGCGATGGGTGCTGGATATATCAGAGTGTAGTGAGGTATACCGGAATGTTAGAGTGTGGTTTCTGGGGTATACCAGAGTTTTACAGTGAGCAGTATTGTTTATGTCAGAGTTTAACATTGAGGGGTATGGAGTACATCAGAGTGTTAAAGTGTGGTGAGTTGGTTTTATCGATCTGTTACAGTGAGAGGTTTGGGATATGAAAGAGTGGATTAAAGTAAGGGATACATCAGCGTGCTTAAGTGAAAGGTGTGAGGTATATCAGAGACTTACAGTGAGGAGTGTGGGGTATATCAGAGACTTACAGTGAGGGGTGTGGGGTATATCAGAGTGTTACAGTGAGGGGTGTGGTGTATATACTAGGGTGTTACAATGAGAGGCGTGGGTTACATCAAAGTGTTACATTCAGGGGTGTGGGGTATATCAGAGTTTTACAGTGAGGGGTGTGGGGTATATCAGTGTGTTACAGTGAGGGGTGTGCTGTATATCCTAGGGTGTTACAATGAGGGTCGTTGGTTATATCAGAGTGTTCCATTCAGGGATGAGGGGTATGTCAGCGTGTTACAGTGAGGGGTGTGGGGTATATCAGTATGTTACAGTGAGAGGTTTATGGTATTTATGAGAGTGGGTTGTTTCTGAGTTTTACAGTGAGGGGTGCTGGATATAGTGTTGTGAGGTATACCAGAATGTTAGAGTGAGGGTTATGGGTTATATCAGTGTTTTAAAGTGAACAGAGTTGGTTATATCAGAGTGTAAAATTGAGGGGTGCAGCGTGCATCGGAGTGTTAAAGTGAGGTCAGTTGGGTTTATCGTTCTGTTACAGGGAGAGGTTTGGGATATGTAAGTGAGGAGTAAAGTGAGAGGTAAATCAGACTGTTAAAGGGAAAGGTTGGGGTATTTCAAAGTGTTACAGTGTGGTGAGTGGAGCATTACTCTCGATCTAACACATGTGGAGCTGCCTGTTCCAATGAAAGGTCAAAGAACTGATAAGTTAACTCTGAACACAGCAGTCGTCATGGGTGACTTTAATCTACATATATATTGGGCTAACCAAATTAGTTACAATACTGTGGAGGAGGAATTCCTGGAGTGTATACGGGATGGTTTCCTGCAACAATTTGTCGAGGAACCAACTAGAGATCAGGCCATGTTGGACTGGGTATTATGTAATGAGAAAGGATTAATTAGCAGTCTTGTTCTACGAGGCCCCTTGGGTTGGAGCGATCAAAATTTGATAGAATTCCTCATTAGGATGGAGAGTGAAGTAGTTGACTCAGAGACTAGGGTCCTGAATTTAAATAAAGGAAACTACAATAGTACGAGGTGCGAGTTGGATAGGATTGATTGCGGAATGTCACTCAAAGGGTTGACTGTGGATAGGCAATGGCAAAAATTCAAAGACCACATGGATGAGCTGCAGAATTTGTTCATCCCAGTTTGGCGTAAAAATAAAACAAATAGGTGACTCAACAGTTGCTAAAAAGGGAAATTGGGGATAGCATAAGATCCACGGAGAGGACATATTAATTGCCCAGAAGAAGCAGTAAACCTGAGGATTGGGAGCAGTTTAGGATTCAACAAAGGAGGACAAAGCGATTAATTAAGAGGGGTAATATAGAGTATGAGAGTAAGCTTTCAGGGAACATAAAAACTGATTTTAAAAGCATTTATAGATATGTGAAGAGTAAACGATTGGTGAAGTCAAGCGTAGGTCCCTTGCAGTCAGAATCAGGAGAATTTTAATGGGGAACAAAGAAATGGCAGACCAACTAAATTCATATTTTAGTTCTGTCTTCTCCAAGAAGGACACAAAAAATCCCCCAGAGATGTCGGGGAACAAAGGGTCTGATGAAAGGGAGGAACTGAATGAAATCAGTATTTTTAGGGAAATGGTGTTAGGGAAATTGACGGGATTGAAGGCCAATAAATCCCCAGGGCCCGATAAGCTACACTCTAGGGTACTTAAGGAAGTGGCGCTAGAAATAGTAGATGAATTGCTGGTCATCTTGCAACATTCGATATACACTGGAATAGCACCCATGGATTGGAGGGTACTTAATGTTACCCCACTGTTCAAAAAAGTTGGTAGAGATAAAACAGGGAATAACAGACTGGTAAGCCTGGCATCCATTATAAAAGATGTAATAGCAGAGCACTTGGAAAACAGTGACTGGATCGGACAAAGTCAACATGGATTTACAAAAGGTAATTCGTGCTTGAATCATTTACTGGAATTTTTTAAGGATGTAACTGGTAGAATAGATAAGGGAGAACCAGTGGATGTGGTGTATTTGGACTTTCAAAAGGCTTTCGATAAGGTCCCGCATAAGAGATTAGCATGTAAAGTTAAGGCACATGGGATTGGGGGCAATGTATCGACTTGGATAGAGAACTGTTTGGCGGACAGAAAGCAAAGAGTTGGAATAAACAGGTCTTTTTCCGAGTGGCAGGCAGTGACTAGTGGGGTGCCGCAGGGATCGGTCATTGGACCCCCAGCTATTCACAATATATTTTAATGATCTAGACGAGGGAACTAGATGTAATATCTCCAAGTTTGCTGACGACACAAAGCTGGGTGGGCGTGTGTGCTGTGAGGATGATGCCAAGAAACGCCAGAATGTTTGGACAGGTTGGGTGATTGGGCAGAAGCGTGGCAGATGCAATATAACGTGGATAAATGCGAGGTTATACACTTTGGTGTCAAAAACAGAAAGGCAGATTATTATCTGAATATCAATAGATTGGGAAAAGGGGAAGTGAAACGAGACCTGGGTACCCTTGTGCACCAGTCATTGAAGGTAAGCAAGCAGGTGCAGCAGGCGGTTAAGAAGGCAAAGTTATGTTTGTATTCATAGCGAGAGGCTTTGAGTACAGAAACAAGAATGTATTGCTGCAGTTGTACAGGGCGTTGGTGAGACCACATCTTGAGTATTGTGTGCAGTTTTGGTCGCCTTATCTGAGGAAGGATGTTCTTGCCATGGAGGGAGTGCAGCGAAGATTCACTAGGCTGATAGCTGGGATGGCAGGAATGACGAGGAGAGATTGGGTCGATTGGGCTTATAATCGCTGGAGTTTAGAAGAATGAGAGGGTATCTCATTGAAAATTATAATATTCTAACAAGACCAGACAGACTAGATGCAGGAAGGATGTTCCCGATGATCGGGGTGTCCAGAACCAGAGGTCAAAGTATAAGGATAAGGGGAAAGCCATTTAGGACAGAGATGAGGAGTAATTTCTTCACCCAGAGAGTGGTAAACCTGTGGAATTCTCTACCACAGAAGGCAGTGGAGGCCAATTCATTAAATATATTCAAGAAGGAGCTAAAGGAATCAAGGGATATGGAGAGAAGGCAGGAACGGGGTACTGAATTTGGTTGATCAGCTATGATCTCATTGAATGTCGGAGCAGGCTCGAGGGGCCCAATTGCCTACTCCTGCTCCTATCTTCTATGTTTCTATGTTTCTCTGTCCACAGATGCTGCCTGTCCTGCTGAGTATTTCCAGCATTTTCTGTTTTACTTGAAAATTCCAGCATTCACAGTATTTTGCTTTTTTGCACCTGCCTGGAATTGTTTGATGGGACAGTATTCAGGGAGCTCTACGAATATAACATCATAAGAAATAGGAGCAGGAGTTGGCCATTTGGCCGGCCGAGCCTGCTCCACCATTAATTGAGATCATGGCTGATCTTCTACGTCAACTGCCCTTAAAATAGAAGCATAGATGATAGGAGCAGGAGTACGCCATTCGGCCCCTCGAGCCAACAATAGCACATTGCAACGTAATATCGCTTTTCATAATAATATTTTCTCTCCATCGATCTCTGTTAAGTGGGTCGATGTCAAATTTTGTTCTAGAGCACTCATGTGAAGCGCCCTGGGAGGCTTTACTACATTAAAGGCACTATAGCAACAGAAGTTCTTGTTGTTATCTCCCTCCAGCTTTCTCCCGTCTCTCTGCAGCATTCTCTCTCTCTAGCTTTCTCTCTCTCTCTAGATTTCTCGCTGTCTCGCTTTCTCTCTCTCTCTTTGCAAAGCAGCCGAGTTTCCCCCCCTTAACATGTAAAAAACGCCACCCACAGCAATGTAATTTGTCTTCATTTTAAATGAGAGACAGAAGCATGATTAAAGCGGAGATAGAGAGAAAGAAACAGAGAGACAGCATATGAGTTAAAGAAAAAGAAGGACAGAAATGGCGGCCTCGATATGAACAGAGAGAACAAAAGAGAGGGAGAGAGAGATAGGGACAGAGGGAGAGAGGGAGACACAGATGGAGCCGAATATTAAATACCAGAAGTGGAAGATGCACTGTAACATTTATTAGGCACAGCACCAATCCTGTGCGGAGTTGGTACGGGGCACTGAGTGGGAGATGTACGGGGATCACCAGTGTCTGTGTTTTCATAATGAGGATGATGGCAACTTTAATAAGTGTCCCAAAGGAATCAGCAGCTTAATTCCGGTGTAAAGAGATAGGTTCGCACTTGCTGGGAAGCGAAGGATGTCCCCAGGCTTGGAATGCACACCCCGGGGTGGGGGAGGTTACAGCAGGCGAGAGGGAGAGGGAGAAGGAGCGAGGATGGGGAAGGAGTAGGTCCCAATCCATACTTGTTCCTTCCAATCTCTCTGCGAGCTTGGGTGTGAGCTGTGGATGGAATCGAGCTGTTTCACTGGGGCCTGTTCTTGGAGCCGCTCCTCTGTGGGGCTTGTGGTTTCACTCTCCATCTCCATCTGTATGACTGACTGCACAGAGTTAAACACCTTTCTCTCTCGCTCCCTCTGCTGGTGTCTCTCTATCACTGCACAGAGTTAAACAGCTTTGTCTCACGCTCTCGCTCCTGGTCTCTCTCTATCACTGCAAAGAGTTACACACCTTTCTCTCTCGCTCCCTCTGCTGGTGTCTCTCTATCACAGCACAGAGTTACACACCTTTCTCTCTCGCTCCCTCTGCTGGTGTCTCTCTATCATAGCACAGAGTTACACACCTTTCTCTCTCGCTCCCTCTGCTGGTGTCTCTCTATCACTGCACAGAGTTACACACCTTTCTCTTCTCTCCCTCTGTTGGATTCTCTCGATCAGGGCTCACTCAGTTGCATGCCTATCGCTACCTCCCTCTGTTATGTGGCTCGATGTCAAATGTTGTTTTATCACACTCCTGTAAAGCGACCTGGGAGGTTTTACTGCCTTAAAGGCACTATACAAATACAAATTGTTACTGATGTTGTCTCACTCCAGCTTTCCCCGTCACCCTCTCTAAGCCTTTGCAATATAAAAAATGCTGCACACAACAACATGAGATGTCGTCATTTTAAATGATTGGCAGAAATATTTCAGAGTACATTTTGTTAGATTCGAATTTGGAGAAACCCCAGACGGAGACGGAATTGAGGACAAGTACAGAATGTATAAAAACAACTAAGATAACTTGTGCAGAAGGCAGAGCCACCGAGCTCGAGGTGCACTCAGAAGGGACAAGCAGTTGTTCATTCATGTTATACAATTCTATAAGCAACGCCCACCTACTACAGAATGGGGCATATACGTACAAACAGTGTCACAACAGTTACTCTTTATTGGTTATGTGGTTAGTCACTCAACTGTCGGGCCCAACCCTTGAACTCGGGTACTATCTGACCATGCCTGTCACAAATGTTAGTGGTTTCATCCTAATCCCCACATTCCTGCTGTTATCTCTTCATCGTTGTACGCATAGTTGATTGTTTGAGCAAACATTTTTTCTCCTTAACTGTCGAGCAAGCAGGGTGACTACAAGACCACAGTGATTCATGTATTCTGCGACTAGTACAATGTCGGTTGTTAATTTGTACCGTTATCTCCTGGGAGTGCAGGTCGTATTTGGACAATTGCTCTACTGAGGTGCTGTGAACACACATTCCGAAGCTTGATTAGTGAAGTGGCGTCTTGCAGTCTGCAAATGTGCTTGTTTCCTTGCATTTTACGATTCCCTTATCACTTCTATTTGTCTTTTGATGCTTGATATTCGACCTTGCTTAATTTTTTGCTCTCTGTTCCCAGTTGCATGTTGTCAGTCTCTGTTCTAAGATTTAAAACCCATCTTTGAATGTAACAGCTATTTCTTACAATTCCCTTCGTTGAGACGGTTAACATAGTCAAGTATCCCAGGATTCATTGGGTACAAGCTGGACCTTTCAGACCCCCTTCCAAGACCCGGAAAGGACCCTTAAAGCGGGGTTGGAGAGTGTGCTCTCTACACTACGATAGTGTGATAAGCTGATGGGTTTAAAGTATGTCAGATGCGTATATAGGTTATTCCAGATCAAATAGCAAGAATGATGAAGGTTTTCCTATAACCACCACCCCCCACCCCCAATTTGTTCTATACTTCCCCAGCCCCTAGGCCTTTGTCTATTCCAGGTAGGCAGCACATTTGTTGCATATGATCTGGTGTGAATCCTGTAGGGGTGGGTACCCGTCGGGGCACCAGATATGAATCAGATGAGTAAAGTTAATATTTAGGCATGCCCCGATTCCTTAAACGATTGCTTCATTATTCATACACTTGATTTTTCCAACAAGTTGTTAAAGTCATCATCTGAAACTCTTGGAGTAGGTGCAGTACAGGGAGTAGCAGTTTTAATCACTTGTTTTGCAATTTGTTTAGAGTCATACAGTTATACAGCACAGAAAGAGGCCCTTCGGCCCATTGTGTCCGCGCCGTCCATCAGGCCCTGTCTAATCTAATCCCATTTTCCAGCATTTGGTCCGTAGCCTTGTATGCTATGGCATTTCAAGTGCTCATCTAAATGCTTTTTGAATGCTGTGGGGGTTCCTGCATCTGCCAGCCCTTCAGGCAGTGAGTTCCAGATTCCAACCACCCTCTGGGTGAAAAAGTTCTTCCTCAAATCCCCTCAAAACCTCCTGCCCCTTCCTTGAATCTATGCCCCCTTTTTATTGACCCCTCTACTAAGGGAAAAAGTTCCTTCCTATCTACCCTATCTATGCCCCTCATAATTTTGTACACCTCAATCAGGTCCTCACTCAGCCTTTTCTGCTCCAAGGAAAACAAGCCCAGCCTGTCCAGTCTTTCTTCATAGCTGAAGCGCTCCAGCCCAGGTAAGATCCTGATGAATCTCCTCTGCACCCTCTCTAAAGCAATCACATCCTTCCTATAGTGTGGTGACCGGAGCTGCACACAGTATTCCAGCTGCGGCCTAACGAGCGTTTTGTACAGCTCCATCATAACCTCCTTGCTCTTAAATTCTATGCCTCGGCTAATGAAGGCAATTATCCCATATGCCTTTTTAACCACCTTATCCACCTGTTCTGCTGCCTTCAGGGGTCTATGTACATGCACATCAAGGTCCCTCTGATCCTCTGTCTTTCCTTGGGTCTTACCATTCATTGAGTATGCCCTTGCCTTGTTAGTCCCTTCAAAATGCATCACCTCACACTTTTCAGGGATTAAATTCCATTTGCCACTGTTCCACCCATCTGACCAACCCTTCTATATCGTCCTGCAGACTGAGGCTTCCCTCCTCGCTATTTACCACCCCACGAATTTTCGTGTCATCTGCGAACTTACTGATCATACCTTATACATTCACATCCAAATCACTAATGTAGACCACAAACAGCCCGAGTCCGTTTACATTCTCTGCACATCATACATAACAAGGTCAGGACAATTACTAACTGCACCTCGACTAATACATGTGAAATCAGTCGGATCCATGGATGGATCTGTATATTTAGTCTCCAGTCCCAAATGCCATCCACCCATGTGGTCACCTTGATTGCGTCGATGACTTTCTTCAAATCCGTGTTCCGTTGTTGCAGAGAATATTACACATTTTGGGAGAGCCGTACCTCCTTCCAAAACTGCATCAAGTGTTCGGGCAGTAGGGGTATATGATACTCAATTGTGTTGATGTAGTTCCACAATCCATATTTGATATCTTCAGACACTTGAAGAGAGGCAATATTAAACTGGTGTATGTCCAGCAACTCCTCGGGTCCAAACCATACCAGAACTGCTGGTGTGAAGCAGAACACTGGACTGGTGATGTCACAAGTTAGATTGGCATATTCAAACGTCTCCAAGTTGGTCATTACACAGTATTCGCCTATTCTGGCATATGCCACCTGGGTGGGCTTTCAGGCTGCAACCAGTGCCGCCATGGTGCAGTTAATCTCCATGCCTGTATTATTGAAACCACATTGGGCTTGCGGGCTTTGGCTGATTGCATGCGGGCACATGATGATGGCATGTCTGGAGACACGTCCTTCCAGCTTGGTACCCATCCGGTTTTCTTTCACCATCACTGCGTAAGGTAACATGTTGTGGTAAGACATATGTATGCCATCTTTTATTATACCAATATTTTGTATCTGATATACCTCCCGCCCTTGTGTCTCCAGTGTCATCACCGGGATGAACAAAACTAAACCCAGGAGCCCCCCGTCTGGTTTGCTTTCGACCTGCGTGGGGTATACCTGTACCATGGCACAGAATTGTCAAACTGTCATATTGAGGCTAGTTAAGAAACGTTTGGGCGTACCCGCACCAGCATGTCCATGAGTCGGTGCCCCTTTTAACTGTTGGTTGGTAATCCACAGGGGTACCTCCCCCGCCTATATCTTTTCCAAGTTGTCTCGAGTTTGCTGCACTATCCAATTCCCATATGTGCTGCAAGCTCCGTTTGCTGCTGCCTGCTGTGAGACATTGTATTCCTCTTTAATTAACTTATTTATAGTCTGTGCATCTGTTTCTAATACAGTTGCTATATCCTGGAGGTATACAATAAATATCTGGTCCTCCTTGAACTCTTATTCTGCTCTTGTAAGATGGCTTTAATGTGGGAACCCATTCCCGGACCTTCTGACCTATGGTAGCCAGATCAATGGTGTTAACAACCGATGTGACAGTGTTAAAGACTGTCGCTGCATCACTAACTAAAGACCTCTGAAGTCGTCATATGCACCTGCTTTTCGGTCAGTATCTTTCTATGCTATGAACTAGCTGCGCCCCTAGCTAAGCTGTTCCAGCACAACTACAACACTGGCATCTACCCGGCAATGTGGAAAATTGCCCAAGTATGTCCTGTCTACAAAAGCAGGACAAATCCAACCCGGCCAATTACCGTCCCATTAGTCTACTCTCAATCATCAGCAAAGTGATGGAATGTGTCATCGACAGTGCTATCAAGCGGCACTTACTCAGCAATAACCTGCTAACTGACGCCCAGTTTGGGTTCCGCTAGGGCCACTCAGCTACTGACCTCATTACTGCCTTGGCCCAACATGGACAAAAGAGCTGAACTCAAGAGGTGAGGTGAGAATGACTGCCCTTGACATCAAGGCAGCAGTTGATCGCGTGCGGCATCAAGGAGCCCTAGAAAAACTGAAGTCAATGTGAATCAAGGGGAAAACTCTCCATTGGTTGGAATCATACCTAGCACAAAGGAAGTTGGCTGTGGTTGTTGGAGGTCATTCATCTCAATCACATGACATCACTGCAGGAGTTCCTCAGGGCAGTGTCCTAGCCCCAACCATCTTCAGCTGTTTCATCAATTACCTTTCCTCCATCATACGGTCAGAAGTGGGGATGTTCGCTGATGATTGCTCACTGTTCAGCACCATTCGAGACTCGTCAGATACTGACGCAGTCCGTGTCCATATGCAGCAAGACCTGGACAACATTCAGACTTGGGCTGACAAGTGGCAAGTAACAGTCGCACCGCACAAGCGCCAGGCAATGACCATCTCCAACAAGCGAGACTCTAACAATCTCCCCTTGACATTCAATGGCATTACTATCGCTGAATCATCCACTATCAACATCCTGGGGGTTACCATTGATCAGAAAATGAACTGGACCAGCCATATAAATACTGTGGCTACAAGAGCAAGCCAGAGGCTGGGAATTCTGCGGCGAGTGTCTCACCTCCTGACTCCACAAAGCCTTTCCACCATCTACAAGGCACAAGTCAGGAGTGTGATGGAATACTCTCCACTTGCCTGGATGAGTGCAGCTCCAGCAACACTCAAGAAGCTCGACACCATTCAGGATAAAGCAGCCCGCTTGATTGGCATTCCATCCACCACCTTCAACACTCACTCCCTCCACAACCGGCGCACCGTGGCTGCAGAGTGTACCATCTACAAGATGCACTGCAGCAACTCGCCAAATCTCCTTCAACAGCACTTTCCAAACCCGCGACCTCTACCACTTAGAAGGAGAAGGGCAGCAGACGCATGGGAACATCGCCACCTACAAATTCCCCTCAAAGCCACACACCATCCTGACTTGGACCTGTATCGCCGTTCCTTCACTGTCGCTGGGCCAAATTCCTGGAACTCCCTTCCTAACAGCATTGTGAGTGCACCTACACCATATGGACTGCAGCAGTTTAAGAAGGCGGCACACCACCATCTTCTCAAGGGCAATTATGTATGGGCACTAAATGGAGGCCTAGCCAGCCAGCGACGCCCACATCCCATCAATGAATACAACATTTTTTTTTTTAAAACGCGCCTTGTTTCAATATCTGTGTTAGAAGATGCTGATAAATCTGTTGAGTTTGTGGTGAACACCAAGCAGGCAGGGTGGTGTTGGCCAAGTTCAGCCCCACTGACACTAATTCATGATGCATGTTATCATTAAATATATCCCCAGTACGGGTGAACATTAGCCCACTAGCAGGTCCCTCCGTTATGAGGGGAGTGCAGGTCACTGGGGAGGATGGTGTCACAGAAAACACTGGGGCAGGGGTGTGGGTGGGGCACCCCAGTAGCAGTCAATCACAGGTGGTAGCCCGGGCTCCTCGTATTGTTCTGTAATTCCGAAAGTTTGACATCTCTCTATGGTGGGCGTACATAAGGGGTGCCAGCGCTTGGCATTATTCTGGCCGCATATCCTGTCCTTCCTTCGCTTTTACCGATACATACCCACTTGTCTGTTTTGTGTGCACCAGTGGTCATCTCACAGAAAAAGGGGGCTCCCGGCCGGTCGATGCAGAACCTCAGCGCCATGGTAGGTGTTCGTTCGCCGAACAGTAACCCTATCATTCCCAAGATAAGCCAGCCCATCGTTGTCCTTTACCAGCACTAGGCATAAAGTGTCCAGTTCCTTTACCCGTCTTGGCACTAGCTTGTGGCAACTAGCAGACTCTCTCTCTCTCCCCCTCTGACCCTCTGTCTCCGGCACCCTTTCAGTCTGTCCTGCTATTAGCCATGAGCACAAGGCTGGAGCAGGATTAAGGCTACGCATATATGGCATTGAGGTGGAGGCGGTGGCCTTGTGAAAGTGGTTCAATGTAAGTTACCTGACTTAACGTAATTTGGTGATGGTTAGCAGCCGTCGGACGGGAATGTGTGAAGACCGTTTGCACTGCCCCATTCGGAGGTAGGAGGGCCTATAAAAGGGGCTGAATATCCCCTCGGGAAGGTCCTCCAGTCCCGACACCAGCTGTTCCCAAAGAGCAGCTGTGTCTCGGAACCGATCTATCTCCTCTGTGCGGGGAAAGGTAAATAAAAGATTCTGAGTTCTGTTGGGATGTAGAAAGAGGGATCCGGTAGTCCTACCACAAAAGGGAGATAATCGGAACACTAGAGTCAAGGAATGAGTTCCGAGGAAGGTTAGTGTAATATAGTAGGGAGAGTTCGCAGGATCTCTGGTTAAGTCGAAAAACTGGACCGTTGAAAGGTCGACATCCCCGGAAGTGGTGGCACTAATGAGGTCGGGCCTGCACATCTGTAAGAAAGAGACAGGGAAAATAGCGACCCGAAGAATCGACTTAGTCCTTCGAAATCCGGTCCTGATCAAATATAGGGAGAAAAGACACGTTATTATTTCCTTTTAATCATAGGGTCCCCAAGAGATGTGGAAATATCTTCCCCGGGCTACATCACCGGCTTGTTCTGGCTCCAGTGTCTCTAACTTACATCCAATTTTTCCTGCAGGCAAACGGAGGTTCCTGTACTTAGGAGGATCTGGAAGGGCCCATCCCACCGTGGCTCAAAGGTAGCTCGAACCCAAGGCGGAGCTTCTCAATTCCCCTTTGTCTTTTGGCATCATGTGCCTCCTGTAAGTGTTGAACCCGAAAGTGGTTGGCCTGATTGGCCTCACGGATCAGGTATTGATATGTAAGGAGGGTTGTCTGGAATTGGGAAGTGTCCCCAGTACCCTGAGAGGGTGCATCTTGGGGTAACACCATAGCTCGTCCAGTCTTTAGTTGGAAAAGGGTTAAGCCAGGGCGTTTGGCTGGTGGGGCTCGTATGCCCCAAAGAATGGTGGGGAGAACAGCGTGCCACCCCTTTCCGGTCTGTAAAATGGCCTTAGTCACAGACTGTTTTAAAGTACGGCTCATCCGTTCCACCATTCCTGAGGATTGCAGATGGTAAGGGATGTGGAACCGTTGTCGAACCCCCAGGAGGGCTAAAGCCTTTTTCATGGCCTTGCCGGTGAAGTGTGTTCCCTGGTTGGAATCTATCTGGTAAGGCACCCCCCATCCGGGAATGACTTCCATCGCTAGGATTTTCGTAGCTGCTACGGCTGTATTCCTCCTAGAGGGGAAGGTCTCGAGCCAACGGGTAAGAATGTATATGCCGCTGTGGGGTAAGGGGCACGCCCGGTGGTCCAGTGTCCCCTGGGCCGCCAGGCATGCCCCATACATACACATGTGACAACCGAATCCCGTTTGGAGGCAAGGTAGATATAGGCGCCCATACGCGTGGATCTCTCTGGCCATGCTGGGCCACCTCCAGGTGTCAGCGAAAATGAAATATAACTTATGCCCTCCCAAATGCGCAGGCTCGTGATAAGATTGTATCAGGGCACGTGAAAGTGACGTAGGAAACATGTACTTTGTCTCGTGATGCCAAAACCCACTTGGGTCTTTGTACGCTCCATCATGAAACCAAAAATGTATATTCTCTGGGGACTCGGAAAGGTACGCGGTTAGGAGCGGATCGTTCGGTAAATCGTCAGCCAGGGAAGCCTCTTCATTTTGTACTGCTTCCTTAGGACTAACGGCCATCACAGGGAGAGCCAATGCGGCCCATCAGGTGGTGAAATTGGCATGTCGGTTACCCTGGATTTCTGGGTTCTACCCTGCCTGGTGGGCGCGAAACTTGACTACCACCCCCAGCGTGGGGCCATCCGTTGCCCGAAGGAGTTCGGCGATCGCGGAAGTGTGTTTAATAGTGTTGCCTAAAGTAGTCAAATATCCCCGCCGCTGCCATAGGCGGGAGTAGTTGTGGACGATGGAGTAGGCATACTGGCTCTCTGTATAGATATTGGCGGTTGTTCATTCTGCCAATTGAAGGGCTCTAGTGAGGGCAGTGATTTCCGCCAATGGGGCTCCTCCCATGCCCAGGGCCTCTTGGGTGAGGGTCTGTCCTGACGGACATCCTACTGCTCATCCAGTGACCCGTCGGCCCTCGTGTTAATAACTAGACCCAGCCACGTACATCTCTAGCCAAGCCTCAGCTATGGGTTCGGTTAGGACGGGTCCCTGACTATCGCAATGTAATATAGTGGTGCAGTCATGGGGGGTCCCTTCCTCGAATAGGAAGGATGCTGGATTCACTCCAGGGCCGGTTACCACCTCGATCCACAACCCCCTACCCAATAAATAAGTCTCCCATCTCGCACACCTCCGGTTGGAAATAGTTATCAGGCTAGGTGCAAGAGGTTTCACGAGGCTGTGGCGGGTATGAAGGATTACCTTCCTGGGACCGACCATGGACTCTATTGCTTCTACCGCCCAGGCTGCAGAATCAGTGGCCGCCAGGCACGGGGCCTGTCCCGTCATGGAGGATGGTACTGGGCACGAGTAATATCCTACCGGTCGCATTCGATCGTTCCGGGATTGTCCCACTACCGCTCTATATGCCCAATTCCCCACCCAATTCCACAGGTGGAATGGTTTCACTGTGTCTGGGAGACCCAGGGCAGGTGCCTTGGCCAAAGTGATTTGGACCATCTCAAAGGTTTCAACTGCCTCTGATGTCCAATTCAGCCTTGCCTCTCCCGGGGGCCCTCCCTTTAGGAGATCGTTTAGAGGGCTTGCCAATTTGGTGAAGTCAGATACATAGGTACGGCAAAAGTTAAACAATCCCATCACACTTCGCAGGCCAGAGGCAGTGACGGGTCGATGCATCTGCAAGAGCGCTTGTACACTTTCGAGGGTCAGGGTCCTCCCCTCTGGGGAGTTGATCTGACCAAGGTAGGTAACCCGAGCAAGCCCAATTTGAGCTTTGATCGGATTTATTTTGAAAACCCCTAGAACTAAAGTCTCCAGGACACACGTCAGGGCGTCCAGATGAGCTGAGGGAGAGGAACTACCAATGAGAATGTCATCAACAGCTTGAAGACAGGCAGAATCTTGCATTCGGGTAACTGCCAAAGCTGATTGGAGAACATTCTCCAGGCTCTCGTGAAAAATAATATGGGCATTGTGAAATCACTGAGGCAACCGGGTCCTAGTATATTGGGTGGATCGGACAGTGTAAGCGAAGGGCTCTTGGGAACCGGGATCCAAAGGACATGCCTAAATCCATTTTGGATGTCCAGTGCCGTGAATATGGATAGGGCTGGGTGGAGGCCGGTTAAAATAGTGGCGGGATTCGCCACTAAGGCATGGAGCATGGCAGTGACCCGATTCAGAGCCGTATAATTAATGGTCATTCTCCAGGATTCATCTGGTTTCTGCATTGGCCACACCAGAGAGTTGGTATGGGAGTGGGTCTTTGTTACTATACCGGTTGGTAATAAGTCTACTACTATAGACTCAACGGCTCATTCGGCTTCTGATCAGAGCGGGTGTTGTTGGTGGGCTTCGTGGTAGGGACCGTGGTCTCTAACTGGGTCCATCTCCGCTCTACCACAGTCTAATTTGTGACTGGCCCATGTGAGAGAGTAAGTCTCACAAACTCACCCCCATGGTCCTTCCACCGTCCATGTGAGAGGGTAATTCTCACAAACTCTACCCATGGTCCTTCCTCCACCCATGAGAGAGTGTGTGTCTCACAAACTCTCCCCCGTGGTCCTCCCTCCGCCCATGTGATTGGGTAGGTCTCACAAAATCTCCCCCATGGTCCTTCCTCTGCCTATGCGAGAGGGTAAGTCTCACAAACCCTCTCCAAATGTCCTTCCTCTGCCCATGTGTGAGTGTAAGTCTCACGAAATCTCATCCATGGCCCTTCCTCCGCCCATGTGAGAGGGTAAGCCTCACAAATTCTCCCCCATGGTCCTTCCTCCACCCATGTGGGAGGGTAAGTCTCATAAAATCTCCCCCATGGTTCTTCCTGCCCCCATGTGAGAGGGTCAGTCTCACAAACTCTCCTCCATGGACCTTCCTCCGCCCATGAGAGAGGGTAAGGCTCAGAAACATTCACCCATTGTCCTTCCTCCACCGATGTGAGAGGGTAAGTCTCACAAACTCTGCACCATTGACCTTCTTCCGGCGATGTGAGAGGCTAAGTCTCACAAACTCTCCCCATGGTCCAGCCTCCGCCCATGAGAGAGGGTATGTCTCACAAACACACCCATGGTCCTTCCTATGCCCATGTGTGAGGGTAAGCCTCACAACCTCTCCCCATGCTCCTTCCTCTGCCCATGTGAGAGGCTAAGCCTCACAAACGCTCCCCCATGGTCGCTCCCCGACCATGTGAGAGGGTAAATCTCGCAAACTCTACCCCATGGTCCATCCTCCGCCCATGTGAGAGGAAAAGTCTCACAATCTCTCACCCTTGGTCCTTCCTCAGCCCATGTGAGAGGTAAACTCTCGCAAACTCTCCCACATGTTCCTTCCTACGCCCATGTGAGAGTTAGGTAAGCCTCACAATTTCTCCCCATGGTCCTGCCTCCGCCCATGAGAGATGGTATGTCTCAAAAACACACGCATGGTCCTTCCTCCGCCCAGGTGAGAGGGTAAGCCTCACAAACTCTCCGCATGGTCCTTCCTTCCCCAATGTGTGGGTAAATCTCACAAACTCTCCCCCATGGTCCTTCCTCCGCCCATGTGTGAGGGTAAGTCTCACAAAATCCCCCCCATCGTCCTTCCTCCGCCTATGCGAGAGGATAAGTCTCGCAAACTCTCCCCCATGGTCCTTCCTCCGCCCATGTGAGAGGGTAAGTCACACAAACTCTCCCCCATGGTCCTTCCTCCGCCCAAGTGTGAGGGTAAGTCTCACAAACTCTCCCCCATGGTCCTTTCTCCGCCCAAGTGAGAGGGTAAGTCTCACAAACTCTCCCCCATGGTCCTTCCTCCTCCCAAGTGAGAGGGTAAGTCTCACAAACTCTCCCCCATGGTCCTTCCTCCGCCCAAGTGAGAGGGTAAGTCTCACAAACTCTCCCCCATGGTCCTTCCTCCGCCCATGTGATTGGGTAATTCTCACAAACTCTCCCCCAAGATCCTTCCTCCGCCCATGTGAGAAGGTAAGTCTCGCAAACTCTCCCCCATGGTCCTTCCTCCGCCCATGTTAGAGGGTAAGTCCAACAAATTCTCCCCCATGGTCAGTCCTCCGTCCATGTGAGAGGGTAAGTCTCACAAACACTCCCCCATGGTCCTTCCTCCTCCCATGTGAGAGGGTAATTCTCACAAACTCTCCCCCAAGATCCTTCCTCCGCCCATGTGAGAGGGTAAGTCTCACAAACTCTCCCCCATGGTCCTTCCTGCGCCCATGTGAGAGGGTAATTCTCACAAACTCTCCCCCAAGATCCTTCCTCCGCCCATGTGAGAGGGTAAGTCTCTCAAACTCTCCCCCATGGTCCTTCCTCCGCCCATGTTAGAGGGTAAGTCCAACAAATTCTCCCCCATGTTCAGTCCTCCATCCATGTGAGAGGGTAAGTCTCACAAACTCTCCCCCAAGATCCTTCCTCCGCCCATGTGAGAGGGTAAGTCTCACAAACTCTCCCCCATGGTCCTTCCTGCGCCCATGTGAGAGGGTAATTCTCACAAACTCTCCCCCAAGATCCTTCCTCCGCCCATGTGAGAGGGTAAGTCTCTCAAACTCTCCCCCATGGTCCTTCCTCCGCCCATGTTAGAGGGTAAGTCCAACAAATTCTCCCCCATGTTCAGTCCTCCGTCCATGTGAGAGGGTAATTCTCACAAACTCTCCCCCAAGATCCTTCCTCCGCCCATGTGAGAGGGTAAGTCTCTCAAACTCTCCCCCATGGTCCTTCCTCCGCCCATGTTAGAGGGTAAGTCCAACAAATTCTCCCCCATGTTCAGTCCTCCGTCCATGTGAGAGGGTAAGTGTCATAAACTCACTCCCATGGTCCTTCCTTCGCCCATGTGAGAGGGTAACTCTCATAAACTCTCCCGCATGGTCCTTCCTCCGCCCATGTGAGAGGGTAAGCCTCACAAACTCTCCCCATGGTCTTTCCTCCGCCCATGTGAGAGGGTAAGTGTCATAAACTCACTCCCATGGTCCTTCCTTCGCCCATGTGAGAGGGTAACTCTCATAAACTCTCCCCCATGGTCCTTCCTCCGCCCATGTGAGAGGGTAAGTCTCACAAACTCACTCCCATGGTCCTTCCTTCGCCCATGTGAGAGGGTAAGTCTCACAAACTCTCCCCCATGGTCCTTCCTCCACCCATGTGAGAGGGTAAGCCTCACAAACTCTCCCCATGGTCTTTCCTCCGCCCATGTGAGAGGGTAAGTGTCATAAACTCTCCCCCATGGTCCTTCCTCTGCCCATCTGAGAGGGGAGGCCTCACAAACTCTCCCCCATGGTCATTCCTCCACCCAAGTGAGAGGGTAAGTCTCACAAACTCTCCGCCATGGTCCGTCCTCCACCCATGTGAGAGGGTAAGTCTCACAAACTCTCCCCCATGGTCCGTCCTCCGCCCATGTGAGAGGGTAAGCCTCACAAACTCTCCCCCATTGTCCTTCCTCCGCACATGTGAGAGGTTAGTCACACAAACTCTGCCCCTTGGACCTTCCTCCGCCCATGTGAGAGGGCAAGTCACACAAACTCTCCCCCAAGGTCCTTCCTCCGCCACGTGAGTGGGTAAGTCTCACAAACTCTCCCCCATGGTCCGTCCTCCGCCCATGTGAGAGGGTAAGTCTCACAAACTCACCCCCATGGTCCTACCTCCGTACATGTGAGAGGGTAAGTCTCACAAACTCTACCCCATGGTCCATCCTCACCCATGTGAGGTGGTAAGTCTCACAAACACTCCCCCATGTTCCTTCCTACCCCCATGTGAGAGGTTAAGCCTTAAAAATTGTCCCCCATGGTCCTTCCTCCGCCCATGTGAGATGGTAAGTCTCACGTCCTCTCCCCCATGATCATTCCTCCGCCTATGTGAGACCGTAACTCTCACAAGCTCTCCCCCATGGTAGTTCCTCCGCCCATGTGAGAGGGTAAGTCTCACAAATTCTCCCCCATGGTCCTTCCTCCGCCCATGTGAGAGGGTAAGTCTCACAAACTCTCCCCCATGGTCCGTCCTCCGCCAATGTGAGTGGGTAAGTCTCACAAACTCTCCCCCATTGTCCTTCCTCCGCACATGTGAGAGGGAAAGTCTCACAATCTCTGCCCCATGGTCCTTCCTCCACCCGTGTGAGATGGTAAGTCTCACAACCTCTCCCCCATGGTCCTTCCTCCGCCTATGTGAGAGGGTCAGTCTCACAAGCTCTCCCCCATGGTACTTCATCCGCCCATGTGAGAGGGTAAGTCTCACAAACTCTCCCCCATGGTCCTTCCTCGGCCCATGTGAGAGGGTACATCTCACAAACTCTCCCCCATGGTCCGTCCTCCGCCCATGTGAGAGGGTAAGTCTCAGAAACTCTCCCCCATGGTCCTTCCTCCGTCCATGTGAGAGGGTAAGTCTCACAAACTCTCCCCCATGGTCCTTCCTCCGCTCATGTGAGAGGGTAACTCACACAAACTCTCCCCCATTGTCCTTCCTCCACCCATGTGAGAGGGTAATTCTCACATACTCTCCCCCATGGTCCTTCCTCCGCTCATGTGATAGGGTAAGTCTCACAAACTCTCCCCCATGTTCCTTCCTCCGCCCATGTGAGAGGGTAAGCCTCACAAATTCTCCCCCATGGTCCTTCCTCCACCCATGTGGGAGGGTAAGTCTCATAAAATCTCCCCCATGGTTCTTCCTGCCCCCATGTGAGAGGGTAAGTCTCACAAACTCTCCTCCATGGACCTTCCTCCACCCATGAGAGAGGGTAAGGCTCAGAAACATTCACCCATTGTCCTTACTCCACCGATGTGAGAGGGTAAGTCTCACAAACTCTCCTCCATGGACCTTCCTCCGCCCATGAGAGAGGGTAAGGCTCAGAAACATTCACCCATTGTCCTTCCTCCACCGATGTGAGAGGGTAAGTCTCACAAACTCTGCACCATTGACCTTCTTCCGGCGATGTGAGAGGCTAAGTCTCAGAAACTCTCCCCATGGTCCTTCCTCCGCCCATGTGTGAGGGTAAGCCTCACAAACTCTCCCCATGGTCCTTCCTCTGCCCATGTGTGAATGTAAGCCTCACAAACTCTCCCCCATGGTCGCCCCCCGACCATGTGAGAGGGTAAATCTCGCAAACTCTACCCCATGGTCCATCCTCCGCCCATATGAGAGGACAAGTCTCACAATCTCTCACCCTTGGTCCTTCCTCAGCCCATGTGAGAGGGTAATCTCACAAACTCTCCCCATGGTCCTATCTCTGCCCATGTGAGAGGTAAACTCTCGCAAACACTCCCACATGTTCCTTCCTCCGCCTATGTGAGAGGGTAAGTCTCACAAACTCTCCCCCATGGTCCTTCCTCGGCCCATGTGAGTGGATCAGTCTCACAAACTCTCCCCCATTGTCCTTCCTCCGCCCATGTGAGAGGGTAAGTCTCACAAACTCTCCCCCATGGTCCTTCCTCCGCCAATGTGAGAAGGGAAGTCTCACAAAATCTCATCCATAATCCTTCCTCCGCCTATGTGAGAGGGTAAGTCTCACAAACTCTCCCACATTGTCCTTCCTCCGCCCATGTGAGAGGGTAAGTCTCACAAACTTTCCCCCATGGTCCTTCCTCCGCCAATGTGAGAGGGTAAGTCTCACAAAATCTCATCCATGGTCCTTCCTCCGCCAATGTGAGAGGGTAAGTCTCACAAAATCCCCCCCATAGTCCTTCCTCCGCCTATGCGAGAGGATAAGTCTCGCAAACTCTCCCCCGTGGTCCTTCCTCCGCCCATGTGAGAGGGTAAGTCTCACAAACTCTCCCCCATGGTCCTTCCTCCGACAATGTGAGAGGGTAAGCGTCACAAACTCTCCCCCATGATCCGTCCTCCGACAATGTGAGAGGGTAAGCCTCTCAAACTCTCCCCCATGGTCCTTCCTCCGCCCATGTGAGAGGGTGAGTCTCACAAACTCTCCCGCATGGTCCATCCTCCGCCCATGAGAGAGGGTAAGTCTCACAAACTTTCACCCATCGTCATTCCTCCGCCCATGTGAGAGGTTAAGTCTCACATACACACCCATGGTCCTTCCTCTGCTCTTGTGAGAGTGATGGTCTCACAAACTCTCCCCCATGGTCATTCCTCCGCCCATGTGAGAGGGTAAGTCTCACAAACTCTCCCCCATGGTCCTTCCTCCACCCATGTGACAGGGTAAGTCTCACAAACTCTCCCCATGGTCTTTCCTCCGCCCATGTGAGAGGGTAAGTGTCATAAACTCTCCCCCATGGTCCTTCCTCTGCCCATCTGAGAGGGGAGGCCTCACAAACTCTCCCCCATGGTCATTCCTCCGCCCAAGTGAAAGGGTAAGTCTCACAAACTCTCCGCCATGGTCCGTCCTCTGCCCATGTGAGAGAGTAAGTGTCACAAACTCACCCCATGGTCCGTCCTCCACCCATGTGAGAGTGTAAGTCTCTCAAACACTCCCCCATTGTTTTTCCTCCGCACATGTGAGAGGGAAAGTAACACAAACTCTGCCCCTTGGACCTTCCTCCGCCCATGTGAGAGGGCAAGTCACACAAACTCTCCCACATGGTCCTTCCTCCGCCACGTGAGAGGGTAAGTCTCACAAACTCTCCCCCATGGGCCGTCCTCCGCCCATGTGAGAGGGTAAGTCTCACAAACTCACCCCCATCGTCCTACCTCCGTACATGTGAGAGGGTAAGTCACACAAACTCTACCCCATGGTCCATCCTCCGCCCATGTGAGGTGGTAAGTCTCACAAACACTCCCCCATGTTCCTTCCTACCCCCATGTGAGAGGTTAAGCCTTAAAAATTGTCCCCCATGGCCCTTCCTCCGCCGATGTGAGATGGTAAGTCTCACGTCCTCTCCCCCATGATCCTTCCTCCGCCTATGTGAGACGGTAACTCTCACAAGCTCCCCCCATGGTACTTCCTACGCCCATGTGAGAGGGTAAGTCTCACAAATTCTCCCCCAAGTCCTTCCTCCGCCCATGTGAGAGGGTAAGTCTCACAAACTCTCCCCCATGGTCCGTCCTCCGCCAATGTGAGAGGGTAAGTCTCACAAACTCTCCCCCATTGTCCTTCCTCCGCACATGTGAGAGGGAAAGTCACACAAACTCTCCCCCATGGTCGTTCCTCCGCCCGTGTGAGATGGTAAGTCTCACAAACTCTCCCCATGGTCCTTCCTTCGCCCATGTGAGAGGGTAAGTCTCACAAACTCTCCCCCATGGTCCTTCCTCCGCCCATGTGAGAGAATGTAAGTCCCACAAACTCTGCCCCATGTCGTTCCTCCGCCCATGTGAGAGGGTAAGTCTCACAAACTCTCCCCCATGGTCCTTCCTCCGACCATTTGAGAGGGGAACTCTCACAAACTCTCCCCCATGGTCCTTCCTCCAACCATGTGAGAGGGTAAGTCTCACAAACTCTCTCCCATGGTCCTTCCTCCGCCAATGTGAGAGAGTAAGTCTCACAAAATCTCATCCATAATCCTTCCTCCGCCTATGTGAGAGGGTAAGTCTCACAAACTCTCCCCCATTGTCCTTCCTCCGCCCATGTGAGAGGGTAAGTCTCACAAACTCTCCCCCATGGTCCTTCCTCCGCCAATGTGAGAGGGTAAGTCTCACAAAATCTCATCCATGGTCCTTCCTCCGCCAATGTGAGAGGGTAAGTCTCACAAAATCCCCCCCATAGTCCTTCCTCCGCCTATGCGAGAGGATAAGTCTCGCAAACTCTCCCCCGTGGTCCTTCCTCCGCCCATGTGAGAGGGTAAGTCTCACAAACTCGCCTCCATGTTCCTTCCTCCGCCCAAGTGAGATGGTAAGTCTCACAAACTCTCCCCCATGGTCCTTCCTCCAACAATGTGAGAGGGTAAGCGTCACAAACTCTCCCCCATGGTCCTTCCTCCGACAATATGAGAGGGTAAGCCTCTCAAACTCTTCCCCATGGTCCTTCCTCCGCCCATGTTGGAGGGAAAAGTCCAACAAATTCTCCCCCATGGACAGTCCTCCGTCCATGTGAGAGGGTAAGTCTCACAAACACTCCCCCATGGTCCTTCCTCCGCCCATGTGAGAGGGTGAGTCTCACAAACTCTCCCGCATGGTCCATCCTCCGCCCATGAGCGAGGGTAAGTCTCACAAACTCTCACCCATCGTCATTCCTCCGCCCATGTGAGAGGTTAAGTCTCACATACACACCCATGATCCTTCCTCTGCTCTTGTGAGAGTGATGGTCTCACAAACTTTCCCCCATGGTCATTCCTCCGCCCATGTGAGAGGGTAAGTCTCACAAACTCTCCCCCATGGTCCTTCCTCCACCCATGTGACAGGGTAAGTCTCACAAACTCTCCCCATGGTCTTTCCTCCGCCCATGTGAGAGGGTAAGTGTCATAAACTCTCCCCCATGGTCCTTCTTCAGCCCATCTGAGAGGGGAGGCCTCACAAACTCTCTCCCATGGTCATTCCTCCGCCCAAGTGAAAGGGTAAGTCTCACAAACTCTCCGCCATGGTCCGTCCTCTGCCCATGTGAGAGAGTAAGTGTCACAAACTCACCCCATGGTCCGTCCTCCGCCCATGTGAGAGTGTAAGTCTCTCAAACTCTCCCCCATTGTTTTTCCTCCGCAGATGTGAGAGGGAAAGTCACACAAACTCTGCCCCTTGGACCTTCCTCCGCCCATGTGAGAGGGCAAGTCACACAAACTCTCCCCCATGGTCCTTCCTCCGCCACGTCAGAGGGTAAGTCTCACAAACTCTCCCCCATGGTCCGTCCTCCGCCCATGTGAGAGGGTAAGTCTCACAAACTCTCCCCCATCGTCCTACCTCCGTACATGTGAGAGGGTAAGTCTCACAAACACTCCCCCATGTTCCTTCCTACCCACATGTGAGAGGTTAAGCCTTAAAAATTGTCCCCCATGGTCCTTCCTCCGCCCATGTGACATGGTAAGTCTCACGTCCTCTCCCCCATGATCCTTCCTCCGCCTATGTGAGACGGTAACTCTCTCAATCTCCCCCCATGGTACTTCCTCCGCCCATGTGAGAGGGTAAGTCTCACAAATTCTCCCCCAAGTCCTTCCTCCGCCCATGTGAGAGGGTAAGTCTCACAAACTCTCCCCCATTGTCCTTCCTCCGCACATGTGAGAGGGAAAGTCACACAAACTCTCCCCCATGGTCGTTCCTCCGCCCGTGTGAGATGGTAAGTCTCACAACCTCTCCCCCATGGTCCTTCCTCCGCCTATGTGAGAGGGTAACTCTCACAAGCTCTCCCCCATGGTACTTCCTCCGCCCATGTGAGAGGGTAAGTCTCACAAACTCTCCCCCATGGTCCTTCCTCGGCCCATGTGAGAGGGTAAGTCTCACAAACTCTCCCCCATGGTCCGTCCTCCGCCCATGTGAGAGGGTAAGTCTCAGAAACTCTCCCCCATGGTCCTTCCTCCATCCACGTGAGAGGGTAATTCTCACAAACTCTCCCCCATGGTCCATCCTCCACCCATGTGAGAGGGTAATTCTCACAAACTCTCCCCCATGGTCCTTCCTCCGCCCATGTGAGAGGGTAAGTCTCACAAACTCTCCCCATGGTCCTTCCTTCGCCCATGTGAGAGGGTAAGTCTCACAAACTCTCTCCCATTGTCCTTCCTCCGCCCATGTGAGAGAATGTAAGTCCCACAAACTCTCCCCCATGTCGTTCCTCCGCCCATGTGAGAGGGTAAGTCTCACAAACTCTCCCCCATGGTCCTTCCTCCGCCCATTTGAGAGGGGAACTCTCACAAACTCTCCCCCATGGTCCTTCCTCCAACCATGTGAGAGGGTAAGTCTCACAATCTCTCCCCCATGGTCCTTCCTCCGCCCATGTGAGAGGGTAAGTCTCACAAACTCTCCCCCATGGTCATTCCACCACCCATGTGAGAGGGTAAGTCTCACAAACTCTCCCCCATGGTCCATCCTCCGCCCATGTGTGAGGTTAAGTCTCACATACTCTCCCCCATGGTCCTTCCTCCGCCCATGTGAGAGGGTAAGTCTCACAAACTCTCCCCCATGGTCCTTCCTCCACCCATGTGAGAGGGTAAGTCTCACAAACTCTCCCGCATGGTCCTTCCTCCGCCATGTGAGAGGGTAAGTCTCACAAACTCTCCCCCATGGTCCTTCCTCCGCCCATGTGAGAGGGTAAGTCTCACATACTCCCCCCCATGGTCCTTCCTCCGCCCATGTGAGAGGGTAAGTCTCACAAAATCTCCCCCATGGTCCTTCCTCCGCCCATGTGATAGGGTAAGTCTCACAAACTCCCCCCATGGTCCTTCCTCCGCCCATGTGAGAGGGTAAGTCTCACAAACTCTCCCCCATGATCCTTCCTCCGCCCATGTGAGAGGGTAAGTCTCACAAACTCTCCCCCATGGTCCTTCCTCCACCCATGTGAGAGGGTAAGTCTCACAAACTCTCCCTCATGATCCTTCCTCTGCCCATGTGAGAGTGTAAGTCTCACAAACTCTCCCCCATGGTCTTTCCTCCACCCAGGAGAGAGGGTAAGTCTCACAAACTCTCCCCCATGGTCCTTCCTCCGCCCATGTGAGAGGGTAAATCTCACAAACACTCCCCCATGGTCCTTCCTCCGCCCATGTGAGAGGGTAAGTCTCACAAATCTCCCCCATGGTCCTTCCTCCGCCCATGTGAGAGGGTAAGTCTCACAAACTCTCCCCCATGGTCCTTCCTCCGCCCATGTGAGAGGGTAAGTCTCATAGACTCTACCCCATCGTCCTTCCTCCGCCCATGTGAGAGGGTAAGTCTCACAAACTCTCCGCCATGGTCCTTCCTCCGCCCATGTGAGAGGGTAACTCTCACAAACTCTCCCCCATGGTCCTTCCAGCGCCCATGTGAGAGGGTAAGTCTCACAAACCCTCCCCCATGGTCCTTCCTCTGGCCATCTGAGAGGGCAATTCTCACAAACTCTCCCCATGGTCCTTCCTCCGCCCTTGTGAGAGGTTAAGTCTCGCAAACTCTCCCACATTGTCCATCCTCCGCCCATGTGAGAGGGAAAGTCTTACAAGCTCTCCCCATGGGCCTTCCACCGCCCATGTGATAGGGTAAGTCTCACAAATTCTGCCCAATGGACCTTCGTCCGCCCATATGCCTCACATATTCTCCCCATTGTCCTTCCTCCCCCCATGTGAGAGGGTAAGTCTCACAAACTCACCCCATGGTCCTTCCTCCGCCCATGTGTGAGGGTAAGTCACACAACCTCTCCGCCATGGTCCTTCCTCCCCCCATGTGAGAGGATAAGTCTCACAAACTGTCCGCCATGGACCTTCCTCCCCCCATGTTAGGGGGTAAGTCTCACATACTCTCCTCCATGGTCCTTCCTCCGCCCATGTGAGAGGGTAAGTCTCACAAACTCTTCCCCATGGTCCTTCCTCCGCCCATGTGAGAGGCTAAGTCTCACAAACTCTGCCCCATGGACCTTCGTCCGCCCATGTGAGAGGCTAAGTCACACAAACTCTCCCCCATGGTCCTTCCTTCGCCCATGTGAGTGGGTGAGTCTCGCAAACTCTAGCACATGGTCCTTCCTCCGCCCATGTGAGAGGGAAAGTCTCACAAACTCTCCCCATGGGCCTTCCTCCGCCCATGTGAGAGGTTAAGTCTCAGAAACTCTGCCCAATGGACCTTCGTCTGCCCATATCTCCCCATGGTCATTCCTCCCCCAGGTGAGAGGGTAAGTCTCACAAACTCTCCCCCATGGTCATTCCACGACACATGTGAGAGGGTAAGACTCGCAAACTCTCCCCCATTCGCCTTCCTCTGCCCATGTGAGACAGTAAGTCACACAAACTCTCCCCCATGGTCCTTCCTCCGCCCATGTGAGAGAGTAAGTCGCACAAACTCTCCCCCATGTTCCTTCCTCCGCGCATGTGAAAGGTTAAGACTCACAAACTCTCCCCATGGACCTTCCTCCACCCATGTGAGAGGGTAAGTCACACAGACACTCCCCCATGGGCATTCCTCCCCCCATGTGATTAGGTTAGTCTAAAAAACTCTCCCCCATGACCCTTCCTCCGCCCATGTGAGAGGGTATATCGCAAAATCTCTCACCCACGGTCCTTCCTCTGCCCATGAAAGAGGGTGTGTCTCACAAACTCTCCCCCGTGGTCCTCCCTCCGCCCATGTGAGAGGGTAAGTCTCACAAACACCCCCCCATTGTCTTACCTCCGCCCGTGTGAGAGGGTAAGTCTCACAAACTCTCCCCCATGGTCCTTCCTCCGCCCATGTGAGAGGGTAAGTCTCACAAACTCTCCCACATTGTCCTACCTCCGCCCATGTGAGAGGATAAGTCTAACAAACTCTCCCCCGTAGTCCTCCCTCCGCCCATGCGAGAGGTTTAGCCTCACAAACTCTCCCCCATGGACCCTCCTCCACCCATGTGAGAGGTTACGTCTCACAAACTCTCACCCATGTTCCTTCCTCCGCCCATGTGCCCCGGATAGTCTCACAATCTATCCCCCATGGTCGTTGCTCCTCCCATGGGAGAGGGTAAGTCTCACAAACACTCCAACATGTTCCTTCCGCCGCCCATGTGAGAGGGTAAGTCTCAGAAACGCTCCCCCATGGTCCTTCCCCCGCACATGTGAGAGGGTAAATCTGGCAAACATCCCCCATGGTCCTACCTCCGCCCATGTGAGAGAGTAAGTCTCACAAACTCTACCCATGATCCTTCCTCCGCCCATGGGAGAGGGTAAGTCTCCCAAACTCTCCCCCATGGTCCTTCCTCCGCCTTTGTGAGAGGGTGAGGCTCACAAACACTCCCCCATGGTCATTCCTCTGCCCATGTGAGAGGGTAATTGTCCGAAACGCTCCCCATGGTCCTTCCTCCGCCGATGTGAAAGGGTACGTCTCGCAATCTCTCCCACATGGTCCTTCCTCCGCCCATGAGAGAAGGTATGCCTCACAAAATCACCCATGTTCCTTCCTCCACCCATTTGAGAGGATAAGCCTCACAAACTCGCCCCATTTTCCTTCCTCCCCCCATGTGAGAGAGTAATTCTCACAAACTCTCCCCCATGGTCCTCCCTCTGCCCATGCGAGATGGTAAGCCTCAAAAGCTCTCCCCCACGATTATTCCTCCACCCATGAGAGAGGTTAAGTCTCACAAACTCTCACCCATTGTAATGTATATACCTTTAAGGAGGGAACTATTTTTAACAGCTCATGTATACTGCAGTACCGGCAGTGACCACACCTGTATATAACTCTGAGTAGTAATCTGTACAGATCAGTTGCAGTGTGAGCAAAGTTGAGTAAACACCTGTTGTACCGTTCTCTGCAGTCTGTGTCTTATTATACACGGACGTAATATTGGCGACGAGGCAGGTTCGAACCTACCTGCAACTCTGCATCACCTCCCGGGGATTCGTTCCTGGAGATGAATGGTTTGGAGGTCAAGGCCAGAGACTTGGGCGTCGACCAAGGGCAACCTCCCAGTCATCCAGCAGAGACTCGAGAATTGCGGGGGAGGCTGTCGAGAGCCAGGTTTGGCTTTCCAGTCGAGGTGGTCCAGCGAAACGGGCTGGCAACAGGTAGTGCACAGACCCTTCCCGGACAGCGGCGGGCTAGAACCCGACCAAGCACACAGTAAAGGGCAGAGCAGCATCGACGGGGGAGAGAGAGAGAGAGGGCAGAGCACACAGGGTGCAGCCAGTGTTCAGTGGCCGAGCAGCGTCGGAGAGAGGGAGAGAGAGCCGCACAGAAACCCGCATGACGCCGCCATTGCCATGAGGACTACCGAGCGCGGCGTTGGCAGCAGTGCAGGAGAAGCGCGCAAAACCTACAGAGCGCCGCCATTGCCACGAGAACCGCCGGGAGCGGTGTTGGCAGCAGCGGGGGAGGAAGGAAAACGCGGGAGCTGCCATTTTAAGCCATTGGGAGACGCCATTTTAAACCACACCCAAAATGCCGAAGAGTGGCAGTATCACCGCATTTGACAATGAAGTCGAAGATTGGACTACATATGTCGAACGAATAGAGGTGTCCTGCAAGGCAAATTATGTGTCAGATGACAAGAAAGCATCGGTATTGTTAAATTTAATGGGTGCAAAGACGTATGGTTTATTACGAAATATAGTAACCCCAACGAAGCCAATGGAAATGAGTTTTGAAGACATAGTAACGAAACTAAAGGAACATTTAAACCCCACACCGCTGCTGATAGCAGAAAGATTCAAGTTTCACAAACGGAACCAGCATAAGTATGAAAGCAATGCTGATTATTTAACAGAACTGCGCAAACTATCGAAACACTGCTAGTTTGGAGCGAGACTGGCAGATACCTTAAGGGCCAAGTTTGTGTGTGGGCTTCAAATTGAAGGAACCCAGAAACGACTTTTATCTGAAAAGGACCTTACGCTGGAAAGTCCTTTCAGCATTGCGGTTTCATATGAAGCAGCAGCACGGGGCGCTGCAGTGATACAACAGAGACCGCAAGAATATGTCACAAACGAAATGTCATATGGAACAGAGAAGTGCTATCGCTGCGGCAGAACAACACACGACCAGAATGATTGCTGGTTCAAAGACAAAGTGTGCAGGCAGTGTGGAAAAGTAGGACACATAGCACGAGTCTGCAGGTCGGGAAGAAAACAAGCAATAAGAAACCTACCAAAGGAAAGTCCAAGAAGGTACATAAGATGACGGAGAATAGTTCAGACGAACAAAAGAGTGATAACGACTCCGAAAGCAGGGAACTGAGTTTTCTGAAACTACATAATGTGATCACAATGGAGATTCACGGAACCATTTGTGTAACTCTCAAGATAGCAGGAGTCAAGGTAAAGATGGAAATGGACACAGGATCAGCCCTAACAGTCATAAACTGACGTTACTACGAGCGGCTATTCTCAGACATACCCTTGAGAGACACAAGCATTATTTTGAAGACGTACACTGGGCAAAAAGACTACCCGAAAGGAAAAATAAGGATGACCGTTATATATAACGGTAAGAAAACACCAAAACTAGACCTGTGTGTATTGCAAGATGGAGGACCACCATTACTGGGACGTGAATGGATCCGGAAAGCACAGCTGCATTGGCATTCCATGCAGGCACTGACTGTGGCTGACTAAAAGGATGATGACTTCACACCTGGGCGACTGTCAAAGATCCTAACTGACGCGAAAGAAGTGTTCCAGCAAGGACTCGGAACACTAAAAGGCAAGACAGCGAAGATTAAATTTGAAGAAAACGCAAGCCCAAAATTTTTTACGGCCAGACCGGTACCTTATACGATCCGCCCTTCGTCGAAGCAGAGCTGGAGAGTCTGGAACATTCAGGTGTACTGTCCAAGGTAGACTGGAGCGAATGGGCTACACCCATCGTCCCTGTGATGAAAAAGTCATTGAGCAGCACGCCTGGGGAACCAAGGAAGGTTCGCATCTGTGAGGACTTTAAGGTAACAGTGAACCCGATCCTTCACACCGTACAATATCCACTTCCGTGGAATGAAGATATTTTCGCCTCGCTATCTGGAGGGAAACGCTTCACTAAGATTGATCTGGCGTAGGCGTATCTGCAAATGGAGGTAGAAGAAGCATCAAAAAAATACCTCTAATCAACTCGCATAAAGGTCTCTACCAATACAACCAGCTGGTATTCGGGGTAGTATCAGCTCCGGCTATTTGGCAGAGGGCAATGGAACAAGTCCTGCAAGGGATCCCAGGGACCCAATGTTATTGGGACAACATCCTCGTCACGGGCGAAAATGACAGTGATCACCTTGCCAACCTGGAGCAGGTGCTCACTAGATTGCAGGAATATGGGTTCCGAGCTAACCGCCCCAAATGCGAGTTTTTTAGAAAACAGATCTCGTATTGTCGCCACGTTATCGATAAAGAGGGGTTACATAATTTCCTAGAGAAGATTGAGGCAGTAGTCAAGGCTCCAGCACCGGAAAATGTGTCACAACTGAGGTCGTTCCTCGGGCTGGTAAACTACTACCATAAGTTCTTGCCAAATTTGTGTACAATTCTACACCAACTGAACACCCGACTGCAAACTGGGGTGCCATGGATGTGAAGTGACGAATGCAGACGAGCTTTCCAGAAGAGCAATACACCAATCACATCGAAAGAGGTATTGGCCCATTACAACCTCTGCCGAGCGTAACTCCGCCCAGATTGACAGGGATGCCCTCAGCCTAGTGTGGGGAGTGAAATAGTTCAATCACTATCTGCACGGCCAGAAATTCACCTTGCTGACTGATCACCAGCTACTTGTCTCCATTTTTAATCCGAAGAAGGGCGTTCCGGTGATGACTGCGCAACGACTACAAAGGTGGTCACTTTTTCTAGGGGCGCACCACTATGAGATTGATTATAAGGGCACGAAATAGCATGGAAATGCTGATGGGCTATCACGCCTGCCACTGCCTACTGCGGAGGAAGCACCAGCAGTGGATCCTGTCAAAATATTCCATTCGACTATGGTTGAATACCTACCGGTAACTAACGCGTGTATCGAAAAGGAAACCCAAAATGACACGACACTGTCTCGGGTATATGATTTGACGGTGAATGGATGGCCAAAACATGGCGCCTGACTGTTGCCAGCATTCTCAACAAGGAGAGAACAGCTGTCAGTGTGCCGGGGGACATTGATGTGTGGATCCCGAGTGGTAATTCCACCCAAGTTAAGGGATAGAGTGCTCAATGAGCTTCATGAGGGTCATCTGGGAGGGGGAAAAATGAAAAGCCTAGCCAGGGCTAATGTGTGGTGGCCGGGAATCGATAAACAAATCGAGGACCTGACCAAGAGCTGCTCCAGATGCCAGATAGTGCAAAATGCACCACCACAGGCCCCTCTACACCCATGGGAGTGGCCCTCATCTCCATGGCAACGACTGCATATTGATTTTGCTGGTCCATTCATGGACTCAATGTTTTTAATAACCTTGGATGCGCACTCGAAATGGCTTAAAGGTCATCAAAATGTCCGCCACCACCACGGAGAGAACTATTGCAGTCCTACAGACCATCTTTGCCAGGAATGGCTAGCCAGAACAGATTTGCCCCGACAACGGACTACAGTTTGTGGCCGAAGATTTCCAGAGGTTCTTGAAAAAGAATGGGGTAAGGCATTACACATCCGCCCCGTATCATCCAGCCACAAATGGATTGGCTGAGAGGTTCGTACAAACCTTTAAGAAGGCAATAAATGCTATGTACAATGACAACATTCCACTGCAGCACAAGGTGGACAATTTCCTGTTCGCCTACTGGAATGCGACACATGCAGTCACCAACCAGGCCCCAGCCATGATGTTCTTTAACCGAAGGTTAAGATCTCGCCTGGATTTGCTCAGACCAAACGTACGAAGAGATTTTGAAAGTAAGCAACTCCAGTACATCCATGAGAAGCCAACAAGGGGCTTCAATGTTGGTCAACCAGTCTTGGCCCACGATTACCGAACAGAAAAATGGCAGCCAGGAACGATATGCACATGGCAGGGCCGACTAATGTACACAGTGGACGTTGGGGAGAGCATCGTGAGACGCCATGCTGAACAGATCATAGAGTCACAGGAACAAATCAACCCCATGCCTCATCCATACGTACCTGTTGAAGAACCCAACGTACAGGTCGCATCTAACCCAGAAAAAGCAGCATCGGAAGCTGATGAACCAACCGGCGACAGGGGGCCAGAATCGCCTCCACACCAAGAGCAAGGCACTCGGGAAAGGCGCTATCCAGAAAGGATAAGGAAGACTCCCCAAAGACTGAATATATAAATAGACTATTTTCAGCTAATGTAGCATGTTAAAAGTGTTAATTGTAATTAGTTTGACAGTTAATTGTTAAATGAGTGTTATGTTACTGCTAATCTAAAAGGAGAGGATTTGTAATGTATATACTGTAGTGTATGTACCTTTAAGAGCCCCTGTGTACTGTAATGCTGGTAGTGACCACTCGGGTATATAAGCCTGTATAGCATCTTGTATCTTTTAGTTCACCTCCAGACTTTGTTCAGTAAACACCTGTTAAACCAACTCCTGCATTCCGTGTCTCCATTAACATACGGATACAACAGTGGTGACGAATTGGAAACGGAAGTACCTGCAATTCGGCAGCACCTCCAGGAGATCGATTCCTCAGACGAAGGTCGAAGAAAAATAAGAAAAAAAGAATAAACTGTGGTTTCACTAGCTAGCCGGGCTAGTGGCAGGTACTGCACTAATCCTTCCTGGGCGGCGGGCTGGGGCTCGATCGGGTGGCTCTGCAGCGGGGCCGAGCAGCGAGTCGGAAGGCGGAGGCAAACAGAGATGGAGGGTGGAGCACTCGGGAGACGGCCGGCGCTGCAAAGCAGGTCGGCGTTCGGACCAAGCAGAGGGAGGGAAAAGTCCCAGAGAGTCCGGCGGGAACGAGTCTCCAACTATTAAAAATATCTGTGTAAATAAAAACCACAGAGAACAGCGTTGTCAGCAGCGGCAGCGGCGGGAAAGCGCGGGAGCGCCATTTTTTCTCATCGGGGAAGAAAGGAAAGTGCGGGAGGCGCCATTGTTGATTTTCAGGATGCCTAAAACTGGCAATATTACTGCTTTCGATAGTGATATAGAGGATTGGACCACATATGTGAAAAGTGTGGAGGTATATTGCACAGCGAATGAAGTAGAGGATGTTAAAAAGGCATAGGTACTTCTAGATCTGATGGGTGCAAGGACATACGGGCTGTTACGAAACTTAATCACTCCAGCCAAACCGATGGACAAGAATTTTAAGCAGATTGTTGATACCCTACAGGAGCACTTAAACCCAACACCGCTGCTGATAGCGGAACAATTCAAATTCTTCAGGAGAAATCAGCACAAGAATGAAAGTAATGCTGATTACATCGCCGAATTAAGAAAGCTGCCAAAGCACTGCCAATTCGGGGCAGGACTGGCAGATTCTCGACGAGACAAATTGGTCTGCGGTCTCCTAAGTGAAGGAACACAGAAAAGGCAACTTTCTGAGCAAGATTTGACACTGGACAAGGCTTTCAGTGTGGCTGTATCATACAAAGCAGCAGCAAGAGGAGCTGCAGAGATACAGCAAAAGCCACAGGACGTCGGCACCCATGAAATGACACGGGGTTTCGAGAGATGTTATCGCTGCGGCAGATCCACCCATGACCAGAGGGACTGCTGGTTCAAGGACAAAGCTTGCTGCCAATGCGGAAAGATGGGATACATTGCACGTGTTTGCTGATCTGGAAACAAAAAATCCACTGACAGAAAAAAAATCAACAAGGAAAAGTACCGAAAGGTACAAATGATGATGGACAGTAGCTCCGAAGACCAGAAGAGTGATAGCGACTCCGGAAACAAGAGACTAAGCTGTCTCAAATTACATAATGTAATTGCCAAAGAAGATTACCGGACCATTTGGGTTACCCTCACGATAGCGGGGTCCCCAGTTAAAATGGAGCGAGATACAGGATCAGCTCTGACCGTCATATGTCGTTGGATTACAAGCGGCTATTTCCGCATATACCTTTGAAAGACATATCCATTATCTTGAAGACATATACGGGGCAGAAAGTATACCCCAGAGGGAAAATAAGGGTGCCTGTTGTATACAACGGCAAGGAAATACAGAAGTTGTATTTATACGTTCTGCAAGATGGTGGTCCACTGCTGTTGGGACGTGAATGGATCAGGAAGATACGTTTAGACTGGCACTCCATTCAGGCACTGACGGTGACCAGTAAGAAAACAAATGATGATGACGTCATACCTGAACGATTAAAAGACATCTTGGCCAACGCCAGAGAAGTGTTTCAACAGGAACTAGGAACCGTGAAAGGCATTACCACCTCAATAAAAGGGAAGATGCGGCAATTCCCAAGTTTTTTAATGCAAGGCCGGTGCCATACGCAATTCGTCCTGCAGTCGAGGCAGAGCTGGAGAATTTGGAAAAGGCAGGCATGTTATCCAAGGTAGATTGGAGCGAGTGGGCAACACCCATCATCCCGGTCATGAAGAAAATGTTGAATAATGATAAATCTGAAGAACAGAGAAAAATTCGCATCTGTGGGGACTTCAAGGTGACTGTAAACCCGGTCCTTCACACGGTACAGTATCCTCTTCCGAGAATAGAAGATATTTTCGCCTCACTATCCGGAGGGAAACGTTTCACCAAAATTGACTTCGCACAGGCATATCTACAGATGGAGGTTGAGGAGACCTCTATAAAGTATCTCACGATAAAGACACACAAAGGCCTGTACCAGTACAATCGACTGGTTTTCGGAGTAGCATCAGCTCCAGCTATCTGGCAAAGAGCTATGGAGCAAGTCCTGCAAGGTATTCCGGGGACTCAATGTTATTAATCGCTGGTGATGCACACTCCAAGTGGCCAGAGGTAATCAAGATGTCCTCCATCACCACGGAAAAAACGATCACAGTATTAAGGGCCACATTTGCCAGGAATGGGCTCCCTGAACAGACCTGTTCTGATAATGGACCGCTATTTGTGTCCGAAGAATTCAGGAAGTTCTTAAAAAACAATGGGGTTAAGCACTACACGTCCGCCCCATACCATCCCGCCAACAATGGATTGGCTGAAAGGTTTGTCCAGACCTTCAAGGAGGCCATAAAGGTCATGGGTTTTGAAGACATAAATCTACAACAATAGGTAGATAACTTCTTGTTTGCGTACAGGAATGCAACACATGTGGTTACAAACCAAACTCCCGCCATGATGCTTTTCAATAGAAGGCTAAGTTGCCGGCTGGATTTGATTAAGCCATACATCAGAAGGGACGTAGAGAACCGGCAATTTCAAGGCATGAATGAAAGGCCAACTAGAACCTGTCAGATAGGTCAACAAGTTTTGGCCCGGGACTACCGTACAGAGAAATGACAGCCTGGAACTATTTGCACACGACTAGGACCGCTGATGTATACCGTGGACATTGGTGAAAGCATAATAAGGTGCCATGCTGACCAGATCATACAGTCATCCGAAAAGGGACAACCTACACCACAACTCTATACGCTTAATGATGAAGCAGAGATACCCATAGCATCTACCTCCGATCCGGTGATACTGGAACCAGATTAACCCGACACTGGCATTCAAGCCGAATCGACCTTGCCAAAAGAACCTACTACACCACCGAAAACTACGACACCACTGAGGCGTTATCCGGTCTGAGTCAGGAAGCCTCCAGAGAGACTGAACTATAATTGATTAACTGCAGGAAATGTGTAGATTATTGTTCTTGTAATCATGTTAATTAATTATTACTTAAAATTATATGTACTAATTAACTAAAAGGGGAGGAATTGTAGTGTATGTACCCTTAAGAGCCCTGTGCACTGTAATACCGGTAGTGACCACTCGGTTATATAAGCCTGTATAGCGTCTTGTATCTTTTAGTTCACCTCCACACTTTGTTCAGTAAACACCTGTTAAACCAACTCCTGTATTCCATTTCTCCATTAACACACGGATACAACATATACCTTTGTGGAAGGAACTATTTATTACAGCTCATAAATACTGTAGTACCGGCAGTGTCCACACCTGTATATAACACTGAGTAGTAATCTGTACAGATCAGTTGCAGTGTGAGCCACGTTGAGTAAACACCTGTTGTACAGTTCTCCGCAGTCTGTGTCTTATTATACATGGACGTAACACCCATGGTCCTTCCTCCGCCCATGTGAGAGGGTAAGTCTCACAAACGCTCCCCCATGGTCCATCCTCTGCTCAAGTGAGAGGGTAAGGCTGAAAAACATCCCCCATGGCCTTCCTCCGCCCATGTGAGAGGATAATCTCACAAACTCTCTGCCATGGTCCATCCTCCGCCCATGTGAGAGGGTAAGTCTCACAATTTCTCCGCCATCGTCCTTCCTCCACCCACGTGAGAGGATAATTCTCACAAACTCTCCCCCATGGTCCTTCCTCTGCCCATGTGAGAGGGTAAGCCTCACAAACACTCCCCCATGGTCCTTCCTCTGCCCATCTGAGAGGGGAAGTCTCACCAACTCTCCCCCATGGTCCTTCCACCGCCCATGTGAGAGGGTAAGTCTCACAAACTCTCCCCCATGGTCCTCCCTCTGCCCATGTGAGAGGGTAAGTCTCACAAACTCTCCCCCATGGTCCTTCCTCCGCCCATGTCAGAGGGTAAGTCTCACACACTCTACCCCATGGTCCTTCCTCCACCCATGTGAGAGGGTAAGTCTCACCAACTCTCCCCCATGATCCTTCCACCGCCCATGTGAGAGGGTAAGTCTCACAAACTCTCCCCCATGGTCCTTCCTCCGACCATGTGAGAGGGTAAGTCTCACAAACTTTCCCCCATGGTCCTTCCTCCGCCCATGTGAGAATGTAAGACTCACAAACTCGCCCCCATGGTCCTTCCTCCCGCCATGTGAGAAGTTAAGCCTCACAAAAGCTTCCCCATGGTCCTTCCTCCGCCCAAGTGAGAGGATAAGTCTGACAAACACTCCCCAATGGTCCCATCCTTCGCCCATGTGAGAGGGTAAGTCTCACAAACTCTCCCCATGGTCCTTCCTCCGCTCATGAGAGAGGGTTCGTCTCACAAACTCTCCTGCACGGTCGTTCCTCTGCCGATGTGAGTGGGTAAGTCTCACAGACTCACCCATGGTCCTTCCTCCACCCATGTGAGTGGGTAAGCCTCACAAACTCTCCCCATGGTCCTTCCTCTGCCCATGTGAGAGGGTCAGTCTCACAAACTCTCCCCCATGGTCCTTCCTCTGCCCATGTGAGAGGGTAAGTCTCAAACACTCTCCCCCATGGCCCTTCCTCAGCCCATGTGAGAGGGTAAGTCTCACAAACACTCCCCCATAGTCCATCCTTCGGCAATGTGAGAGGGTAAGCCTCACAAACTCTCCCCCATGCTCCTTCCTCCGCCCATGTGAGTGGGTAAGCCTCACAAACTCTCCCCATGGTCCTTCCTCTGCCCATGTGAGAGGGTCAGTCTTACAAACTCTCCCCCATGGTACTTCCTCTGCCCATGTGAGAGGGTAAGTCTCACACACTCTCCCCCATGGTCCTTCCTCTGCTCATGTGAGAGGGTAAGTCTCACAAACACTCCCCCATGGTCCATCCTCCGCCCATGTGAGAGGGTAAGCCTCACAAACTCTCCACCTTGCTCCTTCCTCCGCCCTTGTGAGAGGGTAAGCCTCACAAACTCTCCTCCTTGGTCCTTCCTCCTCCCATGTGAGAGGGTAAGTCTCACAAACTCTCCCCCAAGATCCTTCCTCCGCCCATGCGAGAGGGTAAGTCTCACAAACTCTCCCCCATGGTCCTTCCTCTGCCCATGTGAGAGGGTGAGTCTCACAAACCTTCCCCCAAGGTCCTTCCTCCACCCATGTGAGAGGGTAAGTCTCACAAACGCTCCCCCATGGTCCTTCCTCCGCCCATGTGAGAGGGTAAGTCTCACAAACTCTCCCCCTTGGTCCTTCCTCCGCCCATGTGAGAGGGTAAGTCTCACAAACGCTCCCCCATGGTCCTTCCTCCGCCCATGTGAGAGGGTAAGTCTCACAAACTCTCCTCCTTGGTCCTTTCTCCTCCCATGTGAGAGGGTAAGTCTCACAAACTCTCCCCCAAGATCCTTCCTCCGCCCATGTGAGAGGGTAAGTCTCACAAACTCTCCCCCATGGTCCTTCCTCTGCCCATGTGAGAGGGTGAGTCTCACAAACACTCCCCCAAGATCCTTCCTCCGCCCATGTGAGAGGGTAAATCTCACAAACTCCCCCCATGGTCCTTCCTCTGTACATGTGAGTGGGTAAGTCTCAAAAACTCGCCCCCATGGTCCTTCCTCCGCCCATGTGAGAGCATAAATCTCACAAATTCCCCCCGTGGTCCTTCCTCTGACATTGTGAGAGGGTAAGTCTCACATCTCTCCCCCATGGTCCATCCTCTCCCCATGTGACAGGGTAAGTCTCACAAACTCTCACGTATGTTCCTTCCTCCACTCATTTGACAGGTAAAGTCTCAGAAACTCTCCCAGGCGGTCCTTCCTCCGCCCATGTGAGAGGGTAAGTCTCCCAAACTCTCCCCCATGGTCCTTCCTCTGCCCATGTGAGAGGATAAGTCTCACAAACACTTCCCCATGGTCCTTCCTCCAACCATGTGAGAGGGTAAGCCTCACAAACTCTCCCCCATGGTCCTTCCTCCACCCACGTGAGAAGGTAATCTCAGAAACACTCCCCCATGGTCCTTCCTCCGCCGATGAGAGAGGGTATGTCTCACAAACTCACTCATGGTCCTTCCTCCGCCCATGTGCCAGGGAATGTCTCAGAAACTCTCCCAGGTGGTCCTTCCTCCGCCCACGTGACAGGGTATGTCTCACAATCTCTCCCCCATGGTCCTTCCTCCGCCCATGTGAGAGCGTAAGTCTCACAAACTCTCACCCATGGTCCATTCTCCGCCCATGTGAGAGGGTAAGTCTCACAAACTCCCCCCCATGGTCCTTCCTCCTCCCACATGAGAGGGTAATTCTCACAAACTCTCCCCGATGGTCCGTCCTCCGCCCATGTGAGAGAGTAAGTCTCACAAACACTCCAACATGTTCCTTTCTACGCCCATGTGAGAGGGTAAGTCTCACAAATGCTCCCCCATGGTCCTTCCTCCGCCCATGTGAGAGGATCAGCAGCACAAATTCTCCCCCATGGTCCTTCCTCCGCCCATGTGAGAGGGTAAGTCCCACAAACTCTCCCCCATGGCCCTTTCTCCGCCCATGTGAGAGGATAAGTCTCACAAACTCTCCCCCATGATCCTTCCTCCGCCCATGTGAGAGCGTAATTCCCACAAACTCTCCCCCATGGTCCTTCCTCCGCCCATGTGAGAGGGTAAGTCTCGCAAACTCTCCCCGTGGTCCCTCCTCCGCCCATGTGAGAGGGTAAGCCTCACAATCTCTCCCATATGGTCCTTTTTCCGCCCATGTGAGAATGTAAGACTCACAAACTCTCCCCCATGGTCCTTCCTCCCCCCATGAGCGAGGGTATGTCTCAAAAACTCACCCCATGGTCCTTCCACCCCCCATGTGAGAGGGTTAGTTTCACAAACTCTCCCCCATGGTTGTTCTTCCTCCCATGAGGGAGGGTAAGTCTCACAAACTCTCCCCCACGTTCCTTCCTCCGCACATGTTAGAGGGTAAGTCTGACAAACTCTCACCCATGGTCCTTCCTCCGCCCATGTGAGAGGGTAAGTCTCACAAACTCTCCCCCATGTTCCTTCCTCCGCCAATGTGAGAGGTTAAGTCTCACACACTCTCCCCCATGGTCCTTCCTCCACCCATGGGAGAGCGTAAGTCTCACAAACTCTCTCCCATGGTCCATCCTCCGCCCATGTGAGAGGGTAAATCTCACAAACTCTCCCCCATGCTCCTTCCTCCGACCCTGTGAGTGGATAAGTCTCATAGGCTCGCCCCCATGGTCCTTCCTCCGCCCAAATGAATGGGTAAGTATCACAAACTCTCCCCCGTGGTCGTTCCTCCGCCATTGTGAGAGGGTAAGTCTCACAAACTGTCCCCCATGGTCCTTTCACCGCCCATGTGAGAGGATAAGTCTCAGAAACTCTCCCCTATGGTCCTTCCTCCGCCCAGGTGAGCGGTTAAGTCTCACAAACTCTCCCCCTTGGTCCTTCCTCCGCCCATGTGCATATAACTGGGCGGAGGGTGTGTACTCTGCATTGTCGATCTTTATATTCCTTAAAGGGAAATCTCCCCCCTTGGGGCTCCCCTAATATTCTAATAAACCATAGAGGGACGTTTCACCTCGATAATATCTTTTATGTCTTGTATGGCCATATTAAAGTGTCGGGCAGCATTTCGTTTTTTTGCCCATATCTCTACATTGGGATTGTGTCTTTTGAGGTCGGAAATGAGAAGGATGATGCTGGATCTCTCCTGGGGCGTAAAACGCTGTGCCTCGCCCATCGTACCCCGTCCACCTCTATCTGGATTTTGGGCTCCTACCGCCTGGTTATCTCTGATGGGGGCCAAGGGATTGGATTTTTCGGCCCCTGACTGAAGCGTTAAGTGGGTTGGGTGGTCTCGACTCGTAGAACTTCTACAGTCCCCGACCGGGGCCTGGGATTTAAGGTCGATGTATCTCGAGTCTCTTTTTTTAGAGCCTCGACAATGTCACCCAAGCATTTTAAGTTGTCTAGATTCTCAGTCCCTGGTGGCTTCAGGTGCAGGAGACTACGGAACTGGACTTTAGCCTCCTGCACGGGTCTCAAGATTTCTTGTAACAGGGCCGGTCTCCCCCCCGCCCCTCGCCCACAATTATGGTTCCCATCTGATCCATCTAACTGGCACACAAAACCGCCCCGTAATAGGCTTGTTTGGCGTCCTTGTGTTCCTCCCGCCACTTTATTTGGTCAACTACTGGGCTTGTTTCTTTCCACCCATTTTTAATCATCTCACTTTGAAATTTCAAATTAGCCTCTCGGACCCATGGAACAAGAGTGACAATGGTGGACATAGCTGGAACATCCGGTGAAGGAGGTCTCCCCTCTTCACCCATGTGGCCTCTGTTCATTGTTACGTATATTCTTATACTCTATCGGCACAAACGTTTCACCTTATACTCTAATCAGAAATATACATTTATGTCTAATCAACTCCGTCAGCCCACAGTCTCCATGAGGAATAATTTACTATGTGGGTAATTTAATACTGACTGGCCCATACACGGTTTTAGCCCCACTGGTGAATGAGCGTGTCCTTGTTACTCCTAAAAACCTTACTCTGACTTCTTCCCTTAGGACGCGATGCGGTTCTCGCCTCAGTCGTCAATTCCAGTGTTGTTTAACTGCGATGGTATTTACGTGCAGTATCCCACTTCTGACACCAACTGTTAGATTCGAATTTGGAGAAACTCCAGACAGAGACGGAATTGAGGCGAAGTACAGAATTTATTAAAACAACTAATTGAAAATTGTGCACAAGGGAGAGCCACTCAGCTTGCACAAGCTAGGGGTGCACTCTCAGGGGACAAGCAGTTGATCATTCCAGTTATGCAATTCTATAAGCAACGCCCACTTACCATAGAATGGGGGCGTTCACGTACAAACAGTGTCACAACAGTTGCTCTTTATTGGTTTATGTGGTTACTCACTCAACTGTCGGCCCACCCCTTGAACTCGGGTACACTCTGACCATGCCAGTCACAATGTTGGTCGTCTAATCCAACATCACACATTCCTGCTGTTATCTCTTCCCCGTTGTTGGCATAGTTTATAGTTTGAGAAAACGTGTTCATATTTAAACCAAATTGCCAAAAATGTGCACATTCAATTAAACTATGAACATCTGGTCAAATTTCTTGCTGCCATCTCAACTGATGAAAATGACGCCTACCTTTTTTGTCATCGTCTAACTTGGATGTGTGGCTCTCAATCCCGTCAAAAAAGTCGTTAATAAAATTCGTGAATAGTTAAGGTCCCGAATGTGATCCCTCAGAGACATCACTCGTCATACGTTGCCAATTAATGGAAATGATCATTATCCATAAACGATGTCTCCTGTCGCACGACCAATTTCCAAGCAGGTCAATAATTTGCCTTCACTTACATGAGTTTCAACTTTAGCTAAAAGTCCCTTATTCGTGACATTATCAAATGTATTTTTCTCCATGTCTACTAACTAATAATGATTTTTGAACTGGCACACATAAACCTCTTTGCTCCTCAACAGTCAATAGCTTCCCATTATTTAGAAAATACTCTGAACTATTTTAATTTGTTCCAAAGTGGATGGTGTCACACTTGCGCACAGTGAAATCGATTGCCTTTGTTGTGCCGGCTTACTTCATCGGTGTCTGTCCCTTTGGTTACCGCCATTTCCCAACTACATTACGAACGGACCGACTACCTTAGTGCAATCTTCAAAATACGATCTACAGTGCTCTATTGCTCCATCCAAGTCAATCATAAATACGCTGAAAAGTTGAAGATCCAATGCAGATAATTGGGAGATGGCACTTGTCACATCTGACACCGTTGCTAAAGAGCATGTCGTTTGTGCGAGGGATAATCTTTCTGAAGTGATGGAGGTCTGAAGCAGTCAGTCTGGATTTGCGGCAGAATTGCGCTGTACAGGCTGGATTTTCGACAAGAAAATTGAATTTGTAGGAGGTGCAATAATGCACTGCAGCCAATGAAAGTACTTTTGAGTGCTTTGGGTGGCAAGAGCCCGGGTAGCTCAGTCGGTAGAGCATCAGACTTTACTCTGAAGGCCCAGGGATTAAATCCCTATTCGGTGCAGCTTTTAAATCGTGATACTCATCTTTACATTCGCGCTTTGATCCTTTAACAAAGAGAATAACAACAGGGGTACGCCTTTTAACCCCTCGAGCCTTTCTTCGATTCAAGTAAATTTGTGATCGAAATCCATTTCCATCCCTTTGCTCCAGATCCCTTAATACCTTTGGTTGAAAAACATCTCTCAATCTCAAGTTTGAAATTGACAATTAACCCAGCTTTAATTGCTGTTTGCGGAAGTGTGTTACAAATTTCTGTCACACAAACTTCTCTCCTGAAAGGCTTGGATCTAATATGGAGGCTGTGGCCCCTACTGCCAGATGGGTCAACCATCAGAAATAGCGTCTCGCTATCGACACTATCAGTTCCACTTAATATTTCGTGAATAATTCAATCAAACCACCAATTGAGCTTCTAAGTTCCAGGGAATACAACGCAAGTTTGTGCAATCTCGCCTTTTATGTTTTCCCTTGGACTCTCTGTGTCCTTCTGTAAATCTATGCTTCACTTATTATACCTAATACTACCTTCCTAAGCTGTGATGCCACGAACTGAACATAGTACCGTAGGTGTGGCCCAACCTGTGCTTTGTATAGCTGTGGCATAATTTCTCCCTCTTACATTGTAATCCTACAGATATAAGTATCAGCTTTCAATTAGCCTTTTTGAATCAATTCTTGCTAATATATAAAACAATTTGCCAGAGATTTGCCCAGTCGCTCAATCTATGACAATCTTTTCAAATTTCTTACTTCCATCTAAATGCTTCAAATGCCGCCTGTCTTTTTTGTCACCGTCAAACTTGGATATGTGTCTCTCAATCCAATCAAGTAAGTCGTTAATGGAATCGATGAATAGTTGAGGCCCCCAAAGAGATCCCTCCGAGACACCACTCGTAATATGCTGCCAATGAATGTCCCTGATCATTATCCATAAACTTTGTCTCCTGTCGTGCAACCAATTTCCAACCAGCTCAATAATTTGCCTTCACTTACATGAGTTTCAACTTTAGCTAAAAGTCACTTATTCATGACTTCATCAAATGTATTTTGCTCCATGTCTACTATCTAATAATGATTTGTGACCTGGGACTCAATTTTAAACTTCAGATTGAGAGATGTTTGTCAACCAATTTCCTAACCGGGTCAATGGCCCAGACTTTCGGATCCCGAAGGGTGAGTACGCGTTGGGTACTCACGCATAGGCCCAACGAAAGTTCCGGTTTCGTGCATGCACTTCGCATGTGCGGGAAACCAGAACTTCCGTTCCCTTAAAGGAAGGGGTTCACAGATCGATTACATGCACCAGAGAGGCAGCGCCTACGCCTAAACTTCCGGTTTTTTTCCAGGTTTTTCCGGGATTGTAAGTCTCCAGCAGCTCTGCTTATAAAAAGCACGTGCAGGACCAGCTTTCAACAAGGTAAGTGGTGAATTAAGTAAAATTAAAACATTTCTTCTGCTGGTTTATTATTTATAAATATTTTAAAGAAAGGTAAGTTTATTTTTAACCCCGTTAGAAACTTTAATTAATTTTTTCAAAAATTTAAATTATTGTTTAAATATTTATTTTACATCATTAATAGTTATTTGAAAAATGTGATTTTTTAAAACATTTATTTGAAGTTTTAGTCCTGTTTTGTGGCGAACTCAAATTCATAGATTTGACAGGTCATCCTGTCAAATCTAGGAATAGAGATTTCCTGATACGATTAGCTCTCCATGGCCCACGTGATCTCAGGGGGCGCTTGAAACTAGCTGCGCCCCTGGGATACGCAAACACTGCACGTTGGCAGTTGGAGCAGGCCCAGTATCAGAATCCCACGTGAGCCCACAGCTCAACAGCCAGCGCGCTAGCTAAATGCAGGATGGGAGCTTGCACCCGCGTGAATCCACTGACCCGACTTTCTGGGCCAATAATTTGCCTTCACTTCAACAAGCTTCAACTTCAGCTAAAAGTAACTTATGCGGTATTTTATCAAATGTTTTCCAAGTGCTCTGCTATTAAATCTTTTATAATGGACTCCAGCATCTTCCCCACTACCGATGTCAGGCTTACTGGTCTATATTTCCCCGTTTGCTCTCTACCAACTTTTTCGAATAGTGGGGTAACTTTATCTGCCCTTAAATCCATGGGAACTGTTCCAGAGTCTATAGAGTTTTGGAAGATGACCAGCAATTAATCTACTATGTCTAGGGCCACTTTCTTAATTACCCTAGGATGTAGATTATCAGGCCCTGGGGATTTATCGGCCTTCAATCCCATCAATTTCCCTAACACCATTTCCCTACAAGTATTGTTTTCATTCAGTTAATCCCTCTCATTAGAAACTATTTCGCCCGACATATCTGGGAGATTATTTGTGTCCTGCTTTTTGAAAACAGAACCAAACCATGTATTATTTGGTCTGCCATTTCTTTCTTCCCCATTATAAATTCTCCTGATTCTGACTCTAAGGGACCTACGCTTGACTTCACCAATCTTTTTCTCTTCACATGCCTATAGAAGCTTTTTCAGTCAGTTTTTATGTTCCCTGCATGTTACTCTCATACTCTATTTGCCCCCCCTTAATCAATCCCTTTATCCTCCTTTGCTGAATCCTGAACTGCTCCCAATCCTCTGGTTCGCTGCTTTTTCTGCCAATTTATATATGCACTCATTGGAGCTTATGCTATCCATAATTTCCCTTGTAAGCCAAACAGAGATAAACAAATTCTGTCGTTCATCCATGCGATCTTTAAATGTTTGCCATTGCCTATCCACCGTCAACCCTTTAAGTAAAGGTCCCCAAACCATCCTACCCAACTTGCGACTCATACCATCGTAGTTTCCTTTTTTTAAATTATGGACCCTAGTCTCTGAGTCAAATACTTCACTCTCCATCTTAATGAAGACTTCTATCATATTATGATCGCTCAGCCCCAAGTGGCCTCGCACAAAATAATTGTGAATAATCCTTTCTCATTACATCATACCCAATCGACCTGTGAACAGAGGGTAAAGAGGCAGAAGGGACAGAAATAATAATCAGAACAGAAGAAATAGGAGCAGGAGTGGATCATTCGGCCCCACGAGCCTGCCCCGCCATTCAATAAGATCATGGCTGATCAGATCATCGATTCAACACCACTTTCCTGTCGCTCGCCATAACCCTTGACTCACCTGTAGCTCAAATATATGCCTATCTCCGCCTTGAATATAATCAATGACCCAGCCTCCACAGCTCTCTGTGGTAGAGGATTCCAAAGATTCACGACGCACTGAGAGAAGAAATTCCTCCTCATCTCCGTTTTAAATGGGCGACAAATTTTCCTGAAACTTTGCCCCTAGTTCTAGATTCCAACAGGAGGGGAATCATCCTCCCTGCCTCTACCCTGTCAAGCCCTCTCAGAATCATATACTGAGACAAAGAGGGAGACAGAGACAAAGATAGACGTAAGAGCGAAAGCCTCGGTTTGATGTCTTACAGAGTGGTCTGAGGTATAAGGGACTTCAGTTATGTTGAGAGTGTGCAGAAGCTGGGATTGTTTTCCTCAGAAGTTTAAGAGGAATTTTAATGGAGGCTTCCAAATTTAGAAGGGGTTTTGATAGAGGAGATAAGGGGAAACGTTATCTAGTGTCAGGAGGGAAAGTAAGCAGAGGACAACGATTGAAGATAACCGTCAAAAGAACCAGTATGGGGAGAATTGTCTTTCACAGCAAGGGCTCAGGCCTAATGAATATCTTAATGCTCTGGATAAGTTATCACAGCCCAGGCACTCCCTCATTCCAGTCCTGCACACGTTGCTAATGTTTCAAATGTGGCACTTTTCACACTGGCAATTAATTGATTAATAGCCGTGCTGTGATAAGCTAAGTTTGTTAGGGAGTTGCAGTCGGCAAGAAAATACATGGAAGTCTGACAATACCCGTCACTGTTCTGACACTGTGAGCTACAGTTAAATGTGGGCATGTAAACATTTAACGGGGTAAAAATTCGGTAACGCCCCATTTGGGGCACCATTATTGGCGGTGCACAAAGTTTAGCGCCTGGCGCTAATTATCGCCTCTGACATCAAACTTGACTTTTATCGCCCCTGGAGATGATTGGAGCACTAAATCAGGTGCTACACATCTCTGATAAGGCGCTAAGGCCGAGGAGCGAGGCGTTAGCTCAGAGCGCGGGCACAGCGCAGGTGCAATCAGTTAGCGATGGAACACAGACACACTGGCGCTGGTTAGTTCTTAAAGGGGTGGGTCGATCTTGCGCTGCAGCCACACATTACTCAATGGAGCCTTGAATCTCGGCCTGGACAGCCCTGTGGCTAAATCTTGCAGCCAAGGACTATGGAGCAGGCGAGGGAGCCAGCACAGCGCTTCATCGAGCGGGCCTTGGAGGCTCTGGTTGACACTTTGGAGCACAGAAGATGTATTCCTTACCCAGAGAGTGGCAGGAGGCCTTTGCCACGTGAGTACAGAACAGTGTGGAGGGAGGTGGCTCAGAGAGTCTGCTTAAGCAGCATGGTGCCTAGGACCAATCTCCAATGTAGGAAAAAGTTCAACGACCTCACTCGGGTCGTCAGCGTGAGTGAGATTTTTTACAAAACCTCTCCATCCCTCCATCTCAACCTCACTTTATGGCCAGAGGGTTTTAAAAGCCCCAATGCCGAACACTCATCAACACCTATGGCCCTTTCATCAAACGCACACGCACATTCCACACTTTGCATACAGTAAGGGCTATGCAACTAAGGCAGGCATTTCAGGGAAGACCATGGCTGCATACAATGAGGGCTATTCAACTATGGGAGTCATTTCAGGCAAGTCCATGGCTGAATACAATAAGGGCTATTTAATTATGGGAGGCATTTCAGGCAAGACCATGGCTGGATATTTACTCAGACGCCGTCCTTTTTCTTGCAGGCCAAGTTGTCTCATAAGAGGAGACAGCAGCAATGGACTTGTGGAGGGCGGCCTCAGCTGCAACCACTCAGCGACCTTGAAGTGCATGTCCAGAGGATTGTGGCAAGCTGGGTGATTGGTCCCATCACCACTGGAGACGCCGACCCCGTTCTGGACAGCAATGGTAAGGTCATCACATTTTTGTCCTCTCCCCTTCCACTTGTTCCTCACAACACCAGCCTTTGACACTTTCAATCCAAATGACTAAATCGCTGCACTCATTCCTCGCTTGCTGCCACCCTGTCCTCACGCTAAAGCCACTCTTATACCTTCCTGCTTTCAGATGGTGATCCACCAGGTGAGGAGACGGGCCCTCAAGCTGCCAGTGGGAGTGAAGCTGAAGGCGAGGCAGAACAGGAAGCCGGAGCATCAGTTCCACCATCTCCTGTGGAAGCCCATGCCCACACTGGGAACATGCCATCCCTGGAGGGGAGCAGGGGGGAATGGTCTGATGAGAGTGAAGCTCCAGGACCCAGCGCGCTGCAGCAACGCGAGGGGGTAGGGAAGCTTGGGGGCCCTCTCCCCGGAGGGAGAGTATGCCATCGAGGCCTGCTGCACTGGATGCAGAGGAGGAGCAGGTCCTCGCTGAAATGAGCGCCCAGGCACACTGAACTCATGGCTGCAGTGGCAAGGTTGCCCGAATGCATTGAATCACTGGCAAGGAGTTGGAGCACTTCGGCGTAGCACAGGCGGCTGCCACGCAAATGCTTACTGTTGCAATGCAGTCACTGGCTGGTCTCATGCAGAAGTATATTCAGGCCATGCGAGCACTGACTGCTGCCACCCTCGCTTGAAAGTCAAATTACCCTGGGGCTCTCACCGCACCACAGCAGGCCAGCAATCTGTGCTCCTTCAGTTTGCTCCAGATGCTGAAGCGCTGCCCCGTGGGAGTGCCAGTGTGTCGTTCGAGCAGGGAGTTGCTGTCCTCTCTCAAGATTACAGCATTCCTGCTGACACGACTGGCACTTCTCCACTGCAGTTGCCACCACCTGTAGGACAGACTGCTGCCGCTCATGCAGAGTTGGTGTAGTCTGCAGCCGGGCCCTCCAGGCCCAGAGCCGAACCAGGCCGTCCTTCCAGTGCAGCTGCACTCTCAGTTTGTGACAATCAGCAACCTTTCTCCAGCCTTGCTCCAGCCACTGGGGCCCGATTCCGGAGGGGCTGCAGGGTCGGAAGGGGGGAATTTCGCAAGGGAAGGAGATCACCCTTGAAGGGCAAAAAGTGGGAGGTATGACAAAATGTTTTTCATTGTTTTTTTAATTGTTCATGGTCAATTTTTTGTAATTGTTTGGGACCTTGTCTCCATGTTGTGAGAGGCAGTTAGTTAATGACTGTTTTTTCTGTGCTTCTTTCTATTAGTTTGTCAGGCAGAAATGAAACACACAGAGTTTGTCAAATAAAGATGTGTCTGTATTCAAAATGTATATGTTTGGTCTTTGCAATCATTGTTGCCTTGACCGCCTTAGGGGTTGCGGGATGATTTCATTCAGGTTGTTTGAATGGCAGAATCCATTTCCTCAGAGGGGGACCAGAAGCGACTTGCTATGAGCCTTTGATGGACGGCCCTTCCACTTTGTACATTGTGTGCCTCCCTTCCACATTGGTGCTACTGAAGATCACCCTCCTCATCTTCCTCCTTCTCTCCCTCCTCCCCCTCTGCTGGTGCTCCAATTCCTGGTTGCATTGGCTGGGTCCTGACGATTGCCAGGTTAAGCAGCATGAAGCAGACAACAACGAAGTGGGAGACTCGCTCAGGTGAGTAGTGAAGGGCTCCTCCAGAATGTTCCAGACAGCGTCACCATTGCTTGAGCAAGCCGATTGTGTGCTCAACGATGTTCCTGGTATCTTGATGGCTCTCGTTTTATCGCAGCTCAGCGGGGGTGTTGGGCATATGAAGCGGTGTCATCAGCCAGGTTCACAGAGGATATCCCTTGTCCCCGAGAAGCCAACCTCCTGGGTGATGCAGTGCCTGGGAAGGTCTGCCACGGAAGTCTGGCGCTTGATGAAAGTAGGAAAGTGGGCATTGACAGCGAGTATCAGTCTTTTGTGGTCACAGACCAACTGAACGTTTATGGAAGTGAAGCCCTTTCGGTTGCAGAAATTATCGGCATTCTCTTGCGGTGCAGGAAAAGCCACATGTGTGCAGTCAATGGCGGCCAGCACCATGGGGAAGCCCGCTATCATCGCAAAGCCCGTTCTGCGTTCTTGCTACTTGTCCAGGGTCATGGTGAAAGAGATTTACGTCTCCTTCTAAAGAGGGCATTTGTGACCTGACGAATGCAGCAATGCACCACGAACTGGGAGATATTGGCGATGAACCCAGTAGCTGATTGAAATGAGCCAGTGGCATAAATGTTAAGAGCCACTGTTATCTTCACTGCCACCGACAGGGACGTCCTGCTCCTCAGTTGAAAGCTGCAGATCTGGCTGAAACAGGTGGCAGAGCTCAGTGACCACCTCCTTGCTGAAACGCAACCTTCACAAACACTGCTCCTCAGACATAGTAAGGTTGGAGAACTGTTGGCGAAAAACCCTGGGAGGGTAAGGTCTCCTGTACAGAGGCCTGCTGGCCCTCCTCCGTCAGGCCATGGATGCCACTCTCTCTCTTCGTCTCTGAGCCCTCCAAATGTGATGGAGAAGGACGACAATCGCATCCATTGCAGCCCCCATAATATCTAGGCAACCAAAGTTATGTCGGTCAAAAAGCAAAGTATCTGCAAAGTTATGGTCAGAAGCCAAAACTAGCTCAGACAGCTTTGACTCAATGCAGAAGTCTTTCTTTCTCTCTTTGTCTCTGAAAATCTCTCTCTCTCTCTCAGAAGGAGTGGTGCAAAAATGGCTACCACACAGAAGCCAGGAAGAGGTCCCCTTTAAATAACGTCCCCCCAATCCCACAGCGACTGAGAAGCGCTCCAGTCAACCTGTCTTTGGGTGCGCCAGGTGGAAAGGAGGAGACGCCACTCAATTTCCATTCCGGGGCATCACAAGGGTGTTGCACTCTCGAACGACGTCAAGATCTCCGTGCGCAGGAGATCGGCTGGTATTAGTTAGCACCGCCGCAAAATGTCCGGTCAATTTCGCTGGAGGTGCAGATATCACTGCACCCAGGTGCTAATTGCTTTGCGGCCAAATTGGCACCCTCTTAAGGCGATAACAGGTGGCGCAACCAACATAATTTTTCCCCCAAAGTTTCTAGTTACAAATGTCATTTCTTGCTGACTTTGAACCAGCAGACATTTTACAGAAGTGAAGGCAGTGCCTTTTGTACCTCTGTACCGAATGAGGCACTGCTGACTGTTGAGGCAGCATCAACAGTGTGGAAAGTTGAAAAGTTGATGAGGAGCAAGTATTGCTTCGCGTGGTTGCTTTGATTGGTAGCATTTCAAAAGCTCCAGAATGCACTCTTCCCTGACTGGGAATTGAACCCAGGCCATGGTGATAAACACGCTGAACCCTAACCACTAGGGATACTGCAGGAAGCTTCCTGCCAGGAAGCACCGCAACACAATCTTTCCACCTTGAAGCTTTGAAATTCAGATCACTTTCACACCAGGCAAACCTTTCGTACAAGATGACATTTTTCAGGCGAGGTCACAAAGGACATGTTCGCAAAAGCACAGCACCAAGTGCAGGTAGGCAGCCACTTGACATCTATCTCCTTCTGTGCTTTTCTCAGAGACAGAGACATACAGTCAGAGAGAAGCCGTCGGGGTATTGAATACTCACCACTATAATATCAAGGACAATGCAGAGGAAATGGTTCTGCAGTGCTTGAGACAAAGACTCAAACACACACAAAATACCCGTGTGTGCTCTCCTTGTGTGAGTATGTCTCAGATATCCATCTGTGTGTCATAGATTCATGGCGGCCTGCAACACAGCGGGAGGCCATTCGGCCAATCGTGCCAGTGCTGTCTCTTTGAAAGAGCAGTTGTGCATGGTCCCGCACCACCGCTTTTTCTGCGTATACCTGTTATTTCATTTTCTCTGTCCTCTCTCCCTCCTCAGTGCCCCACATAAAAGGGAAAGAGAAGGAGAACTCTATACTAACGAGGAATTGGGGCAGCGAGTTGTTATTTAGTTCTTCATATGTCAGTACGTCTTTTAAAATTATTTTAGTTTATATTTTTATGTTCAACTTTTCCAAGGAGCATTTTAAGGAGCTGCCCACAGGTTTAAAATTGAGGATGTTAAAAGTCCTCGTCATCGGGTAATTGAACCCTGGCCACCCGCGGGGATACTCACCACTATTCTAATGAGGAATTGAGAGATACAGATGCTGGCAGAGCAAGAATCGACATGTGAGCAGAGGGACAAAGAGGCAGAGGGGACAGTAATACGAATAAGAGCAGAAGATGTAGGAGCAGGAGTAGGCCATCCGCCCCTCGAGCCTTCCCCGCCATTGAATATGGTCGTAGCTGATCAGATCCTCGACTCAACGCCACTTTCCCGCCCACTCCCCGTAACTTTTGACTCCACTGCAGCTCAAATTTACGTCTATCTCCACATTGAATATAATCAATAACTCCGCCTCCAGAGCTCTCCGGGGTAGAGGATTCCAAAGTTTCACGACCCTCTGAGAGAAGAAATTCCTTCTCATCTCCGTTTTAAATGGGCGACCCCTTATCCTGAAGTTTTGCCCCCTTGTTCTAGATTCCCCCAGGAGGGGAAACATCCTCCCTGCGTCTACCCTGTGAAGCCCCTTCCGAATCATATACAGAGACAAAGAGGGAGACAGAGACAAAGATAGACATAGAGAGCAAGAGCCTCAGTTTGACGTCTTACAGACTGGTCCGAGGGATAAGCTACTTGTGTTATGTTGAGAGTCTGGAGAGGCTGGGATTGTTTTGCTCTGAAGGTTAAGAGGAAATTTAATAGTGGGTTTCAAACTTACAAGGGGTTTTGATAGAGGAAATATGGAGAAATGCTTTCCAGTGGCAGGAGGGATGGTAACTGTCCTGTTTTGCACACGTTGTAGAAAAATAATAAATTGCAGGACAACGGAGTACTACAGTTTAAACTCTTTTAATGAAGCATCAGGTCTGTCTGACTCACAACAGTACAGCACCGTGTGGACAAGTTGGTGTCAGGACACTGGGACTTCCCATACAATAGCAGTCCTTACAGATGCCTGCAGGCCAACGACAACTCAGCATGTGATCACATGTGAATATAATAGGAATTCCTTACAGATGCCTGCGGGCCAATGATAAATCAATATGCAAATGTTTCATCCCCTTTCTTTCAAAAGAAAACTGTGATGCATTACTTTTGAACTTTTCTTCTACATAATGTTCTCAGTAGCATCAACATATAAGTAAACTCAACATTTAACTAACACTGAAAACATCTCAACGTTTCATAACGATGTACTGATTTTTTTTTCGGGCAGCTATCTGCCTACACGATTTGACAGTTCACAAGTCAAGGATAACTCTAGGCTTGACCTCTCGTCCCGACCTTGTGTGGTATGCAACTGAGCATGCTTCTGAATCGGTGAACAATTATGGAAAGGTTTAGGTGCAGGTAAGTATAATGTGTTTTTATATTGCTCTGTTCATCACACTCTGTTGAACTGACCCTTCTCATCGGAATGACGGTGTTGTTTCTTGGTGTCCAGGAGGTGCCTGCAATTGCGGCGGTACACCTGTCCTTCTGGGTTGCAGATATGATACGATCGCTCAGTGTCAGCTGACTGGATGACGACTGCTGGCATCCAATAGTCATACTCTTCGATTCTGATGGATTCTCCATTGTGCAGTGACGGCAGTAGTCTAGCTGACCTGTCATAGTTCTCTTTTGGTGTTTCTGTATCTGTACACGTTTTGCATGCACTTGCTTGCAGCTGACAACCTGCCAGGGCCTGTCTGGGATACGGTGAGCTATCATGGGCTCTTTGACATTTGCTGGGCGGCGTTCAAGACAAATGGAACATTTTCTGACAATGTCCTCAATGTGTTTGCACATTCCGGGCCAAAACATAATGTCACGTGCTCTTTGTTTGCACTTTTCCATGCCCATATGTCCAGCATGAATTTTTGTCAACATCTCTTCTCTGAGACTGGTAGGAATGATGATTTTCTCCCCGTTGAAAACGACTCCATTGATTTTTGACAGTTCATCTCTGTGGTTCCAGAATTCAGATATGCCCTGAGGTCATTTCCTCCTTTCCTCAGGCCATCCTTCATGTATGACTTTGCTCAGCAGTGTGAGTTGTGCATCTTTCTCTGTTGCTGCTCGGATCTCCTTCAGTTTTGTGTCACTCACAGTTAAGCTGTTGTAAACCATGTGCACCTGCACATCCATGCCTTCACTGAGTCTGCTTTCCTGGTAGCTAACAGACTTTCTGGAGAGCGTGTCTGCGACAGGAATGTCTTTGCCTGGACGGTGAATGATTGTGAAGTCATACTTCTGTAGCTGAAGGATCATTCTCAGTAGCCTTGGTGGGGCTGCGGCTCGTGTTTTCCTCATGATTGACTCGAGGGGCTTGTGGTCGGATTCCACAAGGACTTGTCGGCCACAGACATACTGATGGAAACGCTTACATCCGAACAGAATTGCATATAGCTCTTTCTCGAATTGAGCATAGTTGATTTCACTGTCTGTGAGGGATCTGGAAGCATAGCCGATGGGCTTTCCTTCTTGCAGTAATACTGTGCCTAGTCCGTACTTTGATGTGTCCACCTGTAGTCTGATCTCTTTGTTGCGGTCGAAGTAGGCAAGAACAGATCCTGGTTCTCTGGTGATTAGGTCTTTCATTTTCTGAAATGCTGTGTCATGTTGTTTGTCCCGCAGGAACTCAAAGGATTGTTTGAGCAACTGACGCATGGGTGCTTTGATTTCGGAGAGGCTCGGAGCAAACTTGGCTAAGCAGTTAACCATGCCTAGTACTGTCTCTAGCTCTGCGCGGTGCTTTGGCCGCTTCATCTTCTTGATGGCAGAGATTTTCTCTGGATCCGACTTAAAGCTGATGTCGGAAATAACTGATCTCGGTGGATCCGATTATGCTTTTCTCCGGGTTGAGCCGGATGACTTTCTCCCATGATCTTTGTAGCATCGCACGGAGGTTCCTGTCATGTTCCTCTCTATTCCTGCCATAGATGAGGATGTAATCTAAGATTGTGACGACTCCATCGAGGCCTTCAAAAGTTTCGTCGATCTTCCGGTGGAATTCATCCTGAGCTGATATAAGACCAAATGGTAAACGCAGAAATCGGTAGCGTCCAAATGGTGTGTTGAACATTGTTAGCTTAGATGACTCTTCCATGAGCTTGATAGTCCAGTATCCTGATTGTGCGTCCATTACACTGAAGTAACGTGCTCCCACTAGCTTGGGTGTGATGTCATCTAGCGTTGGTAGAGGGTAGTGAGGGCGTTTGATAGCTTTGTTCGAATCTCTGGGGTCGAGGCAGACTCTGAGCTTTCCTATGCGTGGTTTGTCAACCATTACTTCCGCGTTGACCCACTCTGTCGGTTCTGTTTCCCGGACGATGATTTCTGTATTCTCCATGCTCTGCAGCTCCTCCTTCAGGCGACTACGTAGAGCAAGGCGTATCCTTCTCGGTGGGCAAACCACAGGGGTTGCTGCTGGGTCAAGGTGAATAGTGTATTCAGCAGGGAATAGTCCGATTCCTTTGAAAACGTCAGCAAACTCCTCCACGACTGTCTTCTTCTCAACTGGTGCTGTCAATGATAGCACTAGCTTGACGAGATCCATGTCCAAACATATCTTTAGACCTAGCACTGGAGGTGCTTATGTGTCAAAAATGTAAATGTTCAACATCATGTCGCTTTCTTTGTACTTGCATTTCATCATGCATGTGCCTTTTACATTGAGCTGCTCACCCCGCTAGCCGGTCAGTCTGCGTGAGGTGGGCTGTAGCTCAAAATCATCCTTCAAGCTGTGATACTCACTCAGAGGAACTACATTAACCTGAGATGCAGTGTCTAGTTTAAAAATACACTCTTTGCCCTGTTTTCCTATCTCAATATCGGCAAAAGCTTGCTCAGTCTATGAAATCTGTTTTTTCTGTGACACAAAATCAATAAACAGATCATCTGCATTTGGCTCTCTATCTGGCATTTGGCTGTCACTCACTGTGTCTACCATTTTTCCGGAAACCGTCCTGCAAACTTTGGCAAAGTGGTTCCGTTTACCACATTTAGTATATTGTCTTCCTTTGGCAGGGCAGTACTGCTTTTCTCCATGGCAGTTGTTCCCACAATATCCACAGTTTTTGAAGCGTTTTATGTCTGTGTCGCCCATTTTTAGAACTCTCGCTGTTCTTTTAAAGAAGCATCAGGTCTGTCTGACTCACAACAGCACAGCACCGTGTGGACAAGATGGAGTCAGGACACTAGGTGTTCCCAAACAATAGCAGTCCTTACAGATGCCTGCAGGCTAAAGACAACTCAGCATGTGATCACATGTGAATATAATAGGTATTCCTTACAGATGCCTGCGGGCCAATGATACATCAAGATGCAAGTGTTACAGTAACCAGAGGAAACCGAGTGAAGATAACCAGCAAAAGAAACAGAGGGGAGATGAGGTTAATTGTCTTACGCAGCAAGGGCTCAGGCCTAATGAATATCTTAATGCTCAGGATAAGTTATCACTGCCCACGGCCCAGGCACTCTCTCATTCCAGTCAAGGACACTTAGATAAGATTCAAGGGTTGCATTTTTCTCACTGGCAATGAATTGTTTGAAAGCCATGCTGTGAGATGCTAAGGCTGTTAGGGAGATGCAGTTCAAGAAGATGCCTGGAAGACTAATGATATGCTGACTGTTCTGTCATTGTGAGCTGGAGTTAAATGCGGGCATGTAAACATTTAGATTGTCTAGTTCCAAATATAATGTCCTGCTGACTGCAGGCATTTTACAGAAGTGTATATTGTACCTCTGGACCGAATGATGTGCTTCTGGTTGTTGAGGCAGTCGCAGCGAAGTGGAAAGTTGAAAGTTTTCTCAGGAGCGAGCATTGCTTCACGGGGGTCTGCAGAAGGTGACCATTCAGCACAGCATTTCCGTAGTGGATTGGTCAGCACGGTCGCCAAACATGTGAAAGATTTCCCGGTTCGAGACCGAGTGGAAACATTTTGAAATCATATTCAATTAACTAGTAGAAAAATGGAAAATTTCTCATTCTTGGTTCAATGTTTAAAGCCCTGTTACATTTGTTGTTTCTCTGTGCAGTCTTCTACACATTCAAAGTCTACAGTGTCTCTCACTCCCTCCCCTTTCCAGCCCTGATCTTGCAGAAAGCCCCTCTCAATGCTGCATATTCCGACTGCTTTCAGTTGATTTGTGAGAGATTATTAAAGGATCCTGCAGCATTGCCTCTGTTCACAACAGCAGATCTAAGCCGCGTTTCTGCAAACTACTGGCCATGTTCTCCAGAATTCCAAGGCGTATAAGGAAATCAAGCATCAAAATCCCTTTCATTAGCCACAGGTGTTCAGACAATATTCTGAACACAAAGCGTGTTAGTCCTTGCCAATATTTCTTGTCCATTTCCCAGTGTTTCCCAATTCTGCCTGTCTCTCTGTTTCTGTTTATTCTGTGTGTGGCCACTTGTGCGTTGATTTTGAACGAATACCTGCGTTTTTGTCTGCTTGCTGCTTTAAACAAATGAGGGCATCAGGCGCTTCTGTGCATGATTCTGGGGAATGATTGAAACATGCCTTAGAGCAATGTCAGGTTCCTCTATCCCCATTCTCAATGTTAATGGAGCTGAGCACTTGAGTGCAAATGCCAAGGCTGAAGCGCATAAAGCCACCTTTAGCCAGAAGTGCAGAGGATGATCCATCTCGGCCTCTTCCTGAGGTCCCCACCATCACAGAAGCCATTCTCAAGCTAATTCGATTCACTCTATGTGATAGCAAGTAACGACGGAGCACACTGGAAAAAGCAAACGCTAATGGGACCCTACATAATCCTGGCTGTCATGCTGAAGACTTGTGCTCCAGAGTTAGCCACGTCTCTAGCCAAGCTGATCCAGTACAGCTACAGCACTGGCATCTATCTGACAATGTGGAAAACTGCTCAGGTATGTCTTGTCCTTAAAAAGCATGATAAATCCAATCCGGATAATTACTGCCCATTCAATCTACTGTCAATCATCAGCAAATTGATGGAAGGTATCATCAACATTGCTATCAAGCAGTACCTATTCGGCAATAACCTGCTTACCAATGCTCAGCTTTGGTTCTGCCAGGACGACACAGCTCCAGACCTCATTACAGCCTTGGTCCAAACATGGAAAAAAGAGCTGAAATTCAGAGATCAATTCAGATTGACTTCCCTTGACATCAAGTCCGCACTTAACCGAGTGTGGCATCATGGAGCCCTCGTAAAATTGCAGTCAATGGGAGACGTGGGGGTTGTGGGGCTGTCGGGGGGAAACTCTCCACTGGCTGTAGCCATAACTAGCACAAGGGAAGATGGTTGTCGTTGATGGAGGTCAATCATCTCAGCCCCTGGATATCGCTGTACGAGTTTCTCAGGGGAGTGTCCTAGGCCAAATCATCTTCAGCTGCTTCATCAATGACATTCCCTCCTTCATAAGGTCAGAAGTGGGGATATTCGCTGATGATTGCACAGAGTTCAGTTCCATTCGCAACTCCTCATATAATGAAAATTTCCATGCCCGCATGCAACAAGACGTGTATGACATTCAGGCTTAGGCTGTTAGGTGGCAAATTACATTTGTGCCGCACAAGTGCCAGGCAATGACTGTCTCCAACAAGCGAGAGTCTAACCATCGATCTTTGACATTCAATGGAACAAGCATCACCGAATATCTGGCCATCAGCATTGCAACAATGCGATGCGCCTTTATTATATCCAGCTAGTTCAGTCGGTAGTGCGGTGCGATGTTTAATTTCAGTCACGTGGTTCGAGACCCACGTGAGACTTATGATTGATTTAAAGTTTTAGGTTGCTTACACGGGAAAGCGACATTAATTAACTGATAACCTTCTTTTGCAAGACGAAGGTAATGTTAACTGAGGGAGAGTCGCTACTTCAATAATCTGTTAACTGTTAAACCATACCCCATGTTATACACTGAATTTAGAATCATTGAATCACAGCAATGGTTACAGCACAGTGGAGGCCATCTGGCCCATCGAGTCCATGCCTCCTCTCTGCAAGAACACTTCAGCTAGTCCCACTCCCCCGCCCTTTCCCGGTAGCCCTGCAATCTTTTATCCAGCAGGTACTTATCCAATTCCATTTCGAAAGGCACGATTGAATCTGCGTTCATCATGCTTTCAGGCAGTGCATTCCAGATCCTAACCAATCGCTGCATAACTTTTTTCCTCAAATACGCCTTTGGACCTTCTGCGAATCAGTTTAAATCTGTGTCCTCTGGTTCTCGACCATTCCACAAATAGCATCAGCTTCTCTCTATCTACTCTGTCTAGAGCCCTCACGATTTTGAGCACCTCAATCAACTCTCCTCACAATCTTCTCTGCTCCAAGGAGAACAAATCCAGCTTCTCCAGTCTTTCCACGAAACTGAGTTCTGTCATCCCTAGAACCATTCTTGTAAATCTCTCCAGCACACTCTCTAACGCCTTCACATTCTTCCTAAAATGTTCTGCCCAGAATCCTCCCTCTGAGTCCTAACCAGTGATTTATAAAGGCTTTGCATTACCTCCTCGGTGGTGTACTCTATACCTCTATTAATTAAGCCAAGGATCCCGTATCATTTTTCACAGACTTCTCAACTTGTCCCGCCATCGTCAAAGATGGATAAATACACCCGAGGTCTCTCTGTTCCTGCATCCCAATTAAAATTATTGCATTTAGTTTATATTGCCTCTCCTCATTCTTCCTATCAAAATGGATCACTTCACACATCTCCGTGTTAAATTACACCTGCTATGTATCTGACCATTTCACCACTCTATATATGTCCTCATGAGGTCTGTTATTTTCCGTTCTTCAGCAGTGTTTGAAATTATGCCTAGTATACCCAAGCCTAGGTCATTAATATATATCAAAATGAGCAGTGGTCCTAATACCGGCCCCTGGGTGATACCACTGTATACTTCCCTCCAGTCTGAAAAACAACCGTTCACCACTATTTACAACTGACACCCACATTGTTATAAGCACCACACACATATACGCAACGACAAACAAACTTGCATTTATATAGCGTCTTAAAAGTAGTAAAACATCACAACACGCTTCACAGGAGCGACTTTCAGACAGAGCTTGACACCGAGCCACATAAGGAGATATTAGAACAGATGACCAAAAGCTTCTTCAAAGTGGTAGAATTTAAGCAGCGTTTTAATGGTGGAAAGAGAGGCGGAGCCTTTTTGGGAGGTAATTCCAGAGGTTAGGGCTTGGCTCACAAACCCACAGCTTATATTTTTACACAGCCTTGATTTTAGATCTGAGTATAGAAACATAGAGTCATGGAAACATAGAAGATAGGAGCAGGAGTAGGCCATTCTGCCCTTCAAGACTGCTCCGCCATTCAATGAGATCATGGCTGATCATCAAAATTCAGTACCGGGTCCCTGCTTTCTCCCCATATCCCTTGACCCCTTTAGCCTTAAGAAATATATCTAAAATTTCTTGTATATATTTAATTATTTGGTTGGAACTGCTTTCTCTGGTAGAGAATTCCACAGGTTCACCACTCTCCAGTTGAAGAGATTCCTCCTAATCTCAGTCCTAAATGGCTTAAACCTCATTCTTAGAGTGTGACCTCTGGTTCTGGACTCCCCCGCCATCGAGAACAGCCTTCCTGCATCTAGTCTGTCTAGTCCTGTTAGAATTTTATAAGTTTCAATGTGATCCCCCCTCAATCTTCCAAACTCTAGCGAATATAAGCCTAATCGACCCAATCACTCTTCATACGTCATTCCTGCCATCCCAGGTATCAGCCTGGTGAATCTTTGCTGAACTCCTTCCATGGCAAGAACATCCTTCCTCAGATAAGGCGACCAAAACTGCACACAATACTCAAGGTGTGGTCTCACGAAGGCCCTGTACAAGTGCAGCAAGACATCCTTGCTCCTCCACTCGAATCTTCTCGCTATGAAGGCCAGAATACCATTTGCCTTCTTAACCACCTGCTGTACCTACATGCTTACCTTCAGCGACTGGTGCACAAGGACACCCAGGTCTCGTTGCAATTACCCTTTTCCCAATCTATTGCCGTTCAGATAATAATCTGCCTTCCTGTTTTTGCCACCAAAGTGGATTAACTCGCATTTATCCACATTATACTGCATCTGCCATGATTCTGCCCAATCACCCAACCTGTCCAAATCATACTGGAGTTTCCCTGCATCCTCCTCACAGCACACATGCCCACCCAGCTTTGTGACGTCTGCAAATTTGGAGATATTATATCTAGTTCCCTCGTCTAGATCATTTATATATTTTGTGAATGGCTGGTTTCCTAGGACCGATCCCTGCAGTACCCCACTAGTCACTGCCTGCCACTCAGAAAAAGACACGTTTATTCCAACTCTTTGCTTCCTGTCTGTTAAACAGTTCTCTATCCAACCAACACCTTGCCCCCAATCCAAGGTGCTTTAACTTTACATGCTACTCTCTTAGGCGAGACCTTATCGAAAGCCTTCCGAAAGTCCAAATGCACCATATCCACTGGTTCTCCCTTATATATTCTACCAGTTCCGTCCTCAAGAATATCCTGTAGATTTGTCAAGCATGATTTACCTTTAGTAAATCCATGTTGACTTTGTCCGATCCTGTGACTGTTTTCCAAGTGCTCTGCTATTACATATTTTATAATTGACTGTAACACTTTCCCCACTACCGATGTCAGGCTAACTGGTCTATATTGCCCTGTTTTCTTTCAAATACCTTTATTAAAGAGTGGGGTAACATTAGCTACTCTCCAATCCATGGGAACTGTTCCAGAATCTACAGAATTTTGGAAGATGACCGGCAATGCGTCTACTATTTCTAAGACCACTTCTTTAAATACAATGGGATGTAGATTATCAGGCCCTGGGGATTTATCGGCCCTCAATTCTGGCAATTTCCCTAACACCATTTCACTACAAATACTGATTTCATTCAGTTCCTCCCTCTCATTAGACCCCATTTTCCCCGACCTCTCTGCGAGGTTATTTGTGTCCTCCTTTGTGAAGACCTAATCAACGTATGTATTTCATTGGTCAGCCATTTCTTTGTTCCCCGTTAAAAATTCCCCTGATTCTGACTGCAAGGGACCTATGCACCACTTCACTAATCTTTTTGTCTTCTCATATCTATAGATGCTTTTACAGTCAGCTTTTACCTTCCCTGCAAGCTTACTCTCATACTTTACTTTCCCCCACTTAATTAACCCCTTGGTCATCCTTTACTGACTCAAAAACTGCTCACAATCCTCTGGTTTTCTGCTTTATCTGGCCAATGTATGTGTCAGTTCCTTGGATCTTATGCTATGCCTAATTCCCCTTGTTAGCCACGGTTGAGCCATCTTTCCTGTTTGATTTTTATGCCAGACAGGGATGAACAAATTCTGTAGTTCATCCATGTGATCTTTAAATGTTTGCCATTGCCAAACCACCATCAACCATTTAAGTAATGTTCCCCAATCCATCCAAGCCAACTCATGCCTCATACCATCGTAGATTCCTTTATTTAATTTCAGGACCCTAGTGTCTGCGTCAACTACGTCATTCTCCATCTTATTGAATAATTCTATCATGTTATGATCGCTCTTCCCCAAGGGACTTCACACAACGAGATTGCTAATGAACCATTTATCATTACATAATAACCATTAAAAGATGGCCTGATCTATATTTGGTTCTTCGACATATTGGTCCAGGAAACCATCCTGTATACACTCTAGGAATTCCTCCTGCACAGTATTCTTACTAATTTGGTTAGCCCAATCTATATGCAGATAAAAGTCACCCATGATAACTGTTGTGCCCTTATTGCACGATTCTCTAATTTCCTTTTTAATGCCATCCCCAACCTCACCACTATTGTTTTGGTGTCTGTATACCACTCCCACTAACGTTTTCTCCCCCTTGGAATTTCGCAACTCTACCCATACAGATTCCACATCATCAGATGTAATATCCTTCCTTACTATTGTGTTAATCTCCTCTTTAACCAGCAACAATATCATATTTCCTTTTCCTTTTTGACTGTCATTTCTGAATATTGAATACCCCTGGATGTTGAGTTCCCAGCCTTGATCACCCTGGAGCCATGTCTCCGTAATCCCAATCATATCATACCTGTTTACATCTATTTGCACAGCTAATTCATGCACCTTATTATGAATGCTCCTCGCATTAAGACACAAAGCCTTAAGGCTTGTTTTTTTAACACTCTAATTCCTTTTAGAATTGTTTTTTACTGTAGCCCTGTTTGCTTTAAACCCTTGATTTCTCTGTCTGCCTCTTTTGCTTTTCTCCTTCCTCTCTGTTGCTTCTATCCGTGCTTTCCTTTCCTCTGTCTCCCAGCACTTGTTCCCAAACCCCTGCCATTATCGTTTAAACCCTCCCCCAGAGCACTACCAAAAACGCCCCCTAGGACATCGGTCCCGATCCTGCCCAGATGCAATACCGTCCAGACTGTACTGGTCCTAGCTTCCCCAGAACCGGTTTCATTGTCTCAGGAATTTGAATCTCTCCCCCAAGCCCCATTCTTCTAGCCACATTCTCACTTGAAATATTCTTCTATTTCTACACTGACTAACTCGTGGCATTTGTAGCAATCTTACCCTTTAATTAACTTAAATTAAATTACATCAAATCATAGAACACTAACTACGCTGCAATTAAATGGTATTAGTTACTCAAGGGCCATTGTTTACTGGTATTCCCCGCTATACAACAGAGACGTTAGAAACTATAAACCACAAAACAAAGACTTTCTAAACCTTATACACTATTAAGCGTAACTGTCAAACTATAGAGTAGTATAAATACTCACCTGGCCATACTCACCCAATCAGCTGCTTCTTCTTGACTGCGTCACTTTTTGAATCATGACGTGGCTCTGGAACGCCACCGCTCGTCTGTGAGATTGGTTCACCTCTGATAAAACCTGTGAAACTGAGTATAAATACTCACTGGCTGCAACCGAAACTGGGCCTCTGAGAAAACCCACAAAACTGAGTATAAATACTCGCAATCTTTGTTTCCATCCCACAATTTGGGGGCCTATAGTAAAGACCCAGAAATGTAACAGCTCATTTTCTGTTACTTAACGCTACCCAAATAGATTCAGTCTTTGAATCTTTAGCATATCTTCCCTCTGTAAAATGTTATATAATTCTTGATAAATACTGCCAAAAACTACGCCCCCTCCATCTTTTGCCCAAACCCATCCCTCCAGAATGCATTGTAGCCAGGAATGTTTGGTCACGATTCCAGCCCATGTTTTAGTCAGGTCTGTTCTACAGCCGCTATACCTTAAACCCATGTGGCAACGAGCGCCTGCAATTAAATGTACCTTACATAAGAACGTAAGAAGTAGGAGCAGGAGTAGGCCATATGGCCACTCGGGCCTGCTCCGCCATTCAATAGGATCATGGCTGATCCGAACCTAGGTACTATTATTTATCATGCCTCTCTGCTGGTGCGTCCTGTGGGTGATTTTTGACAGCTTATTTTGTTCTTCTGTTTTGTTTGTCACTCTTTCTTGCCCCCTTTGACTTTGTGAAGCAGCAGGAGAAGGTGCTATCAATTACATCTGCAGCTTTTTTCAGTTCTGATGAAGGGTCTCAGACCTGAAACTTTAACTCTGTTTCTCTCTCCACGGATGCTGCCTGGCCTGATGAGTGACTCCAGTGTCTTATAGTGAATGATTGTCAATACCCAGAGATGGAGATAGAGAAGTCGAGGAAGAGAAAGGAAGAGTTATAGATGGACCATGTGAAGGTAAGGGAAGGTTGGAAATTGGAAGCAAAGTGAATGAAATGTTCTAGTTCAGGGCGAGAGCAGAAAACGGCAATGATACTGCCAAAATAACAACAGAAAATGCTGGAAAATCTCAGCAGGTCAGGCAACATCCGTGGAGAGAAATTTGAGTTGACGTTTTGGGTCGAACCCTTCTTCAAAGCTGGAGAGAAAAGAAAATAGATCGAAGGCAGGGCTGTGATCGGACAAAAGAAGTGAAAGAAACAAAAGATCTAGACGAGATGGTAATAGGCTGAGATTAGGTGTAAAGCGTACTGGCAGGGCAAGAGATAGCTGCCAGGTGTGAGAGAGAAACAAAAGGAAAGGGGGGGAGAAAGGAGTGGAAAAATTACAAGAAAAAATGTGTAATAGTGGCCGAGGTTATGATCTGCAATTGTTGAACTCGATATTGAGTCCGAAAGGCTGCAGAGTGCCAAATCGGAAGATGAGGTGCTGTTCCTCGAGTTTACATTGAGCTTCCATGGAACAATACAAGAGGCCAAGGATGGTGAGGTCCGAGTGGGAATGGAGTGGTGAATTAAAATGACAGGCGACCGGAAGCTCGGGTCACCCTTATGGACTGAATGGAGGTGTTCTGCAAAGCGGTCACCCAATCTGTGTTTGGTCTCCCCAATGTAGAGGAAACCACATCATGGGCAGCGAATACGGTATACTAGATTGCGGGAAGTAGAAGTAAATCGCTGTTTCACCTGGAAGAGGTGTTTGGGGCCCTGGACATTGGGACAGGTGTTACATCTCATCCGCTTGCACGGGAAGGTGCCAGGTGAAGGGGAAGGGCTGTTTGGGGTGATAGAGGAGTGGACTGGGGTGTCTCGGAGGGAGCGGTCCCTACAGAATGCTGAAAGGGGAGAGGAGGGATGATACGCTTGGTGGTGGGATCACTTTGGAGGTAGCGGAAATGCCAAAGGATGATCCGTTGAATGTGGAGGCTGGTGGGGTGCAAGGTGAGGACAAGGTGAACCCTATCATGGTTCCGGGAGGGAGGGGCAGGGGTGAGGGCAGAATTGCGAGAGATAGAACCGACACGGTCGAGGACAGTGTCAACCATCGTAGAGGGGAATCCTCGGTTGTGGAAAAAGGAAGACAGGTCTGAAGCATTGGTGTGGAAGGTGGCATCGTCGGAGCAGATACGGCGGAGACAGAGAGACTGGGAGAATGGAATAGAGTCCTTACAGGAAGCGGGGTGGGAGGCAGTGTAGTCCAGGTAGCTGTGGGAGTCAGTGGGCTTTTTGTGAATATTGGTCGATAACCTATCCCCAGAGATGGAGATGGAGAAGTCGAGGAAGGGAAGGGAAGAGTCAGAGATGGAAATTGGAGGCAAAGTAAATGAAATTGTCAAGTTCGGGGCGAGAGCAGGAAACGGCACCGCTAGAGTCATCAATGTATCAGAAAAAGAGTTGAGGGAGGGGACCCGAGTAGGACTGGAACAAAGATTGTTCCACATAGCCCACGAAAAGGCAGGCATAGCTAGGACCCATGCGGGTACCCATGGCAACACCTTTGATTTGGAGGAAATGAGTCGAGTTAAAGGAGAAGTTGTTCAATGTGAGAACTAGTTCAGCCAGGTGGAGGAGGGTGGTGGTGGATGGGGACTGGTCGAGCCTCTGTTCAAGGAAGAAGCGGAGCGCCCTCAGGCCATCTGGGTGGGGGATGGATGTGTAGAGGGATTGTACGTCCATGGTGAAAAGGAAGCGGTTGGGGCCAGGAAACTGGAAACTGTTAAAGTGGTGGAGGGCATCCGAAGAGTCGCGGATGTAGGTGGGAAGAGACTGGACAAGGGGACAAAAGATAGAGTCAAGATAGGAAGAGATAATTTCTGTGGGGCAAGAACAGTCTGAAATGATGGGTCTACCTGTTTGTGAATCTTGGGAAGGAGGTAGAAGCGGGCTGTGCGGGGTTGGGGAACTATGAGGTTGGTGGCAGCGGGGGTAGATCTCCAGAGGACATGAGGTCAGTGACAGTCTTGGAAATGGTGGTTTGATGTTTGGTAGTGGGGTCATGGTCCAGGTGGACGTCGGAGGATGTGTCGGAGAGTTGGCATTCAGCTTCCGCTAGGTAGAGGTCAGTACGCCAAACAACAACAGCATCACCATTGTCAGCGGGTTTAATGACAATGTCAGGGTTGGATCTAAGAGAATGGAGTGCTGCAAGTTCAGAGGGAGGGAGGTTGGAGTGAGTGAAGGGAGCAGAGAAATGGAGACGGCCGATGTCACGGCGGCAGCTAGCGATGAAAAGATCTAGAGATGGAAAGAGGCCAGGGGGTGTGGTCCAGGTAGAACAGGAATTCTGCAAGCGGGAGAAAGGGTCAGTTGTGCGGGGGGAACACTCCTGGCCAGAGAAGTGGGCAAGGAGATGAAGGCAGCAGAAAAAGAGCTCAACATCGTGCCGAGCTCGAAATTCATTGAGGTGGGAGCGTAAGCGAATGTAGCTCAGGCATTTGCTGAGGACTAATCTGTTCGTTTTTACATACGTATTGGAGATTTAACAGTCTGTTTTTAATTCTCTCACGAATTTACTCTCATATTCTGCTTTCGCTTTCTTTATCAATTCCGAGGTCCTCCTTTGCTGACTTCTAAAATCCTCCCAATCCGCAGGCTCACTGCTCTTTTTGACAGCATTATAAGCCTCTTCCTCTGATCTAATACTATCTTCAACTTCTCTGGTTATCCACGGTTCGACCACATTTCCTGTGCGTTTTATGTGCCTCAAAGGAATGTATATTTGTTGTAAACTATGTATTAATTCTTTAAATGCTAGCCATTGCTAGTCTATCGTCATCACTTTAAAATGTACTTCCCCAATCTAACATAAAATCGAACCTCCCATACCTGAGACCTGGTCCGGGGGGAGCAGCTCACCACAATATCAGGCACAGGGAGCCCAGTGTAGACAATGTGTGAGTGTGTGTGTGAATGTCCCCGAGCACCGGCCCCACGACCCGGGGTAGAGTGACTCACCATAATATCAGGCCCAGGGAGCCCAGTGTAGAGAGTGTGCGAGTGTGTGTAAATGTCCCCGATTATTGGCCCTGCGGCCAGGGGGAGAGTGGCTCACCACAATATCAGACCCAGTGAGCACAGTGTAGACAGCGTGTGAGTGAGTGAGTGAATGTCCCCGATCTCCAGCCCCGTGGCCCGGGGGAGAGCGGCTCACCTCAATATCAGGCCCAGGGAACCCAGTGTAGAGAGTGTGTGAGAGAGTGTGTGAATGTCCCCGATCACCGGCCCCGTGGACCGGGGGAGAGCGGCTCACCACAATACCAGGCCCATGGAGCCCGGTGCAGTCAGTGTGTGAGTGAGTGTGTGAATGTCTCCGACACCGGCCCCGTGGACCGGGGGAGAGCGGCTCACCACAATACCAGGCCCATGGAGCCCGGTGCAGTCAGTGTGTGAGTGACTGTGTGAATGACCCCGATCACCTGCCCTGCGGACCGGGGGAGAGCGGCTCACCACAATATCAGGCCCAGGGAGCCCGGTGCAGTCAGTGTGTGAGTGAGTGTGTGAATGACACCGATCACCGGCCCTGCGGACCGGGGGAGAGCGGCTCACCACAATATCAGGCCCAGGGAGCCCGGTGCAGTCAGTGTGTGAGTGAGTGTGTGAATGACCCCAATCACCAGCCCTGCGTACCGGGGGAGAGCGGCTCACCACAATATCAGGCCCAGGGAGCCCAGTGCAGACAGTTTGTGAGTGAGTGTGTGAATGACCCCAATCACCAGCCCTGTAGCCCTGGGGAGAGCGGCTCACCACAATATCAGATGCAAGGAGCCCAGTGTAGACAGTGTGTGAGTGAGTGTGTGAATGTGCCTGCTCACCGGCCCCGTGGCCCGGGGGAGAGCGGTTCACCACAATATGAGGCCCAGGAAGCCCAGTGTAGAGAGTGTGTGAGTGAGTGTTTGAATGTGCCTGATCACCGGCCCCGCGGCCCGGGGTAGAGCAGCTCACCACAACATCAGGTCCAGGGAGCCCAGTGTAGACAGTGTGTGAGTGAGTGTGTGAATCAGCCTGGTAACCAACATGACAGCACAGTGGAGAGCGGCTCTTCAGAACATCAGGCACAGGGAGCCGAGTGTAAACAGTGTGTGAGTGAACGAGTGAATGTCACTGATCACCGGTCCTGCAGCCCAGGGGAGAGTGGCTCACCACAGTATCAGGCCCAAGGAACCAAGTGTAGAGAGTGTGTGAGTGAGCGTGTGAATGTCCCCGATCACCAGCCACTCGGACGGCCCAGGGGAGAGCGGCTCACCAGAATATCAGACCCAGTGAGCCCAGTGTATACAGTGTTTGAGTCAGTGTGTGAATGTCCCCGATCTCCAGCCCCGTGGCCCGGGGGAGAGTGGCTCACCTCAATATCAGGCCCAGGGAACCCAGTGTAGAGAGTGTGTGAGTGAGTTTGTGAATGTCCCCGATCACCGGCCCCGTGGGCCGGGGGAGAGTGGCTCAACACAATATCTGGCCCAGGGAGCCCAGTGTAGTCAGTGTTTGAGGGAGTGTGTGAATGTCCCCGATCACTGCCCCTCGGACCGGGGGAGAGCGGCTCACCACAATATCAGGCCCAGGGAGCCCAGTGTAGACAGTGTGTGAGTGAGTGTGTGAATCACCCTGGTAACCAACATACCTGCGCAGCGGAGAGCAGCTCTTCAGAACATCAGACACAGGGAGCCGAGTGTAAACAGTGTGTGAGTGAACGAGTGAATGTCACTGATCACCGGTCCTGCAGCCCAGGGGAGCGTGGCTCACCACAGTATCAAACCCAGGGAGCCAAGTGTAGAGAGTGTGTGAGTGAGTGTGTGAATGTCCCCGATCACCAGCCACTCGGACGGCCCAGGGGAGAGCGGCTCACCAGAATATCAGACCCAGTGAGCCCAGTGTATACAGTGTGTGAGTCAGTGTGTGAATGTCCCCGATCACCGGCCCTGCGGACCGGGGGAGAGCGGCTCACCAGAATATCAGACCCAGTGAGCCCAGTGTATACAGTGTGTGAGTCAGTGTGTGAATGAGCCCGATCACCGGCCCTGCGGACCGGGGGAGAGCGGCTCACCAGAATATCAGACCCAGTGCGCCCAGTGTATACAGTGTGTGAGTCAGTGTGTGAATGTCCCCGATCACCGGCCCTGCGGACCGGGGGAGAGCGGCTCACCACAATATCAGGCCCAGGGAGCCCGGTGCAGTCAGTGTGTGAGTGAGTGAGTGAATGACCCCGATCACCGGCCCTGCGGACCGGGGGAGAGCGGCTCACCACAATATCAGGCCCTGGGAGCCCAGTGTATACAGTGTGTGAGTCAGTGTGTGAATGACCCTGATCACCGGCCCTGCGGACCGGGGGAGAGCGGCTCACCACAATATCAGGCCCAGGGAGCCCGGTGCAGTCAGTGTGTGAGTGAGTGTGTGAATGACCCTGATCACCGGCCCTGCGGACCGGGGGCGAGCGGCTCACCACAATATCAGGCCCTGGGAGCCCAGTGTAGACAGTTTGTGAGTGAGTGTGTGAATGTCCCCAATCACTAGCCCCGCGGCCCTGGGGAGAGCGGCTCACCACAATATCAGATGCAAGGAACCCAGTGTAGACAGTGTGTGAGTGAATGTTTGAATGTGCCTGATCACCGGCCCCGCGGCCCGGGGTAGAGCAGCTCGCCACAACATCAGGTCCATGGATCCCAGTGTAGACAGTGTGTGAGTGAGTGTGTGAATCACCCTGGTAACCAACATGACTGCGCAGGGGAGAGCGGCTCTTCAGAACATCAGGCACAGGGAGCCGAGTGTAATCAGTGTGTGAGTGAACGAGTGAATGTCACTGATCACCGGTCCTGCAGCCCAGGGGAGCGTGGCTCACCACAGTATCAGGCCCATGGAGCCAAGTGTAGAGAGTGTGTGAGTGAGTGTGTGAATGTCCCCGATCACCAGCCACTCGGACGGCCCAGGGGAGAGCGGCTCACCAGAATATCAGACCCAGTGAGCCCAGTGTTTACAATGTGTGAGTCAGTGTGTGAATGTCCCCGATCTCCAGCCCCGTGGGCGGTCCAGGGGAGACCGGCTTGCCACAATATCAGGCCTAGGGACCTCAGAGTAGGCAGTGTGTGAGTGAGTGTGTGAATGTCCCCGATCACCGGCCACGTGGCCAGGGAACAGCGGCTCACCACAATATCAGACCCAGGGAACCCAGTGTAGACAGTGTGTGAGTGAGTGTGTGAGTGTCCCCGATCACCAGCCCGGCCCGGGAGAGAGCGGCTCACCACAATATCAGGGCCAGGGAGCCCAGTGTAGAGAGTGTGTGAGTGAGTGTGTGAATGTCCCCGATCACCGGCCCACGGACCGGCGGAGAGCGACTCGAAACAATATCAGGCCCAGGGAGCCCAGTGTAGTTAGTGTGTGAGTGAGTGTGTGAATGTCCCCGATCACCGGCACCATGACCGGGGGAGAGAGGCTCACCAGAATATCAGACCCAGGGAGCCCAGTGTAGAGAGTGAGTGAGTGAGTGAGTGAATGTCTGCGAACAGTGTCCCGGCCCGGGGGTGAACGGCTCTCCACAATATCAGACACAGGGAGCCCAGTTTAGACAGTGTATGAGTGTGCATGTGAATGTCCCCGATCACCAGCCCCATGGCCCGGTGGAGAGGGGCTCACCACAATATCAGGCCCAGGAAGCCCACTGCTGACAGTGTGTGAGTGAGTGTGTGAATGTCCCCGATCACCGGCCCTTTGGCCAGGGGGAGAGCGTCTCACCACAATATCAGGCCCAGGGAGCCCACTGTAGAGAATGTGTGAGAGAGTGTGTGAATGTCCCCGATCACCAGCCCAGGGGACAGCGGCTCACCACAATATCAGGCCCAGGGAGCCCAGTGTAGACACTGTGTGAGTGGGTGTGTGAATGTCTGAGTGTGTGAATGTCCCTAATCACAGGCCCCACCACTCGAGGAATAGCGGCTCACCAAAATATCAGGCCCAGTGAGCCCAGTGTAGAGAGTGTGTGAGTGAGTGTGTGAATGTCCCCGAACACCAGCCACGCGGGTGGTCCAGGGGAGACCGGCTCACCACAATATGAGACCCAGGGAGCCCAGTTTAGACAGTGTGTGAGTGAGTGTATGAATGTCCCCGATCACCAGCCCCGCGGCCCGGGGGGAGCAGCTCTCCACAATATCAGACCCAGGGAGCCCAGTGTAGACAGTGTGTCAGTGAGTGTGTGAATGTTCCCGATCACTGGCCCCACTGCCCGGAGGTGGTCGGTTTACCAAAATATCAGGCCCAGGGAGCCCAGTGTAGACATTGATTGAGTGAGTGTGTGAATGTCCCCGATCACCGGCCCGGCAGCCCGAGGGAGAGCGGCTCACCTCAATATCAGACTCAGTGATCCCAGTGTAGACAATGTGTGAGTGAGTGTGTGAATGCCCCCGATCACCGGTCCCGCTGGTGGCCCGAGGGATAGCGGCTCACCACAATATCAGACCCAATCATCCCAGTGTAGACAGTGTGTGAGTGATCGTGTGAATGTCCCCGATCACCGGTCCAGCGGGTGGCCCGGGGGATAGTGGCTCACCACAATATCAGACCCATGGAACCCCGTGTAGACAGTATGTGACTGAATGTCACCGATCACCGGCCCCACGGGCGGGCCGGGGGAGAGCGGCTCGCCGCAATATCCGACCCAGTCAGCCCAGTGTAGACAGTATGTGAGTGAGTGTGTGAATGTCCCCAATCACTGGCCCCGTGGCCTGGGGGAGAGCGTCTCACCACAATATCAGGCACAGTGAGCCCAATTAGTCAGTTTGTGAGTGAGTGTGTGAATGTCCCCAATCACCAGCCCTGCGACCCGGGGGAGAGCGGCTCACCACAATATCAGACCCAGTGAGCCCAGTGTAGAAAGTGTGTGAGTGAATGAGTGAATGCCCCCGATCACCGGCCCCGGGGCCCGTGGTAGAGCGGCTCACCACAATATCAGACACAGTGAGCCCAGTGTAGACAATGTATGAGTGAGTGAGTGAATGCCCCCGATCACCGGCCCCGGGGCCCGAGGGAGAGTGGCTCCCCACAATATCAGGCACAGTGAGCCCAGTGTAGACAGTGTGTGAGTGAGTGTGTGACTGTCCCCGATCACCGGCCCCACGGGCGGCCCGGGGAAGAGTGGCTCACCACAATATCAGACCCAGTGAGCCCAGTGTAGAAAGTGTGTGAGTGAATGAGTGAATGCCCCCGATCACCGGCCCCGGGGCCCGTGGTAGAGCGGCTCACCACAATATCAGACACAGTGAGCCCAGTGTAGACAATGTATGAGTGAGTGAGTGAATGCCCCCGATCACCGGCCCCGGGGCCCGAGGGAGAGTGGCTCCCCACAATATCAGGCACAGTGAGCCCAGTGTAGACAGTGTGTGAGTGAGTGTGTGACTGTCCCCGATCACCGGCCCCACGGGCGGCCCGGGGAAGAGTGGCTCACCACAATATCAGACCCAGTGAGCCCAGTGTAGAAAGTGTGTGAGTGAATGAGTGAATGCCCCCGATCACCGGCCCCGGGGCCCGTGGTAGAGCGGCTCACCACAATATCAGACACAGTGAGCCCAGTGTAGACAATGTATGAGTGAGTGAGTGAATGCCCCCGATCACCGGCCCCGGGGCCCGAGGGAGAGTGGCTCCCCACAATATCAGGCACAGTGAGCCCAGTGTAGACAGTGTGTGAGTGAGTGTGTGACTGTCCCCGATCACCGGCCCCACGGGCGGCCCGGGGAAGAGTGGCTCACCACAATATCAGACCCAGTGAGCCCAGTGTAGAAAGTGTGTGAGTGAATGAGTGAATGCCCCCGATCACCGGCCCCGGGGCCCGTGGTAGAGCGGCTCACCACAATATCAGACACAGTGAGCCCAGTGTAGACAGTGTGTGAGTGAGTGTGTGACTGTCCCCGATCACCGGCCCCACGGGCGGCCCGGGGAAGAGTGGCTCACCACAATATCAGACACAGTGAGCCCAGTGTAGCCAATTTGTGAGTGAGTGTGTGTATCTCCCAAATCACCAGCCCTGCGACTCGGGGGAGAGCGGCTCACCACAATATCGCGCCCAGGGAGCCCAGTGTTGACAGTATGTGTGTGAGTGTGATTGTCCCCGATCACCAGCCCCGCGTCCCTGGGGAGAGCGGCTCACTGCAACATTAGGCCCAGGGAGCCCAGTGTAGACTGTGTGAGTGAGTTTGTGAATGTTGCTGATCACTAGCCCGACCTGGTCCAGCCCAAGGTGAGCAGCTCGCTCACAATAACAGGCCCAGGGAGCTCTCAGGCTGCAAATTTTCCATTTCTTCTCATCCTTTAATGAATTTTACAATCAGTGTAAAGGGGTATTTCCCCACATTCTTCAACTGCTCTCTGAACTTAGTCTGGGTCACTGCATAAATCCCAGTGTTTGTGCAGCAACTCAGCAGCTGCAGCATCATACCCATTTCGAGAACATAATATGGTAGAAATACAGGCCCTAACCCCAAATCATACATCCGGTTCAATATACAAAACACCGTAAACGCTGCCCATAACAGGATGAAGTTGCCGGAGATAACAAGCAGTAAAATGATGGATTTTCTGCGACTCTCCATCTCTGGGTCCTTGGGACTCCCCCACTGCTGGGACCCCGGAGTCTCCTGCGGGCTCTGCTGGCCAGTAAAATGTGCCTGATAGTGACAGCGTTGAGCAGCAGAATCAGAACAAATGGGACCCCCGGGGTGAGAATATAATGAAGGAACTCGATTGCTCCCCAGACACGTGAAAACAAAACATCGGCTGTTACACCACAAAACCAGGGGTTGTTCTGAAGCCAATACTGATCTGTGAACATAAAATACCAGAAAATGTTCTTTGAACCGCTCAGCACAGTCACTGTTCCCAGAACCACAGCCGCCGTTTTCTCGGTGCAATATTTAGTTTTCAGCTTCTGGCTACAAATGGCCACAAATCGATCAAAGGTGAAAGTGACGGTGAACCAGACAGAACAGTCTGTGGCTACATAAATCAGAACGGCGTGGATATTACACATGCGGAAGAACAGCACGAAATGAAACTTGTCCTTATAAACAATGGGAATCTGCCTCAATATCAGATCGAGGATAACGACCAGTAGATCTGCTGTGGCCATGGCCACCAGGTAGCGAGTGACACATTTGGAGAGACCGCACTTTCCCCGGGAAAGGATCACAATTGTCACCAAATTCACTGTGAGGAAGGGATAAACAGGAACATTATATATCAGGAAGGGAGCAAAAGCAGCAATTTGATGGTATTGGGGTGAAATCTGCAACTCACTAGCGCCACTCAAAGACATATTCTAATTATTTTACCTGTGGAGCTGACTACAAGGTATATTGCAATAATAATCGGGAATAATTGTGGAATAATAAATGAAATTGTGGTAAATACAAAATTAAAGTAACAGATTCTTAATCAATGAGAGATTAAGTGTTGGATCTACCTTTAACCATGCAGACAAGAGCACCATCCGAGGTACCAGGGACACAAAGGACCAGAACCTCTCAGGAAGCCTTCGTGTCCGAGGATCAGTCGGCATTTGGAGCGATGCAATTCGCTTCTGTGCCCCTGTGTTAGGGAAGTGGTAAGTCCTGCTTGGATTCCTGCTCCTTGTTAGAATATCCATTTTGCAGCAAAATACAGGAATTGCTACCTTGGCGTACAATAATTACAGCAATTGTATTGAAAATGTATGGATGTAATATGACAATAAGATAATAAATATAATTGCACTGCAGTTATTAAGATAACTGGGTTGTAAGAAGTGTTACAGATTGAGTTTTCTACACTTTTTTGAAATACCCAAATCGCAGCTCATTGAAAGGAAGATTTTCCAAATAACATTGCAAAGAATAGACACTGAATTAAAATAAATCGTTATCATTGGCCAGGTAATTTACATCGAAATCAGACGACCTGTCCCACAGGCAAACTGCCGCCGAACGCTTTTGTAAAGTACCTGAAAACAAATGGAAGAGGTTTATCCTTCAACTATTCAGCTGTTGCTTTCCAACCTGTGCAGTGAATATTAGATGAAAAAATATGAAAGGATTTTTTTATCCTCAGTACATCAGTAATTATCATTTGGGATTGTTTATCCTGAAGGATAGCAGGAGGCAATACAGAATCACTTTGGGTCTCACTGACAGATCTACTGATCTTCCCCAGACGGGCATGGGATCAATTGTAAATTCTAAACAAAGTTTGGAAATAAATGTTTTGAAATCTGACTGAATGAACATTCTGTGGAAATGGAAATTATCTTTGTAAACCTTCAGAAGCAGTGCCACTAATGCAGAACTGGAGAGGGTGTGAAAGGAGACACTGACTGGAACTAAATGATTCGCGGATATTTCATACATTTAACGATGCGGATGTGATCTCCCATCATTTGTTCCTGAGACTCTGTTTAAGCCACCACACCGACCATTCGGTGAAAACTGCAGCAAATAAAAACAGAGACTGCTAGAAATACTCAGCAGGTCAGGCCGCATCTGTGGAGAGAGAAATAAAGTTAACGTTTCAGGCCGATGACATTTCGGCATTTGGTGAAAATCTTCTGAACCTGAGACAACATTCTGCTGAACTGTTACAAATGTAAATGTAAATGTTAAGCTGCTATTTCACCCATCCTTTGAGTGCCGTGGACAGAAAAGAGAGAACGAAATTTCTCTTCATGTATTAAACTCAAACTGAGAACAAAAGATGAGAAAGTGACAGAAAAAAGGATGGAATAAAATACTAGAAAATATGCATTGCCCCAAACGTGTACTCTGATTTATACCATGCCAGGACATTGGGGTAAAAACATGAAGGATAAATAAAAGTTCCTGAATGGCAGTATCTTAGAGATGATCCCAGTGATGGAATGAAGTCACTGCCTACATGGCACTGCTCTGCCTCAATCCAGGAATTTCATTCCCAGGCTGCCTAAATTACACAGCTCCGCCTCAACCCTGGAATTTCATTCCCAGGCTGCCTAGATTACACAGCTCCGCCTCAACCCTGGAATTTAATTCCCAGGCCGCTTGGATTATACTGCTCCCGCCAGAATCCAGGAATGTCATTCCCAGGGCTGCCTACATTCCACTGCCCCTGACTCGTTCCAGTAATGTAATTCCCAGGGCTGCATAGATTCCACTGCTCCTGCCTCAGTCCGGGAATATAATTCCCAGTGCCACCTAGATTCCACTGCTCCCGCCTTAGTCCAGGAATGTAATTCCCAGAGCCACCAAGATTACACTGCTCCTGCCTCAGTCTAGGAATTTCAATCCTAGCGCCGCCTAGATTCCACTGCTCCTGCCTCAGTCCAGGAATTTCAATCCCAGGCTGCCAAGATTCCACTGCTCACAACTCAATCCAGAAGTTTAATTCCCAGGGTTGCCTACTTTACACTGCTTCTGCCTCAGTCCAGGAATTTCATTACCAGGGCCGCCTTGATTCCTCTGCTCCCACCTCAGTCCAGGAATTCCACATCCAGTGCCGCCTAAATTCCTCTGCTTCCACCTCAATCCAGGAATTTCATTCCGAGGGCCGCCTAGATTACACTGATCCCGCCTCATTCCTGGAATTTCATTCACAACGCCGCCTAGCTTCCTCTGCTCCCGCCTCAATCCAGGAATTTCATTCCCAGGGCTGCCGAGTTTACATTGCTCCCGCCTCAGTCCAGGAATGTCATTCCCTGGGCCGCCTACATTCCACTGCTCCCGCCTGAGTCCAGGAATTTAATTCCCAGGGCCGCCTACATTCCACAGCTCCTTTCTCAGTCCAGGATTTTCATTCCCAGAGCCGGCAAGATTCCACTGCTCCTGCCTTAATCCAGGAATGTCCCTCACAGGGCCGCCTAGTTCCAACTGCTCCTTTCTCAGTCCTGGATTTTCATTCCCAGGGCCGCCAAGATTCCACTGTGCCAGCCTCAGTCCAGTAATGTCCCTCCGAAGGCTGACTAGATTCCACTTCTTCCGCCTCAGTCCAGGAATGTCCCTCCCAGGGCCGCCTAGATTCGACTGCTCCTTCCTCAGTCCAGGAATTTCAATCCCAGCGTCGTCTAGATTCCACTGCTCCCAAATCAATCCAGAAATTCATTCCCAGGGCCGCCTAGATTCCACTGCTCCCACCTCAGTTCAGGAAATGAATTCCCAGTGCCGCATAGATTCCACTGCTACTGCCTCAGTCCAGGAATTTCATTCCCAGGGCCGCCTGGATTTCACTGCTCCCGCCTGAATCCTGGAATTTCATTCCCAGAGCCGCCTAGATTCCACTGCTCAAGCCTCATTCCAGGAAAGTCATTCCCTGGGCTGCCTACATTCCACTGCTCCCGTCTGAGTCCAAGAAATTCATTCCCAGGGCCGCCTTGGTTCCACTGCTCCCGCCTCATTCCAGGATATAATTCCCACAGCCACCAAGATTCCACTGCTCCCGCCTCAGTCCAGGAATTTCATTCCCAGAGTCGCCAAATTCCACTACTCCTTTCTCAGTCCAGGAATTTAATTCCCAGGGCCATCTAGTTTCCACTGCTCCCGCCTCAGTCCAGGAATTTCATTCCCAGGGCCATCTAGTTTCCACTGCTCCCGCCTCAGTCCAGGAATTTAATTCGCTGGGCCACCTAGATTCCACTGTTCCCGCCTCATTCCAGTAATTCCATTCCCAGTGCCGCCTAGATTCCACTGCTCCCGCCTCAGTCCAGGAATTTAATTCGCTGGGCCACCTAGATTCCACTGTTCCCGCCTCATTCCAGTAATTCCATTCCCAGTGCCGCCTAGTTTCCACTGCTCCCGCCTCAGTCCAGGAATTTAATTCGCTGGGCCACCTAGATTCCACTGTTCCCGCCTCATTCCAGTAATTCCATTCCCAGTGCCGCCCAGATTCCACTGCTCCCCCCTCAGTCCAGGAATTTCATTCCCAGTGCCGCCTAATTTACAGTGTTCCCGCCACAGTCCAGGTATTTAATTCCCATGCCACCTTGATCACACTGCTCCTGCCTCAGTCCAGGAATTTCATTCCCTGGGCCGCCAAGATTACACTGCTCCTGCCTCGGTCCAGGAATTTCATTCACAGGGGCGCCTAGATTCCACTGCTTCCGCCTCAGTCAAGGAATTTCATTCCCAGAGCTACCTAGATTACACTGCCCTGACGTCAGTCTAGTAATTACATTTCCAGGGCCACCTAGATTACACTGCTCCCGCCTCAGTCCAGTAATTTCATTCCCAGGGCATTCTGTTCACCTGAATCTACAACAAGAACAGCAAGATGTTTCTAAAGATTGAACTCACCCAACCAAACTTGTAATGGTGCTTTACAGAGGGGAAAAATAAAGAAAACAATCAAAGGGTTGACTCCAAGGAATCAAAGGGATGTGCTTAAAATAGGAAACAATTCGGTAAATACCCTGTAAACATTTCAATACTCAAGGAACCGCTCTGGATACATTGAATCCTCGCAGTCATAATCACAGAACCATACCTATCAGTTAACAAATCCCGATTCCGCCATCACCATCCCAGGGTATGACAGCAGGACAGACCCACCAGAAGTGAGGCCACAGGTGTACGCAATCTGGTGGGTGAGATACTGCGAGTCCTCAACATTGCCCAAGGACATAATGAAGTCTCATGGCTGCCATTCAGATATGGGCAGTTGTAAATTCCTGCTGATTACCACCTACCGACCTCCCTCAGCTGATGAATCGGCACATCTCCATGCTGAACCCCAGGTGATAGGAGCACCAAGAGCAGGAAGGACACAAAATATACTATGGCTTGGGAGGGGGTATACTTTAATGTTCATCACCGAGAGTGGCTCGGAAGAACTATCATTAACTGATCCCTGAAGAACACAGCTCCAAGACTGGGATTGTGGCTGGTGGTGGGAGAACCAACATGATAGAACAGCCTGCATGACCTCGTCCTCACCAACCTACCTATCGCATATGTCTCTGTCCATGACGATATTGGTAGGACTGAACACTGCACAATATTTGTGGAGATTATGTCTCGCCTTCACCCTGAGGACACACTCCATCATATCATGTGTCACTACCATCGTGCTCAGTGGGATGAAATTGGACAGAGACCAGCGATGAAATTATTTCAAATCTGTCATATCCAGTCGTGAATGGTAATGAAAATCTCTCCTTTTCAAATCCATATTCAAACGCCTGTCGAAAGTTTCTATTAACAAAGAAAGACTTGCATTTATAGAGCGCCTTTCACAACCTTGGGATGTCCCAAAGCACTTTAAAGTCAATGAAGTTATTTCGAAGTGTAGTCAGTGTTGTACTGTAGGAAACACGGCCGTTAGTTTGTGCACGTCAAGTTCCATAAACAGCAAAGTAATAATGACCAGACCATCTATTTCAGTGATGCTGTTTGAGATAAATAATGGCCAGAACACTGAAGAAAACTCCACAGCTCTTCTTCAAACATCCACCTGAGAGACAGCAGATTATGCCTCGGTTTAACGTCGCATCAGAAAGATGGCTCCTCCGCCAACACAGCGCTCCCCCAGTACTGCACCGCCGACAATGTAGAGCTCCCCAGTACTGCACCTCCGACAATGCAGCGCTCCCTCAGTACTGACACTCCAACAATGTCGTGCCCCCTCAGTACTGCACCTCCGACAATGTAGCGCTCCCCCAGTACTGCAAATCCGACCATCTAGCGCTCCCCCAGGACTGCACCTCCGACAATGTAGTGCTCCCCCAGTACTGGCCCTCCGACAGTGCCGCGCTCCCTCAGTACTGCACCTCCAAGAGTGCAGCGCTCCCTCACTACTTCCCTCGGACATAGTGGCGCTCCCTCAATACTGCCCTTCTGACAGTGCAGCGTTCCCTCGGTACTGCCCCTCCAACAGTGCAGTGCTCCCTCAGTACTGCCATTCGGACAGTGCAGCGCTCCCTCAGTACTGCCCCTCCGACCCGACAGTGCATCCCTCCCTCAGTACTGCCCCTCAGACAGTGCAGCGCTCCAACAGTACTGCCCCTCCAACAGTGCAGCCCTCCCTCTGCAATGACACTCCGACAGTACGGCACTTCAGCAGTACTGCCAATCTGACAGTGCAGCGTTCCCTCGGTACTGACCCTCCAACAGTGCAGTGCGCCCACAGTACTGACCCTCCGACATTGCAGCGCTCCCTCAGTACAGACCCTCTGACAGTGGACTGCTTCCTCAGTACCCTCTCTCCGACAGTGCAGTGCTCCCTCAGTACTGCCCCTCTGGCCGTGCAGCACCCTCTAAATACTGCACTGAAGTGTTAGCTAGATTGCTGTACTCACATCGCTGGAGTGGAACTTGAACACAGGACCTTCTCACTCAGAGGCGAGTATGCTACGGCCGGACCCTATTGAATCTGCTTCCACCAGCCTTTCTGAGAGTTAGTTCCAGATCATAAAAACTCACTGCGTGAACAAAGCTCCTCCTTTTAATACTGGCAAGTCAGCCAGTGGAAACAATTTCTCCTTATTTACAGTATCAATCTTCTTCTTAGGCAGTCTCTCAGAACCGAGGATGACTTGGTTCCACATTAAAAATGAGTTCTCAGGTGAATGATGAGTCCAATGCGGGACCTACAGTCTCTTTCACAGGTGGGGCAGATGGTGTTTGAATGGGCGGGTTGGTGGGATGCTTGGGTTGACGTGCGCTCCTTCCGCTGTTAGCACGTGGCTTCAGCTTGCTCTCTGCAAAGAGACTCGAGGTGTTCGATGCCTTCCCGGATTCGTCTCATCCACTTTGTGTGGCCTTGGGCCAGGGTTTCCCAGGTGTCGGTGGGGATGTTGCACTTTTTCAAGGAGGCTCTGATGGTGTCCTTGAAGCGTTTCCTCTGCCTACCTCGGGTACACTTGCCGTGTCAGAGCTCCGAGTAGAGGGTATTCATACACTTATCACTTAAATACTTCTATTCAATCTCCCCCTAACCTTCGCTGCTCTAAGAAGAACAGTCCCAGTCTCTCCACATAACTACAATCCCTCATTTCTGCTGTTATTATGGTAAATTATCTCCAATCAAGCAGGAGAAGATGACCACTTCCAACCAGAGATCATCTAACCTCCTTCACTTGCCAGTCAATGGCATTTCCATCACCCAATCCTCCACCATCAAAATTGTAGGGGTCGCTAACGATCAGAAAATCATCTGGGCCAGCCACATAAATGCCGTCGTTACTACAGTAGGTCAGAATCGGGTATTCTGAGGAGAATAACTCACCTCCTGCATCCTGCAAATATCTCCAACACCTACAAGGCACAAATCAAAGGTGTGATAGATTACTCTCTGTAGACGTGGTGTAAATTAGCAGAGTGTTTGATGGAATAAAGACTCACTGGGCACCTGGTTGTACATAAAGCAAGGCTTTAATCGACTTGTAACAAAACATGGAGGTTTGTTTAGTAGTCACTAGTTTCCTGTTTCCAGATTGTCTCTGGTCAAGTGGGGCCTACGCCCGAGTATTTATACTCCTCGGTCGGCACCCTCAGCTGTCCGTTCAGTAGTGCTTCCTGAGTTACTTCTTGTCGAAGTTGTGATTTATGACAGTGTTTATGTTACTGAACTGGTAATCCAGAGGACAGGACTGATAATCCCACCACACCAGCTGGGGAATTTAATTTCACATAATACATTTGAAATAATATATATTATCAGTAATGGAAGATTGTTGTGAAAGCCTAGGAAAGGAAGCCTGCCATCTTTACCTGGGCTGCCCATATGTGGTTCACTCTTAACTGCCCTCTGAAATGGCCGAGCAAGCCATTCCGCTGTACCAAAGTCAGCACCGTGGACGTACATTCGCCATAAGGACTGCAGCAGTTCCAGAAGCCGGTTCCACGCCACCTTCTCCAGGATTAGGGATCCCAAGAATTAGGGATTGGCTTGCCTGGCCAGCAATGCCAACATTCCATGAATAAATTAAAAAAGGCAGAGGAACTACATGTGGGTAAGAACCCAATTGTCATTAATACTGAGAAATGTTTAACAAGGGATTCGAAATTTTTATTAAACATTTGACAATAAAACACATTAAAACTAAGACTTCCCAAAAAAAGCATGTTGTAAGGGGTCATAAACAGGACAAGATTAGAACTTGTCAACGAACATTAATGATCTAACAATCTGTAAGGAGAGATATGGGGGGGAAAAATTTCGGATCCGAAATCGTGTGTTTTGAGCCTCTGCCCGAGAGGATTTTCTAGGCACTTGTGTTTTCAGCGTTTTTTCTCCTTCAAAAGACTATGTCCCTGGTCCTGTTTCATTTATAAGCCTGTGTGATCCGTAGTTTCTTTTTAAACAGCCCGAGAAACTGGTCCTGTCTCTTCACAAAGCATGTGTGACTGGTCCTGTCTCTTTAAAAAGCCTGTGCGACTGGTCCTGTCTCTTTAAAGCCTGTGTGACTGGTCCTGTCTCTTTATAAAGCCTGTGTGACTGGTCCTGTCTCTTAACAAAGCATGTGTGACTGGTCCTGTCTCTTTAAAAAGCCTGTGTGACTGGTCCTGTCTCTTTAAAGCCTGTGTGACTGGTCCTGTCTCTTTCGAAAGCCTGTGTGACTGGTCCTGTCTCTTTACAAAGTCTGTGTGACTGGTCCTGTCTCTTTACAAAGTCTGTGTGACTGGTCCTGTCTCTTCACAAAGCATGCGTGACTCGTCCTGCCTCTTTAAAAAGCCTGTTTTACTGGTCCTGTCACTTTAAGAAGCATGTGGGACTGAACTTGTCCCTTTCAAAAGCCTGAGTGACTGAAACTCACATCTTAAAAAGCATGTATGACTGGTCCAGTCTCTTTCTAAAGCCTGTGCGAATGATCCATTCTCTACCAAAAGCATGTGTGACTGGTCATGTCCATTTAAATAGGCTGTGTGATTGGTCCAGTCACTTTAAGACGCCTGCATGATTGGCAGACCGCATTACGGCACTGCAGCTGCGATTGGATACATACTGGACCATTCGTGATGCTGAGGACGTCATGGAGTTTACGTTTAAGCAGTTGCTTACACCGCAGGCAAAGGTTGGACATGCAGAAAGGGAAGCGGTGACCAACAGACAGAATAGTAGGCACAGGCAGGTAGTGCAGGAGTCTCCTGTGGACATCCCCCTCTCAAACAGATATACCAGTTTGAATATTGTTGAGTGAGATGGCTTATCAGAGTAAGGCAGCAGCAGCCAAATTCTTGGCGCCAAGGGTGGCTCTGCTGCACAGGACGGGAGGAAAAAGCGGGGTAGAGCTATAGTAATAGGGGATTCAATTGTAAGGGGAATAGATAGGCGTTTCTGCGGCTGCAAACGAGAATCCAGGATGTTGTGTTGCCTCCCTGGTGCAAGGGTCAAACATGTCTCAGAGCGGCTGCAGAACATTTTGAAAGGGGAGGGTGAACAGCCAGTTGTCGTTGTGCATATAGGTACCAAAGATAGAGGTAAAAAACGGGATGAGGTCCTTAAACCTGAAGATAGGAAGTTAGGAGGTATATTAAAAAAATAGTACTCAAAGAGGGTAATCACAGGATTGCTCCCAGTGCCACGTGCTAGTCAGAGTAGAAATAGAAGGATATTTCAGATGAATACGAGGCTAGAGGACATGTGCAAGGGTGAGGGTTTCAAATTCCTGGGACATTGGAACCGGTTCTGGGGGAGGTGGGACCACTTCAAACCGGACGGTTTGCAACTGAGCAGGGCCGGGACTGATGTCCTAGGGGGAGTGTTTGCTAGTGCTCTGTGGGAGGGTTGAAACTAAAATGGCAGAGGGTTGGGAACCTGCGCAGGGAGACAGAGGAATGGGAAACTAGGATAAAAGCAAAAGGTAGAAAGCACAAAAACAAAAGTGGCAGTCAGAAAAATCATCGGTTTAACTCCAACATGGCCGCAGTAAATAATAATTCTAGTAAGTGTAAGAGCGTAAAAAAAACAAGCCTGAAGGCTTTGTGTCTTAATGCGAGGAGCTTTCGTAATAAGGTGGATGAATTAGCTGCGCAAATAAAGGAAAACAAAAATGATTTGATTGGGATTACAGAAACATGGCTCCAGAGTGGCCAAGGCTGGGAATACAACATCCAGGGGTATTCAATATTCAGGAAACATAGGAAAAAGGAAAATGAGGTGGGGTTGCATTGCTGGTTAAAGAATGGATTAACACAATTGAAAGGAAGCATATTAGCTCTGATGATGTGGAATATGCATGGGTAGAACTGAGAAATACCAAAGGGCAGAAAGCGTTAGTAGGAGTGTTATATAGACCTCAAAACAGTAATGCGGAGGTTGGGGATGGCGTTAACAGGGAAATTAGAGAAGCGTGCAACAAGGGCACAGCAGTCATCATGGGTGACTTTAATCTACATATAGATGGGGCTAACCAAATTAGTAACAATACCGTGGAGGAGGAATTCCTGGAGTGTATACGGGATGGTTTCCTGGACCAACACGTCGAGGAACCAACCAGAGATCAGGCCATCTTAGACTGGGTATTATGCAACGAGAATGGATTAATTAGCAATGTTGTTGTACGAGGCCCCTTGGGTCGGAGTGATCATAATATGATAGAAGTCTTTATTAAGATGGAGAATGAAGTAGTTGACTCAGAGACTAGGTTCTTGAATTTAAGTAAAGGAAACTACGATGGTATGAGGCGCGGGTTGGGTAGGATTGATTGGGAAATGTCACTCAAATGGTTGACGGTGGATAGGCAATCGCAAACATTCAAAGACCGTATGGATGAACTACAGAATTTTTTCATCCCAGATTGGCATAAAAATAAAGCAAAAACGGTGACTCAACCGTGGCTAACAAGGCAAATTAGGGATAGTATAAGATCCAAGGATAGGACATATAAATTGGCCAGAAAAAGCAGAAAACCTGAGGATTGGGAGCAGTTTAGGATTCAACAAAGGAAGACAAAGGGATTAATTAAGAAAGGGAAAAGAGAATATGAGAGTAAGCTTTCAGGGAACTTAAAAACTGGCTGTAAAAGCTTTTATAGATATGTGAAGTGAAAAAGATTGGTGAAGTCAAGCGTAGGTCCCCTGCAGTCAGAATCAGGAGAATTTATAATGGGGAACAAAGAAATAGCAGACCAATTAAATACATTTTTTGGTTCTGGCTTCATAAAGGAGGACACAAATAACCTCCCAGAGATGTCGGGAAACAGAGGGTCTGATGAAAGCGAGGAACTGAAAGAAATCAGTATTTGTAGGGAAATGGTGTTAGGGAAATTGACGGGAGAGAAGGCCGATAAATCCCCAGGGCCTGATAATCTACATCCTAGGCTACTTAAGGAAGTGGCCTTAGAAATAATAGATGCATTGCTGATCATCTTCCAACATTCGATGGAATCTGAAACAGTACCCATGGATTGGAGGGTAGCCAATTTTACCCCACTATTCAAAAAAGTTGGTGGAGAGAAAACGGGAAATTACAGACCGGTAAGCCTGACATCGGTAGGGGGAAATGCTAGAGCCTTTCATAAAAGAAGTAATATCAGGGCACTTGGAAAGCAGTGACAGGATCGGACAAAGTCAACATGGATTTAAGAAGGTAAATCGTGCTTGACTAATCTACTGGAATTTTTTGAGGATGTAACTGGTAAAATAGTTAAGGGAGACCCAGTGGATGTGGTGTATTTGGACTTTAAGAAAGCTTTGGATAATGTCCCGCATAATAGATTAGCGTGTAAAGTTAAGGCCCATGGGATTGGGGGCAACGTATTGAAATGAATAGAGAACTGGTTGGCCGACAAAAAGCAGAGTTGGAATAAACGGCTCTTTTTCTGAGTGGCAGGCAGTGACTAGTGGGGTACTGCAGGGACCGGACGTCGGTCCCCAGCTATTCACAATATATATTAATGATCTGGACGAGGGAACTAGATGTAATATCTCCAAGTTTCCAGACGACACAAAGCTGGCTGGGCGTGTGTGCTGTGAGGAGGATGCTGAGAAACTCCAGTGTGATTTGGGCAGGTTGACTGATTGGGCAGAAGCATGGCAGATGCACTATAATGTGGATAAATGTAAGGCTATCCACTTTGGTGACAAAAACAGGAAGGCATATTATTGTCTGAATGGCAATATATTGGGAGAAGGGGGTGTGCAACGAGACCTTGGTGTCCTTGTTCACCAGTCGCTGAAGTTAAGCATGCAGGTGCAGCAGGCGGTTAAGAAGGCAAATGGTATGTTAGCCTTCGTAGCGAGAGGGATTGAGTACAGGAACAAGGATCTCTTGCTGCAGTTGTACAGGGCCTTGGTGAGACCACACCTTGAGTATTGTGTGCAGTTTTGGTTGCCATATCTGAGGAAGGATGTTCTTGCCATGGAAGGAGTTCAGCGAAGATTCATTAGGCTGATACCTGGGATGGCAGGAATGACTTATGAGGAGAGATTGGGTCGATTGGGCTTATACTCGCTGGAGTTTAGAAGAATGAGAGGGGACCTCATTAAAACTTATAAAATGCTGACAGGGCTGGACAGACTAGATGCAGGAAGGATGTTCCCGATGGTCGGGGAGTCCAGAACAAGGGGTCACAGTCTAAGGATAAGGGGTAAGCCATTTAGGACAGAAATGAGGAGGAATTTCTTCACCCAGAAACATAGAAACATAGAAGATAGGAGCAGGAGTAGGCCATTCAAGCTCCTCGAGCCTGCTCCGCCATTCAATGAGGTCATGGCTGAACATCCACATTCAGTACCCAGTCCCTGCCTTCTCCCCATATCCCTTGATCCCTTTTGCCTTAAGAAGTATATCCAACTACTTCTTGAATATATTTAATGAACTGGCCTCCACCGCCCTCTGTGTCAGAGATTTCCACATGTTCACCACTCTGTGGGTGAAGAAATTCCTGCTCATCTCAGTCCCAAATGGCTAACTGTTCCTGTATCTTTAATAAGCCTGTGTGATTGGTAATCTCTGCTTACTAAGTCTGTGTGACTGGTCCTGTCTTTAAAGTCCTTTGTAACTGGTCCGGTCTCTTTACAAAGGCTCTGTGACTGCTCGTGTCTTTTTAAGCAGCCGGTGTGATTAGTTGTATATCGTTAAGAAGCCAGTGTGCCTGGTCCTGTCTCTTTAAAAAGCCTTTGTGACAGGGTCTGTCTCTATAAAAGCCTTTGTGACTGGGTCTGTCTCTATAATAGCCTTTGTGACTGGGTCTGCCTCTTTAAAAAGCCTTTGTGACAGTGTCTGTCTCTATAAAAGCCTTTGTGACTGGGTCTGTCTCTTTAAAAAGCCTTTGTGACAGGGTCTGTCTCTATAAAAGCCTTTGTGACTGGGTCTGTCTCTATAATAGCCTTTGTGACTGGGTCTGCCTCTTTAAAAAGCCTTTGTGACAGGGTCTGTCTCTATAAAAGCCTTTGTGACTGGGTCTGTCTCTATAAAAGCCTTTGTGACAGGGTCTGCCTCTTTAAAAAGCCTTTGTGACTGGGTCTGTCTCTATAAAAGCCTTTGTGACTGGGTCTGTCTCTATAAAAGCCTTTGTGACAGGGTCTGTCTCTATAAAAGCCTTTGTGACTGGACCTGTCCCTATAAAAGCCTTGTGACAGGGTCTGTCTCTATAAAAGCCTTTGTGACTGGGTCTGTCTGTATAAAAGCCTTTGTGACTGGGTCTGTCTCTATAAAAGCCTTGGTGACTGGGTCAGTCTCTATAAAAGCCTTTGTGACAGGGTCTGTCTCTATAAAAGCCTTTGTGACTGGGTCTGTCTCTATAAAAGCCTTTGTGACTGGGCCTGTCCCTATAAAAGCCTTTGTGACTGGGTCTTTCTCTATAATAGCCTTTGTGACTGGGTCTGTCTCTATAAAAGCCTTTGTGACAGGGTCTGTCTCTATAAAAGCCTTTGTGACTGGGTCTGTCTCTATAAAAGCCTTTGTGACTGGGTCTGTCTCTATAAAAGCCTTTGTGACTGGGTCTGTCTCTATACAAACCTTTGTGAAAGGATCTGTCTCTATAAAAGCCTTTGTGACAGGGTCTGTCTCTATATAAGCCTTGGTGACTGGGTCTGTCTCTATAAAAGCCTTTGTGACTGGGTCTGTCCCTATAAAAGCCTTTGTGACTGAGTCTGTCTCTATAAAAGCCTTTGTGACTGGGTCTGTCTCTATAAAAGCCTTTGTGACAGGGTCTGTCTCTATAAAAGCCTTTGTGACTGGGTCTGTCTCTATAAAAGCCTTTGTGACTGGGTCTGTCTCTATAAAAACGCTTGTGACAGGATCTGTCTCTATAAAAGCCTTTGTGACAGGGTCTGTCTCTATAAAAGCCTTGATGACTGGGCCTGTCTCTATAAAAGCCTTTGTGACTGGGTCAGTCTCTATAAAAGCCTTTGTGACTGGGTCTGTCTCTATAAAAGCCTTTGTGACAGGATCTGTCTCTACCAAAGCCTTTTTGACAGGGTCTGTCTCTATAAAAGCCTTTGCGACAGGGTCTGTCTCTATAAAAGCCTTTGTGACTGGGTCTGTCTCTATAAAATACTTTGTGACTGTGTCTGTCTCTATAAAAGCCTTTGTGACTGGGTCTGTCTCTATAAAAGCCTTTGTGACAGGTTCTGTCTCTATAAAAGCCTTTGTGACAGGTTCTGTCTCTATAAAAGCCTTTGTGACAGGGTCTGTCTCTATAAAAGCCTTTGTGACTGGGTCTGTCTCTATAAAAGCCTTTGTGACTGGGTCTGTCTCTATAAAAGCCTTTGTGACAGGGTCTGTCTCTATAAAAGCCTTTGTGACAGGGTCTGTCTCTATAAAAGCCTTTGTGACTGGGTCTGTCTCTATAAAAGCCTTTGTGACTGGGCGTGTCTCTATAAAAACCTTTGTGACTGGGTCTGTCTCTATAAAAGCCTTTGTGACTGGGTCTGTCTCTATAAAAGCCTTTGTGACTGGGTCTGTCTCTATAAAAGCCTTTGTGACAGGGTCTGTCTCTATAAAGCCTTTGTGACAGGGTCTGTCTCTATAAAAGCCTTTTTGACTGGGTCTGTCTCTATAAAAGCCTTTGTGACAGCGTCTGTCTCGATAAAAGCCTTTGTGACTGGGCGTGTCTCTATAAAAGCCTTTGTGACTGGGTCTGTCTCTATAAAAGCCTTTGTGACAGGGTCTGTCTCTATAAAAGCCTTTGTGACTGGGTCTGTCTCTATAAAAACCTTTGTGACAGGGTCTGTCTCTATAAAAGCCTTTGTGACAGGGTCTTTCTCTATAAAAGCCTTTGTGTCTGGTGATGTCTCTATAAAGGCCTGTGTGACTGGTCTTTTGTCTTTAACAATCCTGTGTGACTGGACTTGTGTCTATAAACCGCCTGTCTGACTGGCCCTGTCTCATTAAAAAGGCTGTGTGACTGGTTCTGTCTCTAAAAAACTCCAGTGTGACTGGCCCTGTCTCCATTATAAGCCTGACTGACTCGACCTGTTTCTTTAAAAAGCGTGAGTGACTGGTTCTCTTTCTTTCAAAAGCATGTCTGACTGGTCCTCTCCCTTTAAAATGCCTATGAGAATGAGCGTTTCTCTAGCAAAAACACGTGTGACAAGCCATGTATCTTTATAAAGCCGGTATGACTGGTCCTGTATCTTGAAAAGCCTGTGTGACAGGCCCTGTCTCCTTAAACGCTTCTATGCCTGTTCCTGTATCTTTTAACATTCGGTGCGATTGATCCTATCTCTTTAAAAACACGATGTGACCGGTCCTGTCTCTTTAAAAAGCCTGTGCGACTGGTCCTGTCTTGTTAAAAAGCATGTGTTACTGGTACTATCTCTTTATAAAGCCACTGTGACTGGTGCTGTCTCTCTCAAAAGCAAGTGCGACTCGTCCTGTCTCATTACAAAGCCTGTGAGACTGTTCCTGTCTCTTTAAAAAGCCTGTGTGACTAGTCGTGCCTCTCTAGAAAGCCTGCGTGCCAATCATGTCCGATTAAAAATCCGGTGTGTCAGGTCCTGTCCCTTTAAATAGCCTGCGTGACATTTCCCGTCTCTTTAAAAGGCATGTATGACTGGTCATGCCTTTTTAAAAAGCCTGTGTGTCTGGTCCTTAGCCGTTCAGCACCTGATCTGTCTGGACCACGTAAAGCTCTATCGGGCCCAGCTCTCGTCTGCCAAAATTGCTCACTATTCCAGAATCATTCTGGAATGAAATGATAAACCCCGGCTCCTATTCTCTGCTGCCAACCGTCTTCTCAAACCCCTCTCACTGTCTCCTCCGGCCACACCTCCGATAACATGTGCGGCGGTCATGGACTTCTTTGTTTCTAAGATTGAGACTATCCGTTCAGCTGCCTCTGCCACTTCCCTTTCTTCCCCACCCCACTGGACCAAACTTCATCTAACGTTGCCCCCTTCCCTAGCGCTGAACTCAGATCTTTCTGCAGCTTCTGTCCGATCTCCCCTCATGATCTGTCTGCGCTCATCCTGACGATGAGAACCATTTTCCCTCGACCATTTTCCCACCAAACTGCTGATAACGCAAATCCCTTTTCTGGCTCCCATGTTAGCTGATGTTGTTAACGGTTCTCTCTCCTCGGGTACTCTCCCCCTCTCCCTCAAATCTGATCGTCATCACCCCTCTCTTCAAAAAAAACCTTGATGCCTCCGTCCCTGCAAACTACCGCCCCATCTGCAATCTCCCTTTCCTCTACAAAGTCCTTGAACGTGTTGTCGCCTCCCAAATTCATGCCCATCTTTCCCGCAATTCCATGTTTGAATCCCTCCAATCAGATTTCCGCCCTTGCCACATTACCGAAATGGCTCTCATCAAAGTCACAAATTACAACCATTGTGACTGTGACGAAGGTAAAATTTCCCTCCTCGCCATTCTTGACTTGTCTGCAGCATTTGACACGGTTGACCACTCCATGTTTCTGGAAAGCCTCTTCACCGTCGTCCGGCTGGGTGGGACTGCACTCGCCTGCTTCCATTCTTATCTATCTAATCGTAGCCAGAGAATCACCTGCAATGGCTTCTCTTCCCGCCGCCGTATCATTTCCTCTGACGTTCCCCTTGGAACTATCATTAGCCCCCTTCTATTTCTGATCTGCATGGTGCCCCTTGAAAATACAGCATCAGTTTCCACATGTACGCTGACGACACCCAGATCTACCTCACTAACTTTTCTCTCTACCCCTCCACGGAGTCTAAATTATCAGACGGTGTGTACAACATACAGTTTTGGATGAGCAAATACTTTCTGCAGTTAAATATTGGGGATAATAAAGCTATCATTTTTGGTCCCTGCCACAAACTCAGTTCCCAAGCCATTGACTTCAGCCCTCTCCCTAACATCAGTCTGAGGCTGAATCACCCAGTTCGCAACCTTGGTGTCGTATTTGACCCTGAAATGATCTTCCGACCACATATCGGCGGTACAACATAGACCGGCTACTTCCACCTCCATAACATTGCCCATCTCCTCCCTTGCCTCAGCTCATTCGCTGCTAAAACTTTCATCAATTCCTTTGTTTGCTCCAGACTTGACTATTCCAACACACTCCTGGCTGGACTGCCACATTCCACCCTATGTAAACCTGAGGTCATCCAAAACTCGTCTGCTCGTTTCCTAACTCGCACCAAGTACCATTCGCCCATCACCCCTGTGCTCGCTGACTACATTGGCTCCCGGTTAAGCAGCGTCTGGATTTCAAAATTCTCCTCCTTATTTTCAAATCCTTCCTTGGCCTTGCCCCTTCCTATCTCTGCAATTTCCTTCAGGCCCAAAACCCCTTGAGATATCTGCACTCCTCTAATTTCGCCCTCTTGAGCATCCCTGATAATAATCGCTTAACCTTTGGTGGTCGTGCATTCTGTTGCCCAGTCCATAAGCTCTGGAATTCCCTCGGGAAACCTCTGCACCTCTCTTCCTTCCTTAAGACGCTCCTTAAATCCTACCTCTTTCACCAAGCTTTTGGTCACCTGCCCTCATTTAACCTTATGCGGTTCACAGTCAAATTTGTTGTCTTAAAATACTACTTTGCAGCGCCTAGGGGCATTTTACTACGTTAAAGGTGCTATAACCATGCAAATTGTTGTTGCTGTTGTTGCCCTGTCTCTTTAAAACGCCTGTGTGACTGAGCCTGACTCATTGAATATCCGGTGTGACAGGTACTGCCTCTTTCATGTACATGTTCGTCTGGTTCTCTCTCATTAAAATAACCTGTGTGACTGGTCCATTCTCTATAAAAACCTTGTGTGACTGTCCTGTCTTGTTACTAAACCTGTGTGACTGGTCCTGTTTGTTTAAAAAGCCTATGTGACAGGTCCTGACTCTTTAAAAAGCCTGCCTGACTGGTCCAGTCTCTTTAAACAGCCGGTGTGTTTGATCCTATCTCTTTAATGAGACAGTGTGTCTTTTCCTGTCTCTTTAAAAGGCATATGTGACTGGTAACATCTTTTTTTTAAATATGGTGTGACAGGTCCTGTCTCTTTAACAAGCCTGTGCGACTGGTTTTGTCTCATTTAAAATATGGTGTGACAGGTCCTGTCTCTTTAACAAGCCTGTGCGACTGGTCCTGTCTCGTTAAGAAGCATGTGTTACAGGTCCTGTCTCTTTAATAATCCAGTGTGACTGGTCCTGTCTCTTTAATAAGCCTGTGTGACTGGTGCTGTCTCTTTAATAAGCCTGTGTGATTGTTCCTGTCTCTTTAATAAGCCTGTGTGACTTGTCAAGTATCGTTAAAAAGACTGTGTGACTGGTCTTGTCTCTTTACTAAGCCTGTGTGACAGGTCATTTCTGATTAAAACGCCTATGTAACTGGTCCTTTCTGATTATAATCCTGTGTGACTGGACGTTTCGGTTTAATAATCCTGTGTGGCTGGTCCTGTCAGTTAAAAAAGCTCGGGTGACTGTTCCTGTCTCTTTATAAAGCTTGTGTCACAGGCCCTGACTCTCTAAAATACCAGTGTAGCAGCTTCTGTCTCCTTAAAAGGACAGTGTGCCTGGTCCTGTCTCGTTCAAAAGCACTTGCGACTGGGCCTGTATCATTTAATAGCCGCTGTGACTGGTCCTGTCACTTTAAAAAGCATGTTTCACTGGTCCTGTCTCTTTAAAACGCGGGTGTGTCAGGTCCCGACTCTATAAAATGACGATGTTACTCTTTCTATGTATTTCAAATGCCTGTGTGACTGGTCTTGTCTCTGGAAATCGCTGGTGTGACGGGTGCTGTCTCCATAAAGAGCCTGTCTGTCTGGGCATGTCTATTTTAATAGCAAGTGTCATAGATCCTGTCCCTTTAATAAGCCTGTGTGATTAGTCCTGTCTCCTTAAATAGACAGTGTGACTTCTCCTGTCTCTTGGAAAAGGCTGCGTGACAGGTCCAGACTGATTAAAGAGCCTGTGTGAAAAGTCCTGTCTCTACAAAAATCATGTGTGATTGACCTGTCACTTTAAATATCCAGTTTGACTGTTCCTGCCTCTTTAAAAAGCCCGTGTGCCTGGTCCTCCCTCTTGAAAAAGCATGTTTCACTGGCCCTGTCACTTTAAGCTGATAATTGTGAAGTTATCCGCTTTTGTAAAAAAAACAGAAAGGCAGAGTATTTCCTAAATGGTGAAAGTCTGGGAAATTTATATGCTCAACGGGATCAGGGTGTTCTTGTACCTGAGTCACTGAAAGTGAATGCTCAGGTGCAATAAGCCATTAGGAAGGCAAAGATATTCTGGCATTCTTTACAAGAGGATTGGAGTACAGGAGTAACGAAGTCTTACTCCAGTTATATAGGGCCTTGGTGAGACCACACCTGGAGTACTGTGTACAATTTTGGTCTCCTTACCTAAGGAAGGATATACATGCCACAGAGGGAGTGCAACGAAGGTTCAGGAGATTGAATCCTGGGATGGTGGGACATTCGTATGAGAAGAGATTGAGTAAACTCGGCCTATATTCTCTTGAATTCAGAAGAATGAGAGGGGATCGCATTGAAGCACACAAAATTATTACGGGGCTTGATAGGGTGGATGCTGGGAGAATGTGTCACTTAGCTGGGGAGTCTAGAACCAGGGGCCACAGCCTCAGGATAAAGGGTAGGCCATTCAGGACTGAGATGAGAAGACATGTCTTCAAACAGAGGGTGATGAATCTTTGGAATTCTCTGTCTCAGAGGGCTGTGGAGGCTCAGTCATTGGGTATATTACAAACAGAAGTCGATACATTTCTGATTAGTTGTTATATCAAGGGATATGGCATTAGGGCCGGTGAATGGACTTGAGGCAGAAGATTAGCCATCAACACATTGAATGGCAGAGCAGGCTCGAAGAGCCGAATGTCCTACTCCTGCTACCATTTCTTACGTTCTTATGTTTAAAAAGTCTGTGTGTCCGGTCCTGTCTCCTTAAAACGTGGCTGTGTCAAGTCCTGTCTTTATAAAATGACGCTGTGACTGTTTCTATCGGTTTCAGAGCCAGTTTATCAGCTTTTGTCTCTTTGAAACGCCTGTGTGACTGATCCTGTCTCTTTTAAAAGGCTGTGTGAATGGTGCTGTCTCCAGAAAAAGCCTGACTCGGCCTGTCTCTTTCAATCGCTCGGATTGACATGTCCTGACTAGTTAAGAAGCCAGTGTGACTGTTCCTGTCTCTTTCAATCACACGTATTGACATGTCCTGACTGGTGAAGAAGCCGGTGTGACAGGTCTTGTCTCTTTTAAAAGCCGGTGTGGCTCTTCCTGTCTCTTTAATACGCATATGTGACTGGTACTGAGCTACAAGAAATCAGCATTTGTCGGGAAATGGTGTTAGGGAAATTGACGGGATTGAAGGTCGATAAATCCCCAGGGCCTGATAACCTACATCCTAGGGTCCTTAAGGAAGATGCCCTAGAAATAGTAGATGCATTGCTGGTCATCTTCCAACATTTGATAGAATCTGGAAAAGTACCCATGGATTGGAGAGTAGATAATGTTACTCCACTATTCCAAAATGATGGTAGAGAGAAAACGGCGAATTACAGACCTGTCAGCCTGACATCAGTAGTGGGGAAAATGCTAGAGTCCTTTATAAAATATGCAATAGCAGAACACTTGGGAAACGGTGACAGGATCGGACAAAGTCAACATGGATTTACAAAGGGTAAATCGTGCTTGACTAATCTACTGGATATTTTTGAGGATGTAGTTGGTAGAATAGATAAGGGAGAACCAGTGGATGTGGTGTATTTGGACTTTCAGAAGGCTTTCGATAAGGTCCCGCATAAGAGATTAGCGTGTAAAGTTAAGGCACATGGGATTGGGGGCAAGTTATTGACTTGGATAGAGAACTGGTTGGCAGACAGAAAGCAAAGTGTTGGAATAAACAGGCCTTTTTCTGAGTGGCAGGCAGTGACTAGTGGGGTACCGCAGGGATCGGTCCTAGGACCCCAGCTATTCACAATATATATTAATGAATTAGACGAGGGAATTAGATGTAATATCGCCAAGTTTGCAGCCGATACAAAGCTGGCTGTGCATGTCGGCTGTGAGGAGGATGCCGAGAAACTCCAGTATGAATTCGACAGGTTGGGTGATTGGGCAGAAGTATGGCAGATGCAATATAACGTGGATAAATGCAAGGTTATCCACTTTGGTGTCAAAAACTGGAAGGCAGATTATTATCTGAATGGCAATAGATTGGGAGAAGGGGAAGTGAAACGAGACCTGGGTGTCCTTCTGCACCAGTCGCTGAAGGTAAGCATGCAGGTGCAGCAGGCGGTTAAGAAGGCAAATGGAAGGTTGGCTTTCGTAGCGAGAGGGTTCGTGTACAGGAACAAGGATGTCTTGCTACAGTTGTACAGGGCCTTGGTGAGACCACACCTTGAGCATTGTGTGCAGGTTTGGTCGCCTTATCAGAAAAGGATGTTCTTGCCATGGAGGGAGTGCAGCGAAGATTCACCAGGCTGATACGTGGAATGACAGGAATGACGTATGAGGAGAGATGCGGTCGATTGGGCTTATACCCGTTGGAGTTTAGATGAATGAGAGGGGATCTGACTGAAACTTATAAAATTCTGGCGGGACTGGACAGACTAGATGCAGAGAGGATGTTCCCGATGGTCGGTGATTCCAGAACCAGGGGTCACAGTCTAAGGATAAGGGGTAAGCCATTTAATACTGAGATGAGGAGGAATTTCTTCACCCAGAGAGTGGTGGACCTCTGGAATTCTCTACCATAGAAGGCAGCAGAGGCCAATTCATTAAATATATTCAAGAAAGAGTTGGATAAATTTCTTAAGGCTAAAGGGATCAAGGGGTATGGGGAGAAAGCAGGGAACGGGTACTGAATTTGGATGATCAGCCATGATCTCATTGAATGGCGAAGCAGGCTCGAGGGGCTGAATGGCCTACTCCTGCTCCTATCTTCTATGTTTCTATGTTTCTATGTCCTGCCTTTAAAAAACCTGTGTGACTGGTCATGTCACTTTACAAAGCCTGTGTGACTGTTCATGTCTCATTCAAATGTGTGTGACTGGTCCTGTCCCTTTACAAAGCCAGTGTGACTGTTTCTGTCTCTTTGAAATGTCTGTGTGACATGTCCTGACTCTTCAAAAACTTGTGTCTGGACTTGTCTCCTTAGAAATCCTGTGCGATTGGTCCTGTCTCTTTCAAAAACCTATGTGTTTGGTTCTGTCTCTTTAAAGGCCTTTGTGCCTAGACTTGTCTCCTTAAAATGCCTGTGTGTCTGGTCCTCTCTCTTTAAAAAGCCTGTGTGACTGGTCCCGTCTCTTTAAAAAGCCTGTGTGACAGGTGCTGTCTCTTTAAAAGGCCTGTGTGACTTGTTCTGTCTCTTTAAAAGGCCTGTGTGACTGGTCCTGTCTCTTTATAAAGCCTGTTTGACTGGTCCTGTCTCTTTAAAAGGCCTTTGTGCCTAGACTTGTTTCCTTTAAATGCCTGTGTGTCTTGTCCTGTCTCTTTAAAAAGCCGGTGTGACTGGTCCTGTCTATTTCAAAAGCCTGTGTGACTGGTCCTATCTCTTTAAAAAACCTATGTGTATGGTCCTGTCTCTTTATAAAGCCAGTGTGATTGGTCCTGTCACTTTAATAAGCCTGTGTGATTGGGTCTGTCTCTTTAATAACCCTGTGTGACTGGTCCTGCCTCTTTCAATAGACTGTGTGACTGGTCCTGTCTCTTTAATTAGCCTGTGTGACTGTTCCTGTCAGATGAAAAAGCCTGTGTGACTGGTTCTGTCTCTTTAATAAGTCCGTGTAACTTGTCCTGTCACTTTAATAAGCCTGTGTGTATGGTTCTGTCTCTTTAATAAGCCTGTGTGACGGGTCCTGTGTCTTTCAATCGACTGTTTGACTGTTCCTGTCTCTTTAAAAGGCCTGTGTGACTGTTCCTGTCAGATGAAAAAGCCCGCATGACTGGTTCTGTCTCTTTAAAAAACCTGTGTGTCTTGTTGTTTATCTTTTAAAAACCCTGTCTTACTACTCGTGTCTCTTTAAAAAGCCCTTTTAACTGGTTCTGTCTCTTTATAAAGCACGTGTGTCTTTTTCTGTCTCTTCAAAGAGCCTGTGTGACATGTCCTGTCCTCTTTTAAAGGCCTGTGTGACTGATTCTGTGCCAATGGCTGTGGTTCTGCACTCTTGATTAGGTGTTCATTGCCTGCTAAACACTTAACCCCTTGGCCTCTCAAGAACATAAGAAAACATAAGTAGGGGCAGGAGTAGGCCATTTGGCCGTTCGAGCCTGCTCCACCATTCAATAATATCATAGGTGATCTTCTGCTTCATCTCCACTTTCCTGCACTATCCACATATCCCTTGATTCCCTTAATATTCAAAAACCTATCGATTTTTGCCTTGAATATACTCAATGACAGAGCCTCCACAGCCCTCTGGGGTAGAGAATTCCACAGATTCACCACACTTGGTGTGAAGAAATGTCTCCTCATTTCAGCCCTAAATGGCCGACCTCTTATTCTTAGACGATGAACCCTGGCACTAGACTCCCAGTCAGGGGGAACGTCCTCCCTGCATCTACCCTGTCAGGTCATGTAAATATTTTGTATGTTTCAAAGAGATCACCTTTCATTCTGCTAAACTCTTGATAATGTGGGGCTAGCCTACTCAATCTCTCCTCATAGGACAATCCCCCCATTCCAGGAACCACTCTGGCGCACCTTCATTGCACTCCTTCGATGGCAACTGTATCCTTCCTTAGGAAAGGAGACCAATACTGTACACATTTACCCCCTTGCCTCTCTTAACATCTGGGATACTCTTCCTCTGGGCCTCGTGAATTATCTACTTTCAAAGTTGGTAAACACCTTAACATTTCCTCTCTCACTATATTTATCTAAGCTAATATTACACACTCCTCCTTAAGTACAATTTTTTGCATCATCCCTCTCTTCTCTGAAGACAGGCACAAATTATTTATTAAGAGTCATATCCACGTCATCCAGCTCCACACACAGCTTACCATTTTGGTCTCTAATAAGCCCTATTATTTCCTTAATTATCCTCTTGCGCTTTATGTACTTATAAAACATATTTTGGTTTCCCTTGATTTGACTTGCCAATATTTTTTAATGCCCTGTCTTTGCTTTCCCAATTTACTTTTTAACTTCACCCCTGCACTTTCTATACTCCTCCAGGTTTTCTGAAGTATTGAACTCTCGGTATCTGTTAAAAGCTTAACTTTTTTCCCTTATCCTACACGGTATGTTCCTTGACATTCAGAGGGTTTAAAATTTGGCTGTTCCACCCTTTTTAGGTGTGGGAACATATTTGCTCTGAACCCTCACTATCTCCTCCTTGAAAGCTTCTCACTGCTCTGAAACCGATTTCCCTTCAAGCAGCTGTTCCAAGTCCATTTTTGCTAAATCATATCTCAGCTTACTACAATTGGTCTTTCCCACCTGGAGACATTATACTCTATCATTGTCCTTTTCCATAAGGGGAGATTAAATATGGATGTTTAAAAGCAATATGTATTTCGAGAAAGTAGGTAAGTCTGTTTCTAGTGGCAAAATGTTGGGCAAGCAGAGGACTCAGATTTATGGTATTTGTCAAAAGAACCAGACGAGAGATGGAGCATTTTCTTTATGCAGTGGGTTGTTGTGTTCTGGAATGCTCTGTCTGAGAACGTGGTGGATGCAGATTCAATAGTAACTTTAGACAGGGAATTGGATAATAAGTTGAAGGGGAATTTTTACAGGGCTCTGGCTAAAGAGTAGGACTAATTAGAGAGCACTTTCAAAGAGATGGCACAGACACGATGAACGGAATGGGCTCCATCTGTGCTGTATCACTATGATTCTATGTGCAAGAGACAGACAGAGAAGAGGGATAGAGAGAGAGAGAGAAAATAGAAAGTAAAATAGAGACAGACGGACTGGGAGAGGTACAGTGGGAAATACATTAACTTGAAAAGGGGAATTGGATAAATATATAAGGGGAGCAATTTGCAGGACTTTTGGAAAAGCGCCGGGGAATGGGACTAACTGGACGGGTGAGGACATGGAGGGATTTGAACACAAAGATGAGAATATTAAAATCGAGGTGTTGCCGGATCGGGAGCCAATGTAGGTCAGTGAGTACAGAGGTGATGGGTGAACGGGTCTTGTGCGAGTTAGGATATGGGCAGCAGAGTTTTGGATGAGCTCTAGTTTATGGAGGCTTGTAACTGGGAGGCCGGCCAGGGGCGCATTGTATTTTTCGAGTCTGGATTTAACAAAGGCACAGATGGGGGTTTATGCAGTGGAAGGGCTGAGGCAGGGTGGAGATGGGAGATATTATGGAGGGGGTAGTAGGCAGTCCTGGTGATTCACAGTATATGAGGTCGGAGATCAGCTCACGTTCAAATAGAACGACGAGGTTGTGACCAGTCTGGTTCAGCCTCAGACATTGGCCAGGGTGGAGGACTGAGTCAATAGATAATGGATTTTGTGATGAGGACCGAAGACAATGGCTTTGGTCTTCCCAAGATGTAAATGACAAACACAGTAATCCAGTGAAAAGTGGCTTACAAATCTAATTGCTAAATATAGAAATATAACAGGGATACCAATACCAGCAAAGAGGGGAGAGTAAATGACAAGAACAGTAATACAGTTAGGAAAGGTTTGCAGAGTTAATAGTTGGATACGGAGACTTACCAGGACCAACAACAGCAGCAAGGAGAGGCGAGGAATTGACAAGAACAGTAATATAGTAAAACCTCGTTAATAGAATAGCTAGATAGAGAAACTTACCAGGAACACCAACAGCAGCAAGGACGGGATAGTAAAAGCATTGAATAGTCAAAAGTGCGTAATAGATCCGCTCTTCCAATGTGAGATAATCAGAATATTCATAAAGATAATCAAACACCCAGGATATACTCCTGTCCATTATTGTAACATTCCTATCCACTGTTGTTAGATCCCAATCCATTGTTGCAACAGTCCAATCTACTGTTCTCAGATTCCGACTCCCTCTCTGTGGAGAAGTGCGCTGAGTCCTGTCAGTGCCAGAGGTGATGCTCTCACTGACACTATGGGATAACACATGAAAGGAGCCCCTTATTAATAGAAGAGGGAAACCCTGCACTGATACAATAATGTCCATTGACACTGACATTAATTACAGTCACTGAACAAACAGCTTCAATTAACGCGTGGAGTCTGACATTAATTACAGTCATTGAACAAACAGTTTCAGGTAACCCGTGGAGACTGACATTAATTACAGTCAATGAACAAACAGCTTCAGTTAACCCCTTTCATACATAAGAGCATAAGAACAAGATAACTAGGAGCAGGAGCAAGCCATTTGGCGCATCGAGCCTGTCCCACCATTTACTAAGATCATGGCTGATCTGATCTTGACCTCGACGTCAATTTCCCGCCCGCTCCCCATAACTCTTGACTCCCCTGTAGCTCAAATTTATGTCCATCTCCACCTTGAAAATATTCAATGGCACCAACTCATCAGCCCTCTGGGGTGGAGAATTCCAAAGATTCACGACCCTCTGAGTGAAGAATTTCCTCCTCATCTCAGCTTTAAATGGGCGACCCCTTATCCTGAAACTCTGCCCCCTAGTGCTAGATTAACACACATGGGGAAATATCCTCCCTGCATCTGCCCTTTCCAGCCCCATCAGAATCTTATATGTTTCAATAAGATCACCTCTCATTCTTCTGAACTCCAATGAATATAGGCCCAACCTGCTCAACCTTGCTTCATAAGACAACCGCTTCATCTCAGCAATTAACCTAGTTAACATTCTCTGATCTGCTTCCAATACAAGTGTATCACTCCTTAAATCAGGAGGCCAAAACTGTACGCAGTACACAAGGTGCGGTCTCACCAACGCCCTGTACAGTTGTGCAACACTTCCCAAGTTTATACTCCATCCCGCTTTCAATAAAAGCCAACATTCCATTTGTCTTTCTAAGCACTTGCTGTACCTGCACGCCAAGTTTTTGTGATTCATGTGCAAGGACCACCAGAACCCTCTGTACATCAGCATTTAGAAACTTGAAGCGTGAACGTAAAAAAATGCAATTACAATGGTATGAAGACAGAGAAAAAACATTGCCGGGTGTGCAGAAGGAATTTTTTAAGAACAGGATTGGCCAATGGAAACACTGTCTCTGAGTTTAATTCTCAGGAATTTGAGGCGTGTGGAATAGAAAGCATTTGAGTTTAAATTGCTCCTCTCTACAGCACAGGCTAGATACAGTGTACAACTCCGTATACACAGCCCCGTCAAACACACCCAGGGCAGGTACAGCACAGGTTGGTTACAAAGTAAAGCTCTCTGTGCACTGTCCCATTAAACAATCCCATGGCCGGTAAAGCATAGGTTAGAGATAGAGTAAAGGTCCATCAACAGTGTCGGAGCAGACACTCCAATGGCTGGTAAAGCACAGGTTAGATACAGAGTAAAGCTCCATCAAACATTCCCAGGGCAGGTACAGCACAGGTTAGATACAGAGTAAAGATCCATCTACACTGTCCCATAAAACACTCCCAGGGCAGTTACAGCACGGGTTAGATACACTGTAAATCTGCCTCCACACATCCCATCAAACACTCCCAGGGCAGGTACTGCACGGGTTAGATACAGAATAAAGCTCCCTCTACACTGTCCCATCAAACACTCCCAGGGCATGTAGAGCACGGTTAGACACAGAGTAAAGTTCCCTCTACAGTGTCACATCAAACACTCCCAGGGCAGGTATAGCACGGATTATATACAGAGTTAAGCTCCCTCCACACTGTCCGATCCAACACTCACTGGGGAGGCACACCACGGTTTAGATACAGACTAAAGCTCCATCTACATTCTCCCATCAATCACTCACAGAGCAGGGTCAGAACGGTTTTGATACAGAGTAAAGCTCACTCTACACTGTCACATCAAACACTGCCAGGGCAGGTACAGCACAGCTTAGATACAGAGTAAAGCTCCCTTTACACTGCCCCATCAACAATTCCAGGGCTGGAACAGCACGGATTACATACAGAGTAAATCTCCATCTAGGCTGCCCCATCAAAAACACCCAGGGCAGATACAGCACCGGTTAGATACAGAGTAAAACTTCCTCTACACTGTCCCATCAAACACTCCCAGGGCAGGTACAGCACGGGTTAGATACAGAGTAAAGCTCCCTCTACACTCTACCATCAAACACTCACAGGGCAGGGACAGGAAGGGTTAGATACGGTATAAAGCTCCTTCTACACTGTCCCATCAAATACTGCCAGTTCACGTACAGAAGTGTTAGATACAGAGTACAGCTCCCGCATCATTGTCCCGTCAAAAATTCCAATGGCAGGTACAGCACGGGTTAGATAGAGAGTAAAACTCCCTCAACACTGTCCCAGCAAACAATTCCAGGCCGGGTACAGAAGGGGTAAGATGCAGATTAAAGCTCCTTCTGCACATTTCCATCAAGCACATCCAGGGCAGGTACAGCACGGCTTAGATACAGAGTAAAGCTCCATTTACAATGCCACATCAAACAATTCCAGGGCAGGTACAGCACGGATTAGATACAGAGTAAAGCTCCAGCTAGTTTGCCCCATCACAAACACCCAGGGCAGATACAGCACGGGTTAGATACAGAGTAAACATCCTTCTACAGTGACCCATCAAAATCTCCCAGTGCAGATACAGCTCGGGTCAGATTCAGAGTAAAGTTCCCTCTACACTGTCCCATCAAAGACTTCCAGAGCAGGTACAGCACAGGTCAGCTACAGAGTAAAGCTCCCTCTAAACTGCACCGTCAAACAGACCCAGGACAGTTGCAGCACAGGTTAGATATAGAGAAAAGCTCCCTTACACTGTCCCGTCAAACACTCCCATGGCCAGATCAGCACACATTAGATACAGAGTAAAACTCGCTCTGCTCTGTCCCATCAAACACTCAAAAGGCATTTGAAGCACAGGTTGGATACAGAGTAAAGCTCCCTGTAAAGTGTCCCATCAAACAGTCTCATGAACGGTAAAGCATAGGTTAGAGACAGAGTAAAGCTCCGTCTACACTGTCACATTAGAGACTCCAATGGCCAGTACAGCACAGGGTAGATGCAGAGCAAAGTTCCCTCTGCACTTTCCCATCAAACACTCCCAGGGCAGTGGAAGCACGGGTTTGATACAGTGTAAAGCTCCCTCAACACTGTCCCATCAAACAATCCCAGGCCAGGTACAGAAATGGTATGATACAGATTAAAGCTCCCTCTGCACTTTTCCATCAAACACACCCAGGGCAGGTGCAGCACGGCTTAGATACAGAATAAGGCTCCCTTTACCCTGCCCCATCAAACACTCCCAGTGCAGGGAGAGCACGGGTTAGATACAGATTAAAGCTCCCTCTGCACTGTCCCAGCAAACAGTCCCAGGGCAGGTACAGCACGTGTTAGATATAAAGTAAAGCTCCGTCTACACTGTCCCATTAAACAAACCCAGGGCAGGTACAGCACGGACTAGCTACAGAGTAAATCCGACTCTACACTGTCCCATCAAACACGCCCAGGGCAGGTAGAGCACGGTTTAGATACAGAGTGATGGTCCGTCTACACTGTCCCATAAAACAGTCCCAGGGCTGATACAGCTCGGTCTAATACAGTTTAAATCTGCCTCTACACAGCCCATCAAACACTCCCAGGGCAGATACAGCACGGGTTAGATACAGAGTAAAGCTCCCTCTACACTGTCCCATCAAACACTCCCAGGGCAGGTAGAGCACGGTTTAGATACAGAGTAAAGCTCCCTCTACAGTGTCCCATCAAACTATCCCAGGGCAGGTAGAGCACGGGTTACATACAGAGTTAAGCGCCCTCAACACTGTCCGATCCAACACTCACTGGGGAGGCACACCACGGGTTAGATACAGACTAAAGTTCCATCTACACTCTCCCATCAATAACTCCCAGGGCAGGTAGTGAAAGGCTTACATAGAGAGAAAAGCACCCTCAACATTGTCCCATCAAACAATCCCACGCCAGGTACAGAATTGGTAAGATACAGATTAAAGCTCCCTCTGCACTTTTCCATCAAACACACACAGGGCAGGTACAGCACGGCTTAGATACAGAGTAAAACTCCCTTTACACTGCCTCATCAAACAATTCCAGGGCTGGAACAGCACGGATTAGATACAGAGTAAATCTCCAACTAGGCTGCCCCATCAAAAACACACAATGCAGATACAGCACCAGTTAGGTACAGCGTAAAACTCCCACTACACTGTCCCATCAAACACTCCCAGGGCAGGTAGAGCAAGGGTTAGCTATAGAGTAACGCTCCCTTTACAGTGTACCATTAAACACTCCCAGGGCTTGTCCAGTAGGGGTTACATAGGGAGTAATGCACCCTCTACACTGTCCGATCAAACACTCCCAGGGCAGGTACAGCACGGGTTGGATACAGAGTAAAGCTCCCTCTACACTGTCCCATCAAACACTCCCAGGGCAGGTACAGCGCGGGTTAGATACAGAGTAAACGTCCCTCTACATGTCCCATCAAACACTCCCAGGGCAGGTGCAGCACGGGTTATGTACAGAGTAAAGCTCCTTCTACACTGTCCAATCAAACACTCCCAGGGCAGGTTCAGCATGGGTTAGATACAGAGTAAAGTTATCTCTGCACTGTCCCATCTCACACTCCCAGGGCATGTACAGCACGGGTTAGATACAGAATACATCTCGCTCTACCCTGTCCCATCAAACACTCCCAGGACAGGTACAGTACAGGTTAGATGCAGAGGGACGCTCCCTCTACACTGTCCCACTAAACACTCCCAGGGCATGTGCAGCAGGGGTTAGATCCAGAGTAAAGTTCCATCTACATGGTCCCATGAAACACTCACAGAGCAGAAACAGCACGGGATAGATATGGAGTAAAGCTGCATTTACACTGTCTATTCAAAACTCCCATGGCCGTTCCAGCACGTGTTAGATACAGAGTACAGCTCCCTCAACACTGTCCCATCAATAATTCCAAGGGCAGGTACAGCACGGGTTATATACAGAGTAAAGTTCCCTCTGCACTGTTCCATCAATCAATCCCAGGGCAGGTAAAGCACGGTTTGATGCAGTGTAAAATTCCATCTAGACTGCCCCATCAAACATACCCAGGGCAGACACCGCACGGGTTAGATACAGAGTAAATCTCCATCTGCCCTGTACCATCAAACATTTCCAGAGCAGGTACAGCACGGGTCATCTATAGGGTAATGCTCCCTCTACACTGTCCCATCAAGCACTCCAAAGGCAGGTACAGCACAGGTTAGATACAGAGTAAATCTCTCTCTACGCTGTCTCATCAAACTCTCCCAGGGCAGGTACAGCACGGTTTAGATACAGAGTAAAGCTCCCTCTACACTGTCCCATCAAACACTCCCAGGACAGGTACAACACGGGTTAGATACAGAGTTAATCTCCATCTACACGGTCCTATCAGAAACTACCAACGCAAGATCAGCACGGGTTAGATACGGAGTAAAGCTCCATGTACACTGTCCCATTAAACACTCCCAGGGCAGGTAAAGCACGAGTTAGGTACAGAGTAAATCTCCCTCTACCCTGTACCACCAAACAATCCCAGAGCTGGTACAGCTCAGGTCAGCTACAGAGTAAAGGTCCCTCTGCACTGTCCCATCAAACACTCCCAGGCCAGGTACAGCACGGCTTAGATGCTGAGTAAAGCTCCCTCAACACTTTCGCATCAAATTTTCCCAGGGCAGGTATAGCACAAGTTAGATAGAGTGTAAGGCTGCATCTACATTTTCCTATCAAACATTCCATGTGCAGGTACACCACATGTTAGATTCAGAGAAAGCTCCATCTACATTGTCACATCAAACACTCCCATGGCAGCGACAGTACAGGTTCTCTGCAGAGTAAAGCTCCCTCTAAACTGTCCCTTCAAACACCCTCAGGACAGGTGCAGCTCGGGTTAGAGACTAAATAAATTTCCCTCTGCACTGTCCCATCTAACATTCCCAGGGCAGGTAGAGCACGGGTTACAAACAGAGTAAATCTCCCTGTACACTGTCTCATCAAACACTCCCAGGGCCAGTACAGCATTGGTAAGATACAGAGTAAAGATTCCTCTCCACTGTCCCAACAAAAACTCTCAGGGCATGTACAGCACGTTGAAATACAGATTTAATCTTGCTCTACGCTGTCCCATCAAACAGTCCCAGGGCAGGTATAGCACGGGCTAGAAACATAGAAACAGAGAAGATAGGAGCAGGAGTAGGCCATTCGGCCCCTCGAGCCTGCTCCGCCATTCAATGAGATCATGCCTGATCATCCAAATTCAGTACCCTGTCCTTACCTGCTCCCCATATCCCTTGACCCCTTTAGACTTAAGAAATATAACTAACTCCTTCTTGAATATATTTAATGAATTGGCCTCCACTGCCTTCTGTGGGAGAATTCCACAGGTTCCCCACTCTGGCTGAAAAAGTTCCTCCTCATCAGTCCTAAATGGTTTACCCCTTATTTTAGACTGTGAACCCTGGTTCTGGACTCCCGGCCATCGGGAAAATCCTTACTGCATCTAGTCTGCCTAGTCCTGTTAGAATTTTATAAGTTTAAATGAGATCCCATCTCATTCTTCTAAACTCCAGCGAATATAAGTCCAATCGAACCAATCTCTCCTCATCCGTCATTCCTGCCATCCCAGGTATCAGTCTGGGGCATCGTCGCTGCACTCCTTCCATGGCAAGAATATCCTTCCTCAGATAAGGCGACCAAAACTGCACACAATACACAATATGTGATCTCACCAAGACCCCGTATAACTGCAGCAAAACATCCTTGCTCCTGTACTCGAAGCCTCTCGCTATGAAGGACAACATACCATTTGCCTTCTTAACCGCCTGCTGCACCTGGATGCTTAACTTCAGCGACTGGTGCACAAGGACACCCAGATCTCTTTGCACTTCCCCTTCTCCCAATCTATTGCCGTTCAGATAATAATCTGCCTTCCTGTTTTCCAACCGAAGTGGCTAACCTCGCATTTATTCACATTATACTGCACCTGCCATGCTTCTGCCCTATCACCCAACTTGTCCAAAACATACTGGAGTTTCTCGACATCCTCCCCACAGCACACACGCCCATCCAGCTTTGCAAACTTGGAGCTAAGAAATCTAGCACCCTCGTCTAGATCATTAATATATATTGTGAACTGCTGGGGTCCTAGGACCGATCTTGTCACTGCCTGCCACTCGGAAAAAGACCCGATTATTCCAACACTTTGCTTCCTGTCTGCCAACCAGTTCTCGATCCTAGTCAGTACCTTGCCCCCAATCCCATGTGTCTTAAACTAATCTCTTATGCGGGACCTTATCGAAAGCCTTCTGAAAGTCCAAATAGACCACATCCACTGATACTCCCTGATCTATTTGACCAGTTACATCCTCAAAAAATTCCAGTAGATTAGTCAAGCACGATTTACATTTTGTAAATCCATGTTGACTTTGACCGCACTGTTTTCCAAGTGCGCTGCTATTACATCTTTTATAATGGACTCTAGCATTTTCCCCACTACCGATGTCAGGCTTACCGGTCTATAATTCCCCGTTTTCTCTCTCCCAACTTTTAGCTACCCTCCAATCTATGTGAACTGTTCCAGAGTCTATCGAATTTTGGAAGATGAGCAGCAATGCATCTACTATTTCTATGGCCACTTCCTTTAGTACCCTAGGATGTAGATTATCAGGCCCTGGGGATTTATCGGCCTTCAATCCCGGCAATTTCCCTAACACCATTTCCCTACAAATACTGATTTCTTTCAGTTCATCTCTCTCATTAGACCCTATGTTCCCCGACATCTCTGGGAGGTTATTTGTGTCCTCCTTTGTGAAGACAGAACCAACGTATGTATTGAATTGGTCTGCCATTTCGTTGTTCCCCCTTGTAAATTTCCCTGATTCTGACTCCAAGGGACCTACACTTGACTTCACCAATCTTTTTCTCTTCACATATCTATAAAAGCTTTTACAAAAGTTTTTATGTTCCCTGCAAACATTCTGTCAATCTCTATTTTCCCCCTGTTAATTAATTCATTTGTCGCCCTTTGCTGAACACTAAACTGCTCCCAGTCCTCACGTTTACTGCTTTTTCTGGCCAATTTAAATGTCCTCTCCTTGGATCTTATGCTATCCCTAATTTCCCTTGTTATCCACGGTTGAGTCACCTTTTTGGTTTTATTTTTATGCCAAACTGGGATGAACAAATTCTGTAGTTCATCCATGCGATCTTTGAATGTTTGCCATTGCCTACCCACCGTCCACGGTTTGAGTAACATTCCCCAATCAATCCTACCCAACTCGCCCCTCATACCATCGTAGTTTCCTTTATTTAATTTCAGGACCATAGTCTCTGAGTCAACTACTTCATTCTCCATCTTAATGAAGAATTGGATCATATTATGATCGCTTCGACCAAAGAGGCCTTGCACAACAAGATTGCTAATTAATCAATTCTCATTACATAATACCCAGTCTAAGATGGCCTGACCTCTAGTTGGTTCCTCGACATATTGGTCCAGGAAACCATCCCGTATATACTCCAGGAATTCCTCCTCCACAGTATTGTTACTAATTTGGTTAGCCCAATCTATATGTATATTAAAGTCAGCCTTGAGAAGTGCTGTGCCCTTATTGCACGTGTCTCTAATTTCCCGTTTAATGCCATCCCCATCCTTCGCATTACTGTTTGGTGGTCTGCATACCACTCCCTCTAACGTTTTCTGTCCCTTGGTATTTCTCAGTTCTACCCATACAAATTTCACTTCATCAGAGCTAATATCCTACATACAATTGTGTTAATCCCCTCTTTAACCAGAAATGCTACCCACCTCCTTTTCCATTTTGCCTATCTTTTCTGAATATTGAATACCCCTCGGTGTTCAGTCCCCAGCCTTGGTCACCCTGGAGCAATGTTTCCGTAATCCCAATCATATCGGGCCAGAAATTGCTGAACGGGGCTTGCAGCCCCGTTTTTGCACTTACCCCGCGCTCCTGCCGATCAGCTCCAGGGACGCCTGCACTTGCTGAAACAGAAAGAAGAATCCCGGGCAGCGTATGACGTCACGCCGCCCAGGAGTGCAGCCAGCGCGAAGCCATGAGCGTGCAGTGCAAGTGAGACACGCCCCTTGAGGTCTCAGTTTCACTGGACACGCCCCCAATGTTTCTGTCAAGCTGCTAAGCATTTTTATATGCAAAGCAGCGGTTTAAATAGGTTTTTGGAAGTTTATTGAAAATTTTGGTAACTTTTATAAACGTTTTAAAATGTTTACATTATTTTGAGTAATCTGAAGTAGCTTTAAAGAGCATTAAAGCAATTTAAAGACTTTTAAAAGCCCTAAAAGATTTTTTTTAATTCCATTTATTTATTTAGCAATGTCGTCGTCATACGTGTCTTCACACTGTTCCCTTTGGGGAACTGTATGAAGTGGTGGCAGGATTTATGGCCATGATTAACGCTCATTCCGTGACCGTAACCATCTTTGAACCAGCCATTAGGGCGGTTAGTCCTATGGCGGGAGGGTTTTACGGGCTCCCACAAGCTATACAAGGGGGGGGCCACCCACACCCACAGACGCAAATATCCCACTGGATGTCAACCCAGAATTTAGAGCCGGAGCTCTGACTCCACTTGCCGGGACTGTCTGGAGCGGGGTTCGAAACCCTACCCTGATCTGGCCCAGCGGCGGGGATCCTACCGCTATGACAAAGGCCCAACCCGATTAGCAACGTGAAATGGCAGCATAGGGCTCCAGTCACGGGGAGGGAAAAGGCGCAGGAAACGTATGGGTGTCACCTTTTGTGCGGAGTGGGCCTTTTGCGTAGCAGTAAGCATCCCCGCCGCTGGGCCAGAAGGAGTACGGTTTTGAACCCTACAACAGACAGTCCCGGCAAGTGGAATCAGAGCTGCAACTTTAAATTCTGGGTGGACATCCAGCGGGATACTTGCGTCCGTGGGTGTTGGTGCCCCCCCCCTCAGATGGGTTGTGGGAGCCCGTAAAACCCTCCCGCCATAGGACTAACCACCCTAATGGCTGGTTCAAAGATGGATACGGTCACGGAATGAGCGTTAATCACGGCCATAAATCCTTCCACCACTTCATACAGTTCCCCAAAGGGAACAGTGTGAGGATACGTACGATGATGACCTCTTGCGCAATGCAGCTCCTTGGACCCTCAGTCACAGATGCGAGGGGGCAAGTCGTGCAATTGTTAAATTTTTCACTTTATTGACATGTAAAATGTTGGCCCAGTAATTCCCTTCCAAATGCGCGAGTACGGTCGGGGTACTTACGCATCTGGCTGGATGAAATGCCGGTTTTCAGCATGCACAGTGCATGTGGGGAAAACCGGCATTTCCTGTCCTCTGAACGAAGGGGTTCCGAGGCAGAACGCGTGCGACTGCACAGGCAGCGCGTGCGCAGTATAATTCGCCGCTTTCATTAATGCTTTCAGTGAGGTCAAGTCATTACAACTTACACATGAAAAAAGCATGTGTACAGTTGCTCCAGAGGCTGCGGAGGAAGATATTTATTATCGTGGAGCTTCTGAAAGTATGTATGTCTGTATATATTCCTTTGCGTGTTATGTATATATTCCTTTACTTATGTGTATGAATGTATTATTTAATTGTGACTTTCAGAGAAAGTAACTTATTGGAAAATCATAATCAAAAACATACATTCATACACATTAGTAAAGGAATATAAAACATACATACATATACGTAAAGGAATATATGTGGACATACATACATAACTCATTCTCACATTCCATTCACACAGCCACAATTGCTACTTCTACCTACCGTTCTGAAAACCCTTTGAAAAAAAAAAATTTTAACTTTAAAACTTACTTAAAATTTCTTAAAATAACTTCCCTCCCTTTCCCAAACAAAAATATTGCATTTCAGAAGCTCCACGATAAAATATATCTTCCTCCGCAGCCAATGAACAACTTTACACTTGCTTTTTTCAAGTGTAACTTCTAAGGACTTACCCTCACTGAATCCATCATTGAAATCCACAAAGTTCACAGCGCAAGCGCTGCCTGTGCAGTCGCACGCGCTGTGAATAGACCTCGGGTATGGAAATGCCGGCGTTCCCCGCATGCGCTGTTCCTGCTGAACGCCAGCATTTCCAACGGCCAGATGCGTGAGTACCCCGACCGTACTCACACTTCTGGCTGCGAATTTCTGGCCCATCATATCCGTTTACCTCTATTTGCACAGCTAACTCATCCACCTTATTACGAATGCTCCTCGCATTAAGACACAAAGCCTTCAGGCTTGTTTTTTTTAACTATCTTAGACCTTTTAGAATTAATGTTTGCTGTGGCCTTTTTTCATTTAAACCTTGATTGCTCTGACTTACAGTTTTGCTTTTCTCCTTTCTGTTTTTTGCTTCTATCCTTGTTTCCCTTTCCTCTGTCTACCTACACAGGTTCCCAAGACCCTACCATTTTAGTTTATACCCTCCCCCACAGCACAAGCAAACACTTCCCCTTGGACATCAGTCCCGGTCCCGCCCAGGTGCAAACCGTTCGTTTTGTACTGATCCCACCTCCCCCTGAACAGGTTCCAATCTCCCAGGATTTTGAATCCCTCCACTTTACACAATTCCTCTAGCCACGTATTCATCTGAAATATCTTTCTGTTTCTACTCTGACTGGCACGTGGCACTGGTAGAAATCCTGAGATTACCACATTTGAGGTCCTGTTTTTAATTTACCTCCTAACCCCCTATATTCGGCTTTTAGGACCTCATCCCGGTTTTTACCTGTATCGTTGGTACCTATATGCAGCACGACAACTGACTGTTCACCCTCCCCTTCCAAAATGCTCTGTAGCCACTCCGAGACGTCCTTGACCCTTGCACCAGGGAGGCAACATAACATCCTGGAATCTCGTTTGCAGCAGCAGAAACGCCTATCTATTCCCCTTACAATAGAATCCCCTATCATTATAGCTCTCCCACTATTATTCCTCCTGAACTGTGCAGCAGAAACACCCATGGTGCCAGGAAGTTGGCTGCTGCTTCCTTCCCCTGATAAGACATCCTCCCCAACAATAGCCAAAGCAGTTTCTCTGTCTGAGAGGGGGATGGCCACAGGGAACACCTGCACTTCATGCCTGCGCCTACTACTCTGCTTGGTGTTCAACCATTCTCCTCCTGCCTGTGCAGCCTTTACCTGTGCTGTGACCAACACCCGAAGCATGCTATCCACGATGTCCGCAGCATCGAGAATGATCCAGTGTGTATGCATTAGCAGCTCCAGCGCCGCAAAGTGGTCTGTTAGTAGCTGCAGCTGGATACACTTCCCGCACTCATGGTCCTCAGGGACACAGAAAGTGTAACTGATTTCCCACATAGTGCAGGAGGACAATAATAGGGCTGTCCTTCCATGAGATACCCTTTAATTAATTCAGATTAAATTAAGTCAATACAATCCCACCAATTACACTACATTTAAATGATATACTCAAGGGCCCTTGTTTACCTGCAGTCCCCGCTACACCACAGACATTCTATAAACTGTAAAGCCCAAAATTTAAATTTTGAAGAAAAAAAAAGAGATACATTCTCACCAACCAATCACTTACCTGCTTTCTGGTGACGTCACACTTCGATTAATTTTATTTCCTCTCCCGCTCTCGGAGCTCTGAAATTGGTAAACCTGCCTGCTCCTCAGGCTCGCCTTAAGTAACCACCGCCGCTCCTCACATGTCCGCCTCCTCTCATGTAACAGAAATAGATGGAGAGAAAACCTCCCTCTAAACTGTCCCATCAAACACTCCCAGGGTAGGTACAGAATGGGTTAGATACAGGGTAAAGCTCCCTCAACACTGTCCCATCAAACACTCCCAGGGCAGGTAGAGCACGGGTTAGATACAGAGTAAATCTCACTCTACACTGTCCCATCAAACAATCCCAGGGCAGGTACAGCACGGGTTAGATACAGAGTAAAGCTCCCACTACACTGTTCCATCAAACATTCCCAGGGCAGGTACCGCACGGGTTAGAAACAGAGTAAAGCTCCCTCTACACTGTCCCGCCAAACACTCCCAGGGCAGCTACAGCATGGGTTAGATACAAAGTAAAGCTCCCTGTACACTGTCCCATCAAACACTTCCGGGGCAGGTACAGCACTGGTTAGATACAGAGTAAAGCTCCCTCTAAACTGTCCCCATCAAACACTCCCAGGGCAGACACAGCACGGGTTAGATACACAGTAAAACACAGTGTACACTGTCGCATCAAACACTCCCAGGGCAGGGACAGCACGGGTTAGGTACAGATTAAATCTCCCTCTACACTGTCCCATCAAATACATCCAGGGCAGGTAGTTCACTGATTAGACACAGAGTAAATCTCCCTCAACACTGCCCCATAAACACTCCTAGGAAAGGTACAGCATGGGTTTGATACAGTGTAAAGCTCTCTCTGCACTGCCCCATCAAACACTCCAAAGGCAGGTACAGCTCGGGTTAGTTACAGAGTAAATCTCCCGCTACACTGTCCCCATCAAACACTCCCTGGGGAGGGACAGCACGGTGTAGATACAGAGTAAAACTCACTCTACACTGTCCCATCAAACACTCCCAGGGGAACTACAGCACGAGTTAGATACAGAGTAAAGCTCCCTCTACACTGCCCCCATCAAACAATCCCAGGGCAGGTACGGCACAGGTTAGATACAGAGAAAATCTCACTCTACACAGTCACATCAAACACTCCCAGGGCAGGGACAGCACGGGTTAGATACCGAGTAAAATTCCCTCGACAATTTCTCATCAAACACTGACAGGGAAATCCAACTCGGGGTTTGATACAGAGTAAAGCTGTTCCATCCTACATTCTCAGTACAGGTACAGCTCGGATTAGATACATGGTAAAGCTCCCTCTACACTGTCCCATCATACACTCCCAGTGCAGGTACAGAACGGGTTACATAATGAGTAATGCTCCCTCTACATTGTCGCATCGAACACTCCCGGGGCAGGTACAGAACTGGTTATATACAGAGTAAAGCTCCCTCTACACTGTCCCATCAAACACTCGCAGGGCAGGTACAGCACGGGTTAGATACCGAGTAAAATTCCCTCGACACTTTCTCATCAAACACTGACAGGGAAATCCAACTCGGGGTTTGATACAGAGTAAAGCTGTCCCATCCTACATTCTCAGGACAGGTACAGCACGGGTTAGATACAGACTAAATCTCCCTCAACACAGTCCCATCATATAATCCCAGGGCAGGTGCAGCACTGGTTGGATACAGAGTAAAGCTCCCTAACACTGTCGCAACAAACACTCCCATGGCAGATACAGTACGAGTAAGATACAGAGTAAAGCATCTCCACACTGTCCCATCAAACACTGCCAGGGCAGGGACAGAATGGGTTAGATACAAAGTACAGCTAGCTCTAAACTTTCCCATCAAACACACCCAGGGCATGTACAGTACGGTCATGTACAGAGAAAAGCTCCATCTACTCTGTCCCATCAAACACTCCAAAGGCAGGTACAGCACGGGTTAGATAAAGAGTAAAGCTCCCACGACACAATCTCATCAAACACTCGCAGGGCAGGTACAGCACGGGTTTGATACCGAGTAAAATTCCCTCGACACTTTCTCATCAAATACTGGCAGGGAAATCCAACTCGGGGTTTGATACAGAGTAAAGCTGTCCCATCCTACATACTCAGGACAGGTACAGCACGGGTTAGATACAGAGTAAAGCTCCCTCTACACTGTCCCATCAAACACTCCCAGTGCAGGTACAGAACGGGTTACATACAGAGTAATGCTCTCTCTACATTGTTGCATCGAACACTCCCGGGGCAGGTACAGCACTGGTTATATACAGAGTAAAGCTCCCTCTACACTGTCCCATCAAAAACTCCCAGGGCAGTTACAGCACGGGTTAGATACAGAGTAAAACTCAATCTACACTGTCCCATCAAACACTCCCAGGGCTGGTACAGCACCGGTTAGATACAGAGTAAAGCTCACTCTAAACTGTCCCATCATGCACTCCCAGGGCTGGTAAAGCACGTGCTGGATACAGAGTACATATCCCTCTACACGGTCCGATCAAAAATCCCCCGGGCAGGTACAGCATGTGTTAGATACAGAGTGAAGCTCCCTCAAATCTGTCCCATCAAAAATTCCGAGGGCAGGTAAAGCACGGGTTAGATACAGTGTATTGCCCCCTCTACACTGTCCCCATCAAAAACTCACAGGGCAGGTACAGCACGGATAGATACAGATTAAAGCTCCCTCTACACTGTCCCGTCAAACACTCCCAGAGCAGGTACAGTACGGGTTAGATACAGAGTAAAGCTCTCTCTACACTGTATCATCAAACTCTCCCAGGGCAGGTACAGCACGTGTTAGATACAGAGTAAAGCTCCCTCTACACTGTACTATCAAACACTCCCAGGGCAGGTGCAGCACTGGTTAGATACAGAGTAAAGCTCCCTAAGCACTGTCGCAACAAACACTCCAATGGCAGGTACAGCACGAGTAAGATACAGAGTAAAGCATCTCCACACTTTCCCATCAAACATTCCCAGGGCAGGGACAGAATGAGTTAGATACAAAGTAAAGCTCCCTCTAAACTTTCCCATCAAACAATCCCAGGGCATGTACAGTACGGATCATATACAGAGAAAAGCTCCATCTACTCTGTCCCATCAAAAACTCCAAAGGCAGGTACAGCACGGGTTAGATAAAGAGTAAAGCTCCCTCGACACAATCTCATCAAACACTCGCAGGGCAGGTACAGCACGGGTTTGATACCGAGTAAAATTCCCTCGACATTTTCTCATCAAACACTGGCAGGGTAATCCAACTCGGGGTTTGATACAGAGTAAAGCTGTCCCGTCCTACATACTCAGGACAGGTACAGCACGGGTTAGATACATGGTAAAGCTCCCTCTACACTGCCCCATCAAATACTCCCAGTGCAGGTACAGAACGGGTTACATACAGAGTAATGCTCCCTCTATGTTGTCCCATCAAACACTCCCAGGGCAGGTACAGCACTGGTTATGTACAGAGTAAAGCTCCCTCTACACTGTCCCATCAAACACTCACAGGGCAGGTACAGCACGGGTTAGTTAGAGAGTAAAGCTCCCTCTACACTGCCCCATCAAACACTCCCAGGGCAGGTACAGCACGGGGTTAGATACAGAGTAAAACTCAATCGACACTGTCCCATCAAACACTCCCAGGGCAGGTACAGCACGGGTTAGATACAGAGTAAATCTCCCTCAAATCTGTCCCATCAAAAATTCCGAGTGCAGGCAAAGCACGGGTTAGATACAGAGTATTGTCCCCTCTACACTGTCCCCATCAAAAGCTCGCAGGGCAGGTACAGCACGGTTAGATACAGATTAAAGCTCCCTCTACACTGTCCCGTCAAACACTCCCAGAGCAGGTACAGTACGGGTTAGATACAGAGTAAAGCTCCCTCTACACTGTCCCATCAAACACTCCCAGGGCAGGTACAGCACGGGTTAGATACAGAGTAAAGCTCTCTCTACACTGTATCATCAAACTCTCCCAGGGCAGGTACAGCACGGGTTAGATACAAAGTAAAGCTCCCTCTACACTGTCCCCATCAAACACTCCCAGGGCTGGTACAGCACGGGTTAGATACAGAGTAAAGCTCCCTCTACACTGTCCCCATCAAAAACTCACAGGGCAGGTACAGCACGGTTAGATACAGATTAAAGCCCCCTCTACACTGTCCCGTCAAACACTCCCAGAGCAGTTACAGTACGGGTTAGATACAGAGTAAAGCTCTCTCTACACTGTATCATCAAACACTCCCAGGGCAGGTACAGCACGGGTTAGATACAGAGTAAATCTCCCTCAAATCTGTCCCATCAAAAATTCCGAGTGCAGGCAAAGCACGGGTTAGATACAGAGTATTGTCCCCTCTACACTGTCCCCATCAAAAGCTCGCAGGGCAGGTACAGCACGGTTAGATACAGATTAAAGCTCCCTCTACACTGTCCCGTCAAACACTCCCAGAGCAGGTACAGTACGGGTTAGATACAGAGTAAAGCTCCCTCTACACTGTCCCATCAAACACTCCCAGGGCAGGTACAGCACGGGTTAGATACAGAGTAAAGCTCTCTCTACACTGTATCATCAAACTCTCCCAGGGCAGGTACAGCACGGGTTAGATACAAAGTAAAGCTCCCTCTACACTGTCCCCATCAAACACTCCCAGGGCTGGTACAGCACGGGTTAGATACAGAGTAAAGCTCCCTCTACACTGTCCCCATCAAAAACTCACAGGGCAGGTACAGCACGGTTAGATACAGATTAAAGCTCCCTCTACACTGTCCCGTCAAACACTCCCAGAGCAGTTACAGTACGGGTTAGATACAGAGTAAAGCTCTCTCTACACTGTATCATCAAACTCTCCCAGGGCAGGTACAGCACGGGTTAGATACAGAGTAAAGCTCCCTCTACACTGTACCATCAAACAATCCTAGGGCAGGTACAGCACGGGTTAGATACAGAGTAAAGCTCCCTCTACACTGTCCCCATCAAAAACTGACAGGGCAGGTACAGCACGGATAGATACAGATTAAAGCTCCCTCTACACAGTACCATCAAACACTCCCAGGGCAGGTACAGCACGGTTTAGATACAGATTAAAGCTCTCTCTACACAGTACCATCAAACAGTCCCAGGGCAGGTACAGCACGGGTTAGATACAGATTAAACCTCCCTCTACACTGTCCCATCAAACACTCCCAGGGCATGTACAGCACGGATTAGATACAGAGTATAGCTCCCTCTACACTGTACCATCAAACACTCCCAGGGCAGGTACATTATGGGTTAGATACAGAGTAAAGCTCTCTCTACACTGTATCATCAAACTCTCCCAGGGCAGGTACAGCACGGGTTAGATACAGAGTAAAGCTCCCCCTACACTGTACAATCAAACACTCCCAGGGCTGGTACAGCACGGGTTAGATACAGAGTAAAGCTACCTCTAAACGGTCCCATCAAACACTCCCAGGGAATGTACAGCAAGGGTCAGATACAGAGTAAAGCTACCACTGCACTGTACCATCAAACACTCCCAGGGCAGTTAGAGCACGGGTTAAATAAAAAGTAAAGCTCCCTAAGCACTGTCGCAAAAAACACTCCCATGGCAGGTACAGTACGAGTAAGATACAGAGTAAAGCATCTCCACACTGTCCAATCAAACACTCCCAGGGCAGGGACAGAATGGGTTAGATAAAAAGTAAAGCTCCCTCTAAACTGTCCCAGGGCATATACATCACGGGTCATATACAGAGAAAAGCTCCATCTACTCTGTCCCATCAAACACTCCAAAGGCAGGTACAGCACGCGTTAGATACAGAGTAAATCTCCCTCGACACAATCTCATCAAACACTCGCAGGGCAGGTACAGCACGGGTTAGATACCGAGTAAAATACTCTCGACACATTCTCATCAAACACTGACAGGGAAATCCAACTCGGGGTTTGATACAGAGTAAAGCTGTCCCATCTTACATTCTCAGGACAGGTACAGCACGGGTTAGATACAGACTAAATCTCCCTCCACACTGTCCCATCAAATACTCCCAGGGCAGGTGCAGCACTGGTTAGATACAGGGTAAAGCTCCCTAAGCACTGTCGCAACAAACACTCCAATGCCAGGTACAGTACGAGTAAGATACAGAGTAAAGCATCTCCACACTGTCCCAGCAAACTCTCCCAGGGCAGGGACAGAATGGGATAGATACATAGTAAAGCTCCCTCTAAACTGTCCCATCAAACACTCCCAGGGCATGTACAGCACGGGTCATATACAGAGAAAAGCGTCATCTACTCTGTCCCATCAAACACTCCAAAGGCAGGTACAGCACGGGTTAGATACAGAGTATAGCTCCCTCGACACAATCTCATCCAACACTCGCAGGGCAGGTGCAGCACCTGTTAGATGCCGAGTAAAATTCCCTCCACATATTCTCATCAAACACTGACAAGGAAATCCAACTCGGGGTTTGATACAGAGTAAAGCTATCCCATCCTACATTCTCAGGACAGGTACAGCACGGGTTAGATACAGAGTAAAGCTCCCTCTACACTGTCCCATCAAATACTCCCAGGGTAGATGCAGCATTGGTTAGATACAGAGTAAAGCTCCCTCTACAATGCCGCATCAAACACTCCGAGGGCAGCTACAGCACCGGTTAGATAAAGAGTGAAGCTCCATCTACATTGTCCTATCTAATAAACCCAGGACAGGTACAGCAAATGTTAGATACAGAGTAAATCTCCCTCTACACTGCCTCATCAATCACTCCCAGGGCAGGTAGAGCATGGGGTAGATACAATTGGAACTAGGAGCTTTAAAAGTTTACAAGTCCACATTTAACTGTAGCTCACAGTGTCAGTGCACTCACGGTTATTATCAGTCTTCCATTTATTTTTTGCGGACTGCATCTCCCTAACAAACAATTCCCAGTCAGAGAAAAATGAGTTTTGGGGCGGTTGAAATGCCACCAATCAACGCACCCGCGCCAAGCAATGCTTGCTCCAGATCAACCTTTCAACTTTCCACACCAATTCTGCCCCAACAGGTAAAAAATTCACTTCCTTGCCTTCTGTAAAATGCCTGTTGTTTCAAAGTCAGCAAGAAATGACATCTGGAAGGAGACAATCTAAATGTTTACATGCCCACATTTAACTGCAGCTCACAGTGTCAGAACAGTCATGGTTATTATCAGTCTTCCATGTAGTTTCTTGCCGACTGCATCTTCCTAACAAAATTAGCTTATCACAGCACGGCTATCAATCAATTCATTGCCAGTGTGAAAAATGCAACATTTGAAAATTAGGAACGTGTGCAAATTGGAATGAGTGAGTGCCTGGGCCTTGATAACTTATCCTGAGCAGTAAGATATTCATTCGGCCTGAGCCCTTGCTGCTTTAGACAATTCTCCCCAAACTGATTATTTTGCTGGTTATCTTCAATCGGTGTCTGGTTACCGTCACTCTTGCCACTGCCAATCGTTTGTCCTTATTTCAGAATCACAGAATCTACAGTGCAGATAGAGGCCATTTCAGCCCATCGAGCCTGCACCGACACATATCCCACCCTATCCCTGTAACCCCACGTACTTAATCCCCTAACACTAAGGGTCAATTATATCATAGTCAAATCAACCTAACCTGCATTACTTTGGACTGTGGGAGGAAACCGGAGCACCCGGAGGAAACCCACGCAGACACAGGGAGAATGTGCAAATTCCACACAAACAGTCGCCCGAGGCCAGATTTGAATCTGGGTTCCTAGCGCTGTGAGGCAACAGTGCTATCCACTATGCCACCGTGCCCCCCATCAACACGCCGTATAATTTTGTAAGCTTCTATTTACTTTCCTCTTATCCTTCTGAGGAAAACTGTCCCAGGCTCTAAACATAACTGAAGTCACTTATCTCTCAGACCACTCTGTAAGACGTTAAACTGCGGCTCTCGCTCTGTATGTCCGTCTTTGTCTCTGTCTCCCTCTTTGTCTCTGTATATGATTCTGAGGGGGCTTGATAGGGTAGGTGCAGGGAGGATGTTTCCCCAACTGGGGGAATCTAGAACTGGGGGCATATTTTCAGGAACAGGGGTCGCCCATTTAAAACGGAGATGAGGAGGAATTTCTTCTCTCAGAGTGTCGTGAATCTTTGGAATCCTCTATCCCAGAGAGCCGTGGAGGCGGAGTTATTGAATATATTCAAGGTGGAGATAGACATATATTTGAGCTACAGTGGAGTCAAGGCTTATGGGGAGCGGGCAGGAAAGTGGAGTTCAGTCGAAGATCTGATCAGCCATGATCTATTTGAATCGCGGGGCAGGCTCGAGGGCCCGAATGGCACACTGCTGCTCCTATTTCTTCTGTTCTTATTCTTATTTCTGTCCCTACTGCTGCTTTTTCCCTCTGTTCACAGGTCGATTCTTGCTGTGGCAAGCTTTTAGTTCCTTGTTAGTAAAGTGATAATTATCCCCCTCTGTCACGCGGCAGACGGGGTTTCAATTCCCCGACGGGAGTATTATTGAAACTTTGGGCAGGTCCTTAGAATTCTTCTTTGGAAAAGGTGAACAGAAAAAAATGAACTAAAATAATTTGAAAAGATGTTCTGGCATATGAAGAATTGTATAACAAGTCCCTGGACCAGTTCCTCGTTAGTAGAGTGTTCTCCTTCTGTTTGCCTTTTGTGTGGGGCACTGAGGAGGGAGAGAGAAAATGAGATAACAGCGGGAGAATGCACGACTGCTCTTTCAAAGAGACAGCACAGGCACGATTGGCCGAAGGGCCTCCCACTGTGCTGCCAGCCTCCATGAATCGGATGGATATCTGGGACATGCCCACACAAAGAGAGCACACACCTGTATTTGTGTGTGTGTGTTGGAGTCTTTGTCTCAAGCACTGCATTACAATTTCCCCGACATTGTCCTTGATATTATAGTGGTGATTATTTAATACCTCGACGGCTTCTCTCTGACTGTGTGTCTCTGAGACATGCAGAGAAGGAAATAGAATTCAAGTGGACGCCGACCCGCATTTGGTGCTGCGGTTTCTTGAACATGTCCTTTGCGATCTCGCCTAAAAAATGACATCTTGTACGAAAAGTTTGACTGGCGTGAAAGTGACCTGAATTTCAAAGCAGCAAGGAGGAAAGTCTGCATTGCTGTGCTTGCTAGCAGACAGCATCTTGTAACTTCCCTGATGGCCCAGGGGTTAGGTTTCGGTATTTTCATCGTCGCTGTCCCAAATTCGATTCCCGGTCAGGAAACAGTGCGTTTTGGGGCTGTTTGAAACACTGCCAATCAAAGCACCCGCGCGAAGCAGTGCTTGCTACTGATCAACCTTTGAACTTTCCACACCGCTGCTGCCCCAACAGTCAGCAGCGCATCATTCGGTACAAAATGCACTTCCTTGCCTTCTGTCAAATGCCTGTTGTTTCAAAGTCAGCAGGAAATGACATCTGGAACGAGACAATTTAAATGTGTACATGCCCTCATTTAACTGCAGCTCACAGTGTCAGATCAGCCACGGTTATTATCAGTCTTCCATGTATTTTCTTGCTGAATGCATCTCCCTAACAAATTTAGCTTATCACATTACAGCTAGCAATCAGCTCAACGCCAGTGTGAAAAATGCAACATTTGAAAGTTAGCAACGTGTGCAAGACTGGAATGAGAGAGTGCCTGGGCCTTGATAACTTATCCTGAGCATTAAGATATTCATTAGGCCTGAGCCCTTGCTGCCTATGTCAATTCCCCCCATACTGATTCTTTTGCTGGTTATCTTCAATCGGTGTCCTCTGGTTACCATCACTCCTGCCACTGGCAAACGCCTCTCCTTATTACTTCTATCAAATCACCTTGTAATTTTGAAAGTCTATTATTAAATGTCCCCTTAACCTTCTGAGGAAAACAATCCCAGACTGTCAACATAACTGAAGTCCCTTATCCCTCGGACCATTCTGTAAGACGTCAAACTGAGGGTCTCGCTCTGTATGTAACATAAGAACATAAGAAGTAGGAGCAGGAGTAGGCCATATGGCCCCTCGGGCCAGCTCCGCCATTCAATAGGATCATGGCTGATCCGAACCTAGACTCACGTCCACTTCCCTGCCCGCTCCTCGTATCCTCTAATTCCATTATCAGCTGGGAAACTGTCTACCTCCATTATAATTATATTTAAAGTTGCAGCTTCCACAGCTCTCTGGGGTAGCAAATTCCATAGATTTACTACCCTCTGAGTGAAGAAGTTTCTACTCATCTCAGTTTTGAAAGGGCAGCCTCTTATTCAAAGATTATGCCCCCTAGTTCTAGTCTCACCCATCTGTGGAAACATCCTCACCGCATCCACCTGATCAAGCCCCCTCACAAAATTATGTGTTTCAATAAGATCGCCTCTCATTCTTCTGAAATCCAATGAGTAGAGGCCCAACCTACACAACCTTTCCTCATAAATCAACCCCCCCTCATGTGGAATCAACCAAGTGAACCTTCTTTGAACTGCCTCGAGAGCAAGTATATCATTTCTTAAATATGGAAACCAAAACTGTACGCAGTATTCCATATTTGGCCTCACCAGTACCCTATATATCTGAAGCAAGGCTTCCCTGCTTTTATATTGCATCCCCTTGCAATAAAAGCCAAGATTCCTTTGGCCTTCCTGATCACCTGCTGTACCTGCATACTAACCATTTGTGTTTCATGCACCAGGACCCCCAGATCACTTTGTACTGTAGCACTTTGCAGTTTCTCTCCATATAGATAATAACTGGCTCTTTGATTATTTTCTGCCAAAATGAATAACCTCACACTTACCAACATTATATGCCATCTTTTAAATTGCTGCCCACTCACTTAGCCTGTCTATGTCCTTTTGCAGGTTTTGTATGTCCTCCTCACTCACTGCTTTCCCTCCCATCTTTGTATCGTAGGCAAATTTGGATATGTTGCACTTGGTCCCTTACTCCAAATCGTTAATATAGATTGTAAAGTGTTGGGGTCCCAGCACTGACCCCTGCGGAACACCACTAGTTACTGATTGCCAACCCGAGAATGAACCATTTATCCCAACTCTCTGTTTTCTGTTAGATAGCCAATCTTCCACCCATGCCAGTATATTACACCCAATCCAGTGATTTTTTATCTTGTGCAGTAATCTTTTGTGTTGCACCTTGTCAAATGCCTTTTGGAAGTCCGAACACCACATCCACTGGTTCACCTTTATTCACCCTGTTAGCTATGTCCTAAAAGAATTCGAGCAAATTTGTCAAACATGACTTCCCCTTCATAAAACCATGCTGACTCTGTCCTGTTACTGCTTCCTTAATAATGGACTCCAACATTTTACCAACCACAGAAGTTAGGCTAACTGGTCTATAGTTTCCAGCCTTTTGTCTACCTCCCTTTTTAAGTAAGGGCGTTACATTAGCAATTTTCCAATCTGCTGGGACCTTTCCTGAATCCAGGGAGTTTGGGAAAATTACCACCAATGCATCCGCAATCCCTAGGTTGTAAGCCATCAGGTCCAGGGGATTTATCCGCCTTAAGTCCCATTATCTTACCGAGTGCCACCTCCTTTGTGATTTTAATCATGTTTAGCTCCTCCCCCCCATAGCCCCCTGTTTGTCCACTGTTGGGATATTTTTAGTGTCCTCTACTGTAAAGACTGATACAAAATACTTGTTCAGCGTTTTTGCCATCTCCATGTTCCCCAACACTAATTTCCCGGTCTCATCCTCTAAGGGACCAACATTCACTTTAGCCACCCTTTTTCTTTTAATATAACTGTAGAAAATCTTGCTATCTGTTTTAATATTTTTTGCTATTTTACTTTCATAATCTATCTTCCCTTTCTTAATTAATCTTTTAGTTATTCTTTGCTACTTTTTAAATGCTTCCCAATCTTCTATCCTCCCACTAGATTTGGCTACTTTATATGCCCTTGTTTTCAGTCGGATACTATCCTTTATTACTTTGCTTAGCCACAGATGGCTGTCTTTTCTTTTATGTCCCTTTTTCCTCAGTGGAATATATTTTTCTTGAAAGTTGTGCAATATCTCCTTGAATGTACACCACTGCGCATGTACCGTCTTACAGCTTAATCTATCTTCCCAGTCCACTTTAGTCAACTCTGCTCTCATACCTTCACAGTCTCCTTTATTTAAGCTTAGTACGCTGGGTTGAGATCCAACTCTCTCACCCTCCAACTGAATTTGGATTTCAACCATGTTATGGTCACTCATTACTAGGACATTTTTTATTAATCCTGTCTCATTACACAGGACCAGATCTAAGATTGCCTGCCCCCTGGTTGGTTCAGTAACATACTGCTCAAGGAACCCAAATCATAATGCACTCTATGAACTCAACCTGAAGGCTGCCCTGCCCAATTTGATTTGTCCAGTCAATATGAAAGTTAAAATCTCCCATGCTTATAGCTATTCCCTTATTACAAGACCCAACTATTTCCTGATTTATACTCCGACCAATACAGTTGCAACTCTTACGAGACCTATAGACTACGCCCACTAGTGTCTTTTTCCACTTATTATTCCTTATCTCCACCCAAGCTGTTTCACTATCCGGATCCTTTGACCCAATATCATTTCTCACTATTGCAGTGATTCCATCCTTTATTAACATAGCCACCCCACCTCCCTTTCCTTCCTATCTGTCCTTCCCAATTGTCAAATATCCCTGGATGGTTACTTTCCAGTCATGGTCACCTTGCAGCCATGTTTCAGTAATGGCCACCAGATCATACCCATGTGTAGTGATTTGTACCGTCAACTCGTCTATTTTGTTAAGAATGCTGCGTGTATTCAGATAAAGAAGTTTTAAATATGTTTTCTGACAATTTATTCCTGCTTTTACCCCCTTTACTGCTTTACCTTTATCTTTATACATTCTGTCCCTTCCTGACACGCTCTGTCTATCTTTGTCGCTTTGTTTGTCCATGTCTCTCTCTGTATAGGATTCTGAGGGTGCTGACAGGATAGATGCAGGGAGGATGTTTCCCCTCCTGTGGGGAATCGAGAACTAGGGGCAACGCTTCAGGATAAGGGGTCGCCCATTTAAAACGGAGATGAGGAGGAATTTATTCTCTCAGAGTGTCGTGAGTCTTTGGAATCCTCTACCCCAGAGAACTGTGGAGGCGGAGTCATTGAATATATTCAAGGCGGATATCGACATATATTTGAGCTACAGGGGAGTCAAGGGTTATGGGGAGCGGGCGGGAAATTGGCGTTGAGTCGAAGATCTGATCAGCCATGATCTTACTGAAAGGCGGGGCAGGTTCCAGTGGCCGAATGGCACACCCCTGCTCCTATTTCTTCTGTTCTTATCCTTATTGCTGTCCCTTCTGCCTATTTGCCCTCTGTTCACAGGTCGATTTTTGCTCTGACAGATTCGACATTTTTCAGCTCCTCGTTAGTATAGTGGTGAGCATCCCTGTCTGTCACGCGGGTGACTGGGGTTCAATTACCTGATGATGGAGGATTATTAACATTCCCAATTTTATTCCTTTGGACAGCTCCTTAACATGCCCCTGGGAAAGTTTGAACAGAACAAAATGAACTAAAATAATTTAAGAATATTTACTGGTATATGAAGAACTGTATAACATCTGTCAAATGGACGCCTACCCGCACTTGGTGTTATGGTTTTGCGAACACGTCCTTTGCGTTCTCGCCTAAAAGATGTCACCTTGTACGAAAAGTTTGCCTGGCGTGAAAGTGATCTGAAGTTCAAAGCAGCACACAGGAAAGAGGCAGGAAACGTCTTGTAGCTTCCCTAATGGTCCAGTGGTTAGGATTTGCCGCTTTTGCCGCCACGGCCCGGGTTCAATTCCCGGGCACAAAACAGTCCATTTGGGGCTGTTTGAAATGCCACCAATCAAAGCACCTGCGAGAAGTAATTCTTGCTCCTGAGCCAGCTTTGAACACTGCTGCTGCTGCCTCAATGGGTACAAAACGCACTTCCATGCCTGCTGTTTCAAAGTCAGCAGGGAATCATATTTGGAACGAGAAAATGTAAATGTTTACATGCCCATATTTAACTGCAGCTCACAGTGTCAGAACAGTCACGGTTATTATCAGTTTTCCATGTATTTTCTTGCCGACTGCATCTCTCTAACTAATTTAGCTCATCACAGCACGGCTATCAATCAACTCAACGCCAGTGTGAAAGATGCAGCATTTGAAAGTTAGCAACGTGTGCAAGACTGGAATGATAGAGTGCCTGGGCCTTGATAATTATCCTGAGCTGTTAGATATTCATTAGGCCTGAGCCCTTGCTGCGTAAGACAATTCTCCCCATACTGGTTCGTTTGCTGTTTATCTTCAATCGTTCTCCTCTGGTTACCGTCACTCCTGCCACTAGAAAACGTTTCTCCGCATTACCTCTAATAAATACCCTTGTAATTTTGAAAGCCTATTATTAAATGTCCTCTTAACCCTCTGAGTAAAATAATCCCAGACTCTCAACATAACTGAAGTCCCTTATCCCTCGGACCACTCTGCAAGACATCAAACTGAGGGTCTCACTCTGTATATCTATCTTTGTCTCCCTCTTTGTCCCTGTCTCTCTCTGTATAGGATTCTGAGCGTGCTTGACAGGATAGATGCAGGGAGGATGTTCCCCTCCAGGGGGAATCTACAACTAGGTGGCAAAGCTTCTGGATATCCGGTCGCCCATTTAAAACGGAGATGAGGAGGAATTTCTTCTCTTAGAATGTCGTGAATCTTTGGAATCCTCGACGCCAGAGAGCTGTGGAAGCGGAGTTATTGAATATATTCAAGGCGGAGATAGAGATATATTTGAGCTACAGGGGAAACAAGGGTTATGGGGAGCGGGCGAGAAAGTGGCGTTGAGTCGAAGAGCTGATCAGTCATGATCTATTTGTATCGCGGGGCAGGCTCGAGGGCCCGAATGGCACACTGCTGCGCATATTTCTTCTGTTCTGATTCTTATTTCTGTCCCTTCTGCCTCTGTGTCCCTCTGTTCACAGGTCGATTTTTGCTCTGACGGATACTCTATCCTTCAGTTCTGCGTTAGTATAGTGGCCTGTTACGCTGGGAGACCGGGGTTCAATTCCCCGACGGGGAGCTGTTATAACTTTCCCAATTTTAAACCTTTAGGCAGCTCCTTAAAATGCCCCTGGGAAATGTTCAACAGAACAAAATGAATTAAATCATTTTAAAATATGTTCTGGCATATGAAGAACTGCATAACAAATCCCTGCACCAGTTCCTCATTAGTATAGAGTTCTCCGTCAATTTGTCTTTTGTGTGGGGCACTGAGGAGGGAGAGAACAGAGACAATGAGATAACAGCGGGAGAAAGCACGACTGCTCTTTCAAAGAGACAGCACAGGCACGATTGGCCGAATGGCCTCCCACTGTGCTGCCAGCCTCCATGAATCCTTGACTCTGATATGGATATCTGACACATACCCACACAAAGAGAGCACTTACGGGTATTTTGTGTGTGTTTGATGCATTGTCTCTAGCACTGCATAACCATTTCCTCTACAATGTCCTTGATATTATAGTGGTAGTTATAGTATTCAATACCCCGACGGCTTCTCTCTGACTGTGTGCCTCTGTCTCTGAGGAAAGCACAGATGGAACTAAATTTCAAGTGGATGCTTACCCGCCCTTGGTGCTGTGCTTTCTGGAACATGTCCTTTTGTCATATCGCTCCTGATCAACCTTTCTACTTTCCACACCGCTGTTGCTGCCTCAGCAGCCAGCAGCGCCTTATTCAGTACAGAGGTACAAAATGAATTTCTTGCTTTCTTTTAAATGCCTGCTGTTTCAAAGTCAGCAGGAAATGCCATTTGGAACTAGACACTTTAAATATTTACATGCCCAAATTTGACTGTAGCTCGCCGTGCCAGAACAGTCACTGTTATTATCCATCTTCCATCTATTTTCTTGCTGACTGCATCTCCCTTACAAACTTAGCTTGGCTATCAATCAATTCATTTCCAGTGTGAAAAATGCCACATTTGAAACATTAGCAACATGTGCAAGACAGGAATGACGGAGTGCCTGGGCCATGATAACTTATCCTGAGCAGTAACATATTCTTTAGGCCTGAGCCCTTGCTGCGTAAGACAATGCTCCCCATACTGGTTATTTTGCCAGTTATCTTCAATCGATGTCCTCTGGTTACCATCCTTCCTGCCACTGGAAAGCGTTTCTCCTTATCTCCTCTATCAAACCCCTTTGTAATTTTTAAAGCCTCTATTAAATTTCCTCTTAACCTTCTGAGGAAAGCAATCCCAGCTTCTGCACACTCTCAATATAACTGAAGTCCCTTCTCCCTCTGACCACTCTGTAACGTCAAACTGAGGCTCTCACTATCGATATCTGTCTTTGTTTCTGTTTTCGTCTTTGCCTCTGTCTATGCTTCTGATGGAGCTTGACAGGGCAGATGCAGGGAGGATGTTTCCCCACCTGCGGGAATCTAGAGCTAGGGGGCAAAGTTTCAGGAACAGGGGTCGCCCATTTAAAACGGAGATGAGAAGGAATTTCTTCTCTCAGACGGTCGTGAATCTTTGGAATCATCTACCCCAGAGAGATGTGGCGGCGGAGTCATTGAGTATATTCAAAGAAAGATAGACATATATTTGAGCTACGGGGAGTCAAGGGTTGTGGGGAGCGGGCGGGAAAGTGACGTTGAGCCATGACCTTCTTGAATGGCGGGGCAGGCTCGCGGATCCGAATGGCATATTCCTGCTCCTATTTCTACTGTTCTTATTCTTATTTGCGTCCCTTCTGCCTCTTTGTCCCACTGTTCACAGGTCGATTCTTGCTCTGACAGGCTGCGCATCACTCTGCTCCTCGTTAGTATAGTGGTGAATATCCTCACCTGTCATGCTGAGAGACCGGTGTTCAGTTCTCTGACAGGGAGGATTATTAACATCACCAATTTGAAACCTATGGGCTGCTCCTTGGAAAAGTTGAACAGAAAAAAATGAACTAATGTTATTTTAACTGACGTATTGCGATATGAAGGACTGTATAACAACATCCTGAACGTTCTTCGTTAGTATAGTGTTCTCCGTCGGTTTGCCTTTTGTATGGGGCACTGAGGAGGCTCGAGAGGCCAGAGCAAATGAGACAACAGCGGGAGTAAGTACGGCTGCACTGACACGATTGGCCGAATGGCCTCCCACTGTGCTGCAAGCCTCCATGAATCCATGACACTTAGATGGATATCTGAGACATACCCACACAAAGAGAGCACACACCTGTGTGTGTGTTTGAGTCTTTGTCTCAAGCACTGCATAACCATTTCCTCTACATTGTGCTCGATATTATAATGGTAGTTATAGTATTCAATACCTCGAAGGCTTCTCTCTGACTGTGTGTCTCTGTCTCTGAGTAAAGCACAGGTGGAAATAGATCTCAAGTGGACGCATACCCGCCTTTGTTGCTGTGCTTTCGCGAACATGTCCTTTGTGATCTCGGCTAAAAAAAGTCATCTTGAACGAAAAGTGTGCCTGGCGTGAAAGTGATCTGAATTTCAAAGCAGCACGGAGGAAAGCCTGCATTGCTCTGCTTGCTGGCAGGATGCCTCTGGCACCTTCACTGGTGGTCTAGTGGTTAGGATTCGGCGCTTTTATCCCATGCAGCCCGGGTTCGATTCCCGGTCAGAGAACGGTGCGTTTTGGTGCTGTTTGAAATGCCACCAATCAGAACACCCGCGCGAAGCAATGCTTGCTCCTGATCAACCTTTCAACTCACCACACTGCTGCCTCAACAATCAGCAGCACATCATTCGGTAGAGAGGTGCAAAATGAATTTCCTTGCTTTCTTTAAAATGCCTGCTGTGTCAAAGTCAGCAGGAAATGCTTTCTGGAACTAGACGCTTTAAATGTTTACATGCCCACATTTAACTGCAGCTCACAGTGTCAGAACAGTGACCGTTGTTATCCAACTTCCATGTATTTTCTTGCCGACTGCATCTCCCTAACAAACTTAGCTTATCATAGCACGGATATCAATCAACGCATTGCCAGTTTGAAAAATGCCTGGGCCATGATAACTTATCCTCTACTGGTCTCGCTAGACGTGCTCCTATCTAGTTATCCAGCCAGCTAAACATTCATTCAAATAATTCCTGGAGAAGCGGGTTTGCTGTTTTGAAGCTTTACTTGAACACATTTGTGAAACTGTAAACAAAGACAAAGTATGTTTTGTACATAGAACTGAGTACTATACATTAGATGTTAAATAAGATATAAACATATTTACAACAATAGAATAGACTAATTGTATAACTAAATAGCACTTGAGCTAAACTTCTGTAGCTAACAAATATTAACTTCTTATAAACAACGTATTGTCAAATACTACACTGACAAAGTTGCTATCATGTTAACAAACAAAGATAGTCACAGACATAACAACAGAAAATGCTGGAAAAACTCAGCAGGTCAGGCAACATCCGTGGAGAGAAATTTGAGTTGACGTTTCTGATCGAACCCTTCTTCAAAACTGGAAAGAAAAGAAACTAGATCGAAGGCAGGGCTGCGATCGGACAAAAGAATAAAAGAACCAAAAGAAGTAAAAGAGATTAGAAGCTAGACGAGATGGTAAAAGGCTGAGATTGGGTGTAAAGTGTACTGGCAGGGCAAGAGGTAGCTGCCAGGTGTGAGAGAGAAACAGAAGGAAAGGGGGGTGGGGAAAGGAGTGGAAAAATTACATGAAAAAATGAAACAGGGGCCGAGCTGATGATCTGAAATTGTTGAACTCGATATTGAGTCCGGAAGGCTGCAGAGTGCCTAATCGGAAGATGAGGTGCTGTTCCTCGAGTTTACGTTGAGCTTCCGTGGAACAATACAAGAGGCCAAGGACGGTGAGGTCCGAGTGGGAATTGAGCGGTGAATTAAAATGACAGGCGACCGGAAGCTCGGGGTCACCCTTACGGACTGAACGGAGGTGTTCTGCAAAGCGGTCACCCAATCTGCGTTTGGTCTCCCCAATGTGGAGGAGACCGCATCGTGAGCAGCGAATACAGTATAGTAGATAGCGAGAAGTACAAGTAAATCGCTGTTTCACCTGGAAGGGGTGTTTGGGGCCCTGGACAGTGGGAAGGGGGGAGGTATAGGGGCAGGTGTTACAACTCCTCCGCTTGCACGGGAAGGTGCCAGGCGAAGGGGAAGGGCTGTTTGGGGTGATAGAGGAGTGGGCTAGGGTGTCTCAGAGGGAGCGGTCCCTGCGGGATGCTGAAAGGGGAGGGGAAGATACGTTTGGTGGTGGGATCACTTTGGAGGTAACGGAAATGCCAGAGGATGATCCGTTGAATGTGGAGGCTGCTGGGGTGAATGGTGAGGACAAGGGGAACCCTATTGTGGTTCCGGGAGGGAGGGGCAGGGGTGAGGGCAGAAGTGCGGGAGATAGAACTGACATGGTCGAGGGCAGTGTCAACCACGGTAGAGGGGAATCCTCGGTTGCGGAAAAAGGAAGACATATCTGAAGCACTCGTGTGGAAGGTGGCATCGTCGGAGCAGATACGGCGGAGACAGAGAAACTGGGAGAATGGAATAGAGTCCTTACAGGAAGCAGGGTGGGAGGAAGTGTAGTCCAATTAGCTGTGGGAGTCAGTGGGCTTGTAGTGAATATTAGTCGATAACCTATCCCCAGAGATGGAGACGGAGAAGTAGAGCAAGGGTAGGGAAGAGTCAGAGATGGACCATGTGAAGGTGAGGGAAGGGTGGAAATTGGAGGCAAAGTGAATGAAATAGTCACAGACATTGCATCCTGCCTAACGTATGAGAAGAGATGGAACCGGATTGAGAATCTCACATTAGTTTTTTTTTTTTTAATTCATTGTTGGGATGTGGGCGTTGCTGGCTAGGCCTGCATTTAGTGCCCATCCCTAACTGCCCTTGAGAAGATGGCGGTGAGCCACCATCTTGATCTGCTGCAGTCCATATGGTGTTGGTACGCCCAGAATGCTGTTAGGAAGGCAGTTCCAGGATTTTGGCAAAGCGACAGTGAAGGAACGGCAAAACAGGTCCAAGTCAGGATGGTTTGTGGCTTGGAGGGGAACTTGCAGGTGGTGATGTCCCCATGCGTCTGCTGCCCTTGTCCTTCTAAGTGGTAGTGGTCGCGTGTTTGGAAGGTGCTGTTGAAGGAGCTTTGGTGAGTTGCTGCAGTGCATCTTGTAGATGGTATACACTACAGCCTCAGTGCGCCGGTGGTGGAGGGAGTGAATGTTGAAGGTGGTGGATGGAGTGCCAATCAAGCGGGCTGCTTTATCCTGAATGGTGTCGAGCTTCTTGAGTGTTGTTGGAGCTGCACTCATCCAGGCAACTGGAGAGTATTACATCACACTCCTGAATTGTGCCTTGTATTTGGTGGAAAGGCTATGGGGAGTCAGGAGGTGAGACACTCGCCGCAGATTTCCCAGCCTCTGGCGTGCACTTTTAGGCACAGTATTTATATGGCTGGTCCAGTTCAGTTTCTGATCAATGATAACCTCCAGGATGTTGATAGTGGGGGATTCAGCGATGGTAATGCCATTGAATGTCAAGGGGAGATGGTTAGAGTCTCGCTTGTTGGAGATGGTCATTGCATGGCACGTGTGTGGTGCGAATGTTACTTGCCACTTGTCAGCCCAAGTCTGAAAGTTGTCCAGTTCTTGCTGCATATGGTCACAGACTGCGTCAGTATCTGACGAGTCTCGGATGGTGCTGAACAGTGTGCAATCATAAGAGAAAATCCCCACTTCTGACCTTATGATGGAAGGAAGGTCATTGATGAAATAGCTCAAGATGGTTGGGTCTGGACACTGCACTGAGGAACACCTGCAGTGATGTCATGTGATTGAGATGAATGACCTCCAACAATCACAGCCAACTTCCTTTGTACTAGGTATGGTTCCAACCAATGGAGAGTTTTCCCGTTGATTCCCATTGACTTCAGTTTTGCTAGGGCTTCTTGATGCCACACTCGATCAAATGCTGCCTTGATGTCTAGGGCAGTCAATCTCACCTCACCTCTTGAGTTCAGCTCTTTTGTCCATGTTTGGACCAAGGCTGTAATGAGGTCAGGAGCTGAGTGGCCCTGGCGGAACCCAAACTGGGCATCAGTAGCAGGTTATTGCTGAGCAAGTGCCACTTGATAGCACTGTCGACGACACCTTCCATCACTTTGCTGATGACTGATCGGACGGTAATTGGCCGGGTCGGATGTGTCCCGCTTTTTGTAGACTGGCCATACTTGGGCAATTTTCCACATTGCCGGGTAGATGCCAGTGGTGTAGCTGTACTGGAAAAGCTTGGCTAGGGGTGCAGCTAGTTCTGGAGCACAAGTCTTCAGTACTATTTCCGGAATGTTGTCAGGGCCCATAGCCTTTGCAGTATCCAGTGTCTTCAGCCGTTTCTTGACATCACGTGGAGTGAATTGAATGGGCTGTAGACTGGCATCTGTGATGCTGGGGACCTCAGGAGGAGGCCGAGATGGATCATCCACTCGGCACTTCTGGCTGAAGCTAGTTGCAAATGCTTCAGCCTTGTCTTTTGCACTCACGTGCTGGTCTCCACCATCATAGAGGATGGGCATATTTTTGGAGCCTTCTCCTCCTGTTAACTGTTTAATTGTCTACCACCACTCACGACTGGATGTGCCAGGACTGCAGAGCTTTGATTTGATCCGATGGTTGTGAGATCGCTTAGCTCTGTCTAGCGCATGTTGCTTCCGTTGTTTGGCTTGCAAGTAGTCCTGTGTTGTAGCCTCAATAGGTTGACACCTCATTTTTCAGTATGCCTGGTGCTGTTCCCGGAATGCTCTCCTGCACTCTTCGTTAAACCAGAGTGAGGGATATGCCGGGCCATGAGGTTACAGATTGTGGTTGAATACAATTCAGCTGCTGCTGATTGCCCACAGCGCCTCATGGATGCCCAGTTTCGAGTTGCCAGTTCTGTTCTAAATCTGTCCCATTAAGCACGGTGATAGTGCCACACAACACGGTGGAGGGTATCCTCAAAATGAAGACGGGACTTTGTCTCCACAAGGACTGAGCGGTGGTCACTTCCACCAATGCTGTCATGGACAGATGCATCTGCAACAGGTAGATTGGTGAGGACTCTGCCAGGTTCTTCCTGGAATACTACTTCTGGAATAAAACAAGAAAAAGGTCAAATGACCTATTGCAGTATACTTGCATTGCTATACACTAACTACCACTAGAGGCTGTTATCTGCATGTAAAAAGTCCAGAACACTCCCCGTCTGGGGTCGTTAGCGACTCCACATAATCCTAACTTTACTTTCATTGGAGTCCTCTGGCGACAAAAGAAGGACCACCTCTGAGAAGTCCGCCAGTGTTGACGATAGGATGCAGCTTCCGTAGACTTCTGTGATGGGGCAGGTTGCGTTCTGCTGCTATGCACTTCAACCCTTCTGAGTAACACTCGTGTTGGACACTCTTAATCATAAGGATTTTGGGTCTCTTGATTTCCTCCTCAGAGGGACTCTTACGAAAGATGTGCCACCCATGGCAGCTCCTCTCTTGTGTAGACTGGGAGAAGGTACGAGCGATGTGTGTTCGGCGTGCTACTGTCTTTATGAGAGTGTTCCATTTGGAGAAGCGCTCGAAGCGTTTGGTGCTCATCAGGTCCTTAGAGATTTGAGTAACGTTCGCTGTGACTTGTGGGTGTATCTCGGAGTTAGAAACAGGGTGGAGGAGGTCGAATGTCTCATTGAGTTCGGAGGAGTACAGGGACTGATTCTGAAGAAAAGCAGGTCCTGACAGCCAATTCAACCTGCTGAGAAGGGACGCTGTTACAGATCTAGACCCATGGTCAGCTGTAATACGTCATGCTGTCGAACTTCAGATCAATCTCCTCTACTCTGATCTCTGCAATCTCAACTGCTAATACTGCTGCACACAGTTCCAATCTGTGTATGGTGAGGTCTGGCTGGGGTGCCAACTTGGCCTTACCAAAGACGAAGCCGACTTTGCTTTGTCCATCTTGAGTGGTGACCTTCAGCTAAGCCACACCTGCAATGGCCTTAGCGGATGCGTCTGCAAAGTCACAAAGCTCTTTGAATTGGGCACTTGAGGGAGAGAAGAACGTATAGGAGCGAGGTATTCGGATCTCCTGTAAGTCTTGGATTGAGTCTCTCCATCTTTCCCACTCTGCTTCCATCTTTTCAGGGAGGGGTGAATTCCAATCTACAGCGTGTGCAGAGAGTTCCCTGAGGAGCAGCCTGCCTTGTATGCTGACAGGGGCTAAGAAGCCGAAAGGGTCATATAGGCTGTTGAATGTAGAGAGCACTCCTCTACGTGTGAAGGGTTTCTTGAAATCCAATGCTTGGAACGTGAACGTATCTGTTGCTATGTTCCAAGACACTTCTAGGCTACGCTGTAGGGGGTTGTCATCAGTGAAGAGGTCTAGATACTTGAGGTCCTCAGCACGATCTTCAGGGGGGAATGTCTCCATCACTGCTGGCCTGTTAGAGGCTGTCTTCTGCAGCCTGAGGTTGGAAAGTGCAAGTAGTTCCTGAGCTCGTCCAAGGGTACTGATGGCCTATGCTTCGGTCAGGAATGACTTCAGTGCATCGTCGACATAGAACTCTAGTTCGCTGAACCCTCTCACATCACTGCCAAAGTCGTCTTCTTCTTCCTTGGCAGCCCTCCTTAGTCCGTATGTGGCGACAGCAGGGGCCGGGCTATTCCCGAAGACATGGACACGCATTCTGCAGTCCACAATGTCTCTGTTGTGGTCGTTGTTGCGATACCACAGGAGGCGGAGGAAGTCTCTGTGGTGTTCTCTCACCACAAAGCAGTGAAACATGTGCTGGATATCGGCAGTGATGGCGACGGGCTCTTTCCTGAATCTCATGAGTACCCCCAAGTGGCTGTTGTTGAGATCGGGCCTTGTGAGGAGTACGTCATTGAGAGAGACTGCCTGATATGGTGCACTGGAGTCAAACACAATGCGGATCTGTTCCCGTTTTGGGGTGATAGACTCCGAAGGAAGGGAGGTACCAACACTCTTGGCCTTCCTGGAGTGGAGGAGCTATCTCTGCATGATCGCTGACAAGCATGTACTTGACAAACTCTAGGAAGTGTGCTTTAATCTTCGGCTTCTTCCCTAGTGTGTGACGAAGTGAGTTAATCGCTTATAGGCATACTCCCTGTTGTTCGGCAGTCATCGTCTGTGTTTCTTTAAGGGTAAGGGTGTAACCAATCCGTTACAGCTGTCACGAGAGACCTCATTATCCATAATCTGGAGGAATCTCATGTCGTCGATCAATGGAGGAAGTTTGTGATCATTGGCGGTGCGACAGAGGACTAACTGACCCGGGTTCTCTCCAGTGAGCATCATCTGTGTGCTGTCTGCAGAGATCAGCGCTGGGGGTTCTGAGGCTGGGTCCTATGACTGAACTTCTCTGTCACTCGGATCTGACTACTGCATGGGGTAAGGTAGCTTGGACGACCATTCTCCAACATGGAAGTCTTGAGTGTGTTCACCTGAGATGGCTTGTGAGCACACTTGAGGCACACATCTCCAACAACGTCCCAGCCGAGGTCTTGCCTTTGGGCGAAAGGGGCATCTTGTGGACCGTTTATCTGTTTCCTTATCTTATGTGCCCTCAGGATGTTCCATCCCAACAACAGAAGTATGTCTGCATCTGCATCAAGAGGTGGGATCTCCTCTGCAATGCGTCTCCGATGACGGTGGTGATGAGCTGCATTCAGATTGTGAATCTCAGAACAGTTGTCGGGGACTCGATACATTTAATGTGTGTAGGAAGGGGGAAACTAATTTTCCCGTGGGCTGACTCAACAACGTAACCACAGGCTCTCCTGCCGGCTGTCTCTAAAAGACCAGCACACGTCTTCAACGTGTAAGGCGACGGACTTCCTTTGACCTTGAAGATGTCGAAGAACTCGGATCTTGCTAGAGAATGGTTGCTTTGTACTTCTAGTATGGCATACATCTTTTCAGATTCCTGGCGACGTCCTACAGGGTACACTTTAACGAGCCATATCTTGGAGCATGCACTTGCGCTCACTCCTTGTCCACACACCTGGGTGCACTTGGATGTAATCTCCGGACCGGCAGCTCCCTCTCTCTCTCACCAGCGTGCTTTGAGGCGGGAGGAGACGACCCTGGCTTCCAAGGAGCTGGGCCTGGGTGGAGTGCTGAAATGTGCCGATCACTTTCACATTCTATGCATATTACATCTACCTTGCAATTTTTGGCGAGATGGTTCGTGGAAGAGCAGCACTTGAAACATATAGAGTTCTCTTTGAGATACAGTTTGCGATCTTCCAGGGACAGCTCCCTGAAGCCTCTGCACGTCTTTAATGGATGGGGCTTGTTGTGGATGGAAATTGTTTTCTCATATCCTCAGATTTCTTCTGATCCCTTGTGTTCTCAGTTGAAGACACTTGCATTTTGTGGACAGACATTGGTGTCTTTCAATGTCTGTCAAACTTATCTCTTCTGGCAAGTGCCGTGTGGGAGGAGAAAAGGTTGAAGCTGGGGTCGTTCCTGACTTTGGCATCTTTATGGATGAAGTTGGCAAACACGGAAAATGGAGGGAACATAACGTCATGCTTTAGCTTGAACGCTGACCCGAACGATATCCACTTCTCCTGCAGATTGAATGGAAGCTTCTGAACGATGGGACTTACCCCTCTGGAAGTGTCTAAGTACGATACACCGGGTAGGTAGCCGCCCTGCTTTGCTGCTTCGAGTTCCGGCAGCAGATCTCCAAGGTTGCGGAGCTTCTGGGGTTCCTTATTTGTAAACTTCGGAAAGTTCTCTAACCTGTCATAGAGAGCCCTTTCAATGGCTTCGGGCGAGCCGTAGCTTTCTTCCAGCCTCGCCCAAGCCTTCTTCAACCCCTCTGGCAGCTGTCCCACTTTGGCTGCTTTTATCCTGCTTGCCTGTCCGGTGGACTCTGGGCTGAGCCATTTGATAAGGAGGTCGAGCTTTTCTCCTGCCGACAGGTCTAATCCCGATATGGCACCGTGGAAGGAGAACATCCACGCCCGATAATTCTCTGGCCTGTCATCAAACGTGGTTTACCCTGTAGTCACCAGCTGGCTGCGTGCAAGATAATTGGCAAGGTCTTAGGTGGTGGGACCTGTGCCAGGGTTGCCTTGAATAGGGGCTCTGATGGGGGTCTCAAGGAAATGAAAGGGGGTTTGCTGCTGACTTTCTCTCTTCAGCATTCTACTCCTCTGCACCGTGTCTTCTGTTTCGCAGCAGAGGATCCTGCGACTTGAGGCACACTGTCTATTTTGACCTTGGTTGGTGACTTGGGGCATGTTATATGAAGTGATTGCGTCTGTAGAGATGTGCAGGTCTTCATCCCTCTCTCTCGTAAACTGTTTGTCGGCTTGGTCACTCACGTAATCTCTGGTGCACTGTCATTGACTCTGCCACGGAACAGGATTTAAAGGTTGGTTAGCTGTCTCGGGATCAGCTTCCTCTAAAATTGCCTCGAATACTTGTGCCTCAGCTAATGCAGCATCTATCTCTTTTTCTTGCTGCAGAGCGTCTAATGGGCCTTGAAGACGGGCATGTTCAGCCTGGCGTCCAACCTGGTGACGGGCCTGGTCAGCTAGGATTTCAGCTTGGAAACAGGCCTGTTCAGCTTGGCAACGGGCCTGTTCAGCTTGGAGACATAGAAACATAGAAACATAGAGATAGGAACAGGAGTAGGCCATTCGGCCCTTCGAGCCTGCTCCGCCATTCAATGAGATCATGGCTGATCTTCGTCTGAGATCATAGCTGATCTTACCAGTTCAGTACGCCGTCCCCGCCTTTTCTCCGTAACCCTTAATCCCCTTAGCCTTCAGAAATATATCCAATTCTCTCTTGAAAATATTTATTGAATTAGCCTTCGCAGCCCTCTGTGGCAGGGAATTCCACAGGCTCACCACTCTTTGAGTGAAGAAATTCTTCCTCATCTCTGTTTTAAATGATTTGCCCGCTATTTTTAGACTGTGGCCCCTGGTTCTGTGCTCCCCGGCCATTGGAAACATTCTCTCTGAATTCAGTCTGTCCAGGCCTGCCATAATTTTATATGTTTCGATGAGATCCCCTCTCAATCTTCTAAACTCCAGTGAGTACAAGCCCAAACTATTTAATCTCTCTTCGTAGGTCATTCCCACCATTCCAGGTATCAGCCTGGTGAATCGCCGTTGCACTCTTTCCATGGCAAGAACATCCTTCCGCAGATGGGGCGACCAAAACTGTACACAATATTCCAGATGCGGTCTCACCAGCACCTTGTACAGCTGTAGTAAGGTATCCCTATTCCTATACTCGAACCCCCTTGACATGAAGGCCAACATACCATTTGCCTTCTTAATCGCCTGTTGCACCTGCATGCTCTCCTTCAGTGACTGGTGCACAAGAACACCCAGGTCCCTCTGCACTTCCCCATCTCCCAATCTATTGCCATTTAGATAATAATCTACCCTCCTATTTTTACCCCCAAAGTGGATAACCTCGCATTTATCCACATTATATTGCATCTGCCACATATCCGCCCATTCCCCCAACCTGTCCAAATCGCACTGTAGCCTCCTGACATCCTCATCAGAGCCCACCCCTCCTCCTAGTTTAGTGTCGTCAGCGAATTTGGAAATATTGCATCCAATTCCCTGATCCAGATCATTTATATATATTGTGAACAGCTGGGGTCTGGTCAGCTTGGAGTTCATCTTTGAGACGGGCCTCTTCTACTTTTATTTCTATTTCTCTGTCAGCATGCGCAGCTCTGGCTTGCGCTGCTTCTAGCTTAGCCCGTGCTTTGGCAATGGCCATGCTTACCGTAGAACCACCTGATGACCGTGAACCAGCTTGAGATCTAGAACCAGCTGATGACTGTGAACCAACTGATGACCGTGAACCAGCTTGCGATATTTAGTAACTGGAGCTTTTAGACCGATTGTCACATTCTACAGTTTCATCTAACTGTTTAAGGTCTTCTACTCGCTGAGTATCATTTTCGGTATTATCTTCTGATATGTTAATGTGAGGTAAGTGTGGTGTACAAGGTGAAGACTTATCTGGCTCTGTCGTGAAGGCCTACTCTGATTTCCTGCAGCTCCACTCTTCACAGCTAGCCGTATTGCTGTCTTTTTATGTACTGGTCTCGCTAGACGTGCTCCTATCTAGTTCTGCAGCCAGCTAAACACTTATTCAAATAATTCCTCGAGTGTGTGACACCATCCAGTTTGGAACAAAGTAAGATAGCTCTGAGTATTTTTTAAATAATGGGGATCTATTAACTGCTGAGGAGCAAAGAGGTTCATGAGTCCCAGTTCACAAATTTTTATTAGCTGGTAGACATGGAGCAAAATACATTTGATGAAGTCCCGTATAAGGGACATTTAGCTAAATTTGAAACGCATTTAATTTAAGGCAAATTATTGACCTGGTTAGGAAATTGGCTGCACAACAGGAGACAACGTTTATGGATAATGATCAGGTACATTAATTGGCAGCATATGACGAGTGGTGTCTCTGAGAGATCACTTTTGGGGCCTCAACTATTCACCTATTTCATTAACGGCTTGCTTGATGGGATTGAGAGACACACACATCCAAGTTTGACGATGACAAAAAAGATAGGCAGCATTATAAGCAGTTTAGATGGAAGCAAGAAATTTGACCAGATATTCAAAGATTAATTGAATGTGCAAATCTTTGGCAAATTGATTTAAATATTAGCATGTGTGACTTCATCCACTACGGATCTAAATAGGGGCATTAAGAATACACTCCATATAATGTTAAGCTGGAAACAGTTGAGATCCAAATAGACTTAAGGGTCCCTGTACATATATCATTAAATGGTCATGGATTGGTACAGCAAAGATTCAAAAAGGCTAATTGAAAGCTGATACTTACATTTGTAGGATTACAATATAAGAGGGAGAAATTATGTCACAGCTATACAAATCACTGGTTAGACCACACCTGCGGTACTGTGTTCAGTTCTTGGCATCACACCTTAGGAAGGTAGTATTAGGTATAAAAAGTGAAGCGTAGATTTTCCAGAAGGATACATAGAGACCAAGAGACAAATTACAATGGGAGGTTGCACAAACTATGCTTATATTCCCTGGAATTTAGAAGCTTAAGATTCAAGCTTTTCAGGAGAGAAGTTAGTGTGGCAGAAAGGTGTAACACACTTCCGCAACCAGCAGTTAAATCTGGATCAATTCTCAATTTTAAACTGGAGATTGATAGATGTTTTTTATCCGAAGGTTTTAAGGGATCTGGAGCAAAGGGATGCAAATGGAGTTCGATCACAGATTAAATGGAATGGCGAAAAGGCTCGAGGGTTTAAAAGGCCTACTCCTCTTGTCATTCTCATTGTTAAAGGACCATAGCACGAATGTATAGATGAGTATCGCGATTTAAAAGCAATGCTCGAACATGGACTTGAACACCAGACTCTCAAGGTTAAAAGTCCGATACTCTACCGACTGAGTTATCCAGGCGTTTGCGAGCTCAATTTCACAAAAGTACTTTCATTGGCTGCAGTGCATCATTGCACCTCCAACGAAGTCAATTTTCTAGTCCTTAATCCAGCTTGTACATCGCATTTCTCCCACAAATCCAGACTGACTGTCTCAATCCGCCATCACGTCAGAAAGATTATCCCTCCCACAAACGACATGCTCTTTAGCAGCGGAGTCAGATATGACAAGAGCCGTCCCCCAGATATCTGTATTGGATCTTCAACTTTTCACCGGATTTATGATTGACTTGGATGGAGAAATAGAGCGCTGTAGATCAAATTATCAAGATCGCACTAAGTTAGGTGGTCCATTCATAGTGCAACTGGGAAATGGAGGTAACCAATGGGGCAGAGACAGATGAAGTAAGCCTGCAAAACAAAGGCAAATCGAGTTAACTGTGCACAAGTGTGAAACCATCCACTGTGGAGCACAGTAAGAGAGTGCTGAGTATTTCCTAAATAATGCGAAGCTATTAACTGTTGAGGAGCAAAGAGGTTTATGAGTCCCAGTTCAAAAATCATTATTAGCTAGTAGACATGGAGTAAAATACAATTGGTAATGTCCCGCATAAAGAACATTTCGCTAAATGTGAAGCTCATGTAAGTGAACGCAAGTTATTGACCTGGTTAGGAAATTGATTGCTCGACAGGAGAGACCGTTTACAGATAATGGTCAAGTACATTAATTGGCAGCATATGACGAATGGTGTCTCTGAGGGATCACCTTTGGGGCCTCAACTCTGCACCGACTTTATTAACGACTTATTTGATTTGATTGGGAGACACACATCCAAGTTTGACAATGACAAAAAAGATAGGCGGCTGTATAAGCAGTTTCGATGGAAGCAAGAAATTTGACCAGATATTCATAGATTAAGTGAATGGGCAAATCTTTGGCAAATTGAATTAAGTATTAGGAAGTATGACATCACCAACTACGGATCAAATAGGGGCGTTTAGAATACACTCTATATTATGATAAGCTGGAAACAGTTGAGATCCACATAGACTTAAGGTTCCCTCTACATATATCATTAAATGGTTATGGGCAGGTACAGAAAAGATTCAAAAAGGCTAATTGAATGGTGATATTCATATCTGTAGGATTACAATATAAGAGGGAGAATTTATGCCACAGCTATACAATGCACTGGTTAGACCACACCTGCAGTAGTGTGTTCAGCTCTGGGCATCACACTTTAGGAATGGCAGTATTGGTATAAAAAGTGAAGCATAGATTTACCAGAAGGATACATAGAGTCCAAGGGACAAATTAGATTGGGAGATGGCACAAACTAGGGTTATATTCCCTGGAATTTATAAGTTTAACTGCTGATTTGATTGAAGTATTCACGATATTAAGTGGAACTGATAATGTTGAAAGATCCAGCTTGATCACAATGAATTCTGGGATACTTGACTATGGTCACACCTCTTTACCCATAGTGTAGGTTTAGCTGACTGAAGCTCATTTGCAGACTGCCACTTTACTTAACTAATTTGGAATGCATTTTTTTCGCAGCCTTAGTAGAACCATTTTCTAAGCACGGCCTGCCCTCCCAGGAGATGAGGGTACAATTAACCACCAACATTTTTCCAGTTACAGGGTACATGAATCACTGAGGCCTTGTAGCCATCCTGCTTGGTCGACAGTTAAGGATAAACATATTTTCTCAAACTATAATCTATGCCGACAATGGGGAAGAGATAACAGCAGGAATGTGGGGAGTAGGATGAAACGACTAACATCTGTGACTGGCATGGTCAGAGGGTACCTGAGTTCAAGGGGTGGGCCCGACAGTTGAGTGACTAACCACATAAACCAATAAAGAATAGCTGTTGTGACACTGTTTGTACGTGTACGCCCCATTATGTAGTAGGTGGTCATTGCTTAAATAATTGTACAACTTGAATGAACAACTCCTTGTCCGCCGAGCGTGCACCCCTAGCTTGAGGAAGTTGAGTGGCTCTCTGTTGTGCGCAAGTCTTTTGGTTGTTTTAATAAATTCTGTAAATGTCCTCAATTCCGTCTCGGTCTGGAGTTTCTCCAAATTCGAATCTATTAGTTGGTGTCGGAAGTGGGATACTGCATGTAAGGACCATGGGAATTAAACAACACTGGAATTGACGGCTGAAGCGAGAACCGTGTCGTGTCCTAAGGGAAGAAGCCACATTAAGTATTTTAGGAGGAACAAGGACTCGCTCGTTCACCAGTGTGGCTAAAATCGTGTATGGGCCAGTCAGTATTAAATTACCCACATAGTAAATTATTCCTCATGGAGACCGCGGACTGACAGAATCGATTAGACATAAGTGTGTATTTCTGATTTAGAGTATAAGGTGATACGTTTGTGCCGATAAAGTATAAGATAGATTATAACAATATACGTAACAGTTAATACGGGTCACATGGGTGATGAGGGGAGACTTCTTTCACCGGACGTTCCAGCTATGGCCACCAGTGTCACTGTCGTACAGCGGGTCCGAGAGGCTAATTTGAAATTTCAAAGTGGGATGATTAAAAATGGGTGGAAAGAAACAAGCCCATTAGTTGACCAAATAAAGTGGTGGGAGGAACAATGGACGCCAAACAAGCTAATTATGGGGCGGTTTTTTGTGCTAGTTGGATGGATCAAATGGGACCCATAATCATGGACAAGGGGGGAGACTGGCCCCGTTACAATAATTCTTGAGACCCGTGCGGGAGGCTAAAGTCCAATTCAGTAGTCTCCTGCACCTCAAGCCACCAGGGACTGAGAATTTGGACGACATAAAAAGCTGAGGTGAAATTGTCGAGGCTCTACAAAAGGAGACTCGAGACATGTCGTCCTTACATCCCAGGCCCCCATCGGGGACCGTAGAGTTTCAACGAGTCGAGACCACCCAACCCACGTGCCCTGCCGAATACAGTCATATCTACCCGCCGTTACTTCTTCAGTCTGGGGCTGAAAAATCAAATTCCGTGGCCCCCGTCTGAGTTAATCAGACGGTAGGAGCCCAAAACCCAGAGGTCGGTGGATGAGGTACGATGGACGAGGCACAGTCTTTATGCCTCAGGAGAGGTCCAGCGTCACCTTTCTCATTCCCGACCTCAAAAGACACAATCCTAATGTAGAAGTATGGGCAAAAATGCAAAGTGCTGCTCGGCACTTTAATTTGTCGAAACAAGACATCAAAGCTATTATCGACGTGAAATGCCCCTCTATGGTTTATGGGGCGTTGGGACACCATGGCCTAAATGCCCCAGCCACAGCGGCGGAGTATGAGATCCAATTCGATGGTTTGAAAAGTTGGCTTCAGTTCAGACTGGGCAAATGCACCGCTACCTGGATGGGGCTCACCGCCCTGCAACAGAGTCCCGGGGAAAAACCTCAATGTGTACATTGATCGAGTAATCGAGTAGTATGAACATTGGGGCCAGACAAATGACATTCCCACTAATCACGACTACCCACGGTTTGTAGGTAGTCTACTCCAGGGATTGGAAAAGCCCTACCAAACTGCCCTCCGAATGGGGGCCAGCCCCCAGGCCACGGAAGCTGCAATCTGGAAGTGGGCTGGTCGACTTTTTGGGCTCCACCAGGCGGAAATGATGCCGCCAGTCAAGCTCCCACCCACAATTATCTGCCATGGTCCACCATAGCGGCCCGGGCATTAAAACCGAGCCTGTAGCAGTCATACAAGAGGCTCGACTCTGTTACAATTGTAACACACCGGGCCACGTGGCTACACATTGCACCCAGCCGAGAGTTAAGTGTAACAATTGCGGGCGGACAGGGCATCAAAAGGCCAACTGTTATGAACAGGGTGGAGGTAAACAAGGGCAGGGACCGACCCGACCCGCTTCAGGCCCTCAGCGACAAACGAAGAGAGGCTTGTCAAACCAAGAGTTGGAGGCACTCCGAGCCTTCCTCGCCAGCTACTAGGATTAGCCAGTCTCCATGGTCAGGGAGCAGGCGTCCACACGCCCGTCTCTAAATGTACAGTTAGGAGGCCGACAATACTGTGCCATTTTAGGCACGGGGGCCTCGGTGTCGATAACTGACACAGAATTTCCCACCTTAGATCAAAGCATTCCGATAACTGGCGTTAGTGGAGAAAGGGTGATCTCCCTCGAAGTGGTCCACTTCCCCTGCAGCTGTCACCAGGAAGTCATACCTGGTGGATCACCCTGTGGGTAGGTCTTAACGGTGAGGGCCTGCTCTTAGGTATGGATATTCTCCATTAGATAGAGGCAGATATGCTCCTAAGGGATCATCCATAGACTTAGGGGGGCCCCGAGTGGGGAGATTTCCCTTCCAGGAATATAAATCCCGACAATGCAGAGTACAAGCCCTCTGGCCGGTAAAGCGCGCATGGATAGAGGAAGGACCATGGGGGAGAGTTTGTGAGGTTTACCCTCTTGCATGGGCCAGCCACAAATTAGACCGTGGTAGAGCGGAGATGGACCCAGTGAGGGTCCACGGACCCTACCCCGAGACCCACCGACAATACCCCCTCCAATCAGAAGCACATAGTAGTAGACTTATTAGAAACTGGTATAGTGACAAAGACATACTCCTGTACCAACTTCCCGGTATGGCCAGTGCAGAAACCAGATGGATCCTGGAGAATGACCATTGATTATACAGCACTGAATCGGGTCACTCCCAAGCTCCATGCCTTAGTGGCGAAACCTGCCACTATTTTAAACGGCCTCCACAAAGCCCTGTCCATATTCACGGCACTGGACATCCAAAACGGACTTATGACATGTCCTTTGGATCCCGGATCCCAACAGCGCTTCGCTTTCACTGTTCGATCCACCCAGAATACTTGGACCCGGTTGCCTCAGCGATTTCACAATGCCCCTACTATTTTTCACGAGACCTGGAAAAGGCTCTCCAGCCAACATTAGCAGATAGCCAAATGCAGGATTCAGCCTGCCTTCAATATGTAGATGACATTCTGATTGGCAGTCCCTCGCCCTCAGCTCATCTGGCCGCCATGACGTGTGTCCTGGAGACTTTAGTTCAAGGGGGGTAAAACTGAATCCGATCAAAGCTCAAATTGGGCTTCCTCGGGTTACCTTCCTGGGTCAGATCATCTCCCCAGAGGGTAGGACCTGACCCCGAGAGGGTTCAAGCACTCTTGCAGATGCCGTGACCCGTCACTGTCTCTGGCCTGCGAAGCATGATGGGATTGTTTCACTATTGCTGCACCTACGTAACCGACTTCACCTAATTGGCAAGCCCAGTAAACAACCTCCTAAAGGGAGGGCCCCGGGAGAGGCAAGGCTGACTTGGACACCAGAGGCAATCGAAGCATTTGAGATGGTCATAATCATTTTGGCCAACGCACCTGCCCTAGGTCTCCCAGTCCCAGCTAAATCATTCCACCTGTGGAATTGGGTGGGCAATCGGTCGTATAGTGCGGTAGTGGGACAATCACGGAATGATCAAATACGACCAGCAGGATATTACTCGTGCCCGGTACCATCCTCCATGATGGGACAGGCCCCGTGCCTGGCGCCCACTGATTGTGCAGCCTGGGCGGTAGATTCAATAGAGTCTATGGTAGGTCCCGGGAAGGTAATCTTTCATACCCGCCACAGCCTCGTGAAAGTTCTTGCAGGCAGCCTGGATACTATTTCCGAACAGAGACGTGCAAAATGGGAGGCTTGTTTATTGGGTAGGGGGTTTCGGATCGAGGTGTTAACAGACCCTCGAATGAACCCTGCATCCTTCCTAATCGACGAAAGGACCCCCCATGTTTGCACCACTATCTTACATCTCGATAGTCAGGGACCCAACCTAACCGAATCCATTGCCGTGGCCTGCCTAGAGATGTACGTGGATGGGTCCAGTTATTACCATGAGGGCCGATGTGTCGCCGGATCGGCAGTAGTAGGTCCGGCAGGACAGACCCTCACCCAAGGGGCCCAGCTGGTGGAAATCAGCACCCTCAGTAGAGCCCTTCAGTTGGCAGAAGGAACAACCGCAAATATCTATACAGACAGCCAATATGCCTATTCCGTCATCCACGATTGCTGCGGCCTGTGGAAGCGGTGAGGATATTTGACTTCTTTAGGCAACACTATTAAACATGCTTTCGCGATCGCTGAATGCCTTCGGGCAGCGGACGGGCCCACGCTGGGGGCGGTAGTCAATGTTTGCTCCCACCAGGCAGGGGAGACCCCAGAAATCCAGGGTAACCCAGTCGCCGAATTGGACGCCCGACGGGCCGCGTTGGCTCGCCCTGTGATGGCCCTTATTCCTAATGCAGTCGTACGAACTGAAGAGGCTTCCCTGGCCGATGATTTACCGAACGATACGCTCCTAACCGTGTACCTTTCCGAGTCCCTGAGAATATACAGTTTGGGTGCATGAGGGAGTGAACAAAGACCCCAGTGTGTTTTTCATCATGAGACCCAGTCCGTGGTTCCTACGTCCATTCGACGTGCCCTGATACAATCTTACCACGAGCCCGTGCATTTGGGAGGTTATAATTATATTACCTTATAGCTGACACCTGGTGCTGGCCCAGAATGGCCAGAGAGATCCACGAGTATGGGAGACTATGTCTACCTTGCATCCAAACGGGAATTGGGGGTTACATATGAGTACGTATAGAGCACCCCCGGTGGCCCAGTGAACATGGACGCAATTACAAGTGGATTTCACAGGACCCCTACCCCGCAGGCGGGTAGAACCATGTCTTTGTAGTCATCGAACTTTTTACACGTTGGGTCGAGGCCTTCCCCACTAGGAGGAGCACAGCCGAAGCAGCTGCAAAAATCCTAGCGATGGAAATCATTACCCAATGGGGGGGTGCCTTACCAGATAGATTCTGACCAGGGAATCCACTTCACCGGCAAGGCCATGAAACAGGCTTTAGCGCTCCTGGGGGTTCGACAACGGTTCCAAATCCCTTACCATCCACAATCCTCAGGAATGGTGCAACGGATGAGCCGTACTTTAAAACAGTCTGTGACCAAGGCCATTGTACAGACAGGAAAAGGGTGGCACGCAGTCCTCCCCGCCATTCTTTGGGGCATACGAGCCACGCCGGCCAAAGGCACTGGCGTAACCCCACTTGAACTAATGCCTGGACGAGCTATGATGTTACCCCAAGGGTATGGGGGACACTTCCAAATTCCAGACAACTCTCCTGACATATCTACGCCTGATCAGTGAGGCCTATCATGCCAAACACTTTCGGGTTCAACACTTACAGGAGGCACATGATGCCAAAAGACAAAGGGGAATTTGGGAAGCGCCCGCTCCGGTAGGACAGTGGGTGATGGTTCAGCGACCAGTTCGAGGTACCTATGAGCCCCGGTGGGATGGGCCGTTCCAGATCCTCCTAAATACAGGAACCTCCGTTTTCCTACAGGAAAAATTAGATGTAAGATGGAGACACTGAAGCCAGACTAAGACTGTGATGGGGCCCAGGGAAGAGATTTCCCCATCTCTTGGGGACCCTATGATTAAAATGAAATAATAACGAAATAATACCCTGTCTTTTAATGATTTGGATGCGAATGTAAAAGGTATAATCAGTTAGTTCGCAGATGACAGGAAAATTCGTGGGGTGGTAAATAGCGAGGCAGGAAGCCTCAGGCTACAGGACGATAATTATGGGATGGTCAGATGGGCAGAACAGTGGCAAATGGAATTTATCCCTGAAAAGTGTGAGGTGATGCATTTTGGACGGACTAACAAGGCAAGGGAATACACAATGAAAGGTAAGACCCTAGGAAAGACAGAGGATCAGAGGGATCTTGGTGTGCATATACATAGCTCCCTAAAGGCAGCAGAACAGGTGGATAAGGTGGTTAAAAAGGCATATGGGATACCTGCATTCATTAGCCGAGGCTTAGAATATAAGAGCAGGGAGGTTATGATGGAGCTGCACAAAACGCTGGTTAGGCCACAGCTGGAGTACTGTGTGCAGTTCTGGTCGCCACACTATAGGAAGGATGTGATTGCTTTGGAGAGGGTGCAGAGGAGATTAACCAGGATGTTACCTGGGCTGCAGCGCTTCAGCTATGAAGAAAGACTGGACAGGCTGGGGTTGTTTTCCTTGGAGCAGAGAAGGCTGAGGCGGGACCTGATTGAGGAATACAAAATTATGAGGGGCATAGATAGGATGGATAGAAAAGAACTTTTCCCCTTAGTAGAGGGGTAAATAACAAGGGTGCATAGATTCAAGGTACGGGGCAGGAGATTTAGAGGGGATTTGAGGAAGAACTTTTTCATCCAGAAGGTGGTTGGAAACTGGAACTCACTGCCTGAAAGGGTGGTGGAGGCAGGAATCCTCACAACATTCAAGAAGCATTTGGAGGACCACTTGAAATGCCATAGCATACAAGGCTACGGACCAAATGCTGGAAAATGGGATTAGATTAGATAGGGCTTGATGGCCGGCACGAACGCGATGGGCCGAAAGGCCTCTTGCTGTGCTGTATAACTCAATGACTCTATGACTCTATGACTCTATTTTCTCTCCTATATTTGATCATGACCGGATTTCGAAGAACTAATTCAATTATTCGGGTCGCTATTTTACCTGTCTCTTTCTTACAGATGTGCGGGCCCGACCTCAGTACTGCCACCACTTCCGGGGATGTCGACCTTTCGATGGTCCGGTTGCTGGACTTAACCAGAGATCCTGCGAACTCTCACTACTATACGACCCTAACCTTCTTGGAACTCACCCCTTGACTCTAGAGTTCTGATTATCTCCCTTTTGTGGTGGGACTACCGGACACCTCGTTCTACATCCCAACAGAACACAGAATCTTTTGTTTACCCCACTCTGTGCAGAGGAGATAGACCGGTTCCGAGACACAGCTGCTCTTTCGGAACCACTGGTGTCGGGACTGGAGGACCTTCCCCAGGGGATATCCACCCCCTTTTATAGGCCCTCCTACCTCTGAAGGAGGACAGTGCCACCTGTCTTCACACATTCCCATCCGACGGCCGATAACCCTCACCGGATTAAGTTAAGTCAGGTAAGTCACTTTGAGCCACTGTCACAAGGCCACCGCCTCCAGCTCAACGCCATGTATGAAGTAGCCTTTACCCCGCTGCAAGCCTTGCACACACTGCTAATAGCAGGCCAGGCTGAAAGGGGGTCGGAGACAGACAGAGGGTCAGTGGGAGAGAGAGAGAGAGCCTGTTAGTTACCACAAACTAGTGCCGAGACTGGTAAGGGAACTGGACTCCTTTTGCCTGGCGGTGGTGTAGGATAACGATGGGGAGGCTTTCCTTGGGAAAGGTAGGGTTACTGTTTGGCGAACGAAAACACCTACCATGGCGCTGAGTTTCTGTGTTGACCAGCCAGGAACCCCCTTTCTTTGTGAGATGACCACTGGTCCACACAAAACACACAAGGGCGTCTGTACCAGTAAAATCCCAGGAAGGAAGGACAGGATATGCTGGCAGAATAATGCAGGACATTGGGACCCCTTATGTACGTCTACCCAAGAGAGATGTCAAACTTTCGGATTACAGAACAATACGAGGGGCCCGGGCTGCCACCTATGATTGGCTGCTACTGTGGTGCCCCCACCACACCCACGCCCCCAGTGTTTTCCATGACACCATCCTCCCCAGAGTGAGAACCACTGACCTGCCCCTCCCCCATGACGGAGGGACCTGCTAGTGGGCTGGTGTTCACCCGGACTGGGGATATATTGTATGATAACGTGCGTCATGAATTAGTGTCAGTGATGCTGAACCTGACCAACACCGCCCCGCCTGTTTAGTGTTCACCAAAAACTCAACAGTTACACCAGCGCCTTCTAACACAGGTATTGAAACAAGGCGCAGATCGTAGCCGAGGCAGATACAGACAGAAAAGCCGGCGGGTATGGTGACATAAGAGTTCTTTAGTTAACGATGCAGCGACGGTCTTTAACACCGGCACATCGGTTGTTAACACCATTGATCAGAAGGTCTGGGATCTGGGTTCCTGCATTAAAGCCATCTTGCAAGGGCAGAATAAGAATGAGGGCCAAGAGTTAAAGGAGGACCAGATATTAACTGTATACATCCAGGATATAGCTACTGTATTAGAAACACACGCGCAGACTATAAATACGATAATTAAAGAGGAATACAATGCCTCACAGCAGGCAGCAGCAAACGATGCTTGCAGCACATATGGGAATTGAAGAGTGGAACAAACCCGAGAAAATTTGGAACAGATACAGGCAGGGGAGGTATCCCTGTGGATTACCAACCAACAGTTAAAAGGGACCCTGACACACGGACATGCTGGGCCAGGTATGGCGAAATGTCTCTTATGTAGCCTCAATATGACAGTTTGTCATTCCGAGCCATGGTATGGGTATACCCCACGCATGTCGAATGCAACACAGACGCGGGGGGTTGAGTTCCTGGGTTTAGATTTCGTCGTCCCGGTAATGGCAGCGGAGACACAAGGGCGGGAGGTATATCAGGTACAAAATATAGGTATACAAAAGATGGCATACATATACCTTACCACAATATGTTACCTTACACAGTGATGGTGAAAGCAAACCGGATGGGTACCAAGCTGGAAGGATGTGTCACCAGACATGCCATCATCATGTGTTCGCATGCAATCAGCCAAAGCCCGCAAGCTCAATGTGGTTTCATTCACACTGGCATGGAGTTTAACTGCACCATGGAGGCATTGGACGCATCCTCATAGCCCACCTAGGTGACATACGCCGGTAATAGCGAATACTGTGTCATGACAAACTTGGAGACATTTGAACATGCCAATCTAACTTGCAACATCCCCAGTAAGCGTTTTGCTTCACACCAGCAGTTCTGGTACGGATTGGACACGAGGAGTTGGTGGACGTACACCAGTTTAATATTGCCTCTCTTCAAGTGTCTCAAGACATCAAGTATGGATTGTGGAACTACATCAACACATTTGAGTATTCTATGCCCCCACTGCCCGAACACCTGAGGCAGTTACGGAAAGAGATACGGCTCTCCCAAAAGGTGTACTATATTCTGCAACAAAGGAACATGGATATGAAGAAAGACATCGATGCGAACAAAGTGAGCACATGGGTAGATGACATTTGGGAATAAATTTACAGATGCATCCATGGATCCGACTGAAATCACATGTATTAGTCGTGGTGCAGTTCGTAATTGTCCTGACCTTGTTATTAATGACACGCAGGAAATGTAAATGGAATCAGGTGAAACAAATTGCTAAACCAAAAGTTAAAACTGCTAATATTTGTACTGCTCCTACTCCATAATTCGGTGATATTTAAGGTAGTCATGGAAAAGGACAGAGATGGACCAGAAATAAAGGTTCTAAATTGGGGGAAGGCCGATTTTAATATGATAAGGCAGGATCTGGCCAAAGTGGACTGGGATCAGCTACTTGTAGGAAAATCCACATCGGAGCAATGGGAGTCTTTCAGAAAGGAAATTGAGAGAGTACAATGGCAACATGTTCCCGTAAAGGTCAAGGGTGGGACCAACAAGCCCAGGGAACCATGGATGTCAAGGGATATACGAGAATGCATTGGGAAAAAGGGGGGCTTTTGGCAGATACAAAGGACTAAAGACAGAGGAAGCCCTAGAGGAGTATAAAAAGTGCAGGAGGATACTTAAAAAAGAAATTAGGAGAGCGAGGAGGAGCCATGAAATAACACTGGCGAGCAAAGTAAAGGAAAATCCTAAGGTGTTTTATAATTATATTAAGGGCAAGAAGATAACTAGGGAAAGAGAAGGGCCCATTAGGGACCAAAGTGGCAATCTGTGTGTGGAGCCAGAAGATGTAGGTGGGGTTTTAAATGAATTTTTTGCATCTGTTTTCACTATGGAGAAGGATGATATAGACATAGAAATCAGGCAGGGGGACCGTGATATACTTGAACAAATTAGCATCCAGAGGGAGGAGGTACTAGCGGTTTTAGCAGGCTGAAAAGTGGATAAATCCCCAGGCCCGGACGTGATGTATCCCAGGCTGCTGTGTGAGGCAAAGGAGGAGATTGCACGTGCTCTGACACAAATTTTCAGAGACTCTTTGGGCACAGGGGATGTGCCAAAAGACTGGAGAACAGCTAACGTAGTACCATTATTCAAGAAGGGTAGTAGGGATGAACCTGGGAATTACAGGCCAGTGAGCCTAACATCAGTGGTAGGGAAATTATTGGAAAAAATTCTGAGGGACAGAATTAGTCTCCACTTGGAGAGGCAAGGATTAGTCAGGAATAGTCAGCATGGCTTTGTTAAGGAAAGATCATGTCTGACCAATTTGATTGAATTTTTCGATGGGGTGACTAGATGTGTGGATGAGGGTAGTGCAGTGGATGTGTTATACATGGATTTCAGTAAGGCTTTCGATAAAGTCCCGCATAGGAGACTGGTCAAGAAGGTAAGAGCCCATGGGATCCCGGATGCCTTGGCACATTGGATCCAAAACTGGCTTAGTGGCAGAAGGCAGAGAGTGATGGTCGAAGGTGGTTTTTGTGACTGGAAGCCTGTGTCCAGTGGGGTACCGCAGGAATTGGTGCTGGGTCCCTTGCTGTTTGTGGTCTACATTAATGATTTGGATGTGAATGTAAAATGAATGATCTGTAAGTTCGCAGCTGACACGAAAATTTGTGGTGTGGTAAATAGCGAGGAGGGTAGCATCAGCCTGCAGGACGATATAGGTGGGTTGGTCAGATGGGCGGAACAGCGGCAAATGGAATTTAACCATGAAAAGTGTGAGGTGATGCATTTTGGCGGTACTAACAAGGCAAGGGATACACAATGAATGGTAAGACCCTAGGAAAGGCAGAGGATCAGACAGACCTTGGTGTGCATGTACATAGATCCCTGCAGGCAGCAGAACAGGTGGATAAGATGGTTAAAAAGGCATATGGGATACTTTCCTTCATTAGCTGAGGCATAGGATATAAGTGTAAGAAGCCACACAACACCAGGTTATAGTCCAACAGCTTTATTTGAAATCACAAGCTTTCGGAGCGCTGCTCCTTCTTCAGGTGAAGTGGAGAAATGCATAAAGACATCTGACATGATTCTCTGACTATATAAGCTGTGTCTTTATGCATTTCTCCACTTCACCTGAAGAAGGAGCAGCGCTCCGAAAGCTTGTGATTTCAAATCAAGCTGTTGGACAAAAACCTGGTGTTGTGTGACTTTTTACATTTGTCCACCCCAGTCCAACTCCGGCATCTCCACACCATAGAATATAAGAGCAGGGAGGTTATGATGGAGCTATGCAAAACGCTGGTTAGGTCAGAGCTGGAATACTATCTGCAGTTCTGGTCGCCACACTATAGGAAGGATGTGATTGCTTTGGAGAGGGTGCAGATGAGATTCACCAGGATGTTACCTGGGCTGGAGCGCTTCAGCTATGAAGAAAGTCTGTACAGGCTGATGTTGTTTTCCTTGGAGCAGAGAAGGCTGAGCGGGGACCTGATTGAGGTGTACAAAATTATGAGTGGCATAGATAAGGTAGACAGAAAGGAACTTTTACCCTTAGTAGTGGGGTCACTAACAAGGGGGCATAGATTAAAGGTAAGGGGCAGGAGGTTTACAAGGCTACGGACCAAATGCTGGAAAATGGGATTAGATTAGACAGGGCTGGATGGACGGCATGGACGCGATGGGCCTAAGGCCTCTTTCTGTGCTGTATAACTCAATGACTCTATGACTCCAAACGTTTCAGGTGATGACTTTAACAAATTGTTGGAAAAATCATTTGTATGAATAATGAAGCAATCGTATAATCAATCAGGGGTTGCCTAAATATTCGCTTTACTCATCTTATGCAGATCTGGTGCTTCGACGGGTTGCCACCCCGATAGGATTCACACCAGACCATATGCAACAATTGTGCGGCCTACTTGGAATAGCCAAAGGCCTGGGGGGGTGGGTGGTGGTAGTATAGAACAATTGGGGGGGATTATAGGAAAACCTTCATCATTCGTGCTATTTGATTTGGGAAATCGTATATGCATTTCTGACATACTATAAGCCCACCAGCTTATCACACTGTCCTAGCATAGAGAGCACACCCTCCAACCCCGCTTTAACGGTCCTTTCCGGGGTTTGGAAGGGGGGACTGAAAGGTCCAGCTTGTTCCCAATGAGTGCTGGGATACTTGACTGTGTTAACACCCTATTTAGCCATAATTTAGGTTTAGCTGACTGAAGCACATTGGCAGACTGGAAGACGCCATTTACTTATCAAACTTCGGAATGTGTGTGTTCACAGACTCAGTAGAGCCATTGTCTGAACACGGCCTGTCTTCCCAGGAGATAATGGTACAATTAACATCGAACATTATTCCAGTCACAGGGTACACGCATTACTGCGGCCTTGTAGCCATCCTGCTTGTTCGACAGTTAAGGCTAAAATATGCTTTCTCAAACTATAAACTATGCCGAAACCGGGGAAGAGATAACAGCAGGACTGTGGGGAGTAGGATGAAACTACTAATATCTGTGTGTGAGGGTGACGGTCAGTTCCTTCAGTAATGCCTAGATGGCACCTTCACTTGTTTGTTTCCCTTTGTTAATTGTTACTTGTTTCTCCTGTTTATTACTTAACTGTCTTTCATCTGGTTAATTGGTTTCACCTGTTTTTGTTTGTATTTAAGTTCTGTGGTTTCTTCCCTTTGATTTCGGTCTTGACAAGGTGCTGACAAGTTGCTTAATCTTGACAAGATGCTCAGTTTGGACAAGCCGGTTGCCCTGTGGTAGCTTGTCTTGAGCTCAGTCTTGACAAGCCGGTTGCCTCATGGGAGCTTGTCCTGAGTTCCTATCTTGACAAGCCGTTTGCCTATGTGGTAGCTTGTCTTGAGCTCCGATGTTTCGTAACTGTTTACCTGTGTGATTCTAGTAAAGTACTGTTATTTAAGGCTGCATATCTGCTTCTCGTCTCATCTGTCTGCACTTGGGTCCAGAATCAGCCTTGCCCGGACAGCACGGCCCGATGTTTACACGGCCCTGCGACAGCAACCCTGACAGTAGGACTGAGCCAGTATGGACATAGCAGCGATGGAGGAATTTCGTTCTATTCTCGTCCATTAAGGTGCTTTCCTCGCCCTTCTTGCATCCCTTTGGAATATAATCCATTGAGCCTGCTAACTCTGGAAAACAATGGCTCTGTCGCTTACAAAGATTATGATCATATGATCGCCATAACATGCACCTGCCGCTAGTGGATGAGGAGGATGATTTTGTCTTGAGATTTCTGAACATCTGCAGTTCATGATCAGCCGAAATGGGAAAGATCATTGCTTGAAAAGCCAAGAAAATTCGCTATGTGTACTAATGCAGACTTTTTCATGTTTGACTTCTAGTTCTAAATGCCCAGGAGGGTGTATGGCTGGCTACTGTTGTACACGTGTGACTGGGACTTCGGATTCATCAAGTTTGAGCCTTTTAAGTATTTTCCCCCCTTGGGTATCCATACCACTATATTACCTGTTTGATTCTAGCAACGTACTTTTATGTAAGACTGCATATCTGCTTCTTGCCTTGTCTATCTGAACTTGGGTCCAGAACCAGCCTCGCCCAGACAGCACGGCCCCGTGTTTACACGGCCCCGCAACAGCAACCCTGACACTGTGTAATAGCAACATACTGCGGATGTTGGTCAGAGGGTACCCGAGTTCAAGGGGTGGGCCCAACATTTGAGTGACTAACCACATAAACCAATAAAGAGTAACTGCTGTGACACTGTTTGTATATGTATGCCCCCATTCTTTAGTAGGTGGGTGTTGCTTATAGAATTGCATAACTTGAATGAACCGCAACTTGTCCCTCGAGAGTGCACACCTAGCTTGAGGATGCTGGGTGGCTCTCCCTTGTGCACACGTCATTTGGTTGTTTTCATAAATTCTCAACTTGATCTCAATTCGGTCTCTGTCTCGGGTTCCTCCAAATTCGAATCTCACACCATTGCAATGAGCTATTGCACTGCAACTGACGATAATATTGCAGGGAAATTTCATTGCAATGCTCTATTGCATTGCAAATTCCTATTACATTGCAAAGTGAAATTCCATTGCAATGTTTTCTTCATTGCAAATGACGATCATATTGCAAGACGATATTCCATTTCAATGTTCTATTGTGTTGCAAATCACTATTGTGTTGCAAAGTGATGTTCCATTGCAAAGTCGTATTGCATTGCAAATGACGATCATATTTCCAAGTGATATTCCATTGCAATGTGCTTTTGCATTGCAAATGACGATCATATTGCAAAGCGATATTCAATTGTTATCTGCTGTTGTATTGCAAATGTCTATTTTAGTGCTAAGTGTTATTCCATTGCAATGTGCAATTGCATTGCAATTGACTATTATATTGCAAAGTGATATTTCATTGCAATGTTCTATTGAATTGCAAATCACATTCATATTGCAAACTGATATTCCATTGCAATGTTCCATTTCACTGCAATGGCTATTCTGTTACAAAGAAATATTCTATTGCAATGTTCTATTGCATTGCACATGATGATTGTATTGCAATGATATTCCATTGCAATGTTCTGTTTCAGTGCAAATGACTACTATGTTGCAAACTGCAATTTCATTGCAATGTGCTGTTGCATTGCAAATGAATATAATTGTTATAAATCTCATCCTCAAGAAACTACTTATGAAATAACGCTGGACGGCCAGCTGGTGGCGCCATCCAAGGAGTATAAATACTCGGTCGTTGGACCCAGCTTGCCGGGGACATTTTGTAAAGACAAGGAGCTACTGGATACAACTAGACTTCCATGTTCTGAAACAAGTTGATTAAAGCCTCGCTTTATGCACAAACCAAGTGCGTAGTGAGTTTCATTACCTCAATTTAATCAACTTGATATCGACTCCACGCTTTGGGTGATTTTGGGATCAGCCAGCTACGACTCGAACCGTAAAAGGGAACACAGACAAGTAATCGGTCCATCATGGAGGAACTAATCAGCCCCGCCCATCTTGACCTGGACCCGAATTCACTTACAGCTGCTAAGGTATCGAAACATTGGTATCGTACTTTCAGAAACTTCCTCAGGGTGTGTGGTGAAAATGTTCCTGATAAATTAGAGATACTTGCTAATTATGTATCCCCTCATGTGTTTGACTATATCGAAGACTGTGTCAACTATGATGCCGCTATACAAATACTACAGCAGCTATTTGTCAAGTCCCCAAATGAAATTGTTTCTGGGCATCTACTGGCCACAACTCAACAACAACCCGGGGAATCACTTGATGAATTCCTTCAGAAATTTTCCGGCCCAGCAAGGATTGTAATCTTAAAGCTGTTACAGCTGAGCAGTACCAGGAGGAGTTAATTTGTGATTCCTTTGTTAATGGGATTGTGTCTCCCTTCATACGTCAGCATCTGTTGGTGAATAAAACCCGCAATTACAGGTTGCCTATGACCAGGCATGTTCTCTGGACTTAACAAAGAGGAATGCAGACACCTATCCTTCACCACGTGCATGGGCTGCTGCTATCTCTTTTAGTGACTCTTTCAATAGGCCTCGGGCAGAAGCCCTCACGGATGATGACTTCAACCCGGCTGATGACAACCCTACCCTAGACACCTACACTGATGAGGACCCTGCCCTAGCAGCATCTTGGCAATCAGGAAGGAAGTTTTCCTTCTGTAGAGGTGTGTTCCATTATAGCAAATATTGTCCTGCTAATAATGCGACCTGCAATCATTGCAGCAAGAAAGGTCACTTTTCTAAGTTTTGCCTAGTCAAGAGCCGCTGTTAGTAAGAAAGGCCACTTTTCTAAGGTATACAGGTCGAGAGCTCCTGTTAGTTTTGCAGCTACTATCTATAAAACTGCTCCTCCCCCAAGAGCCACTACTATGGTTACAGCTGCAATCTATAAAACTGCTCCACCCCAAGAATCACTACTACGGTTACAGCTGTCAAGGGTAAAACTGCCCCTCCTCCCATCACAGCTGTTTTTCCCCAAAGTTTGCCCCATGCAGCCACGAAGGTTTCGGTAAATGGAAACATTTTGAGAGCACTAATCCACTCATGCAGATCTGACAGCTTTATTAGTGAGCGGGCTGTCAGTAAGTTAAAACTGCGTATTTACCCCTCAGACAGGGAAATTGCAATGGCTCTGCCGACTCTGACCACCAATTCTTCCGGCTTTTGTCTTGTCCACCTTATTCTCAATGGCTGCACTTATTTCTCCACCCAGCTCGGGGTGCTCAAGAATCTATGCAGTGATGTGCTCCTGGGGCAGGATTTCCAGAAACAACACAAAAGACTCACTTTCGAGTTTGGCGGGTCAAATGCGGAGCTTACTATTTCCAAAGTACCGTATTCTGCACTTTCGGCAGCTTCGCTCGATGAGCCCTCCTTCTTTGCTCATCTTTCCCCCCGATGTAAGCCCATAGTCACTAAATCACGACGTTTCAGCCAAGATGATCGAGCCTTTATCGAGGCAGAAATCTCTCGCCTTCTAGCTGACGGTATAATTGAGCCATGTTCATCTTCCTGGTGGGCTCAAGTCATCATTGTTAAAAATCCTCTGAAGCAACACAAGAACAATCTTTGCATTGATTACTCGCAAAATATTAACCAGTATACTGACCTGCGTGCCTACCCACTACCACGCATCGATGACATGGTCAATAATATTGCCAACTACAAGGTATTTCAACTTTTGATTTAAAGAGCGCATATCATCAAGTACCGTTAAAGGACTCTGACAAAATGTATACAGCCTTTGAGGCCAATGGTTGGCTTTAACCAAATTGTCACCTTCCATTTGAGGTGACCAATGGGGTGGCCGTCTTTCAACGGGCAATGGATAGCCTAGTCAAACAGGAGAACTTAACGGAGACTTTTCCATATCTGGATAATATCACCATTGCTTGTCATGACCAGAAGGAGAAAGATGCCAACCTCCAGAAATTTTTTGACGTTCTCCGTCGTCGCAACTTAACCTTAAGTGCGTCCAAATCTGTGAAATCAGTACCATCAGTCAACATCCTTGGCTACTGGGTGGGCAATGGTGTCATCAAACCAGATCCGGAGCGACTTCGTCCGCTTCTGGAGCTCCCTCCCCCTAAGAATCTCGACTCTCTTCGTCGGGCACTCGGCATGTTCGCCTATTATGCAAAATGGATGCCCCACTTCTCCAAAAAGATCCAGCCCCTGCTTCACGCAAAGTCGTTTCCATTGGAGGCAATGGCTATTTCAGCTTTCAACCTCCTCAAGCGGCAATTGGAAAAAGCCATGCTTCGTTCCATTGACGAAAATCTTCCTTTTGTGTTCGAGTGCGATGCATCATATGTGGCGATCTCAGCTACCTTGAATGAAGGTGGTTGACCCGTTGCATTTCTGTCCAGAACTTTGCAGGGTAGCGATCTCCATTATCCTCCTGCCGAGAAGGAGGCTACGGCCATTATCGAAGCGGTATGTAAATGGAGTCATTTTCTCGCACGTCGCCATTTCTCACTTATAACCGATCAGCGCTCCATGGCCTTTATGCTGGATAACCGGAAATGCACTAAGATCAAGAATAACAAAATACAACTCTGGAGGATGGAATTGGCTGTCTTTGGATACACCATACATTATCGACCCGGAAAAGAGAATGTGGCCCCGGATACCCTCACGCGGGCATTCTGCTCTTCTCTTTCAACTTCGAATCTGGCAGATTTTCATACTGACTTATGCCATCCTGGCGTTACCCGTATGTTGCACTTTGTGTAATCTAAAAATCTCCCATTTTCTACAGAAGATGTGAAAAGAACGTGCACCTGCTGTAAAATTTGTGCGGAGTTAAAACAGCAATTCTTCCGTCCATCTGATCGCTCACTCATACACACTATGCAGCCTATGCAGCGACTCAGCATTCACTTTAAAGGGCCATTGCCTTCCACGACGTGGAACACCTACTTACTGACTATGGTGGACGAATATTCACGCTTTCCCTTTGCTTTCCCCTGTACCAACATGAGGTACTTCCACAGTGATCAAATGCCTTGATCAAGTCTGTTCCCTTTGCGGTTCAGGCAATTTCATCCACTCTGATCGGGGTCCCTCCTTCATGTCAAGTGAACTCAGAAGTAATCTCTACCAATGAGGAATTGCCACAAGTAAAACAACACCGTACTATCCCATTGTTAACGGACTAGTTGAGAGATACAACGCTGTCATTTGGAATGCTGTCCGACTTGTGCTGAGGTCACGCAATCTACCAGACCAGCAGTGGAAAACTATGCTCCCAGATGCGTTGCATTCCATCAGGTCTCTCCTTTCTACTTCTACCAATGACTCACCTCGTGAGCGATTATTCAGCTTTAATCATCGCTCCACCCATGGGACGTCTCTAACGTCAGGTTTGGCAGCTCCTGGCCCCGTGCTGCTCTGAAGATTCGTATGATCATTGGAAAATGATCCGCTAGTCGACGAGATAGAACTTACAGATGTAAACCCCACGTAAGCCCACGTGTGGTATCTGGATTGCTGGGTATTCACCGTGTCACTCTGGGACCTGGCGCCCTGTCCGGCCAGTTCTGCAGACCTGACTGATGGAGGGTCCTGCAGGGATGAGGCCGACACTCTGTGCACCCCCGAGGATGATGCCTTACCTGGGACATTGAGGTTTCTGCCGGCTGCCCCGCTGGATCCACGCGGGAAGCTGAGCATTCCCCGTGGGCTGGCCACCCCGGGCCAGGATGCTGGTCCATCTCCAGCTAACCAATGGGACGAAGCCATTTCTGTGCCTGTGGGGACCCACACCCAGAGTCACGATCTCCCCAGCCTCCCTCGGGTCGATCAGAGCAACACGGGCCCTGTCGATCCAGCGGCATGTATCAAGTGGCCCAGGGACCAAGACACAGTCTGAGGAGATGTGCCTTCTGGCCATAAACAAAAATCTAAAAGACTGCGGCTATTCGTGGTCCACCTACTCCATTAACAGGAAGTCTTCGGACTTCCAAATCTTTTAGGCAGGAAGAATGTTATAAATCTCATCATGAAGCAACTACTTATGAAATAATGCAGGATGGCCAGCTGCTGGAGCCGTCCAAGAAGTATAAATACTCGGTCGTTGGCCCCAGCATTCCAGCGACATTTAGTAATACAAGGAGCTGGTGGAATACAACTAGATTTCCATGTTCTGAAACAAATTGATTAAAGACTTGCTTTATGCTCAAACCAACTGCGTAGTGAGTTTTATTATGTCAATAATGTTGCAAGTTAAAATTCCATTGCAATGTCTAATGCATTGTAAATGAATATTATATTGGAAAGTGATATCCCATTGCCATGTTCTACTGCATTGCAAATGACTATTATATTGCAAAACGATATTCCATTGCATTATGCAATTGCATTGCAAATTCCTATTATGTTGCAAAGTGATATTCCACTGCAATGTTTTGTTCATTGTAAATGACGATCACATTGCAAGGCGATATTCCATTTCATTGTGCTAGTGCACTGTAAATGACTATTATATTGCAAAGTATTTTTCTATTGCAACGTGCAATTTCATTGCAAATTACATTCTTGTTGCAAACTGATATTCCATTGCAATGTTCCATTGCACTGCAATGATTATTCTGTTGTAAAGAAATATTCTATTCTAATGTCCTACTGCATTTCAAATGCCGATTCTTTTGCATTGATATTTAATTGAAATATTCTGCTGCAGTGCAAGTACCTACTATGTTGCAAAGTGCTATTCCAACACAAAATGCTATTGCATTGCAAATGAATATATTATTGCAACTTAAAATTCCATTGCAATGTTCTATTGCATTCCAAATGACAATCATATTACAAAGTGATATTGCATTGCAATGTTCTATTGCAATGCAAATAACGATCACATTTCAAGGTAAAACTCGATTGCAATGTGCAATTGCATTGCAACAGACTACAATATTGCAAAGTGATGTTCCATTGCAATGTTCTATTGCATTGCAAATGACGTTTACATTTTAGCATTATTCTACTGCAATGTGGTATTGCATTGCAAATTAAATTAACATTGCAAGTTGACATTGCAAAGCGACATTCCTTTGCAATGTTCTATTCCATTGGAAATGACTAGTATATTGCAAAGTTATATGCCAATGCAATTTTAAAGTGCAATGCAAATGACGGTTTTATAGCAAGTCGATTATCCATTGCAGATGAGTATTATATTTCGAGGTAATATTCCACTGCATGTTCCATTAAATTGCAAATGACTATTGTATCGCAAAGTGAGATTCCAATGCAATTTTATATTGTATTGCAGATAACGATCATCTTACAAGGTGACATTCCATTTCAATTTGCTATTGCATTGCAAATCACTATCATATTGCAAACTGATATTCCATTGCAAAGTGCTATTGCATTGCAAATGACTATTACATTGCAAAGTGATATTCCACTTCAATGTTCTATCGCATTGCAAATGATGATCATATTACAAAGCGATATTCCATTGCAATGTTCTATTGCATTGCAAACCACGATGGTTTTGCAGCAATATTCCATTGCAGTGCTCTACTGCATTGCACGAAGTACTGTATTGCAAAGCTATATTCAGCTGCAATGTTCTATTGCATTTCAAGTGAATATTATACTGGATGTAAATAGTCCATTCCAATGTGCTATTACATTGAAAATGAATATCATGTTGCAAAGTTATAATCCATTACAGTGCACAATCTTTTTATGAGTGGCAGGCAGTGACTAGTGGGGTACCGCAGGGATCGGTGCTTGGAATCCAGCTATTCACAATATATATTAATGATCTAGACAAGGGGATTAGATGTAATATCTCCAAATTTGCAGATGACACAAAGCTGGGTGGGCATGTGTGCTGCGAGGAGGATGCTGAGAACTCCAGGATGATTTGGACAGGTTGGGTGATTGGGCAGAATCATGGCAGATGCAATATAACATGGATAAATGTGAGGTTATCCACTTTGGTGGCAAAAACAGAAAGGCAGATTATTACCTGAATGGCAATAGATTGGGTGAAGGGGAAGTGCAAAGAGACCTGGGCGTCCTTGTGCACCAGTCACTGAACGTAAGCATGCAGGTGCAGCAGGCAGTTAAGAAGGCAAATGTTAGGTTGGCCTTTGTAGTGAGAGGCTTTGAGTACAGGAACAAGGATGTCTTGCTGCAGTTGTACAGGGCCTTGGTGAGACCACATCTGGAGTATTGTGTGCAATTTTTGTCACCTTATATGAGGAAGGATGTTCTTGCCATGGTAGGAGTTCAGTGAAGATTCACCAGGCTGATACCAGGGATGGGAGGAATGACGTATGAGGAGAGATTGAGTCGATTGGGCCTGTACTCGCTGGAGTTTAGAAGACTGGGAGGAGATCTCATTGAAACTTATAAAATTCTGACAGGGCTGGACAGACTAGATGCAGGAAGGATGTTCCTGATGGTCGGGGAGTCCAGAACCAGGGGTCACGGTCTAAGGATAAAGGATATGCCATTTAGGACAGAAATGAGGAGGAATTTCTTCACTCAGACAGTGGTGAACCAGTGGAATTCTCTAGCACAGAAGGCAGTAGAGGCCAATTCATTAAATATATTCAAGAAGGAGTTGGATATATTTCTTAAGGCTAAAGGGATCAAGGGGTATGGGGAGAAAGCAGGGACCAGGTACTCAATTTGGATGATCAGCCATGATCACTTTGAATGGCGGAGCGTGCTCGAGGGGCCGTATAGCCTTCTGCTGCAGCTATCTTCTATGTTTCTATGTTTATATAGCAAACTAATATTCCATTGCAATATCCTATTGCATTGCAAATGATGATTATATTGGAGTGATATTCCATTGCATTTTTCTATTGCATTGCAAATGAGTACTATATTGCAAAGTGTTATTCCGTTGCAATATCTTATTGCAATGCAAATGAAGATCATTTTGCAACGCGATATTTCATTGCAATTCGCTATTGCAATTCAAATGACTAATATAATGTGAAGTGATATTCCATTGCAATGTTCTATTGCATTGCCATTTTCTATTGCATTGCAATTGACTATTGTATTGCAAAGCATTTATCCTTTGCAATGTTCTGTTGCAATGAAAATGACTGCTATGTTGCAAAGTGATATTCCTTTGCAGTGTCTTTTGCATTGCAAATGATGATCATATTGGAAATCAATATTCCATTGCAATGCGCTATTGCACTTCAAATGTCAAATGTATTGCAGTAATAATCCATTGCATTGTTCTATTGCATTGCAAATGACGATCACACTGCAGGGCAATATTCCTATTGCAATGTGCTATTGCATTTCAACTGACTATTATATTGCAAGGTGATATTCGATTGCAATGTTCTATTGTATTGATGGTGGTCCAGACTCTAATCATCATTGGCTTGTTCTCTCCACACAGATGCGGCCGGACATGCTGTGACTTCCAGCAAAAAAAATGTTTTTTGTCTGTTTTTTTGTTTTTCATACAGACCCCAGCATCTGCAACATTTGACCCCTTGCGACCCCACCTCATTGTTCTTTGATGTAATGTTTTCCTGACTGACCTGTTTGGACACCATTTACACCTTTGATTGCTGTGATTATCTCTCTGACTAGGTGTGATAAATGGCAGTTAGAAAGATTACCTGTAAACATCTGACATTATTCTCTGACTATATAAGCTGTGTTTCTATGCATCTCTCCACTTCACCTGATGAAGGAGCAGCGCTCCGAAAGCTTGTGATTTCAAATAAATCTTTTGGACTATAACCTGGTGTTGTGTGATTTCTTACTATTGTATTGAAACTGATGATTATTTTGCAGTCATATTCCATTGCAATGTACAATTGCATGGCAAATGACTATTATATTGCAGAGTGATATTTCATTGCAATGTTCTATTGCATTGCAAATGATGATTATGTTGCAGCGATATTCTATTGCAATGTGTTATTGCATTGCAAATTAAAATAATATTGCAAGTTGATATTGCAAAGCGACATTTCTTTGCAATGCTCTATTGCATTGGAAATGACTAGTATGTTGTAAAATTATAGGCCAATGCAATTTTAAAGTGCATTGCAAATGACGATCTTATTGTAAGTCCATTATCCTTTTCAATGTGCTATTGCATGGCAAATGAATTTTATATTTCGAGCTAATATTCCACCGCAATGTTCCATTACATTGCAAATGACAATATATCGAAAAGTGATATTCCAATGCAATTTTATATTGTATTGCAAATGACGATCATATTACAAGATGATATTGCATTTCAATGTGCTATTGCATTGCAAATGACTCTCATATTGCAAACTGATATTCCATAGCAAAGTGATATTGCATTGCAAATGACTATTATATTGCAAAGTGTTATTCCACTTCAATCTTCTATCGCATTGCAAATGACGATCATATTACAAAGCAATATTCAATTGCATTGTTCTATTGCATTGCAAACCATGATTGTATTGCAGTAATATTCCATTGCAATGCTCTACTTCATTGCAAGGTCTACTATATCGCAAAGCTATATTCAATTGCAATGTTCTTTTGCATTTCAAGTGACTATTATATTGGATGTTAATAGTCCATTGCAATGCACAATTGCATTGCAATGATTATATTGCAAAATAATATTACATTGCAATATCCTACTGCATTGTAAATGACGATCATATTGGAGTGATATTCCATTGCAATTTTATATTGCATTGCAAATGAGTACTTTATTGCAAAGTGATATTCCGTTGCAATGTTTTAGTGCAATGCAAATGACAATCATTTTGCAAAGTGATATTCCATTGCAATTCACTATTGCAATTCAAATGACTATTATATTGCGAATTGATATTCCATTGCAATCTGCTACTGCAATGCAAATGGTTACTGTATTGCAAAGTGGTATTCCATTGCAATGTCTTTTGCATTGCAAATGATGGTCATATTGCAAAGCAATGTTCCATTGCAATCTGCTACTTCACTACAATTGTCAAATAAATTGCAGTGATAATGCATTGCAATGTTCTGTTGCATTGCAAATGACGAGCACATTGCAGGGCAATATTCCATTGCAATGTGCTATTGCATTGCCACTAACTATTATATTGCAAGGTGATACCCATTGCAATGTTCTATTGCATTGAAAATGACAATTATTTTTCAGTGATATTCCATTGCAATGTACAAATGCAAAGCAGATGACAATTATATTGCAGATTGATGTTTAATTGCAATGCTCTATTGCATTAAAAGTGACGATTATACAGCAGTGACATTCCATTGAAATTTTCTATTGCATTGCAAATGACGATAATGCTGCAAACTGATATTCCAAAGCATAGTTCCATTGCATTGCAATGACTTTTATACTGCAAAGTGATATTTCATTGCAAATGATGATCAAACAGCAAGGCAATATTCCATTGCAATTTGGTATTGCATTGCAACCTACTTTTATATTGCAAGGTGATATTATATTGCAATGTTGTATTGCATTGCAAATGACGATTATATTGCAGTGATATTCCATGGCAATGTGCAATTGCATTGCAAATGACTACTGTATTGCAAAGTGAGGTTCCATTGCAAAGTCCTACTGCTTTGCAAATGATGATCATATTGCAATGCAATATTTCATTGCAATGTTCTATTGCATTGTAAATCATTAATATATTGCAAACTGATATCCGATTGCAATGTTCTATTGCATTGCAAATGAATACTATATTGCAAAGTGATATTCCATTGCAATGTAATATTGTGAGGTGAGGTGAGGTGAGAGTGATTGCCCTTGACATCAAGGCAGCATTTGATCAAGTGTGGTAGCAAGGAGCCCGAGCAAAACTGAAGTCAATGGGAATCAAGGGGAAAACTCTCCATTGGTTGGAATCATACCTAGCACAAAGGAAGTTGGCTGTGGTTGTTGCACGTCATTCATCTCAATCACATGACATAATTGCAGGAGTTCCTCAGGGCAGTGTCCTAGGCCCTACCATCTTCAGCTGTTTCATCAATGACCTTCCCTCCATCATAAGGTCAGGAGTGGGGATGTTCGCTGATGATTGCACACTGTTCAGCACTATTCAAGACTCATCAGATACTGATGCAGTCCGTGACCACATGCAGCAAGACCTGGATAATATTCAGACTTGGGCTGACAAGTGGCAAGTAACATTCGCACCACGCAAGAGCCAGGCAACGACCATCTCCAACAAGCGAGACTCTAACCATCTCCCCTTGACATTCAATGGCATTATCATCGCAGAATCCTCCACTATCAATATCCTGAGGGTTACCATTGATCAGAAACTGAACTGGACCAGCCATATAAATACTGTGGCTACAAGAGCAGGCCAGAGGCTGGGAATTCTGCGGCGAGTGTCTCACCTCCTGACTCCCCAAAGCCTTTCCACCATCTACAAGGCTCAAGTCAGGAGTGTGATGGAATACACTCCACTTGCCTGGATGAGTGCAGCTCCAAGAACACTCAAGAAGCTCGACACCATTCAGGATAAAGCTTGATTGGCACTCCATCCACCACCTTCAACATTCACTCCCTCCACCACTGGCGCACTGTGGCTGCAGTGTGTACCATCTACAAGATGCACTGCAGCAACTTGCCAAATCTCCTTCAACAACACCTTCCAAACACATGACCTCTACCACTTAGAAGGACAAGGGCAGCAGACACATTGGAACATCACCACCTACAACTTCCCCTCCAAGCCACACACCGTCCTGACATTGGCCTGTATCGCCATTCCTTCACTGTCGCTGGGCCAAAATCCTGGAACTCCCTTCCTAACAGCATTGTGGGTGTACCTACACCACATGGACTGCAGCGGTTCAAGAAGGCAGCTCACCACCATCTTCTCAAGGGCAATTAGGGATGGGCATTAAATGCAGACCTAGCCAGCCAGCGACGCCCACATCCCATCAAGGAATTTTTTTTTTTAAATGCCGATAATTTTGCAAAGCGATAATCCATTGCAGTGTGCTAATGCATTTGAAATGACTATTATATTTCGAAGAGATATTCCATTTCAATGTGCTACTGCACTGCAAGTGACTACTATATTGCAAAGTGATATTACATTGCAATGTTCTCTTGCATTGCAATGTCCTATTGCATTGCAAATGGATATTATATTGCAAAGTGATATTCATTTGCAAAGTTATGTTGTATTGCAAATGATGATCATATTGCAATGCTCTATCCCATTGCAATGTGCAGTTGCATTACAAATGACGAATATTTTGCAGTGATTTTCCATTGCAATGTTCTATTGCATTGCAAATGACTATTATATTGCAAAGTGATATTTCATTGCAATGTTCTATTGCATTTCAAATGACTGTTTTTTGCAAAGTTATATTCCATTGCAATATTCTATTGCATTGCAAATGACGATTATACTGCACTGATATTCCATTTCAATGTGCATTAACATTACAAATTGCTATTAAAATGCAAAGTGATATTCCATTGCAATGTTCCATTGTATTGCAAATGACCAAATTGCAAGGCAATAATCCCATGCAATGTGCTTTTGCATTGCAACTGTCTATTATATTGCAAGGTGATATTCTATTGCAATGTTCTATTGCATTGCAAATGACAATTATATTGCAGTGATATTCCATTGCAATATGTAATTCCACTGCAAATGGCTACTTTATTGCAAAGCGATATTACATTGCAAAGTCCTACTGCTTTGCAAATGATGATCATATTGCAATGCGATATTTCATTGCAATGTTCTGTTGAAATGCAAATCATTATTATATTGCAAACTGATATCCCATTGCAATGCTCTGTTGCATTGCAAATGACTATTTTATTGCAAAGTGATATTCCATTGCAATTTTGCTATTGCATTGCAATTGACTCTTATATTGCAAAGTGATATTCCATTGCTTGTTCTATTGCATTGCAAATGACTATTATAATGCAAATTGATATTCCATTGCAATGACTATTATATTTCGAAGTGATATTCCACTGCAATATTCTATTGCAATTGGAAATGACGATTATACTGCCGTGATATTCCACTTCAATGCACTGTTGCATTGCAAATGACTATTATATTGCAAAGCGATATTTCATTGCAATATTCTATTGCATTGCAAATGACGATCATATTGGAAAGCGATATACCGTTGCAATGTGTTTTTTCTTGCATATGACTTTTAAATTGCAAGGTAATAGTCCATTGCAATGTCGTATTGCATTGCAAGTGACTATTATATTGCAAAGTGATATTCCATTGCAATGTGCTATTGCTTTTCAAATGATTGTTATACTGCCAACTGATATTCCATTGCAAAGTTTCATTGCATTGCAATGACTGTTATGTTGCAAAGTAATATTCCATTGCAATGTTCCATTGCATTGCAATCACTATTTTATTGCAAAGTGATATTCCATTGCAATGTCCTATTGTTTTGCAAATGACGATCATATTGCAAAATAATATTCCATTGCAATGTGTTATTGCAGTGCAAATGAATATAATATTGCAATTCAATAATCCATTGCAATGTCCTATTACATTGCAAATGACTATTATATTGCAAAGCGATATTCCATTGCAATGTTATATTGCATTGCAAATGACTACTGTATTGCAAAGTGATGTTCCATTGCAAAGTCCGACTGCTTTGCAAATGATGAACATATTGCAATGCGATATTTCATTGCAATGTTCTATTGCATTGTAAATCATTAATATATTGCAAACTGATATCCTATTGCAATGTTCTATTGCATTGCAAATGAATACTATAATGCAAAGTGATATTCCATTGCAATGTAATATTTTGAGGTGAGGTAAGGTGAGAGTGACTGCCCTTGACATCAAGGCAGCATTTGATCAAGTGTGGTAGCAAGGAGCCCTAGCAAAAGTGAAGTCAATGAGAATCAAGGGGAAAACTCTCCATTGATTGGAATCATACCTAGCACAAAGGAAGTTGGCTGTGATTGTTGCAGGTCATTCATCTCAATCACATGACATAATTGCAGGAGGTCATTAGGGCAGTGTCCTAGGCCCAACCATCTTCAGCTGTTTCATCAATGACCTTCCCTCCATCAGAAGGTCAGAAGTGGGGATGTTTGCTGATGATTGCACACTGTTCAGCACCATGCAAGACTCGTCAGATACTGACGCAATCCGTGTCCATATGCAACAAGACCTGTACAATATTCAGACTTGGGCTGACAAGTGGCAAGTAACATTCGCACCACACAAGTGCCAGGCAATGACCATCTCCAACAGGTGAGAGTCTAACCATCTCCCCTTGACATTCAATGGCATTATCATCGCAGAATCCCCCACTATCAACATCCTGGGGGTTACCATTGAGCAGAAACTGAACTGGACCAGCCATATAAATACTGTGGCTACAAGAGCAGGCCAGAGGTTGGGAATACTGTGGCGAGTGTCTCACCTCCTGACTCCCCAAAGCCTTTCCACCATCTACAAGGCACAAGTCAGGAATGTGATGGAATATTCTCCACTTGCCTGGATGAGTGCAGCTCCAACAACACTCAAGAAGCTGGACAACATTCAGGAAAAAGCAGCCCACTTGATTGGCACTCCATCCACCACCTTCAACATTCACTCCCTCTACCACTGGCACACTGTGGCTACAGTGTGTACCATCTACAAGATGCACTGCAGCAACTCGCCAAAGCTCCTTCAACAGCACCTTCCAAACACATGACCTCTACCACTTAGAAGGACAAGGGCAGCAGACGCATGGGAACTTCACCACCTACAACTTCCCCTCCAAGCCACACAACGTCCTGACATGGACCTGTATCGCCATTCCTTCACTGTCGCTGGACCAAAATCCTGGAACTCCCTTCCTAACAGCATTGTGGGTGTACCTACACCATATGGACTGCAGCGGTTCAAGAAGGCTGCTCACCACCATCTTCTCAAGGGCAATTAGGGATGGGCATTAAATGCAGACCTAGGCAGCCAGCGATGCCCACATCCCATCAAAGAATATTTTTTTTTTAATGCCGAAAGTATTGCAAAGCGATATTCCATTGCAGTGTGCTAATGCATTTGAAATGACGATGATATTTCCAAGAGATATTCCTTTTCAATGTGCTACTGCACTGCAAGTGACTACTGTATTGCAAAGTGATATTACATTGCAATGTTCACTTGCATTGCAATGTTCTATTGCATTGCAAATGGCTATTATATTGTAAAGTGATATTCCTTTGCAAATTATGTTGCATTGCAAATGACGATCATATTGCAAAGCTGTATTCCATTGCAATGTGCAGTTGCAATACAAGTGATGAATATTTTGCAGTGATATTCCATTGCAATGTTCTATTGCATTGCAAATGACTATTATATTGCAAAGCGATATTTCATTGCAATATTCTATTGCATTGCAAATGACGATCATATTGGAAAGCAATATACCATTGCAATGTGCTTTTCTCTTGCATATGACTTTTAAATTACAAGGTAATAGTCCATTGCAATGTGGTATTGCATTGCAAATGACTATTATATTGCAAAGTGATATTCCTTTGCAATGTGCTATTGCTTTTCAAATGATTATTATATTGCCAACTGTTATTCCATTGCAATGTTTCATTGCATTGCAACGACTGATATGTTGCAAAGTAATATTCCATTGCAATGTTCCATTGCATTGCAATCACTATTTTATTGCAAAGTGGCATTCCATTGCAATGTCCTATTGTTTTGCAAATGACGATCATTAAGCAAAACAATATTCCATTGCAATGTGCTATTATTTTGCAAATGAATATAATATTGCAATTCAATAATCCATTGCAATGTCCTATTACATTGCAAATGACTATTATATTGCAAAGCGATATTCCATTCCAATGTTATTTTGCATTGCCAAAGATGGTTATACTGCAGTGAAATTCCACTGCAATGTGCTATGCTATTGAAAATGAATACTATGTTGCAAAGTGATATACCATTGCAAAGTGCTATTGCATTGCAATGCTCCATTGCATTGAAATGCCTAACATATATTTCAATGTTCTATTGCATTGCAAATGACTATTATATTGCAAAGTAATATTCCATTAAAATATGCTATTGCATTGCAAATAGCAATGGTATTGCTAAATGATATTCCATTGCAATGTTCCATTGCATTGCAATGACAATTATATTGCAAAGTGAAATTCTATTAAAATATGCTATTGCATTGCAATTAGCTATGGTATTGCAAAATGATATTCCACTGCAATGTTCCATTGCATTGCAATGACAATGATATTGCAAAGTGATTTTCCATTGCAATGTTCTATTGCATTGCAAATGACGATTATATTGCAGTGATATTCCACTGTAATGTTCTATTGCATTGAAAATGATTTTTATTGCTAACGGATATTCCATTGCTTGTTGTATTACATTGCAATGAAGGTTATTATTCCATTAGAGTGTTCCATTGCATTGTAATGACTATTATATTGCAAAGTGATACTCCATTGCAATGTTCTATTGCATTGCAAATGAATATAATATTGCAAAGTGATATTCCATTTCAATGATCTATTGCATTGCAAATGATGATCATATTGCAAAGCGATATTCCATTGCAAGGTTCCAATGCATTGCAATGACAATTATATTGCAAAGTCATATTCCATTACCGTGCTCTATTGCATTGCAAAGGACGATTATTATGCAGAGCTATTCCATTGCAAGGTGCTGTTGCATTGCCAATGAATACTATGTTGCAAAGTGATATTCCATTGCATTGTCTTATTCCATTGCAATGTTCTGTTGCATTGCAAATGACTACTATATTGCAAACCGATATTCCAGTGCAATAATCCATTGCATTGCAATGACTATTACATTACAAAGTAACATTCCACTGCAATGTTCCATCGCATTGCAATGACTATTATGTTGCAAATTGGTATTTCTTTCCAAAGATCTATTGCATTGCCAATGACAATTATATTGCAAAGTGATACACCATTGCAATGCTCTATTGCATTGCAAATGTCAATTATATTGCAATGGGATACTCCATGGCAACGTGCTATTGCATTGCAAATGATTATCATATTGCAAAGAGATATTCCATTGGAATGTGCTATTGCATTGCAAATTACTATTATATTGCAAAGTGATATTCCACTGCAATGTTCTATTGAATTGCAAATGATGATTGTATTGCAGTGATATTCCATTGCAATGTGTAATTGAATTGCAAATGACTGTTTCAATGTAAAGTGAGGTTCAATTGCAATGCCCTATTGCATTGCAAATGACGATCAGAGTCAAAGCGATATTCATTGTAATTTTCTATTACATTGCAAATGACTATTTTGCTGCAAAGTGATATTCCATTGCAATGTTCTATTGAATTTCAAATGACAATTATATTGTAAAGTGATACTCCATTGCAATGTACGATTACATTGCAGATTACTATTATTTTGCAATGCGCTAATCCATTGGAATGTTCCACTGCATTGCAAATGGTGATCATATTGCAAAGCAATTTTATATTGCAATGTGATTTTGTTCTGCAAATGACTATTTTATTGCAAGTTAATATTCCATTGCAATGTTGTATTGCATTGCAAATGACTATAATATTTTGAAGTGGTATTCCATTCTAATGTTCTATTGCATTGCAAATGACGATTATCCTGCACTGATATTCCACTTCAATGCGCTGCTGAATTGCAAATGACTATTATATTGCAAAGCGATATTTCATTGCAATGTTCTATTGTATTGCAAATGACGATCATATTGCAAAGTGATATGCCATTGCAAGGTGCTTTGGTATTGCATATGACTTTTAAAATGCAAGGTAATAGTCCATTGCAATGTCGTATTTCATTGCAAATGACTATTACATTGAAAAGTGATATTCCATTGCAATGTGCTATTGTATTTCAAATGACTATTATATTCACAGAATCACAGAATCACAGAAACCCCACAGTGCAGATAGAGGCCATTTCGGCCCATCGAGCCTGCACCGACACATATCCCACCCGATCCCCGTAACCCCTACACCAACACATATCCCACACTATCCACATAACCACATGTATTTAATCCCCCTAACACTAAGGGTCAATTTATCATAGCCAATCAACCTACCTGCACATCTTTGGACTGTGGGAGGAAACCGGAGCACCCGGAGAATATCCACGCAAACACAGGGAGAATGTGCAAACTCCACACAGTCAACTGAGGCCGGATTCAAAGCCGGGTCCCTGGTGCTGTGAGGCAACAGTGCTAACCACTTGCCAACTGTTATTCCATTGCAATGTTTCATTGCATTGCAATGATTGTTGTGTTGCAAAGAATTATTACATTGCAATGTTCCATTGCATTGCAATGCCTATTTTATTGCAAAGTGATATTCCATTGCAATGTCCTATTGTTCTGCAAATGATGATCATATTGCAAAATGATATTCCATTGCAATGTTTTATTGCAGTGCAAATGAATATAATATTGCAATTTAATAATCCATTGCAATGTCCTATTTCATTGAAAATGACAATTATATTGCCAAGCAATATTCCATTGAAATGTTATATTGCATTGCCAATGATGGTTATATAGCTGTGAAATTCCACTGCAATGCGCAATGGCATTGAAAATGAATACAACATTGCAAAGTGATATTCCATTGCAAAGTGCTATTGCATTGCAATGTTCCATTGCATTGCAATGACTAACATATATTTCAAAGTAATATTTCATTGCCATATCCCATTGTATTGCAATGATTGTTATATTGCAGAGTAATATTCCATTAGAGTGTTCCATTGCATTACAATAACTATTATATTGCAAAGTGATACCCCATTCAAATGTTCCATTGAATTGCAAATGATGATCATATTGCAAAGCGAAATTCCATTGCAATGTGCTATTGCATTGCCAATGAACATAACACTGTAAGTTAATATTCCATTGCAATGCTGTCTTGCATTGCAAATGATCATGTTATTGCAATGTGATATTCCATTGCAATGTTCTATTGCATTGCAACTGACGAATATATGGCAGTGATATTCATTGCTATATTGCAAAGTGATATTCCAATGCAAAGTGCTATTGCATTGCAAATGACTATTATATTGCAAACTGATATGGCACTGCAATTTTCCACTGCATTGCAATGACTAATATATATTTCAAATTATAAATTCATTGCCAGGTTCCATTGCATTGCAACGACTGTTATATTGCAAAGTGATACTCATTTTAGTGTTCTATTACATTGCAAATGACGAATATACTGCAGTGATATTACATTGCAATGTTCTATTGCATTGCAAATGACGAATATATTGCAGTGATATTCCATTGCAATGTGCAATTGCATTGCAAATGACTGCTTCAATGCAGAGTGAGGTTCAATTGCAAAGTCCTATTGCATTGCAAATGATGATCAGAGTCAAAGCAATATTCCATTGTAATTTCTATTACATTGCAAATGACTATTATATTGCAAATGTATATTTCATTGCAATGATTGTTTGCATTGCAAATGACGATTGTATTGCAAAGTGTTATTCCATTGCAATGTTCTATTGCTTTGCAAATGACGATTATATTGCAGTGATAATCCATTACAATGTACTGTTGCATTGCAAGTGACTACTTTGTTGCAAAGTGACATTCCATTGCAACGTCCTATTGCATTGCAATGAAATATAATATTGCAAGTTAAAATTCCATTGCAATGTTCTATTGCATTTCAAAAGACAATTATATTGTAAAGTGATACTCCATTGCAATGTGCTATTGCATTGCAGATTACTATTATTTTGCAACGCGCTAATCTATTGCAATGTTCTGCATTGCAAATGACGATACTATTGCAAAGCGATATTGTATTGCAATGTGACTTTGTTCTGCAATTGATTATTATGTTGTAAGTTAATAATCCATTGCAATGTCATATTGCATTGCAAATGACTATTATATTGCAAAATGAAATTCCATTCCAATGCTTTATTGCAATGAAAATGACGATTATATTGCAGTGCTTTTGATTTGCAATGTTCTGTTACATTGCCAATGAACACCACGTTGCAATGTGATATTCCATTGCAATGTCTTATTCCATTGCATTGTTCTGTTGCATTGCAAATGACTATTCCCTTAAATTGATATTTCATTGCAATATTTCATTGCATTGCAAAAAATGTAATGTTGCAAAGTAATATTCCATTGCAAAGCTCTATTGCATTGAAAATGACTATTATCTAGCAAACTGATATTACATTGCAAAATTCCATGGTATTTCAAATGACAATTATATTATAAAGTGATACTCCATTGCAACGTGCTATTGCATTGCAAATGACTATTATTTTGCAACACGCTAATCCATTGCAATGTTCAACTGCATTGCAAATGACGATAATATTGAAAAGCGATATTATATTGACGTGATATTTTTTTGCAAATGACTATTATACTGCAAAGTGATATTCCATTGCAGTGTGCTATTGCATTGCAAATGACGATTATATTGCAAAATAATGTTCCATTGCAATATTCTACTGCATTGCAAATGACGATCATATTCCAAAGTGATATTCCATTGCAATGTTCTATTGCATTGTTAATAACTATTATAATTCAAACCGATATTCCAGTGCAGTGTTCCATTGCATTGCAGTGACTAGTATATTGCAAATTAATATTCCATTGCAATGTTCCATTGCATTGCAATGTCTATTATATTGCAAAGTGATACTTCATTCCAAACTTCTATTGCATTGCAAATGACGAATATATTGCAGTGAGACTCCAGTGCAATGTTCTATTGCATTGCAAATATCAATTCTATTGCAAAGCGATATTCCATTGCAATGTGCCATTGCATTGCAAATTACTGTTACCTTGCAAATTGATATTCCACTGCAATGTTCTATTGCATTGCAAATGACGATCATATTGCAGTGATATTCCATTGCAATGTGCAATTGCATTGGAAATGACTGCTACAATGCAAAGTGAGGTTCATTTATATAGTCCTATTGCATTGCAAATGACGATCAGAAGTCAAAGAGGTATTAAATTGTAATTTTCTCTTAAATTGCAAATGAGTATTATATTGCAAACTGATATTCCATTGCAATGTTCCATTGCATTGCAATGACAATTATATTGCAAATTTATATTCCATTGCTATGTTTGATTGAATCGCAAATGAAGATTATATTGCAAAGTGATCTTCCATTGCAATGGTCTATTGCAGTGCAAATGACAATTATAGTGCCGTGATAATCCATTAAAATGTTCTGTTGCATTGCAAATGTCTACTATGTTGCAAAGTGATATTCCATTGCAACGTCCTATTGCATAGGCAATTAATATAATATTGCAAGTTAAAATTACATTGCAATGCTCTATTGCATTTCAAAAGACAATTATATTGAAAAGTGATATTCCATTGCAATGTGCTATTGCATTGCAGATAACTATTATTTTGCAAAGTGCTAATCCATTGTAATGTTCTACAGCATTGCAATTGACAATCATATTGCAAACTGATATTATATTGTAATGTGATATTGTTTTGCAAATGACTATTATGTTGCAAGTTAATAATCCATTGCAATGTCATACTTCATTACAAATGACTATTATACTGCTAAGTGATATTCCATTGCAATGTGCTATTGCATTGCAAATGACGATTATATTGCAAAGTGATATTCCACTGCAATTTTCTATTGCTTTGCAAATGACGATCTTATTAGAAAGCGATATTACATTGCAATGTTCTATTGCATTGCAAATGATGATTATAAGGCCAACTGATATTCCAGTGCAATGTTCCATTGCATTGCAGTTACTAGTATATTACGAAGTAATATTCCATTGCTATGTTCCATTGCTTTGCCATGACTATTATATTGCAAAGTGATATTTCATTCCAAAGTTCTTTTGAATTGCAAATTACGATTATATTGCAAAGTGATAATCCTTGCAGTTTTCTATTGCATTGCAAATGTCAATTATATTGGAACGTGATATTCCATTGCATTGTGCTATTGCATTGCAAATGACTGTCATATTGCAAAGTGATATTCCATTGCAATATTCTATTGTATTGCAAATTACTATTATTTTGCAAAGTGATATTCCATGGCAATGAGCATTTGCATTGCAAATGCCTGCTACAATGCAAAATGAGGTTCAATTGCAAAGTCCTATTGCACTGTAATGATGGTCAGGAGGCAAAGCGATATTCCATTTTATTTTTAAATTACATTGCAAATTGCTATTATATAGCAAAGTGATATTCCTTTGCAAAGTTCCATTGCATTGCAATGACTATTATATTGAAAGGTTATGTTCCATTGCAATGTTTGATTGCATTGCAAATGACTTTTATATTGCAAAGTGATATTCCATTGCCATGTTCTATTGCATTGCAAATGACGATCATACTACAAAGCGATATTCCCTTGCAAATTCCTATTTCATTGCAAGTGACGGTTATATTGCAAAGTGATACTCCATTGCAATGTTCTACTGCATTACAAATGTCAATTATATTGCAAATTGATATTCCATTGCAATGTGATATTGCATAGCAAATTACTATTATATTGCAAAGTGATATTCCACTGCAATGTACTATTGCATTACAAATTACGATTATGTTGCAGCGATATTCAATTCCAATGTGCAATTGAATTGCAAATGACAGCTACAATGTGAAGTGAGGTGCAATTGCAATGTCTTATTGCATTGCAAATAATGATCAGAAGTGAAAGCGATAAACATAGAAACATAGAAGAAAGGAGCAGGAGTAGGCCATTCGGCCCCTCGAGCCTGCTCCGGCATTCAATGCGATCATGGCTGATCATCCAAATTCAGTACCCTGTCCCTGCTTTCTCCCCAAAACCCTTGATCCCTTTAGCCTTAAGCAATATATCCAACTCCTTCTTGAATATATGTAAGAAGTCACACAACACCAGGTTATAGTCCAACAGTTTTATTTGAAATCACAAGCTTTTGGAGCGCTGCTCCTTCATCAGGTGAAGTGGAGAGATGCATAAAGGCACAGCTTATATAGTCAGAGAATAATGCCAGATGATTACAGGTAATCTTTCTAACTGCCATTTATCACAACTTGGCAGAGAGATAATGACAGCAATCAAAGATGTGAGTGGTGTCCAAACAGGTCAGTCAGGAAAACATTATATCAAAGAACAATGTGGTGGGGTCACAAGGGTTCAAATGTTGCAGATGCTGGGGTCTGTAAGAAAAACAAAAAACAGACAAAAAAACATTTTTATTTGCTAGAAATCACAGCAGGTCCAGCCGCACCTGTGTAGAGAGAACAAGTCAACGACGACTCGAGTCTGGATGACCCTATGTCAGGTGGAGTTACATGTAGTGTGAGAGGAACCCAAGATCCCAGTTGAGGACGTCCTCATGAGTGCAGAACTTGTCTATCAGTTTCTGCTCTAGGATTTTGCATTTTCATGTGTCTCGAAGGCCGCCTTGGAGAATGCTTACCCGAAGATCGGAGGCTGAATGTCCTTGACTGCTGAAGTGTTCCCCGACTGGTAGGAAACACTCCTGCCTGGTGATTGTTGTGTGGTGTCCATTCATCCGTTGTCGCAGTGTCTGCATGGTCTGGCCGATGTACCATGCACCGGGGCAACCTTTACTGCAACGTATGAGGTAGACAATGTTGGCCGAGTCACATGAGCATGTACCATGTACCTGGTGGGTGGTGTCCTCACGTGTGATGATGGAATCTGTGTTGATGCTCTGGCATGTCTTGCAGAGTTTGCTGTGGCAGTGTTGTGTGGTGTCTTGGTCGCTGTTCTCCTGAAAGCTGGGTAATTTGCTGCGAACGATGGTCTGTTTGAGATTAGGTGGCTCTTTGAAAGTGAGTAGTGCAGGCGTGGGGATGGCCTTAGCGAGGTGTTCATCATCATCAATGACATGTTGAAGGCTGCGAAGTGCATGGCGTAGTTTCTCCGCTCCGGGGAAGTACTGGACGATGAAGGGTACCCTGTTGGTTGTGTCCCATGTTTGTCTTCTGAGGAGTTCTATGCTATTTTTTGCTGTGGCCTGTCGGAACTGTTGATCGACGAGTCGGGCGTCATATCCTGTTCTTACGAGGGCGTCTTTCAGCGTCTGTAGGTGTCCATCACGTTCCTCCTCGGCTGAGCAGATCCTGTGTATTTGCAGGGCTTGTCCATAGGGGATGGCTTCTTTAACGTGGTTAGGGTTGAAGCTGGAGAACTGGAGCATCCTGAGGTTGTCCGTGGGCTTTCATTGTTTCTAAAGCGCTATGGGTCGTCCTGAGGTGGAGAAAGGCGCTCAGGCAATGCAAGTCTGAGAAAAGCGTGCGAGCCTGAGGGGAAACAGTGCAAGAGGACAACAAATAAAATCGGGAGAACCGGTGCTAGCGAGTCAGTGAGAGCGGAGAAAGAGAGCCTGAGGGAAGAAAGAAAGAAACAACGGTAGAAAAAAGAAAGATAATCGTTTCAAACGAGAATATGTGAGAAATCAGCCAATTGTGGGAATAAAATTCAGATCATAGCCGACACATTTTGATCTTCCTTCTATCGCTCACTCATTTGAACTATTCCTGCCGCATTGAGCCTGACATTTACCATAATGATAAGAGGAGAGAACAACAGGGAAAGTTTTGCCCTCCTGATCACACGTTCTCAGACTAATGGAATGAAAATCACAAGTGATCCTCATCCTGAACACAGAGCCCAGCTCACCACCTGCATATACAGAATGGACCTTCTCTTATCCTTGCCTGTATGAAACTTTCACTGTCTGGATAGGTTGGAACGAAAAAAATATTCGTTTTATGTTATTCGGATTGGAGCACAGGAGCAGATGGGAGCTGCTGTTTCACCGCAAGTTTGGATGGGCGAACGGTGAAACGGCGGAGAGATGATGGGTCGACAATGGCAGCACAGGGGGTCACGGTCGATAGATTGTAAAAAATGTAAGAAACAAAAATGTAAAAGTGGTGGATATCTGAATAAGTGAGACGCAGCAGGTGTGGAGAAGAGTGAATGAACCGGCTGAATTCAGTTGGTTGGGTGACGGTGTTGGCAGCGCTCGGTGCTGGGTTCAGGACAATTATGGACCAGAGGAAATTCTGCAAATCTATCTTAATAACAACTGAAGGGAAAGGTTAATAGGGACCCATGAAGAAAATACAGAACAAACCGCCTTGACTGCATGGTTTATTGTTGTTGATAAAGCGGCGAAATTGATGAAAGCCGCAATATTTGTCAACGTTGGGATTTAAACCGGCGACTTTACAGAGGCTGGAAACATGAATCTAGCGGCTTAGACCGGACGGCCACGCTACCACATAACTATGCTGCGATTCTGATACTAGTGAAAGATCCAGCTTGTTCCCAATGAATTCTGGGATACTTGAAGATGTTCACCCTCTCAAAGAACGGGATTGTAAGAAATAGCTTTTAGATTCAAGGATGGGTTTTAATTAATGCTGAGAACAAAGACTGACAACATGCTGCTGGGAACAGATAGCAGAAAGGCAAGCAAGGTCGAATTTCAAGCATCAAAGACAAATAGAAGTGATAAGAGAATCGTAAAATGCAAGGAAACCTGCACATTTGCAGACTGCGAGACGCCACTTCACTAATTAAACTTCGGAATGTGTGTTCACAGCCCTCAGTAGAACCATTGTCTAAGCACGGTCGGTCCTCACAGGAAATAAGGGTACAAATTAACAACTAACATTGTACTAATCGCAGAATAGATGAATCACTGTGGGCTTTGTATGCATCCTGCTTGTTCGACAGTTCAGGATAAGATATTTTTTCTCAAGCAATAAACTATGCCTGCAATGGGGAAGAGATAACAGCAGGAATAAGGTGAGTAGGATGAAACACTAACATCTGTGCCTTGCATGGGCACCCCTGATTTCAAGGGGTGGGCCCGAGAGTTGAGTGACCAACCACATAAACCAATTAAGAGTAATTGTTGTGATGCTGTTTGTACGTGTACGCCCCCATTCTGTAGTAGGTGGGCATTGCTTATAGTATTGTATAACTTGAATGAACCAATTAATTGGCCTTTGAGAGTGCACCACTCGCTTGAGGAAGCTGAGGCGCTCCCTTGTGCATAAGTCTTTTAATTGCTTTAATAAATGCTGAACTTGTCCTCAATTCTGTCTCCGTCTGTGGTTTCTCCAATTTCGAATCTAACAGTTGGTGTCAGAAGTGGGACACTGCAGGTAAGAACCATAAGAGTTAAAAGACACTGGAATTGACGGTTGAAGCGAGAACCGCGTCGTGTCCTAAGGAAAGACGTCAGAGTAAGGCTTCTAGGAGGAACACAGACTCGCTCGTCCGCCATCGGGGCTTAAAACCATGTTTGAGCCAGTCAGTATTAAATTACCCACATAGTAAATTATTCCTCCTGGAGACCACGGACTGACGGATTTGATTAGACATAAATGTAAAATTCTGATTTAGAGCATAAGGTGATACATTTGTGCCGATAAAATCTAAGATAGAATATAAGAATATAGGTAACAGTTAATACGGGTCACATGGGTGAAGAGGGGAGACCTCTTTCACCGGGCGTTCTGGCTTTGGCCACCAGTGTTACTGTCATTCAACGGGTCCGAGAAGTTAATTTGAAATTTCAAAGTGAGATGTTTGAAAAGGGGTGGAAAGGAACAAGCCCAGTAGTTGACCAAATAAAGTGGTGGGCGGAACAAAAGGATGTCAAACAATCTAATTATGACAAAGGGATCACCCGAAACGTTGACTGTATTTTCTCTCCACCGATGTTGCATGGCCTGCTGAGTTTTTCCAGCAGTTTCTGTTTTATTTCGGATATCCATCATCTGCAGTATTTTGCTATCAAGCTAATTATGGAGCGGTTTTGTGTGCTAGTTGGATGGATCAGATGGGACCCATAATTGGGGACAAGGGGGGCAGACCGGCCTCATTACAAGGATTTTTAGACACGGGCAGGAGGCTAAAGTCGAAGTCAGTACTCTCCTGAATATCAGGCCAGCAGAGACTGAGAATCTAGACGACTTAAGAAGCTGGGGTGACATTGTCGAGGCTCTACAAAAAGAGACTCGAGATACGTCGAACTTAAATGTCGGCCCCGTTCGGGGACCATAGAGGTTCAACGAGTCGAGACCACCCAACCCACGTGCCCCCCCGAATACACTCGTATCTACGCCCCCCTTTACCGCTTCCGTCTGGTGCTGAAAAATCCAATCCCGTGGCCCCCGTCCGAGTTAACCAGGCAGTAGGGGCACAAAACCCAGAGATAGGTGGATAGGGTACGATGGGCGAGGCACAGGCTTTTACGCCCCAGGAGAGATCCAGCGTCATCCTTCTCATTCCCGAACTCAAATGACACAATCCTAACGTCGAAATATGGGCAAGAATACGAAGCGCTGCTCGGCACTTTAATTTGTCCATACAAGACATAAAATATAATATCGAGGTGAAATATCCCTCTATGTTTTATCGGGCGTTGTGACAGCATGTCCTAAAATCCCCAGCCATGGCGGTGGAGTTTAAGATCCAATTCGATGGTTTGAAAACTTGGGTTCAGACCGCACTGGGCAATGGCACCGCTACCTGGATGGGGCTCACCGCCCTGTGCCAGAGTCCTGCAGAAAACCCCGATGTACATTGTTCCATTAATTGAGCAGTATGTACACTGGGGCCAGACAAATGACATTCCTGCTAATCACGGTGTGCCACGGATTATAGATAATCTATCCGGGGACTGGAAAGGCCCTACCAAACCGCCCTCCGAATGGGGGCCAACCCTCAGGTCACAGAAGCTGGAATCCGGGAGTGGGCTGGTCGACTTTTTGGGCTCCACCAGGCGGATCTTTATGCCACCCGTCAAGGTCCCACCCCAACTTCTCTGCCCTGGTCCACGAAAGCGACCATGGGCATTATAACAGAGCCTATAGCAGTCATACAAGAGGCTCAACTCTGCTACAGTTGTAACGCACCAGGCCACTTGGTTAAGGATTGCAACCAGCCGGGAGTGAAGTGCACCAATTGTGGACGGACAGGGCATCAACAGGCCGGCTGTAACCGGGGCTGATACCGACCGACCCGCTTCAGGCCCTCAAGGACCAACCAAGAGAGGCTTGTCAAACCAAGAGTTGGAGGCGCACTGAGCCCTCCTCGTCAGCTACCAGGACGAGCCGGTCTCCCTTGTCTTGAAGCCGGGGTCCACACGCCCGTGTCTAAATATACTGTTAGGAGGCCGGCAGTACTGTGTCCTTTTAGACACGGGAGCCTCGGTGTCGATAACCGACACAGGATTTCCCACCTTAGATCAAAGCATTCAGGTTAGTGGAGAAAGTGTGGTCCTCCATCGGAGTGTTCCACTTCCCCTGCAACTGTCGCCAGGAGATCATACCTGTTGGGTTACCCTGTGGGTAGGTCCCAACAGTGAGGGACAGCTCTTAGGTATGGACATCCTCCATCAGATAGAGGCAAACTTTGTCCTAAGGGCTCATCTATTGGAAGTGGGGGGACCCAAGGGTGGAGATTTCCATTCCAGGAATATAAAGCCTGACAATGTAGAGTAAAAGCCCTCCGCCTGCTAAAGCACGCATCGGCGCAGGAAGGAACATGCGGGAGAGTTTGTGAGATTTGCTCTCTTACATGGGCGGAGGAAGGACCATGGGGGAGATTTTGTGAGACTTACCCTCTCACATGGGCGGAGGAAAGACCATGGGGGAGAGGTTGTGAGACTTACCCTCTCACATGGGCCGAGGAAGGACTCTGGGGCAGAGTTTGTGAGACTTACCCTCTCACATGGGCCGAGGAAGGACCATGGGTGAGTGTTTCTGAGACTTAACATCTCACATGGGCCACCCACAAATTAGACTGTGGTAGAGCGGATATGGACCCAATTAAGGTCCACGGTCCCTACCACGAGGCCCACCAGCAATACCCCCTCCGAGCAGAAGCCCAACGGGTCACCGAGTCCATAGCAGTAGACTTATTAGAAACCGGTTTGTGACAAAGACCTGTTCCCGTACCAACTCGCTGGTATGGCGAGTGCTGAAACCAGATGGATCCTGGAGAATGATCATTGATTATACGGCTCTGAATCGGGTCACTCTCAAGCTCCATGACTTAGTGGCGAATCCCGCCACTATTCTAAACTGCCTCCACCCAGCCCTGTCCATATTCACGGCACTGGACATCCAAAATGGATTTTGGACATGTCCTTTGAATCCCGGGTCCGAAGAGCGTTTCGCTTTCACTGTCGAGTCCACCCAGTGTATTTGGACCTGGTTACCTCAGGGATTTCACAATGCCCCTACTATTTTTCACGAGAGCCTGGAGAAGGCTCCCCATGCAGGCATTAGCACATACCCGAAAGCAAGATTCTGCCTGTATTCAATATATAGATGACATTCTCATTCGTAGCCCCTCGCCCTCAGCTCATCTGCACGCCCTGATGTATCTCTGATATGGCTTTAGTTCTAGGGGGGTTCAAACTGAATCTGATCGAAGCTCAAATTGGGATTCCTCGGGTTCCTAACTTGGTCAGATCATCTCCCCTGAGGGTGGGACCGTGACCCCCAAAAGTTTTCCAGCACTCTTGCAGATGCCGCGACCCATCACCGTCTCTGTCCTGCGAAGCGTGATGGGATTGTTTAACTATTGACGTACCTACCTAGCCGACTTCACCTAATTGGCAAGCCCTGTAAACGGCCTCCTAAAGGGAGGGCTCCAGGGAGAGGCAAGGCTGAATTGGACACCAGAGGCAATTGAAAGCTTTGAGATGGTCAAAATCAGTTTGGCCAACGCACCTGCCCTGGGTCTCCCGGACCCAGCTAAACCATTCCGTATAATGCGGCAGTGGGACAATCCCGGAGCGAATGAATACGACCGATAGGATATTACTCCTGCCCGATACCATCCTCCATGATGGGACAGGCCTCATATCTGGCGGCCACTGATTGTGCAGCCTGGGCGGTAGAAGCAATAGAGTCTATGGTAGGTCCCGGGAAGGTAATCCTTCACAACCGCCAGAGCCTCATGACACTGCTTGCAGGTAGCCTGAATACTATTTCCAACCAGAAATGTGCGAGATGGGAGGCTTGTATATTAGGTAGGGAGGTTCGGATCGAGGTGCTAACCGAGCCTCGAGCGAACCCAGCATCCTTCCTAATCGACGAAGGGACCCCCCATGACTGCACCACTATCTTTCATATCGATAGTCAGCGACCCATAGCCGAGACCTGCCTAGAGATATACGGGAATGGGTCCAGCTATTACCCCGAAGGTCGACGGGTCACCGGATGGGCAGTAGTAGGTCCGTCAGGACAGACCCTCACCCAAGCGGCCCTGGGGATGGGAGGAGCCCAGCTGGCTGAAATCACCGCCCTCACTAGACAATTCAATTGGCAGAAGGAACAACCGCCAATATCTATAAAGGCAGCAAATATGCCTATTCGGTCATCCACGACCACCAGCGCCTGTGGCAGCGGCGGAGATATTTGACTACTTTAGGCAACACTATTTAACATGCTTCCACGATCGTCGAACTCCTTCGGGCAGCGGACGGCCCCACGCTGGGGGCGGTAGTCAATATTCACGCCCAGCAGGCAGGGGAGACCCCAGAAATCCAGGGTAACCGAGCCACTGATTTGCGCGCCTGACGGGCCGTGTTGGCTCTCCATGTGATGGCCCTTAGTCCCAAGGAAGTATTACGAACCAAAGAGGCTTCCCCGGCCGACGATTTAATGAATGATATGCTCCTAACCGGATACTTTTCCGAGTCCGCTGAGAATATACAGTGTTGGGTGCATGAAGGAGCGTACAAAGACCCTAGTGTGTTTTGTCATCACACGACCGAGTACGTGGTTCCTACATCGATTCGACGTGCCCTGATACAATCTTACCATGAGCCTGCGCATTTGGGAGGGTATAAGTTATATTACATTATAGCTGCCAGCTGGTGGTGGCCCAGCATGGCCAGAGAGATCCACGAGTATGGGCGACTATGTCTACCTTGCCTCCAAACAGGAATCGGGCGTAACATTCGAGTATATATGTGGCATGTCCGGCGGCTCAGGTGAAGCTGGACGCACTTACAAATGGATTTCGCAGGACCCCTACCCCCCAGCGGCGGGTATAACCATGTCTTTGTAGTCATCGACCTTTTACCTTTTGGGTCGAGGCCTTCCCCACTAGGAAGAATACAGCCGAAGTAGCTGCAAAAATCCTAGCGATGGAAGTCATTCCCCGTTGGGGGGTGCCTTACCAGATAGATTCTGACCAGGGAACACACTTCACCGGCAAGGCCATGAAACAGGCTTTAGCCCTCCTGGGGTTTTGACAACGGTTCCACATCCCTTACCATCCACAATTCTCAGGAATGGTGCAACGGATGAGCCGTACTGTAAAACAGTCTGTGACTAAGGCCATTTTACAGACCGGAGAAGGGTGGCATGCAGTCCTCCCCACCATTCTTTGGGGCATACAAGCCACGCCAGCCACAGGCACTGGCTTAACCCCTTTCGAACTAATGCCTGGACGAGCTATGGTGTTACCCCAAGACACCATAGTGTGGTGAGACCGGTATAAAAACCGGAGAGAGGCGAGGCCCGAGACCAGTTGGGACCAGCGGGAGCAGCGAGGAGGAGCTCGGGAGAAAACCCGGCGACCAGCGAGGCCCGAGACCAGTCGGGAGCAGTGTGGTGAGACCGGTATAAAAACTGGAGAGAGGCGAGGCCCGAGACCAGTCGGGAGCAGCGTGGTGAGACCGGTATAAAAACCGGAGAGAGGCGAGGCCTGAGACCAGTCGGGAGCAGCGTGGTGAGACCGGTATAAAAACCGGAGAGAGGCGAGGCATACCAACTCAGCAGCGGGGAGAGAGGTAAAAAGTAATCAGTGTGTGACTTCACCAGGGAGCAGGTAGGTGATTGGTTGGTGAGTATTTCTCTTTTTTCAATACAAGCTTGAATTCTGTGGTGTTAAATTTCTGTGGTGTAGTGGGGATAGTTGGTAAATAAAGCGCCCTAGAGCATACCTGTAACTGGGGTATTGAATCAATTTTTAAAGTAATTAAAGGGGTAAGTCATGGCAGGAGAGTTCAGACCCGTGCTCTGCTCCTCCTGCTCTATGTGGGAAGTCAGGGATGCTGCCAGTGTCCCTGATGACCATGTGTGCGGGAAATGCATCCAGCTGCAGCTACTTGTAGACCACATTGCGGCGCTCGAGCTCGGGTGGAAGAATTTTGGAGCATGCGCGATGCTGAAAGGCTCGTGCATAACACGTTTAGCGAGTTGTGCACGCCTCAGGGTAGGGCAGCACAGGGGGTGACCATCAGGCGGAGCAACAAAGGCAGGCAGGTAGTGCAGGGAACCCCTGCGGACATCCCCCTTTCAAACAAGTATACCGCTTTGGATACTGTTGAGGGTGATGACTCACCAGGGGAAGGCAGCAGCGGCCAACTTCCTGGCACTGGGGGTGCTCCTGCTGCCCAGGAAGGGGGGAAAAAGAGTGGGAGAGCAATAGTGGTAGGGGATTCTATAGTAAGGGGAACAGATAGGCGTTTCTGTGGCCGTAGACGTGAATCCAGGATGGTTTGTTGCCTCCCTGGTGCCAGGGTCAAGGATGTCACTGAGCGGCTGCAGGGCATTCTGGAGGGGGAGGGAGAACAGCCAGTGGTCGTGGTCCACATTGGTACCAACGACATAGGTAAAAAGAGGGATGAGGTCCTGCAGCAAGAATTTATGGAGCTAGGTGAAGGATTAAGGAGCAGGACCTCAAAGGTTGTAATCTCTGGATTACTCCCGGTGCCACGTTCTAGTAAGTATAGGAATAGGAAGATAGAACAGATGAATGCGTGGCTAAAGGGATGGTGCAGGGGGGAGGGCTTTAGTTTCCTGGATCACTGGGTCTGCTTCTGGGAAAGGTGGGACTTGTACAAGTCGGACGGTTTACACCTTAACCAGGGGGGAACCAATATCCTTGCGGGAAGGTTTGCTAGCACTGCTGGGGAGGGTTTAAACTAACTTGGCAAGGGGTTGGGGTACAGAGTGGAGCTATAGTAGGGGGTGATTTACGGCCAAATACAGAGGGAAAAACAAGTCAGCTGGGAAGGCAGAGCAAATATGTGAAGGCAAAAGAGAATATGGCAGGGCTGGAAGGCATTTATTTTAATGCAAGGAGTCTTGCAAATAAGGTGGATGAACTGAAGTTGTTGCTGAACACATGGGTGTACGATATTGTTGCTATCACGGAGACATGGTTGAGGGAGGGTCAGGACTGCCAGCTCAATATTCCGGGGTATAGAATCTTCAGGCGAGACAGAGGGGGGTGTAAAAGGGGAGGGGGTGTTGCAATATTAATTAAGGAGTCAATTACTGCTGTAAGGAGGGATGATATATTAGCGGGTTCCTCTAATGAGGCCATATGGGTAGAACTTAAAAACAAAAAGGGGGCAAGCACTTTGCTGGGAGTGTACTATAGGCCCCCAAACATTCAGGGGGAGATAGAGGAACAGATATGTAGGCAAATCTCAGAGAAGTGCTAAAATAATAGGGTAATAATAGTGGGGGATTTCAACTTCCCCAATATAAATTGGGACAGTCAGAGTGTGAAAGGCTTAGAGGGTGCAGAATTCCTAAAGTGCATCCAGGAGAGCTTTTTGAGCCAACATGTAGAAAGTCCTACAAGAGAGGGGGCGGTACTGGACCTACTTCTGGGGAATGTAGCCGGGCAAGTGGTGGAAGTGTCAGTAGGAGAGCATTTTGGCGACAGTGACCATAATTCGGTGAGATTTAAGGTGGTCATGGAAAAAGACAAAGACGGTCCGGAAATAAGGGTTCTAAATTGGGGGAAGGCCGATTTTAATATGATAAGGCAGGATCTGGCCAAAGTGGACTGGGAGCAGCTGCTTATAGGAAAATCCACATCAAAACAGTGGGAGACTTTCAGAAGGGAAATAGAGAGAGTACAACGCCAACATGTTCCTGTAAAGGTCAAGGGTGGGACCAACAAGCAAAGGGAACCTTGAATGACAAGGGATATACAAAAATGCTTTAGAAATAAAAGGGGGGCTTTTGGCAGTTACAAAAGACTAAAGACAGAAGAAGCCCTAGAGGAGTATAAAAAGTGCAGTGGCATACTTAAAAAAGAAATTAGGAGGGCGAGGAGGGGCCATGAAATAACACTGGTGAGCAAAATAAAGGAAAATCCTAAGATGTTTTATAAGTATATTAAGGGCAAGAGGATAACCAGGGAAAGGGTAGGGCCCATTAGGGACCAAAGTGGCAATCTGTGTGTAGAGCCAGAGGATGTAGGCGGGGTTTTAAATGAATTTTTTGCATCTGTGTTCACTATGGAGAAAGACGATGCAGACATAGAAATCGGGCAAGGGGACTGTGACATACTCGAACATATTAGCATCGAGAGGGAGGAGGTGCTAACGGTTTTAGCGGGCCAAAAAGTGGACAAATCCCCAGGCCCGGACGAGATGTATCCCAGGCTGCTGTGGGAGGCAAGGGAGGAGATTGCAGGGGCTCCGACATTAATTTTCAGAACCTCTCTGGCCACAGGGGATGTACCAGAGGACTGGAGAACAGCTAACGGAGTACCATTATTCAAGAATGGTAGCAGGGATAAACCAGGGAATTACAGGCCAGTGAGTCTAACATCTGTGGTGGGGAAATTATTGGAAAAAATTCTGAGGAACAAAATTAATCTCCACTTGGAGAGGCAAGGATTAATCAGGGATAGTCAGCATGGCTTTGTCAAGGGTAAATCATGTCTAACAAATCTGATCGAATTTTTCGAGGGGGTGACTAGTGGGGTGCATGAGGGAAATGCTGTGGATGTGGTTTACATGGACTTCAGTAAAGCTTTTGACAAAGTCCCGCATAGGAGACTGGTCAAGAGGGTAAGAGCCCATGGGATCCAGGGTGCCTTGGCGCGTTGGATCCTAAACTGGCTGAGTGGCAGGAGGCAGAGGGTGATGGTCGAAGGTTGCTTTTGTGACTGGAAGCCTGTGTCCAGTGGGGTACCTCAGGGATCGGTGCTGGGTCCCTTATTGTTTGTGATCTACATAAATGATTTGGATGAGAATGTAAAAGGTATGATCAGTAAGTTCGCAGATGACACGAAAATTGGTGGGGTGGTAAATTGCGAGGAGGAAAGCCTCCGGCTACAGGACGATATAAACGGGTTGATCAGATGGGCGGAAAAGTGGAAAATGGAATTTAACCCTGAAAAGTGCGAGGTGATGCATTTTGGACGGACAAATAAGGCAAGGGAATACACAATGAGTGGTAGGACCCTAGGAAGTACAGAGGGTCAGAGGGACCTTGGTGTACATGTACATAGATCCCTGAAGGCAGCGGAGCAGGTAGATAAGGTGGTTAAAAAGGCATATGGGATACTTGCCTTCATTAGCCGAGGCATAGAATATAAGAGCAGGGAGGTTATGATGGAGCTGTACAAAACGCTGGTGAGGCCACAGCTGGAGTACTGTGTGCAGTTCTGGTCGCCTCACTATAGGAAGGATGTGATTGCTTTGGAGAGGGTGCAGAGAAGATTCACCAGGATGTTACCTGGGATGGAGCGCCTCAGCTATGAAGAGAGGCTGGACAGGCTGGAGTTGTTTTCCTTGGAGCAGAGAAGGCTGAGGGGGGACCTGATTGAGGTGTACAAAATAATGAGGGGCATAGATAGGGTAGATAAAGCGGAACTTTTCCCCTTAGTGGGGGGGGTCAATAACAAGGGGGCATAGATTCAGGGTAAGGGGCAGGAGATTTAGAGGGGATTTGAGGAGGAACTTTTTCACCCAGAGGGTGGTTGGAATGTGGAACTCAATGCCTGAAAGGGTGGTGGAGGCAGGAACCCTCACAACATTCAAGAAGCATTTGGATGAGCACTTGAAATGCCATTGCATACAAGGCTATGGACCAAATGCTGGAAAATGGGATTAGACTGGACAGGGATGGATGAGCGGTGCAGACACGATGGGCCGAAGGGCCTCTTTCTGTGCTGTAAAACTCTATGAGTCTATGACTCTATGACTCTAAGACGCACCCCCTCAGGGTACGGGGGACACTTCCCAATTCCAGACAACTCTCCAGACATATCTTTGCCTGATCAGTGAGGACAATCAGGCCAAACACTTTCAGGTTCAACACTTACAGGAGGCAGATGATGCCAAGAGACAAAGCGGAATTTGGGATGTGCCTCCTCGGGTAGGACAGTGACTGGTGGTTCAGCGACCGGTTCGAGGTACCTTTGAGCTACGGTGGGATGGGCCCTTCCAGATCCTCCTAAGTACAGGAACCTCGTTTGCCTACAGGAAAAATTGAATGAAATATGGAAACACTGGAGCCAGATCAAGCCAGTGATAGAGCCCGGGGAAGAGATTTCCCCATCTCTTGGGGACATTATGATTAAAAGGAAATAATAACGAGTATTGACTTGTCTTTTCTCCCCTATATTTGATCACGACCGGATTTCGAAGGACTAATCGATTCTTCGGGTCGCTATATTACCTATATCTTTCTTACAGATGTGAGGGTGTAACCTATTTACTGCCACCATTCCAGGGATCTCGAACTTTCGACGATCCAGTTTATCGACTTAACCGTGAACTCTCACTACTATACGACTCCAACCTTCCTCGGAACTCAACCCTTGACTCTAGAGTTCCGATTATCTCCCTTTTCTGGTAAGATTACTGGAGCCCTCGTTCGACATCCCAACAGAACTCAGAATCTTTTATTTACCCTACCACGCACAGAGGAGATAGGCTGGTTGCGAGACACAGCTGCTCTTTGGGAACCGCTGGTTTCGGGACTGGAGGAGCTTCACGAGGGGATATCCAGTCCCTTTTATAGGCCCTCCTGCCTCTGAAGGAGGACAGTGCAAAATGATTTCAAACATTCCCGTCCGACAGCTGCACACCATCACCAAATTTCGATAATCAGGTAAGTTACACTGAGCCACTGTCACAAAGCCACCACCTCCGCATCAACGTCACGTATGATGTAGCTTTAACCCCGCTCCGACCCTTGTGCCCACGGCTAACAATAGGACAGACCGAAAGGGGGCTGGAGACAGACAGAGGGTCAGAGGGAGAGAAAGAGAGACCCTGCTAGTTAGCACAAGCTAGTGCCGAGATTGCTAAATGGACTGGACTCCTTATGCCTGGTGGTGGTATAGGATAACGATGGGGTGGCTTATCTTGGGAATGATAAGGTTATTGTTCAGCGAACAAACGACATCTACCATGGCGCTGTGGTTCTGCGTTGACTGGCTGGGAGCCCCCTTTTTCTGTGAGATGGCCACTGGTCCAGTGAAAACACACAAGGGGGTTCCTACAAGTAAAATCACAGGAAGGAAGGACAGGATAGGCTGCCAGAATAATGTGGGGCGTTCGGACCCCTTATGTATGCCTACCGTAGAGAGATGACAAACTTTCGGGATTACACCTGAACCAGAGGGGAACCAATATCCTTGCGGGGAGGTTTGCTAGCACTGCTGGGGGGGGGGGGTTTAAACTAACTTGGCAGGGGGATGGGGTACAGAGTGGAGCTATAGCAGGGGGTGATTTACAGCCAAATACAGAGGAAAAAACAAGGCAGAGCAAATATATGAAAGCAAAAGGGAATATGACAGGGCTGGAAGGCATTTATTTTAATGCAAGGAGTCTTGCTAATAAGGTGGATGAACTGAAGTTGTTGTTGAACACATGGGAGTACGATATTGTTGCCATCACGGAGACACGGTTGAGGGAGGGTCAGGACTGGCAGCTCAATATTCCGGGGTATAGAATCTTCAGGCGAGACAGAGGGGGGTGTAAAAGGGGAGGGGGTGTTGCAATATTAATTAAGGAGTCAATTACTGCTGTAAGGAGGGATGATATATTAGCGGCTTCCTCTAATGAGGCCATATGGGTAGAACTTAAAAACAAAAAGGGGGCAAGCACTTTACTGGGAGTGTACTATAGGCCCCCAAACAGTCAGGGGGAGATAGAGGAACAGATATGTAGGCAAATCTCAGAAAAGTGCGATAATAATAGGGTAATAATAGTGGGGGATTTCAACTTCCCCAATATTAATTGGGATAGTCAGAGTGTGAAAGGCTTAGAGGGTGCAGAATTTTTAAGTGCATCCAGGAGAGCTTTTTGAGCCAACATGTAGAAAGTCCTACAAGAGAGGGGGCGATACTGGACCTAATTCTGGGGAATGTAGCCGGGCAAGTGGTGGAAGTGTCAGTAGGAGAGCATTTTGGCGACAGTGACCATAATTCGGTGAGATTTAAGGTGGTCATGGAAAAAGACAAAGACTGCCCGGAAATAAGGGTTCTAAATTGGGGGAAGGCCGATTTTAATATGATAAGGCAGGATCTGGCCAAAGTGGACTGGGTGCAGCTACTTATAGGAAAATCCACATCAAAACAGTGGGAGACTTTCAGAAGGAAAATAGAGAGAGTACAACGCCAGCATGTTCCTGTAAAGGTCAAGGGGGGGGGGGACCAACAAGCAAAGGGAACCTTGGATGACAAGGGATATACAAAAATACATTAGAAATAAAAGGGGGGCTTTTGGCAGTTACAAAAGACTAAAGACGGAAGAAGCCCTAGAGGAGTATAAAAAGTGCAGGGGCATACTTAAAAATGAAATTTGGAGGGAGAGGAGGGGCCATGAAATAACACTGGTGAGCAAAATAAAGGAAAATCCTAAGATGTTTTATAAGTATATTAAGGCCAAGAGGATAACCAGGGAAAGGGTAGGGCCCATTAGGGACCAAAGTGGCAATCTGTGCGTAGAGCCAGATGATGTAGGCGGGGTTTTAAATGAATCTTTTGCATCTGTGTTCACTATGGAGAGAGAAGATGCAGACATAGAAATCGGGCAAGGGGACTGTGACATACTTGAACATATTAGCATCGAGAGGGAGGAGGTGCTAGCGGTTTTAGCAGGCCAAAAAGTGGATAAATCCCCAGGCCCGGAAGATGTATCCCAGGCTGCTGTGGGAGGCAAAGGAGGAGATTGCAGGGGCTCTGACACAAATTTTCAGAACCTCTCTGGCCACAGGTGAAGTACCAGAGGACTGGAGAACAGCTAATGTAGTGCCATTATACAAGAAGGGTAGCAGGGATAAACCAGGGAATTGCAGGCCAGTGAGCCTAACATCTGTGGTAGGGAAATTATTGGAAAAAATTCTGAGGGACAAAATTAGTCTCCACTTGGAGAGGCAAGGATTAATCGGGGATAGTCAGCATGGCTTTATCATGGGTAAATCATGTCTGACAAATCTGATTGAATTTTTCGAGGTGGTGACTAGGGGGGTGGACGAGGGAAATGCAGTGGATGTGGTTTACATGGACTTCAGTAAAGCTTTTGACAAAGTCCCGCATAGGAGACTGGTCAAGAAGGTAAGAGCCCATGGGATCCAGGGTGCCTTGGCGCGTTGGATCCTAAACTGGCTGAGTGGCAGGAGGCAGAGTGTGATGGTCGAAGGTTACTTTTGTGACTGGAAGCCTGTGTCCAGTGGGGTACCTCAGGGATCGTTGCTGGGTCCCTTGTTGTTTGTGATCTACATAAATGATTTGGATGAGAATGTAAAAGGTATGATCAGTAAGTTCGCATATGACACGAAAATTGGTGGGGTGGTAAATTGCGAGGAGGAAAGCCTCAGGCTACAGGACGATATAAACAGCTTGGTCAGATGGGCAGAAAAGTGGCAAATGGAATTTAACCCTGAAAAGTGCGAGGTGATGCATTTTGGACGGACAAATAAGGCAAGGGAATAAACAATGAGTGGTAGGACTCTAGGAAGTACAGAGGGTCAGAGGGACCTTGGTGTACATGTACATAGATCCCTGAAGGCAGCGGAACAGGTAGATAAAGTGGTTAAAAAGGCATATTGGATAATTCCCTTCATTAGCAGAGGCATAGAATATAAGAGCAGGGAGGTTATGATGGAGCTGTACAAAACGCTGGTGAGGCCACAGCTGGAGTACTGTGTGCAGGTCTGGTCGCCTCACTATAGGAAGGATGTGATTGCTTTGGAGAGGGTGCAGAGAAGATTCACCAGGATGTTACCTGGGATGGAGCGCCTCAGCTATGAAGAAAGACTAAACAGGCTGGGGTTGTTTTCCTTGGAGCAAAGAAGGCTGAGGGGGGACCTGATTGAGGTGTACAAAATGATGAAGGGCATAGATAGGGTAGATAAAGAGGAACTTTTCCCCTTAGTAGTGGGGTCAATAACAAGGGGCATAGATTCAGGGTAAGGGGCAGGAGATTTAGAGGGGATTTGAGGAGGAATTTTTTCACCCAGAGGGTGGTTGGAATCTGAAACTCACTGCCTGAAAGGGTGGTAGAGGCAGGAACCCTCACAACATTCAAGATAGCATTTGGATGAGCACTTGAAATGCCATTGCATACAAGGCTATGGACCAAATGCTGGAAAATGGGATTAGACTGGACAGGGATGGATGGGCGGTGCAGACACGATGGGCCGAAGGGCCTCTTTCTGTGCTGTAAAACTCTATGACTCTATGACAGAACAATATGAGGAGCCCGGGCTACCACATGTGATTGACTGCTACTGAAGTGTCACCCCCACACCCCTACCCCCAGTGGCTTCCATGACACCATCCTACCTGGAGCGCGACCCACTGACCTGCCCCACATGACGGAGGGACCTGCTAGTGGGATGGTGTTTGTTAAGTATGTGTATTGTATTGAACAATTAACACAAAGACTTAAACGTATAACTCAAACAGGTCTTTACTGGTTGGAGGTAGGGACTGCACGTAGGTCTTTTCTTCAGGCCCACAGGCGGGAACTGAGGGGAGATCAGTACCCACAGTACTATTGATACCCCTATGGCCAGGAGTGGTACTGCGTATCACTACGCCCTACAAGTAGTGCTGTCCTGTCCATAGGTTCAAAGTAGCACACATATTACATACACAACATTCCTCCCTTCTTAGCTTTACAGTCATCTCCCCATTTAACATAACGTAATAACATATATACATATATAACTTCAGGTTTACATAACAGAATAACATAGATACATAGATAACTTCATGTCAAAACAGATCACAGATTCAGTCTCTGCGGAAAACAGTTCACCGATTCAATCTCTGTGGTGTAGTCGGTTCACGTTGCTGGAGTGACTCATTCAATAGTCCTTCCATGGATTTAACAGTTTGAACTTCCGAACTGAATTGGCTCCATTCGGAGGGACCACGTGTGTGATCTGGTAGAGGTAATAATGGTTCAGATGGGTCATCTTCTGTTTTGCCTTTTCCTTTTCTGCTTCTTGGAGACTCTCTGGGCTCCACTGTCAGCTGCCAGCTGCATGCGCAGTTCCTCCTTCTCTTCCTCCTTTTTCCGTAGTAGAGCCACCTTCTCCCGATGTTCCGTAGACTTTCGGTGCTCCTCCATGATTTCTGTATGGTGGGAGTCGAAGTTACAAGCTGGGCAGGACAGGACATAGTAATATTCGGTGTCGTCCTGATCTAGGCCAGCGAGAGGGTCTTCTATTTCCTCCATACCCAGCTGGGCGTTAGCCAGCTTTTGTTCCAAGTCCAGACATCTTTCCTGAAGAGACTTCTTCATGCGTACCTCTTCATCCAGCTTTTTCTGGGCTTTCAGCAAGTCGTTTACTAATGACCTCATTTGAGATTTTACTACTTCAACTTCTTTTGGAGATTGATTGATCGGACTATTCAATCCCTCTACCGGAGCAGCTGTTTCAGCGGTCTGTTGTTCTACGTTGACGTGAGTCAGCAAACTTTTTGCATCCAAGGGCTGCTCTGTTGCAGTCATCTCAGTCTGTGTTGCCACCTCAGCTCTTCCAATAACCTTTGAGAGCTCCGAACCCCTTTCGTTTGAATATTGAAGTCCGTGTTCAAGTTTTTCCCATTTCAGAGTCCTGTCCTTCAGGATATGCAGGAGTTGGCTGACCGTTAACTCCTCTGACATCAGACGTTTTGTTTGCTCCTGCTCCATTTTCTCCATCAGCTGCTTCTGATGTCTTTCCAGATTCTTCAACTCTATATCAAAGAACTCTTTCGTTGCATTCAACTCTTGCTCAAAACGGCGAAGCATTTGTTCTAAATGCTGTTGTAGTTTGAAATGGAGTTGAGTTCGAGCCCGGTGTCCCTCAGAAATGGGCACATCAGTAGACTTGCCAGACTCAGAATCCACAGTTAAACTATGTTGTTGTTGCTCAGTGGAATTCTGTGCTGAAACGTTGTCTTTTGCACCTGAGTTGGGCTTACCATCATCCGTTCCAGAGTCTGGGCCGACTATCTTCACCGAGTTCTCACTCGTTATTGTTTGTAGGAAATGCCAGTCCATATTCATTTTCCTAATCCACTCCCGTCCTAGTAGTGGAGGACCTCCTTCAGATACCACATATAAGTCCATTATTTGACTGTCTTCGCCCTTGTGGACCACTGCAACTTCTATTTTCCTGATGGGGTACACTCTTTGCCCCGTGTATGTTTTCAATATAATCCCCATATCCTGTAGGGGAATATGTTGGAATAACTTTCTGTAATCTTTCTTATTTATGACCGTCAATGCCGATCCAGTGTCCAATTCCAGTTTTACTTGGACTCCTTCTATCTGAAGAGTGACCCAAATTGTCTGGAGGTCTGCACCCTTACCAGCGTTGAGTACTCTTAAGCTAGCCAGTTCATTACAGCTTAAGCTAGCCAGTTCATTACTGCTAGCGTCTGAATCGGACTCCTGTTCGGTCACCTTGTGTACCTTTGCGTATTTTCCTTGCGGTGACTTCTTGTTGCTGGTCTTCTTCCCTGACCTGCATACTCTAGCTATATGTCCAAGCCTACCACAAGTTCTACATTCCTGGTTTTTAAACCAACACTGGTTCTGATCATGCGTTGTCTTTCCACAACGATAACATTTAACAGAACTCACACCCAATTTGTGTGCACTGAGCTCCGGTGACCGTAGCTGCATTACTGCCGTGCCTCTCGCTGCGGCTTCGTGTGCTGCTGCCATAGTGACCGCCTTCTCAAGCGTCAGCTCATTCTCCTCGAGCAGTCGCTTTTGTGTATCCTGTTTAAATAAACCACACACAAATTTGTCTCGTAGTGCATCTGTCAGTCCCGTTCCAAACTGGCAATATTTCGCTAATTTACGCAATTCCAGCAAATATTCAGCATTGCTTTCATGCTGTAGCTGCCTTCTGTCGTAAAATTTAAATCGTTCCGCTAGCATCAGCGGCGTGGGGTTTAGATGATCTTTCAGGACAGTAACAATCTCATCGAACGTCTTATCCGCCGGTTCATCTGGTGATAACAGGTGTTTCAATGGCCCATATGTCTTCGCACCCATTAAATTTAATAATGTTAGAGCTTTATCTTGGTCACGAATTTTTTGGCCTTACAATAATTTTTTACTCTTTCAACATATATGGCCCAATCTTCGAGGTCACTATCAAAGGTGCTAATATTCCCGTGTTTAGGCATTGTAGATTTGCAATTTCTCAGATTTTCTTTTCTTTACTTGTTATCAAAGATGGCGGCTTCCCGCTCTTGCCGTCGTCCTCCGCCCACAAAATGGCGGTTTTCCCGCGCTTGGCGGTCTTCACCCGTCCCCCGACGCCGTCTCCCTTCAGCCCCCGAGTGCGGCCCTTATCTTCGCCGCGATCGATAGCCCGCGCTGTGCACCGCGGCTCTCGCACCTTGAGCTTCTGCAGCCGCCGCGCTTTTCAGTCCGAGTGCGGCCCTTATCTTTGGTCCCGATCGCTGGCCCGCGCTGCGCCTCGCACTTGAAGCGGCTCCCGGCCTCTGGCTCACTCGCTCGCGCGGCTCTTGCTCGCTCCCTCCCGGGCTCTGGCTTACCCACGAGGTTATGGAGGCTTCAGAGTCCTAATGCCTGTCACTTCCAGTCGCTGGAAGCTGTCAGGATTTCTGCTGCCCTTCAGTTTTGAGTGGGGTGTTGAGGATTGAAACCTCTCTTCAACGTCCTGTCTTTGGACGAAGCCGCCGTGGAATAACTGCCGCAGGGTTCGAACCGACTCGTCGCCAGTGTTAAGTATGTGTATTGTATTGGACAATTAACACAAAGACTTAAATGTATAACTCAAACAAGTCTTTACTGGTTGGAGGTAGGGACTGCACGTAGGTCTTTACTTCAGGCTCACAGGCGGGAACTGAGGGGAGGTCAGTACCCACAGTACTATTTATACCCCTATGGCCAGGAGTGGTACTGCGTATCACTACGCCCTACAAGTAGTGCAGTCCTGTCCATAGGTTCAAAGTAGCACACATATTACATACACAACAGTGTTCACCTGTACTGGGGATATATTGTATGATAACGTGCATCATGAATTAGTGTTAGTCGTGCTGAACCTGGCCAACACTGCCATGCCTGCTAGGTGTTCACCACAAACTCAACATTTATACCAGCGCTTTCTACCACAGTTATTGAAGCAAGGCGTGGATCGTAGCAGAGGCAGATACAGACAGAAAAGCCAGCGGGTATGACGCTGTAAGAGGCTATTAGAAAATGATGCAGCGATGGTCTTTAACACCGGCACATCGGTTGTTAACACCATTGATCTGGCTACCATAGATCAGAATGTCCTGGATCAGGGTTCCCACATTAAAGCCATCTTACAAGAGCAGAATAAGAATGAGGGCCCAGAGTCCAAGGAGGACCAGATATTAACTGTATACCTCCAGGATATAGCTACTGTATTAGAAACACACGCGCAGACTATAAATAAGATAATTAAAGAGGAATACAATGCCTCACAGCAGGCAGCAGTAAAGGACGTTTGCAGCACATATGGGAATTGGATAGTGGAGCAATCCCGGGAAAACTTGGAACAGATACAGGCGGGGGAGGTACCCCTGTGGATTACCAACAAACAGTTAAAAGGGACACTAACTGGCGGACATGCTGGGGCAGGTATGCGTAAACGTCTGTTAAGTAGCCTCAATATGACAGTTTGTCAATTCCGAGCCATGGTACGAGTTTACCCCGCGCATGTCGAAAGCAAACCAGACCGGGTGGGGGGGGGTGTCCTGGATTTAGTTTTGGTAATCCCGTTGATGAAAACGGAGACACAAGGGCGGGAGGTATATCTGGTACAAAGCATTTTTATACTAAAAGATGGCATACATATATATACCAGAATTTGTTAACTTACGCAGTGATGGTGAATGGAAACCGGATGGTTACCAAGCTGGAAGGATGTCTCACCAGATATGCCATCATCATGTGCCTGTGTGCAATCAGCCAAAGCCCGTAAACCCAATGTGGTTTCAATGACACCAGCATGGAGATTAACTGCACCATGGAGGCATTGGACGCAGCCTCAAATCCCACCCACGAGGCATATGCCAGCAAAGGCGAATACTATGTAATGACCAACTTGGAGACGTTTGAGTATGCCAAAAGAACTTGCGACATTGTTTCACATCAGCAAGTTCCAGTACGGATTGGACACGAGGAGTTGGTGGACATACACCAGTTTAATTTTACCTCTCTTCAACTGCCTGAAGACATCAAGTATGGATTGTGGAACTAGATCAACACCTTTGAGTGTCCTGTACCCCTACTGCCCGAACACCTGAGGCAGTTACGGAAGGGGATACGGCTCTCCCAAAAGGTGTACTATACTCTGCAACAACGGAACACGGATTTGAAGAAAGACACCGACGCGATCAATGTGGCCACATGAGTGAATGACATTTGGGACTGGGGACTAAAAATACTGATCCATTCATTGATCCGACTGATTTCACATGTCGTGCTGCAGTTAGTAATTGTCCTGACCTTGTTATGTATGACATGCAGGAAATGTAAACGGACTTGGGCGACACAAATTGCAAAACAAGTGGGTAAAACTGCTAATGCTTGTACTGCGCCATCTCCAAGCGTTTCAGATGATGACTTTAACAACCTTTTCGAAAAATCATGTGAATGAATAGTGAAGCAATCATATAATGAATCAGGGAATGCCTAAATATTAACTTTACTCATCTGATGCATATCTGTTGCCTCGACGGGTGGCCACAACGATAGGTGCACACCAGCCCATATGCAACAATTATGCGGCCTACCTGGAATAGACAAAGGTCTGTGGGGGGAAGTATAGAACTAATTGTGGGGGGGGGGGTTACAACAGGAAAACCTTTATCATTCGTGCTATTTGATCTGGGAAATCTTATATGCGTTTGTAACATAATATAATCACCACCAGCAATGTTAGTATTGAGATCACCACCAGCAATATTAGTATTGGGGTCACCACCAGCAATTTTAGCATAGGGTTCACCACCAGCAATGTTAGTGTTGGTATCAAAGCCAGCAATATTAGTGTTGTGATCACCAACAGCAATGTTTTTATTGTGATCACCACCAGCAATGATAGTGCTGGTATCAAAGCCAGCAATGTTAGTATTGGGATCACCACCAGCAATGTTAGTATTGATGTTAACACCAGCAATTTTATTATTGTGATCACCACCAGCAATGATAGTGCTGGTATCAAAGCCAGCAATGTTAGTATTGGGATCACCACCAGCAATGTTAGTATTGGTGTTAACACCAGCAATGTTATTATTGTGATCACCACCAGCAATGTTATTATTGGTATCACCACCAGCAACGTTAGTATTGGGTTCACCATCAGCAATGTTAGTATTGGGATCACCACCAGCAATGTTAGTATTGGGTTCACCACCAGCAATGTTATTATTGTGATCACCACCAGCAATGTTAGTATTGGGTTCACCATCAGCAATGTTAGTATTGGGATCACCACCAGCAATGTTATTATTGTGATCACCACCAGCAATGTTATTATTGGTATCACCACCAGCAATGTTAGTATTGGGATCACCAGCAGCAACGTTAGTATTGAGATCATCACCAGCAATGTTATTATTGAGATCACTGCCAGCAATATTATATTGGGATCACTGCCAGAAATATTATATTGGGATCACCACCAGCAATGTTAGTGTTGTGATCACAACCAGCAATGTTATTATTGGGATAACCACCAGCAATGATAGTGCTGGTATCAAAGCCAGCAATGTTGGTATTGGGATCACCACCAGCAATGTTATTATTGAGATCACCAACAGCAATGTTAGTATTGAGATCAGCAACCACAATGTTAGTATTGTCCTCACCATCAGGAATGTTAGTGTTGGGATCAACACCAGCCATTTTTCTATTGAGTTCACCACCAGCCATATTATTATTGTGAACACCATCAGCAATGTTAGTATTAAGATCACCACCAGCATAGTTAATACCGCTATTAACACCTCAATGTTAGTATTGAGATAACCAACAGCAATGCAAATATTGTGACAACCACCAGCAATGATACTATTGTGATCAACACCTGCATTGTTAGTATTGGGATCGCCAACAGCAATGTTATTATTGAGATCGCCACCAGCAATGTTAGTATTGAGATCACCAACAGCAATGTTATTATTGGGATCACCAACAGCAATGTTTCTATTGAGATCACCACCAGCATTTTCATTATTGGGATCACCAGCAGCAATGTTAGTATTGGCATCACCAACAGCAATGTTATTTTTGAGATCATCACCAGCAATGTTTCTATTGAGATCACCACCAGCAATGTTAGTATTGTGATCACCATCAGCAATGCTTCTATTGAGATCACCACCAGCAATGTTAGTATTGTGATCACCATCAGCAAGATTAGTATTAAGATCACCTCCAGCAATTTTAATATTGCTTTTAACACCTCAATGTTAGTATTGAGATCACCAACAGCAATGTTTCTATTGAGATCACCACCAGCAATGTTATTATTGTGATCACCATCAGCAAGGTTAGTATTAAGATCACCCCCAGTAATTTTAATATTGCTTTTAACACCTCAATGTTAGTATTGAGATCACCAACAGCAATGTTTCTATTGAGATCACCACCAGCCATGTTATTATTGTGATCACCATCAGCAAGATCAGCATTAAGATCACCACCAGCAATTTAGTATTGCTATTATCATGTCAATGTTAGTATTGAGAGCACCAACAGCAATGCAAATATCGGGACAACCACCAGCAATGATAGTATTGTGATCAACACCAGCAATGTTTGTATTGGGATCACCACCAGCAATGTTTGTATTGGGATCTCCACCGGCAATGTTATTATTGTGATCACCAACAGCAATGTTAGTATTGAGATCACCACCAGCAATGTTTCTACTGAGATCACCACCAGCCATGTTACTATTGTGATCACCATCAGCAATGTTAGTATTAAGATCACCACCAGCTATTTTAATATTGCTATTAACACCTCAATGTTAGTATTGAGAGCACCAACAGCAATGCAAATATCGGGACAACCATCAGCAATGTTAGTATTATGATCAGCACGAGCAATGTTTGTATTGGGATCACCACCAGCAATGTTTAGTTTGAAATCACCACCAGCAATGTTAGTAGTATGATCACCATGAACAATGTTAGTGTTGGGCTCACCACCAACAATGTTAGTATTGGGATTGCCACCTCAATTTTAATTTTGAGATCACCACCAGCAATGTTCGTATTGAGATCACCATCGGCAATGTTAGTATTGGGATCACCACCATCAATATTAACATTGTGATCCCACCAGCGATGTCATAATTAAGAGCACCACCGGCAATGTCAGTATTGGGATCACTACCAGCAATGTTAATATTGTGAACCAACCAGCGATATCACTATTGAGATCACCACCAGCAATGTTAGTATTGGGATCGCCACCAGCAATGTTCACCTGCTTTTCAGCAATGGATAAAATTGGGCGGGAATACACTGGGAGAGGCACGGATTCAACTAGTCTCAGTGTAGGGGTAGCACTGGAACAGGAGGCACAGTCACATGTAGTGTCAGCGTAAGTTTAACACTCGGAAAGGACGGGCGTGGTCACATTAGTGTCAATATAGGGTTAACACTGGTACAGGAGAGACACGATCACATCTAGTGTCAGTGTATGGTTAGCACTGGGACAGGCGGCACGCTGTCATATCTAGAATCAATGTATGGGTAAAACTAGGACAGGAGTTACACGGCCACCTTAATGTCAATGTAGGGGTAACCCTGTAACAGGAGAGATACGGTCACATCTAGTGTCAGTGTAGGCATAATTCTGGGACAGGAGGGACACGTCATATTTTGTGTCAGAGTAGGGGAAGCACTGGGACAGGAGGGAAACAGTCACCTCTATTGTCAGTGCAGGGGCAACAATGCGACAGAGCGGACACAGTCAGATCTAGATCAGTGTTGGGGTAACACTGTGACAGGAGGGGCACGGTCACATCTAATGTCAGTGTAGGGAAAACACTGGGAAAGGAGTGGCACGGACACATCTAGAGTAAATGTAGGGTTAACACTGAGACAGGAGGGGCACGGCCACATCTAGTGTCATTGTAGGGTTAAGACTGGGACAGGAGGGCCACGGTCACATCTAGTGTCAGTTTAGGGATAACACTGGAAAATCAGTGGCACAGACATATTTAGTGTAAATGTAGGGTTGACACTGAGACAGGAGGGGCTCGGCCACATCTAGTGTCATTTTAGTGGTACCACTAGGACAGGAGGGACACGGTAACATCTAGTATAAGTGTTTGTGTAAAATTGGCACATGAGGGGCACGATCACATCTAGTGTCAGTTTAGAGTAACATTGAGACAGGACAGACACGGTCAAACCTAGTGGCATTTCAGGGTTATATCTGGGAGAGGTGGGACACGGTCACATCGAGTGACATTGTAGAGGTAACGCCGGGTCAGGAGGGACACAGTCATATCTAGTGTGCGTTTTGGGGTAACACTGGGTCAGGAGGGGCACGGTCATATCTAGTGACAGTGCCGGGGTAAAATTGTGTCAGTAGGGACACGATCATTTCTAGTGTGAGTGTAGGGGTAACAGTGGGTCAGGAGGTGAACGGTCATATCTCGTGTCAGTGTAAGGGTACACTGGGACAGGATGGTCACGATTTCATCTAGATTAAATGTAGGACTAAAACTGGGTCAGGAGTGGCACTGTCATATCTAGTGTCAGTGTAGTTGTAACACTGAGACAGGTGGGATACGGTGACATCTAATGTCAGTGTAGGCGTAACACTAGGACACGAGTGGCCCGGTCACATCTAGTGTCATTGCAGGGGAAACACTGGGATAGGAGGGTCAGGGTCACATCTAGTGTCAGTGTAGGGGAAACACTGGGACAGGAGGGGCACAGTAGCATCTAATATTAGCGTAGGGTAACACTGGGCGAGGAGGGACACGGATTCATCTTTTGTAAGTGCAGCGGTAAGACTGGGACGAGAGGGACACTGCCATATCTAGTGTCAATGAAGGGATTGAACTGGGACAGGAGGGGCACGATTTCATCGAGTTTAATTGTAGGACGAACACTAGGTAGGAGGGACACGGTCACATCTAGTGTCAGTATAGGGGAAACACTGGGACAGGAGGGACACGGTCATATCTAGTGTCAGTGTAGGAGTAACACTGGTACAGGAGGCGCTCAGTCACGTCTCGTGTCATTGTAGGATTTACAATGGGACAGGAAGGGCATGGTTCATCTACTGTAACTGTAGGGCTAACACTGGGATAGGATGGTCACAGTCACATCCAGTGTCAGCGTAGGGTTAACACTCGGAGAGGATGGGCATGGTCACATCTAGTGTCAGTGTAGCGGTAACACTGGAACAGGAGGGACACGTCACATCGAGTGTCAGTGTAAGGGTAAAAATGGGAAAAAATTGGCTCAGTCACACATAGTGTCAGTTTAGGGGTAACACAGGGACAGGAGGGACACGGTCATATCTAGTGTAAGTGTAGTGCTCGCTCTGGGACAGGATGGACAAGGACACAACTATTGTCAGTGTAGGGGTAACACTGGGACAGGAGGGACACGGTCATATCTAGTGTAAGTGTAGCGCTCGCTGTGGGACAGGAGGGGCAAGGACACAACTAGTGTCAGTGTAGGGGTAACACTGAGACAGGAGGGACACGGTCATATCTAGTGTAAGTGTAGCGCTCGCTCTGGGACAGGAGGGACAAGGACACATCTAATGTCAGTGTAGGGGTAACACTGGGACAGGAGGGACACGGTCATATCTAGTGTAAGTGTAGCGCTCGCTGTGGGACAGGAGGGACAAGGACACAACTAGTGTCAGTGTAGGGGTAACACTGGGACAGGAGGGACACGGTCACATCTAGTGTAATTGTAGCGCTCGCTCTGGGACAGGAGGGACAAGGACACATCTAATGTCAGTGTAGGGGTAACACTGGGACAGGAGGGGTACGGTCACATCTAGTGTAAGTGTAGCGCTCGCTGTGGGACAGGAGGGACAAGGACACATCTAGTCTCAGTGTAGGGGTAACACTGGGACAGGAGGGGCACGGTCATATCTAGTGTCAATGTAGGGTAACAATTGGCAGGAGGAGCACGGTCACATCTAGTATAACTGTAGGGGTAACACTGGGACAGGAGGACCATTGTCACATCTAATGTAAGTGTAGCATTCGCTCTGTGACAGGAGGGGCACGTTCAAATCTAGTGTCAGTGTAGGGTAACACTGGGACATGAGGGGCACCGTTACTTCTAGTGTCAGTATAGGGGTAACACTGGGACAGGAGGAGCACGGTCATATCTAGTGTCTGTGTAGGGGTAACAATGGGACAGGAGGGGCACTGCCACATCTCGTGTCTGTGTAGGGTTAACACTGGGACAGGAGGGTCACGGTCAATTCTAGTGTCGTGTAAGTTTAACACTGGCACAGGAGGGACACGGTCACATCTAGTGTTCAGTGTGGGGGTACCGCTGGGACAGGAGGGACACGGGCATCTGTAGTGCGAGTATATGGAAATACTGGATCAGGTGGGGCACGGTCATATCTACTGTCAGTATAGGGGTAATATTGGGCAAGGTGGGGCCCTGTCACATCTATTGTCAGTGTAGGGGTAACACTGGGACACGAGGGACACGGTCAAATCTAGTGTAAGTTTAGGTGTGACACTGGGACAGGAGGAACTCGGTCACATTTAATGTTATTGCAGGTGTAAGCACTGGGCCAGGAGGAACACAGTCACTACTAATGTAATTTTAGGGGTCGTTCTGGGACAGGAGGGGCATGGTCACATCTTATGTCAGTGCAGGGGTAACACTGGGACAGGAGGTGCACTGTCACATCCAGTGTAAGTGTAGGGGTAACACTGGGACAGGAGGTGCACTGTCACATCCAGTGTAAGTGTAGGGGTAACACTGGGACAGGAGGGGCACAGTCACATCCAGTGTCAGTGTAGGGTAACACTGGGACAGGAGGGGCACGGTCACATTAAGTGTCAGTGTAGGGGAGCACTGGGACAAGAGGGGCAACATTTCATCCAGTGTAAGTGTATGGCTAACACTGGGACTGGAAGGACACGGTCACATCTAGTGTGAGCATAGGGGCAATACTGGGACAGGTGGGTCACCGTCATATCTAATGTCAATGAAGCTTTAACACTGGGTCAGGAGGGATATGGCCCCATCAAGCGTCAGTGTAGGAATTAGACCTGGAAAGGAATTTCACGGTTTCGTCTAGTGTAAGTTTAGGGATAACACTGGGACAGGAGGGAAGCGGTCACATCTAGTGTCAGTGTAGGAATTAGACCGGGAAAGGAAGGGCACAGTTTCATCTAGTGTCAGTGCAGGGTTAACACTGGGCCAGGAGGAACATGGCCACATCTAATGTAAGATCAGCGGTAACACTGGGACAGGTGGGACACGGTCCCATCTAGTGTCAGTGTAGGAATTAGACCGGGAAAGAAAGGGCACGGTTTCATCTAGTATCAGTGCAGGGGTAACAATGAGATAGGACTGGCTGGGCCACTTCTATTGTCAGTGTAGGTGTAGCACTTGGACAAGAGGGACTCGGTCACTTCCAGTGTCTGTGTAGGTGTAACACTGGCACAGGATGGGCTTGGTCACATCTGCTATCAGTGAACGGGTTCTGCTGGGACAGGGAGACACAGTCATATATATTGTCAGTGTTGGGATAACACTGTGGCAGGAGGGGCACGGTCACATCTAGTGTCAGTGCAGGGATAACACTGGGACAGGGGGGGCACAGTTTCATCCAGTCTAAGTGTAGGGCTGACACTTGGACAGGAGGTCATGGTCACATCTAGTGTCAGCGTAGGGGTAATACAGGGACACGAGGGGCACGGTCACATCTAGTGTCAGCATAGGGGTAACACTGGGACAGGAGTGGCAGGTCACATCTAATGTCAGTGTAGGGGTAACAGTGGGACTGGAGGGATACGGATAAAACTAGTGTCAGCCTAGGGGTATCTCTGGGACAGGAGGGGCATGGTCTTATCAAGTGTCAGTGTAGGGGTAACACTGGGACTGGAGGGATACGGAAAAAACTAGTGTCAGCCGAGGGGTAACTCTGGGACAGGAGGTGCATGGTCATATCAAGTGTCAGTTTACGGGAAACACTGTGAAAGTAGGGTCACAGTCACATCTAGTGTCAGTGTAGGGCTAACACTGGGACAGAAGGGATATGGTCGCATCTAGAGTCTGTGTAGCTTTAGCAATGGGACAATAGAGAGACGGTCACATCTAGTGCAATATAGCTTTAACACTGGGACAGGAGGGTCACGGTCTCATTTAATGTAAATGTACGTGTGTCACCGGGACAGGATGAACACAGTCACATCAAATGTCAGTGAAGTGGTAGCACTGGGACTGGAGGGGCACGGTGATATCTAATGTCAGTGAAGGGGTAACACTGGGACTGGAGGGTCACGGTAAAATCTAATGTCAGTGAAGAGGTAAGACTGGGACTGGAGGGGCACGGTCACATCTAGTTTCAGTGAAGTGGTAGCATTGGGACTGGAGGGGCACGGTCATATCTAATGTCAGTGAAGGGGTAGCACTGGGACTGGAGGTGCACGGTCATATCTAATGTCAGTGAAGGGGTAGAACTGGGACTGGAGGGGCACGGTCACATCTAGTGTCAGTGTAGGGGTAACACTGGGACAGGAGGGGCACGGGCATATCTAATGTCAGTGAAGGGGTAACACTGGGACTGGAGGGGCAAGGTCATATCAAATTTCAATGTAGGGTTAACACTGGGACTGGAGGGACACGGTAGCATATTGTGTCAGTGTAGGGGAAACACTGGGACTGGAGGGGCACTGTCATATCTAATGTCAGTGAATGGGTAACACTGGGACTGGAGGGGCACGGTCATATCTAATGTCAGTGATGGGGTACCACTGGGACGGGAGGGGCACCGTCATATCTAATGTCAGTGAAGGGATAGCACTGGGACTGGAGGGGCACGGTCATATCTAATGTCAGTGAAGGGGTAACAATTTGACTGGAGGGACACGGTCATATCAAATGTCAGTGAAGGGGGAACACTGGGACTGGAGGGGCACGGTCACATCTAGTGTCAGTGTAGGGGTAACACTGGGACTGGAGGGGCACGATCATATCTAATGTCAGTGAATAGGTGACACTGGGAGAGGAGAGGCCCGGACACATCTAGTGTCTGTAAAGTGGTAACACAGGGACAGGAGGGGCACGGTCACATCTAGTGTCAGTGTAGCGGTAACACAGGGACAGGAGGGACACGTTCACATCTAGTGTCAGTAAAGGGGAAACACTGGGACAGGAGGGACACGGTCACATCTAGTGCCAGTGTAGGGGGTACACTGGGACTGGAATGGCACGGTCACATCTAGTGTCAGTGTAGGGGTAACACTGGGACAGGAGGGACACGGTCACATCTAGTGTCAGTGTAGGGGTAACACTGGGACAGGAGGGTCACGGTCATATCTAATGTCAGTGAAGGGGGAACACTGGGACAGGAGGGGCACGGTCATATCTAATGTCAGTGAAGGCGTAACACTTGGACTGGAGGGGCACGGTCATATCTAATGTCAGTGAAGGAGTAACACTGGGACTGGAGGGGAAAGGTCATATCTAATGTCAGTGAATGAGTAAAAATGGGACTGGAGGGGCACGGTCTCATCTAGTGTCAGTGTAGGGGTAACACTGGGACAGGAGGGACACGGTCACATCTAGTGTCAGTGTAGGGGTAACACTGGGACAGGCGGGGCTCCATCACATATAGTGTCAGTGTAGGGGTAACAATGGTACTGGAGGGGCACGGTCACATCTAGTGTCAGTGCAGGGGTAATACTGGGACTGGAGGGGCACGGTCACATCTACTGTCAGTGTAGGTTAACACTGGGACTGGAGGGGCACGGTCAAATCTATTGTCAATGAAGGGGTAGCACTGGGATTGGAGGGGCACGGTCACATCTAGTGTCAGTGTAGTGGTAACACTGGGAAAGGAGGGGGTCAGTCACATCTAGTGTCAGTGTAGTGGTAGCACTGGGACTGAAGTGGCACTGTCATATCTAATGTCAGTGAATGGGTAACACTGGGACTGGAGGGGCACGGTCATATCTAATGTCAGTGAAGGGGTAGCACTGGGACTGGAGGGGCACGGTCATAGCTAATGTCAGTGAATGGGTAACACTGGGACTGGAGGGGCACGGTCATATCTAATGTCAGTGAAAGGGTAGCACTGGGACTGGAGGGGCACGGTCATAGCTAATGTCAGTGAAGTGGTAGCACTGGGACAGGAGCGGCACGGTCAAATCTAATGTCAGTGAATGGGTAACACTGGGACTGGAGGGGCACGGTCATATCTAATGTCAGTGAAGGGGTAGCACTGGGACTGGAGGGGCACGGTCATAGCTAATGTCAGTGAAGTGGTAGCACTGGGACAGGAGCGGCACGGTCAAATCTAATGTCAGTGAATGGGTAACACTGGGACAGGAGGGACACGGTCACATCTATTGTCAGTGTAGGTGTAACACTGGGACAGGAGGGGCACGGTCACATCTAGTGTCAGTGTAGGGGTAACACTGGTACAGGAGGGACACGGTCATAACTAATGTCAGTGAAGGGGGAACACTGGGACAGGAGGGGCACGGTCACATCTAATGCCAGTGTCGGGGTAACACTGGGACAGGAGGGACATGGTCACATCTAGTGTCAGTGTAGGAGTAACACTGGGACAGGAGGGGCACGGTCATATCTAATGTCAGTGAAGGCGTAACACTTGGACTGGAGGGGCAAGGTCATATCTAATGTCAGTGAATGTTAAAACTGGGACTGGAGGGGCACGGTCTCATCTAGTGTCAGTGTAGGGGTAACACTGGGACAGGATGGACACGGCCACATCTAGTATCAGTTTAGGGGTAACACTGGGACAGGAGGGGCCCCGTCACATCTAGTGTCAGTGTAGGGGTAACACTGGTACTGGAGGGGCACGGTCACATCTAGTGTCAGTGTAGGGGTAATACTGGGAGTGGAGGGGCACGGTCACACCTAGTGTCAGTGTAGGGGTAACACTGGGACTGGAGGGGCACGGTCAAATTTATTGTCAGTGAAGGGGTAGCACTGGGATTGGAGGGGCACGGTCACATCTAGTGTCAGTGTAGTGGTAACACTGGGACAGGAGGGGGCCGGTCACATCTAGTGTCAGTGTAGGGGTAGCAATGGGGCTGAAGGGGCACGGTCAAATCTAATGTCAGTGAAGGAGTAGCACTGGGACTGGAGGGGCACGGTCATATGTAATGTCAGTGAATGGGTAACACTGGGACTGGAGGGGCAAGGTCACATCTACTGTGAGTGTAGGGGTAACACTGGGACAGGAGTGGCACGGCCACATCTAGTGTCAGTTTTGGGGGAACACTGGGAAAGGAGGGGCACGGTCACATCTAGTGTCAGTGTAGGGGTAACACTGGGACAGGAGGGACCCGGTCATATCTAATGTCAGTGAAGGGGTAACACTGGGACTGCAGGGGCACGGTCATATCTAATGTCAGTGAAGGGGGGAAACTGGGACTGGAGGGGCACGTTCAAATCTAATGTCAGTGAAGGGTAGCACTGGGACTGGAGGGGCACGGTCATATCTAATGTCAGTGAATGGGTAACACTGGGACTGGAGGGGCACGGTCACAGCTAATGTCAGTGAAGGGGTAGCACTGGGACTGGAGGGGCACGCTCCTATCTAATGTCAGTGAAGGGGGAACACTGGGACTGGAGGGGCACGGTTATATCTAATGTCAGTGAATGGGTAGCACTGGGATTGGAGGGGCACGGTCATATCTAATGTCAGTGAAGGGGGAACACTAGGACTGAAGGGCTCCGGTCATATCTAATGTCAGTGAAGGGACAGCACTGGGACTGGAGGGGCACGGTCATATCTAATGTCATTGAAGGGGTAACAATTTGACTGGAGGGGCACGGTCATATCAAATGTCAGTAAAGGGGGAACACTGGGACTGGAGGGGCACGGTCACATCTAGTGTCAGTGTAGGGGTAACACTGGGACTGGAGGGGCATGGGCATATCTAATGTCAGTGAGTGGGTAACACTGGGAGAGGAGAGGCCCGGACACATCTAGTGTCAGTGAAGCGGTAACACAGGGACAGGAGAGGCACGGTCATATCTAGTGTCAGTGTAGGGGTAACACAGGGACAGGAGGGGCACGGTCACCTCTAGTGTCAGTGTAGGGGTAACACAGGGACAGGAGGGACACGGTCACATCTAGTGTCAGTGTAGGGGTAACACTGGGACAGGAGGGGCACGGTCACATCTAGTGTCAGTAAAGGGGAAACACTGGGACAGGAGGGACACGGTCACATCTCGTGCCAGTGTAGGGGGTACACTGGGACTGGAATGGCACGGTCACAGCTAGTGTCAGTGTAGGGGTAACACTGGGACAGGAGGGGCCCGGTCATAACTAATGTCAGTGAAGGGGAAAAATTGGGACTGGAGGGGCACGGACATACCTAATGGCAGTGAAGGGTGAACACGGGGACTGGAGGGGCACGGTCATATCTAATGTCAGTGAAGGGGTAACACTGGGACAGGAGGGGCACGGTCACATCTAGTGTCAGTGAAGGGGTAACACTGGGACAGGAGGGGCACGGTCATATCTAGTGTCAGTGTAGGTGTAACACTGGGACAGGAGGGGCACGGTCACATCTAGTGTCATTGTAGGTGTAACACTGGGACAGGAGGGACACGGTCACATCTATTGTCAGTGTAGGGGTAACACTGGGACAGGAGGGACACGGTCATATCTAGTGTCAGTGTAGGGGTAACACTGGGACAGGAGGGGCACGGTCACATCTAATGTCTGTGTAGGGGTAACACTGGGACAGGAGGGGCCCGGTCACATCTATTGTCAGTGTAGGGGTAACACTGGGACAGGAGGGGCACGGTCACATCTAGTGTCAGTGTAGGGGTAACACTGGGACAGGAGGGACACGGTCACATCTATTGTCAGTGTAGGGGTAACACAGGGACTGGAGGTGCACGGTCAAATCTATTGTCAGTGTAGGGGTAACACTGGGACAGGAGGGACCCGGTCATATCTAATGTCAGTGAAGGGGTAACACTGGGACTGCAGGGGCACGGTCATATCTAATGTCAGTGAAGGGGGGAAACTGGGACTGGAGGGGCACGTTCAAATCTAATGTCAGTGAAGGGTAGCACTGGGACTGGAGGGGCACGGTCATATCTAATGTCAGTGAATGGGTAACACTGGGACTGGAGGGGCACGGTCACAGCTAATGTCAGTGAAGGGGTAGCACTGGGACTGGAGGGGCACGCTCCTATCTAATGTCAGTGAAGGGGGAACACTGGGACTGGAGGGGCACGGTTATATCTAATGTCAGTGAATGGGTAGCACTGGGATTGGAGGGGCACGGTCATATCTAATGTCAGTGAAGGGGGAACACTAGGACTGAAGGGCTCCGGTCATATCTAATGTCAGTGAAGGGACATCACTGGGACTGGAGGGGCACGCTCATATCTAATGTCATTGAAGGGGTAACAATTTGACTGGAGGGGCACGGTCATATCAAATGTCAGTAAAGGGGGAACACTGGGACTGGAGGGGCACGGTCACATCTAGTGTCAGTGTAGGGGTAACACTGGGACTGGAGGGGCATGGGCATATCTAATGTCAGTGAGTGGGTAACACTGGGAGAGGAGAGGCCCGGACACATCTAGTGTCAGTGAAGCGGTAACACAGGGACAGGAGAGGCACGGTCATATCTAGTGTCAGTGTAGGGGTAACACAGGGACAGGAGGGGCACGGTCACCTCTAGTGTCAGTGTAGGGGTAACACAGGGACAGGAGGGACACGGTCACATCTAGTGTCAGTGTAGGGGTAACACTGGGACAGGAGGGGCACGGTCACATCTAGTGTCAGTAAAGGGGAAACACTGGGACAGGAGGGACACGGTCACATCTCGTGCCAGTGTAGGGGGTACACTGGGACTGGAATGGCACGGTCACAGCTAGTGTCAGTGTAGGGGTAACACTGGGACAGGAGGGGCCCGGTCATAACTAATGTCAGTGAAGGGGAAAAATTGGGACTGGAGGGGCACGGACATACCTAATGGCAGTGAAGGGTGAACACGGGGACAGGAGGGGCACGGTCACATCTAGTGTCAGTGAAGGGGTAAAACTGGGACAAGAGGGGCACGGTCATATCTAGTGTCAGTGTAGGTGTAACACTGGGACAGGAGGGGCACGGTCACATCTAGTGTCATTGTAGGGGTAACACTGGGACAGGAGGGACACGGTCACATCTATTGTCAGTGTAGGGGTAACACTGGGACAGGAGGGACACGGTCATATCTAGTGTCAGTGTAGGGGTAACACTGGGACAGGAGGGGCACGGTCACATCTAATGTCTGTGTAGGGGTAATACTGGGACAGGAGGGGCCCGGTCACATCTATTGTCAGTGTAGGGGTAACACTGGGACAGGAGGGGCACGGTCACATCTAGTGTCAGTGTAGGGGTAACACTGGGACAGGAGGGACACGGTCACATCTATTGTCAGTGTAGGGGTAACACAGGGAGTGGAGGTGCACGGTCAAATCTATTGTCAGTGTAGGGGTAACACTGGGACAGGAGGGTCACGGTCACATCTAGTGTCAGTGTAGGGGTAACACTGGGACAGGAGGGACACGGTCACATCTAGTGTCAGTGTAGGGGTAACACTGGGACAGGAGGGACACGGTCACATCTAGTGTCAGTGTAGGGATAACACTGGCACAGGAGGGGCACGGTCACATCTAGTGTCAGTTTAGGGGTAACACTGGGACAGGAGGGGCACGGTCACATCTTGTGTCAGTGTAGGGGTAACACTGGGACTGGAGGGGCACGGACACATCTAGTGTCAGTGTAGGGGTAACACTGGGACAGGAGGGACACGGTCACAGCTAGTGTCAGTGTAGGGGTAACACTGGGACAGGAGGGGCACGGGCACATCTAGTGTCAGTGTAGGGGTAACACTGGGACAGGAGGTGCACGGGCACATCTAGTGTCAGTGTAGGGGTAACACTGGGACAGGAGGGGCACGGTCATATCTAATGTCAGTGTAGGGGGAACACTGGGACAGGAGGGACACGGTCACATCTAGTGACAGTGTAGGGGTAACACTGGGACAGGAGGGTCAAGGTCACATCTAGTGTCAGTGTAGGGGTAACACTGGGACAGGTGGGACACGGTCACATCTAGTGTCAGTGTAGGGGTAACACTTGGACAGGAGGGACACGGTCACATCTATTGTCAGTGAAGGGGGAATACTGGGACAGGAGGGGCACGGTCACATCTATTGTCAGTGAAGAGGTAACACTGGGACTGGAGGGGCACGGTCACATCTAGTGTCAGTGTAGGGGTAACACAGGGACAGGAGGGGCACGGTCAAATCTAATGTCAGTGTAGGGGTAATACTGGGACTGGAGGGGCACGGTCACATCTAGTGTCAGTGTAGGGGTAACACAGGGACAGGAGGGGCACGGTCACATCTAGTGTCAGTGTAGGGTTAACACTGGGACAGGAGGGTCACGGTCATATCTAATGTCAGTGAAGGGGTAGCACTGGGACTGGAGGGGCACGGTCATAGCTAAAGTCAGTGAATGGGTAACACTGGGACTGGAGGGGCACGGTCATATCTAATGTCAGTGAAGGGGTAGCACTGGGACTGGAGGGGCACGGTCATAGCTAATGTCAGTGAAGTGGTAGCACTGGGACAGGAGCGGCACGGTCAAATCTAATGTCAGTGAATGGGTAACACTGGGACTGGAGGGGCACGGTCATATCTAATGTCAGTGAAGGGGTAGCACTGGGACTGGAGGGGCACGGTCATAGCTAATGTCAGTGAAGTGGTAGCACTGGGACAGGAGCGGCACGGTCAAATCTAATGTCAGTGAATGGGTAACACTGGGACAGGAGGGACACGGTCACATCTATTGTCAGTGTAGGTGTAACACTGGGACAGGAGGGGCACGGTCACATCTAGTGTCAGTGTAGGGGTAACACTGGTACAGGAGGGACACGGTCATAACTAATGTCAGTGAAGGGGGAACACTGGGACAGGAGGGGCACGGTCACATCTAATGCCAGTGTCGGGGTAACACTGGGACAGGAGGGACATGGTCACATCTAGTGTCAGTGTAGGAGTAACACTGGGACAGGAGGGGCACGGTCATATCTAATGTCAGTGAAGGCGTAACACTTGGACTGGAGGGGCAAGGTCATATCTAATGTCAGTGAATGTTAAAACTGGGACTGGAGGGGCACGGTCTCATCTAGTGTCAGTGTAGGGGTAACACTGGGACAGGATGGACACGGCCACATCTAGTATCAGTGTAGGGGTAACACTGGGACAGGAGGGGCCCCGTCACATCTAGTGTCAGTGTAGGGGTAACACTGGTACTGGAGGGGCACGGTCACATCTAGTGTCAGTGTAGGGGTAATACTGGGAGTGGAGGGGCACGGTCACACCTAGTGTCAGTGTAGGGGTAACACTGGGACTGGAGGGGCACGGTCAAATTTATTGTCAGTGAAGGGGTAGCACTGGGATTGGAGGGGCACGGTCACATCTAGTGTCAGTGTAGTGGTAACACAGGGACAGGAGGGGGCCGGTCACATCTAGTGTCAGTGTAGGGGTAGCAATGGGGCTGAAGGGGCACGGTCAAATCTAATGTCAGTGAAGGAGTAGCACTGGGACTGGAGGGGCACGGTCATATGTAATGTCAGTGAATGGGTAACACTGGGACTGGAGGGGCAAGGTCACATCTACTGTGAGTGTAGGGGTAACACTGGGACAGGAGTGGCACGGCCACATCTAGTGTCAGTTTTGGGGGAACACTGGGAAAGGAGGGGCACGGTCACATCTAGTGTCAGTGTGAGGGTAACACTGGGACAGGAGGGACCCGGTCATATCTAATGTCAGTGAAGGGGTAACACTGGGACTGCAGGGGCACGGTCATATCTAATGTCAGTGAAGGGGGGAAACTGGGACTGGAGGGGCACGTTCAAATCTAATGTCAGTGAAGGGTAGCACTGGGACTGGAGGGGCACGGTCATATCTAATGTCAGTGAATGGGTAACACTGGGACTGGAGGGGCACGGTCACAGCTAATGTCAGTGAAGGGGTAGCACTGGGACTGGAGGGGCACGCTCCTATCTAATGTCAGTGAAGGGGGAACACTGGGACTGGAGGGGCACGGTTATATCTAATGTCAGTGAATGGGTAGCACTGGGATTGGAGGGGCACGGTCATATCTAATGTCAGTGAAGGGGGAACACTAGGACTGAAGGGCTCCGGTCATATCTAATGTCAGTGAAGGGACAGCACTGTGACTGGAGGGGCACGGTCATATCTAATGTCATTGAAGGGGTAACAATTTGACTGGAGGGGCACGGTCATATCAAATGTCAGTAAAGGGGGAACACTGGGACTGGAGGGGCACGGTCACATCTAGTGTCAGTGTAGGGGTAACACTGGGACTGGAGGGGCATGGACACATCTAGTGTCAGTGAAGCGGAAACACAGGGACAGGAGAGGCACGGTCATATCTAGTGTCAGTGTAGGGGTAACACAGGGACAGGAGGGGCACGGTCACCTCTAGTGTCAGTGTAGGGGTAACACAGGGACAGGAGGGACACGGTCACATCTAGTGTCAGTGTAGGGGTAACACTGGGACAGGAGGGGCACGGTCACATCTAGTGTCAGTAAAGGGGAAACACTGGGACAGGAGGGACACGGTCACATCTCGTGCCAGTGTAGGGGGTACACTGGGACTGGAATGGCACGGTCACAGCTAGTGTCAGTGTAGGGGTGACACTGGGACAGGAGGGGCCCGGTCATAACTAATGTCAGTGAAGGGGAAAAATTGGGACTGGAGGGGCACGGACATACCTAATGGCAGTGAAGGGTGAACACGGGGACTGGAGGGGCACGGTCATATCTAATGTCAGTGAAGGGGTAACACTGGGACAGGAGGGGCACGGTCACATCTAGTGTCAGTGAAGGGGTAACACTGGGACAGGAGGGGCACGGTCATATCTAGTGTCAGTGTAGGTGTAACACTGGGACAGGAGGGGCACGGTCACATCTAGTGTCATTGTAGGGGTAACACTGGGACAGGAGGGACACGGTCACATCTATTGTCAGTGTAGGGGTAACACTGGGACAGGAGGGACACGGTCATATCTAGTGTCAGTGTAGGGGTAACACTGGGACAGGAGGGGCACGGTCACATCTAATGTCTGTGTAGGGGTAACACTGGGACAGGAGGGGCCCGGTCACATCTATTGTCAGTGTAGGGGTAACACTGGGACAGGAGGGGCACGGTCACATCTAGTGTCAGTGTAGGGGTAACACTGGGACAGGAGGGACACGGTCACATCTATTGTCAGTGTAGGGGTAACACTGGGACAGGAGGGACCCGGTCATATCTAATGTCAGTGAAGGGGTAACACTGGGACTGCAGGGGCACGGTCATATCTAATGTCAGTGAAGGGGGGAAACTGGGACTGGAGGGGCACGGTCAAATCTAATGTCAGTGAAGGGTAGCACTGGGACTGGAGGGGCACGGTCATATCTAATGTCAGTGAATGGGTAACACTGGGACTGGAGGGGCACGGTCACAGCTAATGTCAGTGAAGGGGTAGCACTGGGACTGGAGGGGCACGCTCCTTTCTAATGTCAGTGAAGGGGGAACACTGGGACTGGAGGGGCACGGTTATATCTAATGTCAGTGAATGGGTAGCACTGGGTTTGGAGGGGCACGGTCATATCTAATGTCAGTGAAGGGGGAACACTAGGACTGAAGGGCTCCGGTCATATCTAATGTCAGTGAAGGGACAGCACTGGGACTGGAGGGGCACGGTCATATCTAATGTCATTGAAGAGGTAACAATTTGACTGGAGGGGCACGGTCATATCAAATGTCAGTAAAGGGGGAACACTGGGACTGGAGGGGCACGGTCACATCTAGTGTCAGTGTAGGGGTAACACTGGGACTGGAGGGGCATGGGCATATCTAATGTCAGTGAGTGGGTAACACTGGGAGAGGAGAGGCCCGGACACATCTAGTGTCAGTAAAGGGGAAACACTGGGACAGGAGGGACACGGTCACATCTTGTGCCAGTGTAGGGGGTACACTGGGACTGGAATGGCTCGGTCACAGCTAGTGTCAGTGTAGGGGTAACACTGGGACAGGAGGGGCCCGATCATAACTAATGTCAGTGAAGGGGAAAAATTGGGACTGGAGGGGCACGGACATACCTAATGGCAGTGAAGGGTGAACACGGGGACTGGAGGGGCACGGTCATATCTAATGTCAGTGAAGGGGTAACACTGGGACAGGAGGGGCACGGTCACATCTAGTGTCAGTGAAGGGGTAACACTGGGACAGGAGGGGCACGGTCATATCTAGTGTCAGTGTAGGTGTAACACTGGGACAGGAGGGGCACGGTCACATCTAGTGTCATTGTAGGGGTAACACTGGGACAGGAGGGACACGGTCACATCTATTGTCAGTGTAGGGGTAACACTGGGACAGGAGGGACACGGTCATATATAGTGTCAGTGTAAGGGTAACACTGGGACAGGAGGGGCACGGTCACATCTAATGTCTGTGTAGGGGTAACACTGGGACAGGAGGGGCCCGGTGACATCTATTGTCAGTGTAGGGGTAACACTGGGACAGGAGGGGCACGGTCACATCTAGTGTCAGTGTAGGGGTAACACTGGGACAGGAGGGACACGGTCACATCTATTGTCAGTGTAGGGGTAACACAGGGACTGGAGGTGCACGGTCAAATCTATTGTCAGTGTAGGGGTAACACTGGGACAGGAGGGTCACGGTCACATCTAGTGTCAGTGTAGGGGTAACACTGGGACAGGAGGGACACGGTCACATCTAGTGTCAGTGTAGGGGTAACACTGGGACAGGAGGGACACGGTCACATCTAGTGTCAGTGTAGGGATAACACTGGCACAGGAGGGGCATGGTCACATCTAGTGTCAGTGTAGGGGTAACACTGGGACAGGAGGGGCACGGTCACATCTTGTGTCAGTGTAGGGGTAACACTGGGACTGGAGGGGCACGGACACATCTAGTGTCAGTGTAGGGGTAACACTGGGACAGGAGGGACACGGTCACAGCTAGTGTCAGTGTAGGGGTAACACTGGGACAGGAGGGGCACGGGCACATCTAGTGTCAGTGTAGGGGTAACACTGGGACAGGAGGTGCACGGGCGAATCTAGTGTCAGTGTAGGGGTAACACTGGGACAGGAGGGGCACGGTCATATCTAATGTCAGTGTAGGGGGAACACTGGGACAGGAGGGACACGGTCACATCTAGTGACAGTGTAGGGGTAACACTGGGACAGGAGGGTCACGGTCACATCTAGTGTCAGTGTAGGGGTAACACTGGGACAGGTGGGACACGGTCACATCTAGTGTCAGTGTAGGGGTAACACTTGGACAGGAGGGACACGGTCACATCTATTGTCAGTGAAGGGGGAATACTGGGACAGGAGGGGCACGGTCACATCTATTGTCAGTGAAGAGGTAACACTGGGACTGGAGGGGCACGGTCACATCTAGTGTCAGTGTAGGGGTAACACAGGGACAGGAGGGGCACGGTCAAATCTAATGTCAGTGTAGGGGTAATACTGGGACAGGAGGGGCACGGTCACATCTAGTGTCAGTGTAGGGTTAACACTGGGACAGGAGGGTCACGGTCATATCTAATGTCAGTGAAGGGGGAACACTGGGACAGGAGGGGCACGGTCACATCTAGTGTCAGTGTAGGGGTAACACTGGGACAGGAGGGACATGGTCACATCTAGTGTCAGTTTAGGGGTAACACTGGGACAGGAGGGGCCCGGTCACATCTAGTGTCAGTGTAGGGGTAACACAGGGCAGGAGGGACACGGTCACATCTAGTGTCAGTAAAGGGGAAACACTGGGACAGGAGGGACACGGTCACATCTAGTGCCAGTGTAGGGGGTACACTGGGACTGGAATGGCAAGGTCACATCTAGTGCCAATGTAGGGGTAACACTGGGACAGGAGGGGCCCGGTCATATCTAATGTTTGTGAAGGGGAAAAACTGGGACTGGAGGGGCACGGTCATACCTAATGTCCGTGAAGGGGGAACACTGGGACAGGAGGGGCACGTTCAAATCTAAAGTCAGTGTAGGGGTAACACTGGAACAGGAGGGACACGGTCACATCTAGTGCCAGTGTAGGGGGAACACTGGGACAGGAGGGGCACGGTCACATCCAGTGTCAGTGTAGGGGTAACACTGGGACAGGAGGGGCACGGTCACATCTAATGTCTGTGTAGGAGTAACACTGGGACAGGAGGGGCCCGGTCACATCTAGTGTCAGTGTAGGGGTAACACTGGGGCAGGAGGGACACGGTCACATCTAGTGTCAGTGTAGGGGTAACACTGGGACAGGAGGGACACGGTCACATCTAGTGTCAGTGTAGGGGTATCACTGGGACAGGAGGGACACGGTCACATCTAGTGTCTGTGTAGGGGTAACACTGGGACAGGAGGGACACGGTCACATCTAGTGTCAGTGTAGGGGTAACACTGGGACAGGAGGGACACGGTCACATCTAGTGTCAGTGTAGGGGTAACACTGGGACAGGAGGGACACGGTCACATCTAGTGTCAGTTTAGGGGTAACACTGGGACAGGAGAGGCACGGTCACATCTGTTGTCATTGTAGGTGTAACACTGGGACAGGAGGGGCACGGTCATATCTAGTGTCAGTGTAGGGGTAACACTGGGACAGGAGGGACACGGTCACATCTAGTGTCAGTGTAGGGGTAACACTGGGACAGGAGGGTCACGGTCATATCTAATGTCAGTGAAGCGGGAACACTGGAACAGGAGGGGCACGGTCATATCTAATGTCAGTGAAGGCGTAACACTTGGACTGGAGGGGCACGGTCATATCTAATGTCAGTGAAGGAGTAACACTGGGACTGGAGGGGCATGGTCATATCTAATGTCAGTGAATGGGTAAAAATGGGACTGGAGGGGCACGGTCTCATCTAGTGTCAGTGTAGGGGTAACACTGGGACAGGAGGGACACGGTCACATCTAGTGTCAGTGTAGGGGTAACACTGGGACAGGCGGGGCTCCGTCACATATCGTGTCAATGTAGGGGTAGCAATGGTACTGGAGGGGCACGATCACATTTAGTGTCAGTGCAGGGGTAACACTGGGACTGGAGGGGCACGGTCACATCTACTGTCAGTGTAGGTTAACACTGGGACTGGAGGGGCACGGTCAAATCTATTGTCAATGAAGGGGTAGCACTGGGATTGGAGGGGCACGGTCACATCTAGTGTCAGTGTTGTGGTAACACTGGGAAAGGAGGGGGCCAGTCACATCTAGTGTCAGTGTAGTGGTAGCACTGGGACCGGAGGGGCACGGTCATAGCTAATGTCAGTGAAGTGCTAGCACTGGGACAGGAGCGGCACGGTCAAATCTAATGTCAGTGAATGGGTAACACTGGGACTGGAGGGGCACGGTCACATGTAGTGTGAGTGTAGGGGTAACACTGGAACCGGAGTGGCATGGTCACATTTAGTGTCAGTGTAGGGGTAAGACTGGGACAGGAGGTGCACGGTCACATCTAATGTCTGTGTAGGAGTAACACTGGGACAGGAGGGGCCCGGTCACATCTAGTGTCAGTGTAGGGGTAACACTGGGACAGGAGGGACACGGTCACATCTAGTGTCAGTGTAGGGGTAACATTGGGACAGGAGGGACACGGTCACATCTATTGTCAGTTTAGGTGTAACACTGGGACAGGAGGGGCACGGTCACATCTAGTGTCAGTGTAGGGGTAACACTGGGACAGGAGGGTCACGATCATATCTAATGTCAGTGAAGGGGGAACACTGGGACAGGAGGGGCACGGTCACATCTAATGTCAGTGTAGGGATAACACTGGGACAGGAGGGACATGGTCACATCTAGTGTCAGTGTAGGGGTAACCCTGGGACAGGAGGGGCACGGTCATATCTAATGTCAGTGAAGGCGTAACACTTGGACTGGAGGGGCACGGTCATATCTAATGTCACTGAAGGAGTAACACTGGGACTGGAGGGGCAAGGTCATATCTAATGTCAGTGAATGGTTAAAACTGGGACTGGAGGGGCACGGTCTCATCTAATGTCAGTGTAGGGATAACACTGGGACAGGTTGGACACGGCCACATCTTGTGTCAGTGTAGGGGTAACACTGGGACAGGAGGGGCCCCGTCACATCTAGTGTCAGTGTAGGGGTAACACTGGTACTGGAGGGGCACGGTCACATCTAGTGTCAGTGTAGGGGTAATACTGGGAGTGGAGGGGCACGGTCACACCTAGAGTCAGTGTAGGGGTAACACTGGGACTGGAGGGGCACGGACAAATTTATTGTCAGTGAAGGGGTAGCACTGGGATTGGAGGGGCACGATCACATCTAGTGTCAGTGTAGTGGTAACACTGGGACAGGAGGGGGCCGGTCACATCTAGTGTCAGTTTAGGGGTAGCAATGGGGCTGAAGGGGCACGGTCAAATCTAATGTCAGTGAAGGGGTAGCACTGGGACTGGAGGGGCACGGTCATATGTAATGTCAGTGAATGGGTAACACTGGGACTGGAGGGGCACGGTCACATCTACTGTGAGTGTAGGGGTAACATTGGGACAGGAGTGGCACGGCCACATCTAGTGTCAATTTTGGGGGAACACTGGGAAAGGAGGGGCACGGTCACATCTAGTGTCAGTGTAGGGGTAACACTGGGACAGGTGGACCCGGTCATATCTAATGTCAGTGAAGGGGTAACACTGGGACTGCAGGGGCACGGTCATATCTAATGTCAGTGAAGGGGAAAAACTGGGACTGGAGGGGCACGGTCATACCTAATGTCAGTGAAGGGGGAACACTGGGACTGGAGGGGCCAGGTCACATCTAGTGTCAATGTAGGGGTAACACTGGGACAGGAGGGGCACGGTCACATCTAGTGTCAGTGTAGGGGCAACACTGGGACAGGAGGGACACGGTCACATCTAGTGCCAGTGTAGGGGGAACACTGGGACAGGAGGGGCACGTTCACATCTAATGTCAGTGTAGGGGTAACACTGGAACAGGAGGGACACGGTCACATCTAGTGCCAGTGTAGGGGGAACACTGGGACAGGAGGGGCACGTTCACATCTAGTGTCAGTGTAGGGGTAACACTGGGACAGGAGGGGCACGGTCACATCTAGTGTCAGTGTAGGGGTAACACTGGGACAGGAGGGACACGGCCACATCTAGTGTCAGTGTAGTTGTAACACAGGGACTGGAGGACCACGGTCACATCTAGTGTCAGTGTAGGTGTAACACTGGGACAGGAGGGGCACGGTCACATCTAATGTCTGTGTAGGAGTAACAGTGGGACATGAGGGGCACGGTCACATCTAGTGTCAGTGTAGGGGTAACACTGGGGCAGGAGGGACACGGTCACATCTAGTGTCAGTGTAGGGGTAACACTGGGACAGGAGGGACACGGTCACATCTAGTGTCAGTGTAGGGGTATCACTGGGACAGGAGGGACACGGTCATATCTAATGTCAGTGAAGGCGTAACACTTGGACTGCAGGGGCACGGTCATATCTAATGTCAGTGAAGGAGTAACACTGGGACTGGAGGGGCATGGTCATATCTAATGTCAGTGAATGGGTAAAAATGGGACTGGAGGGGCACGGTCTCATCTAGTGTCAGTGTAGGGGTAACACTGGGACAGGAGGGACACGGTCACATCTAGTGTCAGTGTAGGGGTAACACTGGGACAGGCGGGGCTCCGTCACATATAGTGTCAATGTAGGGGTAGCAATGGTACTGGAGGGGCACGATCACATCTAGTGTCAGTGCAGGGGTAATACTGGGACTGGAGGGGCACGGTCACATCTACTGTCAGTGTAGGTTAATACTGTGACTGGAGGGGCACGGTCAAATCTATTGTCAATGAAGGGGTAGCACTGGGATTGGAGGGGCACGGTCACATCTAGTGTCAGTGTTGTGGTAGCACTGGGACCGGAGTGGCACGGTCATAGCTAATGTCAGTGAAGTGGTAGCACTGGGACAGGAGCGGCACGGTCAAATCTAATGTCAGTGAATGGGTAACACTGGGACTGGAGGGGCACGGTCACATGTAGTGTGAGTTTAGGGGTAACACTGGAACCGGAGTGGCACGGTCACATTTAGTGTCAGTGTAGGGGTAAAACTGGGACAGGAGGGGCACGGTCACATCTAATGTCTGTGTAGGAGTAACACTGGGACAGGAGGGGCCCGGTCACATCTAGTGTCAGTGTAGGGGTAACACTGGGACAGGAGGGACACGGTCACATCTAGTGTCAGTGTAGGGGTAACATTGGTACAGGAGGGACACGGTCACATCTATTGTCAGTTTAGGTGTAACACTGGGACAGGAGGGGCACGGTCACATCTAGTGTCAGTGTAGGGGTAACACTGGGACAGGAGGGGCCCCGTCACATCTAGTGTCAGTGTAGGGGTAACACTGGTACTGGAGGGGCACGGTCACATCTAGTGTCAGTGTAGGGGTAATACTGGGAGTGGAGGGGCACGGTCACACCTAGAGTCTGTGTAGGGGTAACACTGGGACTGGAGGGGCACGGTCAAATTTATTGTCAGTGAAGGGGTAGCACTGGGATTGGAGGGGCACGGTCGCATCTTGTGTCAGTGTAGTGGTAACACTGGGACAGGAGGGGGCCGGTCACATCTAGTGTCAGTGTAGGGGTAGCAATGGGGCTGAAGGGGCACGGTCAAATCTAATGTCAGTGAAGGGGTAGCACTGGGACTGGAGGGGCACGGTCATATGTAATGTCAGTGAATGGGTAACACTGGGACTGGAGGGGCACGGTCACATCTACTGTGAGTGTAGGGGTAACACTGGGACAGGAGTGGCACGGCCACATCTAGTGTCAGTTTTGGGGGAACACTGGGAAAGGAGGGGCACGGTCACATCTAGTGTCAGTGTAGGGGTAACACTGGGACAGGAGGGACCCGGTCATATCTAATGTCAGTGAAGGGGTAACACTGGGACTGCAGGGGCACGGTCATATCTAATGTCAGTGAAGGGGGGAAACTGGGACTGGAGGGGCACGGTCAAATCTAATGTCAGAGAAGGGGTAGCACTGGGACTGGAGGGGCACGGTCATAACTAATGTCAGTGAATGGGTAACACTGGGACTGGAGGGGCACGGTCATAACTAATGTCAGTGAAGGGGTAGCACTGGGACTTGAGGGGCACGGTCATAGCTAATGTCAGTGAAGGGGTAGCACTGCGACTGGAGTGGCACGGTCCTATCTAATGTCAGTGAAGGGGGAACACTGGGACTGGAGGGGCACGGTTATATCTAATGTCAGTGAATGGGTAGCACTGGGATTGGAGGGGCACGGTCATATCTAATGTCAGTGAAGGGGGAACACTGGGACTGGAGGGGTGCGGTCATATCTAATGTCAGTGAAGGGATAGCACTGGGACTGGAGGGGCATGGTCATATCTAATGTCAGTGAAGGGGTAACAATTTGACTGGAGGGGCACGGTCATATCAAATGTCAGTGAAGGGGGAACACTGGGACTGGAGGGGCACGGTCACATCTAGTGTCAGTGTAGGGGTAACACTGGGACTGGAGGGGCATGGGCATATCTAATGTCAGTGAGTGGGTAACACTGGGAGAGGAGAGGCCCGGACACATCTAGTGTCAGTGAAGCGGTAACACAGGGACAGGAGGGGCACGATCATATCTAGTGTCAGTGTAGGGGTAACACTGGGACAGGAGGGGTACGGTCACATCTAGTGTCAGTGTAGGGGTAACACAGGGACAGGATTGACACGGTCACATCTAGTGTCAGTGTAGGGGTAACACTGGCACAGGAGGGGCACGGTCACATCTAGTGTCAGTAAAGGGGAAACACTGGGACAGGAGGGACACGGTCACATCTAGTGCCAGTGTAGGGGGTACACTGGGACTGGAATGGCACGGTCACATCTAGTGTCAGTGTAGGGGTAACACTGGGACAGGAGGCGCCCGGTCATATCTAATGTCAGTGAAGGGGAAAAACTGGGACTGGAGGGGCACGGTCATACCTAATGGCAGTGAAGGGTGAACAAGGGGACTGGAGGGGCATGGTCGCATCTAGTGTCAGTGAAGGGGTAACACTGGGACAGGAGGGGCACGGTCATATCTAGTGTCAGTGTAGGTGTAACACTTGGACAGGAGGGGCACGGTCACATCTAGTGTCAGTGTAGGGGTAACACTGGGACAGGAGGGACATGGTCACATCTATTGTCAGTGTAGGGGTAACACTGGGACAGGAGGGACACGGTCACATCTACTGTCAGTGTAGGGGTAACACAGGGACAGGAGGGGCACGGTCACATCTAATGTCTGTGTAGGGGTAACACTGGGACAGGAGGGGCCCGGTCACATCTATTGTCAGTGTAGGGGTAACACTGGGACAGGAGGGGCACGATCACATCTAGTGTCAGTGTAGGTGTAACACTGGGACAGGAGGGACACGGTCACATCTATTGTCAGTGTAGGGGTAACACTGGGACTGGAGGTGCACGGTCAAATCTATTGTCAGTGTAGGGGTAACACTGGGACAGGAGGGTCACGGTCACATCAATGTCAGTGTAGGGGTAACACTGGGACAGGAGGGACACGGTCACATCTAGTGTCAGTGTAGGGGTAACACTGGGACAGGAGGGACACGGGCACATCTAGTGTCAGTGTAGGGATAACACTGGGACAGGAGGGGCACGGTCACATCTAGTGTCAGTGTAGGGGTAACACTGGGACAGGAGGGGCACGGTCACATCTGGTGTCAGTGTAGGGGTAACACTGGGACTGGAGGGGTACGGTCACATCTAGTGTCAGTGTAGGGGTAACACTGGGACAGGAGGGACAAGGTCACACCTAGTGTCAGTGTAGGGGTAACACTGGGACAGGAGGGGCACGGTCACATCTAGTGTCAGTGTAGGGGTAACACTGGGACAGGAGGGACATGGTCACATCTAGTGTCAGTTTAGGGGTAACACTGGGACAGGAGGGGCATGGTCATATCTAATGTCAGTGAAGGCGTAACACTTGGACTGGAGGGTAACGGTCATATCTAATGTCAGTGAATGGGTAAAAATGGGACTGGAGGGGCACGGTCTCATCTAGTGTCAGTGTAGGGGTAACACTGGGACAGGAGGGACACGGTCACATCTAATGTCAGTGTAGGGATAATACTGGGACTGGAGGGGCACGATCACATCTAGTGTCAGTGTAGGGGTAACACTGGGACAGGAGGGACACGGTCACATCTAGTGTCAGTGTAGGGTTAACACTGGGACAGGAGGGACACGGTCACATCTAGTGTCAGTGTAGGGGTAACACTGGGACAGGAGGGACACGGTCACATCTAGTGTCAGTGTAGGGGTAACACTGGGACAGGCGGGGCTCCGTCACATATAGTGTCAGTGTAGGGGTAACAATGGTACTGGAGGGGCACGGTCACATCTAGTGTCAGTGCAGGGGTAATACTGGGACTGGAGGGGCACGGTCACATCTACTGTCAGTGTAGGGTAACACTGGGACTGGAGGGGCACGGTCACATCTACTGTCAGTGTAGGGTAACACTGGGACTGGAGGGGCACGGTCACATCTACTGTCAGTGTAGGGTAACACTGGGACTGGAGGGGCACGGTCAAATCTATTGTCAGTGAAGGGGTAGCACTGGGACTGAAGGGGCACGGTAATATGTAATGTCAGTGAATGGGTAACACTGGGACAGGAGGGACACGGTCACATCTAGTGTCAGTGTAGGGGTAACACTGGGACAGGAGGGACACGGTCACATCTAGTGTCAGTGAAGGGGTAAAACTGGGACAGGAGGGACACGGTCACATCTAATGTCTGTGTTGGAGTAACACTGGGACAGGAGGGGCCCGGTCACATCTAGTGCCAGTGTAGGGGTGGCACTGGGACAGGAGGGACACGGTCACATCTAGTGTCAGTGTAGGGATAACACTGGGACAGGAGGGACACGGTCACATCTAGTGTCAGTGTAGGGGTAACACTGGGACAGGAGGGACACGGTCACATCTAGTGTCAGTGTAGGGGTATCACTGGGACAGGAGGGACACGGTCACATCTATTGTTAGTGTAGGTGTAACACTGGGACAGGAGGGGCACGGTCACATCTAGTGTCAGTGTAGGGGTAACACTGGGACAGGAGGGTCACGGTCATATCTAATGTCAGTGAAGGGGCAACACTGGGACAGGAGGGGCACGGTCACATCTAATGTCAGTGTAGGGGTAACACTGGGACAGGAGGGACATGGTCACATCTGGTGTCAGTGTAGGGGTAACACTGGGACAGGAGGGGCACGGTCATATCTAATGTCACTGAAGGAGTAACACTGGGACTGGAGGGGCAAGGTCATATCTAATGTAAGTGAATGGTTAAAACTGGGACTGGAGGGGCACGGTCTCATCTAGTGTCAGTGTAGGGGTAACACTGGGACAGGAGGGACACGGCCGCATCTAGTGTCAGTGTAGGGGTAACACTGGGACAGGAGGGGCCCCGCCACATCTAGTGTCAGTGTAGGGGTAATACTGGGAGTGGAGGGGCACGGTCACACCTAGTGTCAGTGTGGGGGTAACACTGGGACTGGAGGGGCACGTTCAAATTTATTGTCAGTGAAGGGGTAGCACTGGGATTGGACCGGCACGGTCACATCTAGTGTCAGTGTAGTGGTAACACTGGGACAGGAGGGGGCCGGTCACATCTAGTGTCAGTGTAGGGGTAACACTGGGACAGGAGGGACCCGGTCATATCTAATGTCAGTGAAGGGGTAACACTAGGACTGGAGGGGCACGGTCATATCTAATGTCAGTGAAGGGGTAACACTGGGACTGTAGGGGCATGGTCATATCTAATGTCAGTGAAGGGGGGAAATTGGAACTGGAGGGGCACGGTCAAATCTAATGTCAGTGAAGGGGTAGCACTGGGACTGAAGTGGCACGGTCATATCTAATGTCAGTGAATGGGTAATACTGGGACTGGAGCGGCACGGTCATAGCTAATGTCAGTGAAGGGGTAGCACTGTGACTGGAGGGGCACGGTCATAGCTAATATCAGTGAAGGGGTAGCACTGGGACTGAAGGGGCACGCTCCTATCTAATGTCAGTGAAGGGGGAACAGTGGGACTGGAGGGGCACGATCATATCTAATGTCAGTGAATGGGTAGCACTGGGACTGGAGGGGCACGGTCATATCTAATGTCAGTGAAGGGGGAACACTGGTACTGGAGGGGTACGGTCATATCTAATGTCAGTGAAGGGATAGCACTGGGACTGGAGGGGCACGGTCATATCTAATTTCAGTGAAGTGGTACCACTGGGACTGGAGGGGCGCGGTCATACCTCATGTCAGTGAAGTGGTAGCACTGGTACTGGAGGGGCACGGTCATATCTAATGTCAGTGAAGGTGTGGCACATGGACTGGAGGGGCACGGTCATATCTAATGTCAGTGAAGGGGTAGCACTGGGACTGGAGGGGCACGGTCATATCTAATGTCAGTGAAGGGGTGGCACTTGGACTGGAGGGGCACGGTCATATCTAATGTCAGTGAATGGGTAACACTGGGACTGGAGGGGCACGGTCATATCTAATGTCAGTGAAGGGGGAACACTGGGAATGGAGGGTCCCGGTCACATCTAATGTCAGTGTAGGGGTAACACTGGGACAGGAGGGGCCCGGTCACATCTAGTGTCAGTGTAGGGGTATCACTGGCACAGGAGGGGCACGTTCACATCTAGTGTCAGTGTAGGGGTAACACTGGGACAGGAGGGACACAGTCACATCTAGTGTCAGTGTAGGTGTAACACTGGGACTGGAGGACCACGGTCACATCTAGTGTCAGTGTAGGGATAACACTGGGACAGGAGGGGCCCGGTCACATCTAGTGTCAGTGTAGGGGTAACACGGGGACAGGAGGGGCACGTTCACATCTAGTGTCAGTGTAGGGGTAACACTGGGACAGGAGGGACACGGTCACATCTAGTGTCAGTGCAGGGGTAACACTGGGACAGGAGGGACACGGTCACATCTAGTGTCAGTGTAGGGGTAACACTGGGACAGGAGGGGCACGGTCACATCTAGTGTCAGTGTAGGGGTAACATTGGGACAGGAGGGACACGGTCACATCTTGTGTCAGTGTAGGTGTAACACTGGGACAGGAGTGGCACGGTCACATCTAGTGTCAGTGTAGGGGTAACACTGGGACAGGAGGGTCACGGTCATATCTAATGTCAGTGAAGGGGGAACACTGGGACAGGAGGGGCACGGTCACATCTAGTGTCAGTGTAGGGGTAACACTGGGGCAGGAGGGACACGGTCACATCTAGTGTCAGTGTAGGGGTAACACTGGGACAGGAGGGGCACGGTCAGATCTAATGTCAGTGAAGGGGTAACACTGGGGCAGGAGGGGCAAGGTCATATCTAATGTCACTGAATGCGTAAAACTGGGACTGGAGGGGCACGGTCACATCTAGTGTCAGTGAAGTGGTAACACTGGGACAGGAGGGAGACGGTCACATCTAGTGTCAGTGTAGGGGTAACACTGGGACAGGAGTTACCCGGTCACATCTATTGTCAGTGTAGAGGTAACACTGGGACTGGAGGGGCACGGTCACATCTAGTGTCAGTGTAGGGGTAACACTGGGACTGGAGGGGCATGGTCAAATCAATTGTCAGTGAAGTGGTGGCACTGAAACTGGAGGGGCACGGTCACATCTAGTGTCAGTGTAGGGGTAGCACTGGGGCTGAAGTGGCACGGTCATATCTAATGTCAGTGAAGGGGTAGCACTGGGACTGGAGGGGCACGGTCATAGCTAATGTCAGTGAAGGGGTAGCACTGGGACAGGAGCGGCACGGTCATATCTAATGTCAGTGAATGGGTAACACTGGGACAGGAGGGGCACGGTCACATCTAGTGTCAGTGTAGGGGTAACACTGGAACAGGAGGGTCACGGTCATATCTAGTGTCAGTTTAGGTCTATCACTGGGACAGGAGGGGCACGGTCATATCTAATGTCAGTGAATGGGAACACTGGGACAGGAGGGTCACGATCACATCTAGTGTCAGTGTAGGGGTATCACTGGGACTGGAGGGGCACGGTCATAGCTAATGTCAGTGAAGGGGGAACACTGGGACTGGAGGGGCTTGGTCATATCTAATGTCAGTGAATGGGTAGCACTAGGACTGGAGGGGCACGGTCATATCTAATGTCAGTGAAGGGGGAACACTGGGACTGGAGGGGCACGCTCATACCTAATGTCAGTGAAGTGGTATCACTGGGAATGGAGGGGCACGGTCATATCTAATGTCAATGAAGGGGTAGCACTGGGACTGGAGTGGCACAGTCATATCTAATGTCAGTAAATGGGTAGCACTGGGATTGAGGGGCACGGTCATATCTAATGTCAGTGAAGGGGGAACACTGGGACTGGAGGGGCACACTCATACCTAATGTCAGTGAAGGGGTATCACTGGGAATGGAGGGGCACGGTCATACCTAATGTCAGTGAAGGGGTAGCACTTGGACTGGAGGGGCACGGTCATATCCAATGTCAGTGAAGGGTTAGCACTGGGACTGGAGGGGCACGGTCATATCTAATGTCAGTGAAGTGCTAGCACTGGGACTTGAGTTGCACGGTCATATCTAATGTCAGTGAAGGGGTATCACTGGGACTGGAGGGGCACGGTCATATCTAATGTCAGTGATGGGATAGCACTGGGACTGGAGGGTCACAGTCATATCTAATGTCAGTGAAGTGGTAGCACTGGGAATGGAGGAGCATGGTCATATCTAATGTCAGTGAAGGGGTAGCACTGGGACTTAAGGGGCACGGTCATATCTAATGTCCGTGAATGGGAATACTGGGACTGGAGGGGCACGGTCATATCTAATGTCAGTGAAGGGGTAACACTGGGACTGGAGGGGCACTGTCATATCTAATCTCAGTGAAGGGGTAGCACTGGGACTGGAGGGGCACGGTCATATCAAATGTCAGTGAAGGGGTAGCACTGGAACTGGAGGGGCACGGTCATATCTAATGTCAGTGAAGGTGTAGCACTGGTACTGGAGGGGCACGGTCACATCTAGCGTCAATGTAGCGGCAACACTGGGGCAGGGGGTACACGGACACATCCAGTGTCAGTGTAGTTGTAACACTGAGACAGGAGGGGCACGGTCGCATCTAGTGTCTGTGCAGATTTAGCACTGGGACAATAGCGAGACGGTCACAACTAGTGTCAATTTAGGGTTAACACTGGGGCAGGAGGGGCGTTGACACATCTAGTGTCAGTGTAGGTGTTACACTGTGACAGGAGGGTCATAGACTCATTTAATGTAAATGTATGTGTATCACCATGACAGGAGGAGCATGGTCACATCTAATGTCAGTGAAAGGGTAACACTGGGACTGAAGGGTCACGGATAAATCTAGTGTCTGTTTAGGGGTACCACTGGGACAGGAGGGACACGGTCACATCTAATGTCAGTGTAGGGGTAATAGTGGGACACGAGGGACTCGGATATATCTAATGTCAGTGTAGGGGTAATACTGGGACAGGAGAGGCACGGGCAAATCTCTTATCAGTGTAGGGGTACACTGTGTCAGGAGGGACACGGCCACATCTAGTGTCAGTGTAAGTGTAACACAGGGACAGGAGCGACACGGTTTCATCTGGTATAAGTGTAGGGCTAACACTGGGACAGGAGGGACACGGTCATATCTAGTGTCAGTGTATGAATTACACCGGGACAGGACGGTAACTGTTTCATCTGATGTCATTGTAGTGGTAACACTGGGAAAGGAGGAGCAAGGTTTTATCTGGTGTAAGTGTAGGCCTATCACTGGGACAGGATTGGAAAGATGTCATCTTTTGTCAGTGCAGAGGTAACACTGGGACAGGAGGGTCACGGTCACATCTGGTGCCAGCGTAGGGATAACACTGGGACAGGAGTGCCTCGGTCACATTGAATTTAAATGCAGGTGTAACACCGGGACAGGAGGAACACGGTCACATATAATGTCAGTGTAGTGGTAACACAATGACTGGAGGAGCATGGTCACATCTAGTCTCAGTTTAGGGGTAACTCTAGAACAGGAGGGGCAAGCACAAATCCATTGGCTGTGTAGGGGCAGCACTGGGGCAGGTGGGACACAGTCATAGCTATTGTAAGTGTAGGCGGAACACTGTGAAAGGTGGGAAATGGACATATCTAGTGTAAGTGTAGGGGTAAAACTGGGACAGAAGGAACACGATCACATCTACTGTCACTGTAACTTTAACATTGGGACACGAGGGGCAAGGTCACATCTACTGTCAGTGTATGGTTAACACTGGGACAGGAGGGACAATGTTACATCTTGTGTAAGCGTAGCTTATCACTGGAACAGGAGGGGCTCTGTCACATCTAGTGTCAGTATAGGGGTAACACTTGGACATTGTCACATTTCGTTTCAGTGTAGGAGTAACACTGGGACAGGAGGGACACGGCCACATCTCATGTCAGTGTAGGTGCAACACTGGGACAGTAGGCACACGGCCACATCCCAAGTCAGTGTAGGGGAAACACTCGGAAAGGAGGGACACGGTCACAACTAGTTTCAGTGTAGCGGTAACACTGGGGCACAAGGGATTCGGCCACTTATAATATCAGTGCAGGGGTAACACTGGAACAGGAGGGACATGCTCACATCTAGTTGCAGTGTAGGGGTAACTGAGCAGCTGGGACACTTTCATATCTAGTGTCAGTTTAGAGGATGCACTGGAACAGGAGGGACACGGTCTCATATAGTGTCAGTGTAGGGGTAAGACTGCAACAGGAGGGGCACTGTCACATCTAGTGTCAGTTAAGGGATAACATCGGGACAGGTGGGACACGTTTACATGTAGTGGTAACAGTGGGAAATGAGAGGCATGGACACATCTACTGTCACTGTAGGGGTAACACTCTGACAGGAGGATCACGGTCACATTTGCTGTTAGTGTAGGTGTGACACTGGGACAGGAGGGACACGGGCACATCTAATGTAATTGTAGTGTAAAGTGGGATAGGAGGGGCACCAACACATATAGTGTCAGTGTAGGGGTAACAATGGGAATGGAGAGGCACAGTCACATATAGTGTAAATGTACGCTTATCACTGGGACAGCAGGTACACGGTCACATCTAGTGTCAGCGTAGGGGTAACACTGGGACAGGAGGGTCACGGTCACATGTAGTGTAATTGTACAGATAACACTGGGACAGGAGGGAAATGGCCACATCTGGTGTCAGTATAGTGGATCACCTGGACAGGCGGGGCTAGGCCACATCTACTGCCAGTGTATGTCTACTAATCGGTCAGGAGGGGCACGGTCATATCTAGTGTCAGTGTAGGGGTAACATTGGGACAGGAGTGGTCCGGTCTCATCAATATCAGTGTAGCTTTAATACTGGGACAGGAGGGGCACAGTTTCATCCAGTCTAAGTTTAGGGCTGACACTTGGACATGGTCACATCTAGTGTCAGTGTAGGGATAACACTGGGAGAATTGGGACACGGTCACATCTAATGTCAGTGTAGGGATAACACTGCGACAGGAGGGATATAGTCATAACTAATGTCAGCATAGGGTTAACTTTATGACAGGAGGGACACGGTCATATCTAGTGTCAGTGTAGGGGTCACACTGGAACAGGAGGAGCACGGTCAATTCTAGTGTCAGTGTAGGGTTATCACAGGGAAAGGATGAAGACGGTACATCCAATGTCAGTGAAGGACAAACACTGGGACAGGAGGGACACGTTCACATCAACGTCTGTGTGGGGTAACAATGGGACAGGAGGAGCACGGTCACATCTGGTGTCAGTGTAGGGGTAACACTGGGAGAGATTCGGCATGATCACATCTAGTTTAATTGTCGTGTTAACACTTGGACAGGAGGAGCACGGTCACATCTAGTGTCAGTGTTGTTTTAACACAGGGACAGGAGAGACAGGGTCACATTTAATGTCAGTGTAGGCATATCACTGGGTCAGGAGGGGTACAGCCACATCTAGTATCAATATAGGGTTAACAATGGGGCAGAATGGTTCACGGAACATCTAGTGTCATTGCAAGGATAACACTGGGACGGAGGGACACGGTCACCTCTAGTGTTATTGTAGGGGTAACACTTGAACAGGAGGACCACGGTCACATCTACTGTCAGTGTAGGGGTAACACAGGGACAGGCGGGACACGGTCACATCTAGTGTCAGTGTAGGGGTAACACAGGGAGAGGAGGACCAAGGTCACATCTAGTGCTAGTGTAGGGGTAACACTGGGACAGGAGGGACACGGTCACATCTACTGTCAGTTTAGGGGTAACACTGGGACAGGAGGACCACGGTCACATCTAGTGTCAGTGTAGGGGTAACACTGGGACAGGAGTGGCCCGGTCACATCTAGTGTCAGTGTAGGGGTAACACTGGGACAGGAGGGGCACGGTCACATCTAGTGTCAGTGTAGGGGTAACACTGGGACAGGAGGGGCCCGGTCACATCTAGTGTCAGTGTAGGGGTAACACTGGGACAGGAGGGGCCCGGTCACATCTAGTGTCAGTGTAGGGGTAACACTGGGACAGGAGGGGCACGGTCACATCTAGTGTTAGTGTAGGGGTAACACTGGGACAGGAGGGGCACGGTCACATCTAGTGTCAGTATAGGGGTAACACTGGGACAGGAGGGGCACGGTCACATCTAGTGTGAGTATAGGGATAACACTGGGACAGGAGGGGCACGGACACATCTAGTGTCAGTGTAGTTTTAACACTGGGACAGGAGAGACACGGTCACATCTAGTGTCAGTGTAGGGGTAATACTGGGACAGGAGGGGCACGGTCACATCAAGTGTTAGTGTAGGGGTAACACTGGGACAGGAGGGGCACGGTCATATCTAATGTCAGTGTAGTTTTAACACTGGGACCGGAGAGACACGATCACATCTAATGTCAGTGTACGGGTAACACTGGGACAGGAGAGACACGGTCACATCTAGTGTCAGTGTAGGGGTAACACTGGGACTGGAATGGCACGGTCACATCTAGTGTCAGTGTAGGGGTAACACTGGGACAGGAGGCGCCCGGTCATATCTAATGTCAGTGAAGGGGAAAAACTGGGACTGGAGGGGCACGGTCATACCTAATGGCAGTGAAGGGTGAACACGGGGACTGGAGGGGCATGGTCGCATCTAGTGTCAGTGAAGGGGTAACACTGGGACAGGAGGGGCACGGTCATATCTAGTGTCAGTGTAGGTGTAACACTTGGACAGGAGGGGCACGGTCACATCTAGTGTCAGTGTAGGGGTAACACTGGGACAGGAGGGACATGGTCACATCTATTGTCAGTGTAGGGGTAACACTGGGACAGGAGGGACACGGTCACATCTACTGTCAGTGTAGGGGTAACACAGGGACAGGAGGGGCACGGTCACATCTAATGTCTGTGTAGGGGTAACACTGGGACAGGAGGGGCCCGGTCACATCTATTGTCAGTGTAGGGGTAACACTGGGACAGGAGGGGCACGATCACATCTAGTGTCAGTGTAGGTGTAACACTGGGACAGGAGGGACACGGTCACATCTATTGTCAGTGTAGGGGTAACACTGGGACTGGAGGTGCACGGTCAAATCTATTGTCAGTGTAGGGGTAACACTGGGACAGGAGGGTCACGGTCACATCAATGTCAGTGTAGGGGTAACACTGGGACAGGAGGGACACGGTCACATCTAGTGTCAGTGTAGGGGTAACACTGGGACAGGAGGGACACGGGCACATCTAGTGTCAGTGTAGGGATAACACTGGGACAGGAGGGGCACGGTCACATCTAGTGTCAGTGTAGGGGTAACACTGGGACAGGAGGGGCACGGTCACATCTGGTGTCAGTGTAGGGGTAACACTGGGACTGGAGGGGTACGGTCACATCTAGTGTCAGTGTAGGGGTAACACTGGGACAGGAGGGACAAGGTCACACCTAGTGTCAGTGTAGGGGTAACACTGGGACAGGAGGGGCACGGTCACATCTAGTGTCAGTGTAGGGGTAACACTGGGACAGGAGGGACATGGTCACATCTAGTGTCAGTTTAGGGGTAACACTGGGACAGGAGGGGCATGGTCATATCTAATGTCAGTGAAGGCGAACACTTGGACTGGAGGGTAACGGTCATATCTAATGTCAGTGAATGGGTAAAAATGGGACTGGAGGGGCACGGTCTCATCTAGTGTCAGTGTAGGGGTAACACTGGGACAGGAGGGACACGGTCACATCTAATGTCAGTGTAGGGATAATACTGGGACTGGAGGGGCACGATCACATCTAGTGTCAGTGTAGGGGTAACACTGGGACAGGAGGGACACGGTCACATCTAGTGTCAGTGTAGGGTTAACACTGGGACAGGAGGGACACGGTCACATCTAGTGTCAGTGTAGGGGTAACACTGGGACAGGAGGGACACGGTCACATCTAGTGTCAGTGTAGGGGTAACACTGGGACAGGCGGGGCTCCGTCACATATAGTGTCAGTGTAGGGGTAACAATGGTACTGGAGGGGCACGGTCACATCTAGTGTCAGTGCAGGGGTAATACTGGGACTGGAGGGGCACGGTCACATCTACTGTCAGTGTAGGGTAACACTGGGACTGGAGGGGCACGGTCACATCTACTGTCAGTGTAGGGTAACACTGGGACTGGAGGGGCACGGTCACATCTACTGTCAGTGTAGGGTAACACTGGGACTGGAGGGGCACGGTCAAATCTATTGTCAGTGAAGGGGTAGCACTGGGACTGAAGGGGCACGGTAATATGTAATGTCAGTGAATGGGTAACACTGGGACAGGAGGGACACGGTCACATCTAGTGTCAGTGTAGGGGTAACACTGGGACAGGAGGGACACGGTCACATCTAGTGTCAGTGAAGGGGTAAAACTGGGACAGGAGGGACACGGTCACATCTAATGTCTGTGTTGGAGTAACACTGGGACAGGAGGGGCCCGGTCACATCTAGTGTCAGTGTAGGGGTGGCACTGGGACAGGAGGGACACGGTCACATCTAGTGTCAGTGTAGGGGTAACACTGGGACAGGAGGGACACGGTCACATCTAGTGTCAGTGTAGGGGTAACACTGGGACAGGAGGGACACGGTCACATCTAGTGTCAGTGTAGGGGTATCACTGGGACAGGAGGGACACGGTCACATCTATTGTTAGTGTAGGTGTAACACTGGGACAGGAGGGGCACGGTCACATCTAGTGTCAGTGTAGGGGTAACACTGGGACAGGAGGGTCACGGTCATATCTAATGTCAGTGAAGGGGGAACACTGGGACAGGAGGGGCACGGTCACATCTAATGTCAGTGTAGGGGTAACACTGGGACAGGAGGGACATGGTCACATCTGGTGTCAGTGTAGGGGTAACACTGGGACAGGAGGGGCACGGTCATATCTAATGTCACTGAAGGAGTAACACTGGGACTGGAGGGGCAAGGTCATATCTAATGTAAGTGAATGGTTAAAACTGGGACTGGAGGGGCACGGTCTCATCTAGTGTCAGTGTAGGGGTAACACTGGGACAGGAGAGACACGGCCGCATCTAGTGTCAGTGTAGGGGTAACACTGGGACAGGAGGGGCCCCGCCACATCTAGTGTCAGTGTAGGGGTAATACTGGGAGTGGAGGGGCACGGTCACACCTAGTGTCAGTGTGGGGGTAACACTGGGACTGGAGGGGCACGTTCAAATTTATTGTCAGTGAAGGGGTAGCACTGGGATTGGAGGGGCACGGTCACATCTAGTGTCAGTGTAGTGGTAACACTGGGACAGGAGGGGGCCGGTCACATCTAGTGTCAGTGTAGGGGTAGCAATGGGACTGAAGGGGCACGGTCAAATCTAATGTCAGTGAAGGGGTAGCACTGGGACTGGAGGGGCACGGTCATAGCTTATGTCAGTGAAAGTGTAGCACTGGGACAGGATAGGCACGGTCATATGTAATGTCAGTGAATGGGTAACACTGGGACTGGACGGGCACGGTCACATCTACTGTGAGTGTAGGGGTAACACTGGGACAGGAGTGGCACGGCCACATCTAGTGTCAGTTTTGGGGGAACACTGGGAAAGGAGGGGCACGGTCACATCTAGTGTCAGTGTAGGGGTAACACTGGGACAGGAGGGACCCGGTCATATCTAATGTCAGTGAAGGGGTAACACTAGGACTGGAGGGGCACGGTCATATCTAATGTCAGTGAAGGGGTAACACTGGGACTGTAGGGGCATGGTCATATCTAATGTCAGTGAAGGGGGGAAATTGGAACTGGAGGGGCACGGTCAAATCTAATGTCAGTGAAGGGGTAGCACTGGGACTGAAGTGGCACGGTCATATCTAATGTCAGTGAATGGGTAATACTGGGACTGGAGCGGCACGGTCATAGCTAATGTCAGTGAAGGGGTAGCACTGTGACTGGAGGGGCACGGTCATAGCTAATATCAGTGAAGGGGTAGCACTGGGACTGAAGGGGCACGCTCCTATCTAATTTCAGTGAAGGGGGAACAGTGGGACTGGAGGGGCACGATCATATCTAATGTCAGTGAATGGGTAGCACTGGGACTGGAGGGGCACGGTCATATCTAATGTCAGTGAAGGGGGAACACTGGTACTGGAGGGGTACGGTCATATCTAATGTCAGTGAAGGGATAGCACTGGGACTGGAGGGGCACTGTCATATCTAATTTCAGTGAAGTGGTACCACTGGGACTGGAGGGGCGCGGTCATACCTCATGTCAGTGAAGTGGTAGCACTGGTACTGGAGGGGCACGGTCATATCTAATGTCAGTGAAGGTGTGGCACATGGACTGGAGGGGCACGGTCATATCTAATGTCAGTGAAGGGGTAGCACTGGGACTGGAGGGGCACGGTCATATCTAATGTCAGTGAAGGGGTGGCACTTGGACTGGAGGGGCACGGTCATAACTAATGTCAGTGAATGGGTAACACTGGGACTGGAGGGGCACGGTCATATCTAATGTCAGTGAAGGGGGAACACTGGGAATGGAGGGTCCCGGTCACATCTAATGTCAGTGTAGGGGTAACACTGGGACAGGAGGGGCCCGGTCACATCTAGTGTCAGTGTAGGGGTATCACTGGCACAGGAGGGGCACGTTCACATCTAGTGTCAGTGTAGGGGTAACACTGGGACAGGAGGGACACAGTCACATCTAGTGTCAGTGTAGGTGTAACACTGGGACTGGAGGACCACGGTCACATCTAGTGTCAGTGTAGGGATAACACTGGGACAGGAGGGGCCCGGTCACATCTAGTGTCAGTGTAGGGGTAACACGGGGACAGGAGGGGCACGTTCACATCTAGTGTCAGTGTAGGGGTAACACTGGGACAGGAGGGACACGGTCACATCTAGTGTCAGTGCAGGGGTAACACTGGGACAGGAGGGACACGGTCACATCTAGTGTCAGTGTAGGGGTAACACTGGGACAGGAGGGGCACGGTCACATCTAGTGTCAGTGTAGGGGTAACATTGGGACAGGAGGGACACGGTCACATCTTGTGTCAGTGTAGGTGTAACACTGGGACAGGAGTGGCACGGTCACATCTAGTGTCAGTGTAGGGGTAACACTGGGACAGGAGGGTCACGGTCATATCTAATGTCAGTGAAGGGGGAACACTGGGACAGGAGGGGCACGGTCACATCTAGTGTCAGTGTAGGGGTAACACTGGGGCAGGAGGGACACGGTCACATCTAGTGTCAGTGTAGGGGTAACACTGGGACAGGAGGGGCACGGTCAGATCTAATGTCAGTGAAGGGGTAACACTGGGGCAGGAGGGGCAAGGTCATATCTAATGTCACTGAATGCGTAAAACTGGGACTGGAGGGGCACGGTCACATCTAGTGTCAGTGAAGTGGTAACACTGGGACAGGAGGGAGACGGTCACATCTAGTGTCAGTGTAGGGGTAACACTGGGACAGGAGTTACCCGGTCACATCTATTGTCAGTGTAGAGGTAACACTGGGACTGGAGGGGCACGGTCACATCTAGTGTCAGTGTAGGGGTAACACTGGGACTGGAGGGGCATGGTCAAATCAATTGTCAGTGAAGTGGTGGCACTGAAACTGGAGGGGCACGGTCACATCTAGTGTCAGTGTAGGGGTAGCACTGGGGCTGAAGTGGCACGGTCATATCTAATGTCAGTGAAGGGGTAGCACTGGGACTGGAGGGGCACGGTCATAGCTAATGTCAGTGAAGGGGTAGCACTGGGACAGGAGCGGCACGGTCATATCTAATGTCAGTGAATGGGTAACACTGGGACAGGAGGGGCACGGTCACATCTAGTGTCAGTGTAGGGGTAACACTGGAACAGGAGGGTCACGGTCATATCTAGTGTCAGTTTAGGTCTATCACTGGGACAGGAGGGGCACGGTCATATCTAATGTCAGTGAATGGGAACACTGGGACAGGAGGGTCACGATCACATCTAGTGTCAGTGTAGGGGTATCACTGGGACTGGAGGGGCACGGTCATAGCTAATGTCAGTGAAGGGGGAACACTGGGACTGGAGGGGCTTGGTCATATCTAATGTCAGTGAATGGGTAGCACTAGGACTGGAGGGGCACGGTCATATCTAATGTCAGTGAAGGGGGAACACTGGGACTGGAGGGGCACGCTCATACCTAATGTCAGTGAAGTGGTATCACTGGGAATGGAGGGGCACGGTCATATCTAATGTCAATGAAGGGGTAGCACTGGGACTGGAGTGGCACAGTCATATCTAATGTCAGTAAATGGGTAGCACTGGGACTTGAGGGGCACGGTCATATCTAATGTCAGTGAAGGGGGAACACTGGGACTGGAGGGGCACACTCATACCTAATGTCAGTGAAGGGGTATCACTGGGAATGGAGGGGCACGGTCATATCTAATGTCAGTGAAGGGGTAGCACTGGGACTGGAGGGGCACGGTCATACCTAATGTCAGTGAAGGGGTAGCACTTGGACTGGAGGGGCACGGTCATATCCAATGTCAGTGAAGGGTTAGCACTGGGACTGGAGGGGCACGGTCATATCTAATGTCAGTGAAGTGCTAGCACTGGGACTTGAGTTGCACGGTCATATCTAATGTCAGTGAAGGGGTATCACTGGGACTGGAGGGGCACGGTCATATCTAATGTCAGTGATGGGATAGCACTGGGACTGGAGGGTCACAGTCATATCTAATGTCAGTGAAGTGGTAGCACTGGGAATGGAGGAGCATGGTCATATCTAATGTCAGTGAAGGGGTAGCACTGGGACTTAAGGGGCACGGTCATATCTAATGTCCGTGAATGGGAATACTGGGACTGGAGGGGCACGGTCATATCTAATGTCAGTGAAGGGGTAACACTGGGACTGGAGGGGCACTGTCATATCTAATCTCAGTGAAGGGGTAGCACTGGGACTGGAGGGGCACGGTCATATCAAATGTCAGTGAAGGGGTAGCACTGGAACTGGAGGGGCACGGTCATATCTAATGTCAGTGAAGGTGTAGCACTGGTACTGGAGGGGCACGGTCACATCTAGCGTCAATGTAGCGGCAACACTGGGGCAGGGGGTACACGGACACATCCAGTGTCAGTGTAGTTGTTACACTGAGACAGGAGGGGCACGGTCGCATCTAGTGTCTGTGCAGATTTAGCACTGGGACAATAGCGAGACGGTCACACCTAGTGTCAATTTAGGGTTAACACTGGGGCAGGAGGGGCGTTGACACATCTAGTGTCAGTGTAGGTGTTACACTGTGACAGGAGGGTCATAGACTCATTTAATGTAAATGTATGTGTATCACCATGACAGGAGGAGCATGGTCACATCTAATGTCAGTGAAAGGGTAACACTGGGACTGAAGGGTCACGGATAAATCTAGTGTCTGTTTAGGGGTAACACTGGGACAGGAGGGACACGGTCACATCTAATGTCAGTGTAGGGGTAATAGTGGGACACGAGGGACTCGGATATATCTAATGTCAGTGTAGGGGTAATACTGGGACAGGAGAGGCACGGGCAAATCTCTTATCAGTGTAGGGGTACACTGTGTCAGGAGGGACACGGCCACATCTAGTGTCAGTGTAAGTGTAACACAGGGACAGGAGCGACACGGTTTCATCTGGTATAAGTGTAGGGCTAACACTGGGACAGGAGGGACACGGTCATATCTAGTGTCAGTGTATGAATTACACCGGGACAGGACGGTAACTGTTTCATCTGATGTCATTGTAGTGGTAACACTGGGAAAGGAGGAGCAAGGTTTTATCTGGTGTAAGTGTAGGCCTATCACTGGGACAGGATTGGAAAGATGTCATCTTTTGTCAGTGCAGAGGTAACACTGGGACAGGAGGGTCACGGTCACATCTGGTGCCAGCGTAGGGATAACACTGGGACAGGAGTGCCTCGGTCACATTGAATTTAAATGCAGGTGTAACACCGGGACAGGAGGAACACGGTCACATATAATGTCAGTGTAGTGGTAACACAATGACTGGAGGAGCATGGTCACATCTAGTCTCAGTTTAGGGGTAACTCTAGAACAGGAGGGGCAAGCACAAATCCATTGGCTGTGTAGGGGCAGCACTGGGGCAGGTGGGACACAGTCATAGCTATTGTAAGTGTAGGCGGAACACTGTGAAAGGTGGGAAATGGACATATCTAGTGTAAGTGTAGGGGTAAAACTGGGACAGAAGGAACACGATCACATCTACTGTCACTGTAACTTTAACATTGGGACACGAGGGGCAAGGTCACATCTACTGTCAGTGTATGGTTAACACTGGGACAGGAGGGACAATGTTACATCTTGTGTAAGCGTAGCTTATCACTGGAACAGGAGGGGCTCTGTCACATCTAGTGTCAGTATAGGGGTAACACTTGGACATTGTCACATTTCGTTTCAGTGTAGGAGTAACACTGGGACAGGAGGGACACGGCCACATCTCATGTCAGTGTAGGTGCAACACTGGGACAGTAGGCACACGGCCACATCCCAAGTCAGTGTAGGGGAAACACTCGGAAAGGAGGGACACGGTCACAACTAGTTTCAGTGTAGCGGTAACACTGGGGCACAAGGGATTCGGCCACTTATAATATCAGTGCAGGGGTAACACTGGAACAGGAGGGACATGCTCACATCTAGTTGCAGTGTAGGGGTAACTGAGCAGCTGGGACACTTTCATATCTAGTGTCAGTTTAGAGGATGCACTGGAACAGGAGGGACACGGTCTCATATAGTGTCAGTGTAGGGGTAAGACTGCAACAGGAGGGGCACTGTCACATCTAGTGTCAGTTAAGGGATAACATCGGGACAGGTGGGACACGTTTACATGTAGTGGTAACAGTGGGAAATGAGAGGCATGGACACATCTACTGTCACTGTAGGGGTAACACTCTGACAGGAGGATCACGGTCACATTTGCTGTTAGTGTAGGTGTGACACTGGGACAGGAGGGACACGGGCACATCTAATGTAATTGTAGTGTAAAGTGGGATAGGAGGGGCACCAACACATATAGTGTCAGTGTAGGGGTAACAATGGGAATGGAGAGGCACAGTCACATATAGTGTAAATGTACGCTTATCACTGGGACAGCAGGTACACGGTCACATCTAGTGTCAGCGTAGGGGTAACACTGGGACAGGAGGGTCACGGTCACATGTAGTGTAATTGTACAGATAACACTGGGACAGGAGGGAAATGGCCACATCTGGTGTCAGTATAGTGGATCACCTGGACAGGCGGGGCTAGGCCACATCTACTGCCAGTGTATGTCTACTAATCGGTCAGGAGGGGCACGGTCATATCTAGTGTCAGTGTAGGGGTAACATTGGGACAGGAGTGGTCCGGTCTCATCAATATCAGTGTAGCTTTAATACTGGGACAGGAGGGGCACAGTTTCATCCAGTCTAAGTTTAGGGCTGACACTTGGACATGGTCACATCTAGTGTCAGTGTAGGGATAACACTGGGAGAATTGGGACACGGTCACATCTAATGTCAGTGTAGGGATAACACTGCGACAGGAGGGATATAGTCATAACTAATGTCAGCATAGGGTTAACTTTATGACAGGAGGGACACGGTCATATCTAGTGTCAGTGTAGGGGTCACACTGGAACAGGAGGAGCACGGTCAATTCTAGTGTCAGTGTAGGGTTATCACAGGGAAAGGATGAAGACGGTACATCCAATGTCAGTGAAGGACAAACACTGGGACAGGAGGGACACGTTCACATCAACGTCTGTGTGGGGTAACAATGGGACAGGAGGAGCACGGTCACATCTGGTGTCAGTGTAGGGGTAACACTGGGAGAGATTCGGCATGATCACATCTAGTTTAATTGTCGTGTTAACACTTGGACAGGAGGAGCACGGTCACATCTAGTGTCAGTGTTGTTTTAACACAGGGACAGGAGAGACAGGGTCACATTTAATGTCAGTGTAGGCATATCACTGGGTCAGGAGGGGTACAGCCACATCTAGTATCAATATAGGGTTAACAATGGGGCAGAATGGTTCACGGAACATCTAGTGTCATTGCAAGGATAACACTGGGACGGAGGGACACGGTCACCTCTAGTGTTATTGTAGGGGTAACACTTGAACAGGAGGACCACGGTCACATCTACTGTCAGTGTAGGGGTAACACAGGGACAGGCGGGACACGGTCACATCTAGTGTCAGTGTAGGGGTAACACAGGGAGAGGAGGACCAAGGTCACATCTAGTGCTAGTGTAGGGGTAACACTGGGACAGGAGGGACACGGTCACATCTACTGTCAGTTTAGGGGTAACACTGGGACAGGAGGACCACGGTCACATCTAGTGTCAGTGTAGGGGTAACACTGGGACAGGAGTGGCCCGGTCACATCTAGTGTCAGTGTAGGGGTAACACTGGGACAGGAGGGGCACGGTCACATCTAGTGTCAGTGTAGGGGTAACACTGGGACAGGAGGGGCCCGGTCACATCTAGTGTCAGTGTAGGGGTAACACTGGGACAGGAGGGGCCCGGTCACATCTAGTGTCAGTGTAGGGGTAACACTGGGACAGGAGGGGCACGGTCACATCTAGTGTTAGTGTAGGGGTAACACTGGGACAGGAGGGGCACGGTCACATCTAGTGTCAGTATAGGGGTAACACTGGGACAGGAGGGGCACGGTCACATCTAGTGTGAGTATAGGGATAACACTGGGACAGGAGGGGCACGGACACATCTAGTGTCAGTGTAGTTTTAACACTGGGACAGGAGAGACACGGTCACATCTAGTGTCAGTGTAGGGGTAACACTGGGACAGGAGGGGCACGGTCACATCAAGTGTTAGTGTAGGGGTAACACTGGGACAGGAGGGGCACGGTCATATCTAATGTCAGTGTAGTTTTAACACTGGGACCGGAGAGACACGATCACATCTAATGTCAGTGTACGGGTAACACTGGGACAGGAGAGACACGGTCACATCTAGTGTCAGTGTAGGGGTAACACTGGGACTGGAATGGCACGGTCACATCTAGTGTCAGTGTAGGGGTAACACTGGGACAGGAGGCGCCCGGTCATATCTAATGTCAGTGAAGGGGAAAAACTGGGACTGGAGGGGCACGGTCATACCTAATGGCAGTGAAGGGTGAACACGGGGACTGGAGGGGCATGGTCGCATCTAGTGTCAGTGAAGGGGTAACACTGGGACAGGAGGGGCACGGTCATATCTAGTGTCAGTGTAGGTGTAACACTTGGACAGGAGGGGCACGGTCACATCTAGTGTCAGTGTAGGGGTAACACTGGGACAGGAGGGACATGGTCACATCTATTGTCAGTGTAGGGGTAACACTGGGACAGGAGGGACACGGTCACATCTACTGTCAGTGTAGGGGTAACACAGGGACAGGAGGGGCACGGTCACATCTAATGTCTGTGTAGGGGTAACACTGGGACAGGAGGGGCCCGGTCACATCTATTGTCAGTGTAGGGGTAACACTGGGACAGGAGGGGCACGATCACATCTAGTGTCAGTGTAGGTGTAACACTGGGACAGGAGGGACACGGTCACATCTATTGTCAGTGTAGGGGTAACACTGGGACTGGAGGTGCACGGTCAAATCTATTGTCAGTGTAGGGGTAACACTGGGACAGGAGGGTCACGGTCACATCAATGTCAGTGTAGGGGTAACACTGGGACAGGAGGGACACGGTCACATCTAGTGTCAGTGTAGGGGTAACACTGGGACAGGAGGGACACGGGCACATCTAGTGTCAGTGTAGGGATAACACTGGGACAGGAGGGGCACGGTCACATCTAGTGTCAGTGTAGGGGTAACACTGGGACAGGAGGGGCACGGTCACATCTGGTGTCAGTGTAGGGGTAACACTGGGACTGGAGGGGTACGGTCACATCTAGTGTCAGTGTAGGGGTAACACTGGGACAGGAGGGACAAGGTCACACCTAGTGTCAGTGTAGGGGTAACACTGGGACAGGAGGGGCACGGTCACATCTAGTGTCAGTGTAGGGGTAACACTGGGACAGGAGGGACATGGTCACATCTAGTGTCAGTTTAGGGGTAACACTGGGACAGGAGGGGCATGGTCATATCTAATGTCAGTGAAGGCGTAACACTTGGACTGGAGGGTAACGGTCATATCTAATGTCAGTGAATGGGTAAAAATGGGACTGGAGGGGCACGGTCTCATCTAGTGTCAGTGTAGGGGTAACACTGGGACAGGAGGGACACGGTCACATCTAATGTCAGTGTAGGGATAATACTGGGACTGGAGGGGCACGATCACATCTAGTGTCAGTGTAGGGGTAACACTGGGACAGGAGGGACACGGTCACATCTAGTGTCAGTGTAGGGTTAACACTGGGACAGGAGGGACACGGTCACATCTAGTGTCAGTGTAGGGGTAACACTGGGACAGGAGGGACACGGTCACATCTAGTGTCAGTGTAGGGGTAACACTGGGACAGGCGGGGCTCCGTCACATATAGTGTCAGTGTAGGGGTAACAATGGTACTGGAGGGGCACGGTCACATCTAGTGTCAGTGCAGGGGTAATACTGGGACTGGAGGGGCACGGTCACATCTACTGTCAGTGTAGGGTAACACTGGGACTGGAGGGGCACGGTCACATCTACTGTCAGTGTAGGGTAACACTGGGACTGGAGGGGCACGGTCACATCTACTGTCAGTGTAGGGTAACACTGGGACTGGAGGGGCACGGTCAAATCTATTGTCAGTGAAGGGGTAGCACTGGGACTGAAGGGGCACGGTAATATGTAATGTCAGTGAATGGGTAACACTGGGACAGGAGGGACACGGTCACATCTAGTGTCAGTGTAGGGGTAACACTGGGACAGGAGGGACACGGTCACATCTAGTGTCAGTGAAGGGGTAAAACTGGGACAGGAGGGACACGGTCACATCTAATGTCTGTGTTGGAGTAACACTGGGACAGGAGGGGCCCGGTCACATCTAGTGTCAGTGTAGGGGTGGCACTGGGACAGGAGGGACACGGTCACATCTAGTGTCAGTGTAGGGGTAACACTGGGACAGGAGGGACACGGTCACATCTAGTGTCAGTGTAGGGGTAACACTGGGACAGGAGGGACACGGTCACATCTAGTGTCAGTGTAGGGGTATCACTGGGACAGGAGGGACACGGTCACATCTATTGTTAGTGTAGGTGTAACACTGGGACAGGAGGGGCACGGTCACATCTAGTGTCAGTGTAGGGGTAACACTGGGACAGGAGGGTCACGGTCATATCTAATGTCAGTGAAGGGGGAACACTGGGACAGGAGGGGCACGGTCACATCTAATGTCAGTGTAGGGGTAACACTGGGACAGGAGGGACATGGTCACATCTGGTGTCAGTGTAGGGGTAACACTGGGACAGGAGGGGCACGGTCATATCTAATGTCACTGAAGGAGTAACACTGGGACTGGAGGGGCAAGGTCATATCTAATGTAAGTGAATGGTTAAAACTGGGACTGGAGGGGCACGGTCTCATCTAGTGTCAGTGTAGGGGTAACACTGGGACAGGAGAGACACGGCCGCATCTAGTGTCAGTGTAGGGGTAACACTGGGACAGGAGGGGCCCCGCCACATCTAGTGTCAGTGTAGGGGTAATACTGGGAGTGGAGGGGCACGGTCACACCTAGTGTCAGTGTGGGGGTAACACTGGGACTGGAGGGGCACGTTCAAATTTATTGTCAGTGAAGGGGTAGCACTGGGATTGGAGGGGCACGGTCACATCTAGTGTCAGTGTAGTGGTAACACTGGGACAGGAGGGGGCCGGTCACATCTAGTGTCAGTGTAGGGGTAGCAATGGGACTGAAGGGGCACGGTCAAATCTAATGTCAGTGAAGGGGTAGCACTGGGACTGGAGGGGCACGGTCATAGCTTATGTCAGTGAAAGTGTAGCACTGGGACAGGATAGGCACGGTCATATGTAATGTCAGTGAATGGGTAACACTGGGACTGGACGGGCACGGTCACATCTACTGTGAGTGTAGGGGTAACACTGGGACAGGAGTGGCACGGCCACATCTAGTGTCAGTTTTGGGGGAACACTGGGAAAGGAGGGGCACGGTCACATCTAGTGTCAGTGTAGGGGTAACACTGGGACAGGAGGGACCCGGTCATATCTAATGTCAGTGAAGGGGTAACACTAGGACTGGAGGGGCACGGTCATATCTAATGTCAGTGAAGGGGTAACACTGGGACTGTAGGGGCATGGTCATATCTAATGTCAGTGAAGGGGGGAAATTGGAACTGGAGGGGCACGGTCAAATCTAATGTCAGTGAAGGGGTAGCACTGGGACTGAAGTGGCACGGTCATATCTAATGTCAGTGAATGGGTAATACTGGGACTGGAGCGGCACGGTCATAGCTAATGTCAGTGAAGGGGTAGCACTGTGACTGGAGGGGCACGGTCATAGCTAATATCAGTGAAGGGGTAGCACTGGGACTGAAGGGGCACGCTCCTATCTAATTTCAGTGAAGGGGGAACAGTGGGACTGGAGGGGCACGATCATATCTAATGTCAGTGAATGGGTAGCACTGGGACTGGAGGGGCACGGTCATATCTAATGTCAGTGAAGGGGGAACACTGGTACTGGAGGGGTACGGTCATATCTAATGTCAGTGAAGGGATAGCACTGGGACTGGAGGGGCACGGTCATATCTAATTTCAGTGAAGTGGTACCACTGGGACTGGAGGGGCGCGGTCATACCTCATGTCAGTGAAGTGGTAGCACTGGTACTGGAGGGGCACGGTCATATCTAATGTCAGTGAAGGTGTGGCACATGGACTGGAGGGGCACGGTCATATCTAATGTCAGTGAAGGGGTAGCACTGGGACTGGAGGGGCACGGTCATATCTAATGTCAGTGAAGGGGTGGCACTTGGACTGGAGGGGCACGGTCATAACTAATGTCAGTGAATGGGTAACACTGGGACTGGAGGGGCACGGTCATATCTAATGTCAGTGAAGGGGGAACACTGGGAATGGAGGGTCCCGGTCACATCTAATGTCAGTGTAGGGGTAACACTGGGACAGGAGGGGCCCGGTCACATCTAGTGTCAGTGTAGGGGTATCACTGGCACAGGAGGGGCACGTTCACATCTAGTGTCAGTGTAGGGGTAACACTGGGACAGGAGGGACACAGTCACATCTAGTGTCAGTGTAGGTGTAACACTGGGACTGGAGGACCACGGTCACATCTAGTGTCAGTGTAGGGATAACACTGGGACAGGAGGGGCCCGGTCACATCTAGTGTCAGTGTAGGGGTAACACGGGGACAGGAGGGGCACGTTCACATCTAGTGTCAGTGTAGGGGTAACACTGGGACAGGAGGGACACGGTCACATCTAGTGTCAGTGCAGGGGTAACACTGGGACAGGAGGGACACGGTCACATCTAGTGTCAGTGTAGGGGTAACACTGGGACAGGAGGGGCACGGTCACATCTAGTGTCAGTGTAGGGGTAACATTGGGACAGGAGGGACACGGTCACATCTTGTGTCAGTGTAGGTGTAACACTGGGACAGGAGTGGCACGGTCACATCTAGTGTCAGTGTAGGGGTAACACTGGGACAGGAGGGTCACGGTCATATCTAATGTCAGTGAAGGGGGAACACTGGGACAGGAGGGGCACGGTCACATCTAGTGTCAGTGTAGGGGTAACACTGGGGCAGGAGGGACACGGTCACATCTAGTGTCAGTGTAGGGGTAACACTGGGACAGGAGGGGCACGGTCAGATCTAATGTCAGTGAAGGGGTAACACTGGGGCAGGAGGGGCAAGGTCATATCTAATGTCACTGAATGCGTAAAACTGGGACTGGAGGGGCACGGTCACATCTAGTGTCAGTGAAGTGGTAACACTGGGACAGGAGGGAGACGGTCACATCTAGTGTCAGTGTAGGGGTAACACTGGGACAGGAGTTACCCGGTCACATCTATTGTCAGTGTAGAGGTAACACTGGGACTGGAGGGGCACGGTCACATCTAGTGTCAGTGTAGGGGTAACACTGGGACTGGAGGGGCATGGTCAAATCAATTGTCAGTGAAGTGGTGGCACTGAAACTGGAGGGGCACGGTCACATCTAGTGTCAGTGTAGGGGTAGCACTGGGGCTGAAGTGGCACGGTCATATCTAATGTCAGTGAAGGGGTAGCACTGGGACTGGAGGGGCACGGTCATAGCTAATGTCAGTGAAGGGGTAGCACTGGGACAGGAGCGGCACGGTCATATCTAATGTCAGTGAATGGGTAACACTGGGACAGGAGGGGCACGGTCACATCTAGTGTCAGTGTAGGGGTAACACTGGAACAGGAGGGTCACGGTCATATCTAGTGTCAGTTTAGGTCTATCACTGGGACAGGAGGGGCACGGTCATATCTAATGTCAGTGAATGGGAACACTGGGACAGGAGGGTCACGATCACATCTAGTGTCAGTGTAGGGGTATCACTGGGACTGGAGGGGCACGGTCATAGCTAATGTCAGTGAAGGGGGAACACTGGGACTGGAGGGGCTTGGTCATATCTAATGTCAGTGAATGGGTAGCACTAGGACTGGAGGGGCACGGTCATATCTAATGTCAGTGAAGGGGGAACACTGGGACTGGAGGGGCACGCTCATACCTAATGTCAGTGAAGTGGTATCACTGGGAATGGAGGGGCACGGTCATATCTAATGTCAATGAAGGGGTAGCACTGGGACTGGAGTGGCACAGTCATATCTAATGTCAGTAAATGGGTAGCACTGGGACTTGAGGGGCACGGTCATATCTAATGTCAGTGAAGGGGGAACACTGGGACTGGAGGGGCACACTCATACCTAATGTCAGTGAAGGGGTATCACTGGGAATGGAGGGGCACGGTCATATCAAATGTCAGTGAAGGGGTAGCACTGGGACTGGAGGGGCACGGTCATACCTAATGTCAGTGAAGGGGTAGCACTTGGACTGGAGGGGCACGGTCATATCCAATGTCAGTGAAGGGTTAGCACTGGGACTGGAGGGGCACGGTCATATCTAATGTCAGTGAAGTGCTAGCACTGGGACTTGAGTTGCACGGTCATATCTAATGTCAGTGAAGGGGTATCACTGGGACTGGAGGGGCACGGTCATATCTAATGTCAGTGATGGGATAGCACTGGGACTGGAGGGTCACAGTCATATCTAATGTCAGTGAAGTGGTAGCACTGGGAATGGAGGAGCATGGTCATATCTAATGTCAGTGAAGGGGTAGCACTGGGACTTAAGGGGCACGGTCATATCTAATGTCCGTGAATGGGAATACTGGGACTGGAGGGGCACGGTCATATCTAATGTCAGTGAAGGGGTAACACTGGGACTGGAGGGGCACTGTCATATCTAATCTCAGTGAAGGGGTAGCACTGGGACTGGAGGGGCACGGTCATATCAAATGTCAGTGAAGGGGTAGCACTGGAACTGGAGGGGCACGGTCATATCTAATGTCAGTGAAGGTGTAGCACTGGTACTGGAGGGGCACGGTCACATCTAGCGTCAATGTAGCGGCAACACTGGGGCAGGGGGTACACGGACACATCCAGTGTCAGTGTAGTTGTTACACTGAGACAGGAGGGGCACGGTCGCATCTAGTGTCTGTGCAGATTTAGCACTGGGACAATAGCGAGACGGTCACACCTAGTGTCAATTTAGGGTTAACACTGGGGCAGGAGGGGCGTTGACACATCTAGTGTCAGTGTAGGTGTTACACTGTGACAGGAGGGTCATAGACTCATTTAATGTAAATGTATGTGTATCACCATGACAGGAGGAGCATGGTCACATCTAATGTCAGTGAAAGGGTAACACTGGGACTGAAGGGTCACGGATAAATCTAGTGTCTGTTTAGGGGTAACACTGGGACAGGAGGGACACGGTCACATCTAATGTCAGTGTAGGGGTAATAGTGGGACACGAGGGACTCGGATATATCTAATGTCAGTGTAGGGGTAATACTGGGACAGGAGAGGCACGGGCAAATCTCTTATCAGTGTAGGGGTACACTGTGTCAGGAGGGACACGGCCACATCTAGTGTCAGTGTAAGTGTAACACAGGGACAGGAGCGACACGGTTTCATCTGGTATAAGTGTAGGGCTAACACTGGGACAGGAGGGACACGGTCATATCTAGTGTCAGTGTATGAATTACACCGGGACAGGACGGTAACTGTTTCATCTGATGTCATTGTAGTGGTAACACTGGGAAAGGAGGAGCAAGGTTTTATCTGGTGTAAGTGTAGGCCTATCACTGGGACAGGATTGGAAAGATGTCATCTTTTGTCAGTGCAGAGGTAACACTGGGACAGGAGGGTCACGGTCACATCTGGTGCCAGCGTAGGGATAACACTGGGACAGGAGTGCCTCGGTCACATTGAATTTAAATGCAGGTGTAACACCGGGACAGGAGGAACACGGTCACATATAATGTCAGTGTAGTGGTAACACAATGACTGGAGGAGCATGGTCACATCTAGTCTCAGTTTAGGGGTAACTCTAGAACAGGAGGGGCAAGCACAAATCCATTGGCTGTGTAGGGGCAGCACTGGGGCAGGTGGGACACAGTCATAGCTATTGTAAGTGTAGGCGGAACACTGTGAAAGGTGGGAAATGGACATATCTAGTGTAAGTGTAGGGGTAAAACTGGGACAGAAGGAACACGATCACATCTACTGTCACTGTAACTTTAACATTGGGACACGAGGGGCAAGGTCACATCTACTGTCAGTGTATGGTTAACACTGGGACAGGAGGGACAATGTTACATCTTGTGTAAGCGTAGCTTATCACTGGAACAGGAGGGGCTCTGTCACATCTAGTGTCAGTATAGGGGTAACACTTGGACATTGTCACATTTCGTTTCAGTGTAGGAGTAACACTGGGACAGGAGGGACACGGCCACATCTCATGTCAGTGTAGGTGCAACACTGGGACAGTAGGCACACGGCCACATCCCAAGTCAGTGTAGGGGAAACACTCGGAAAGGAGGGACACGGTCACAACTAGTTTCAGTGTAGCGGTAACACTGGGGCACAAGGGATTCGGCCACTTATAATATCAGTGCAGGGGTAACACTGGAACAGGAGGGACATGCTCACATCTAGTTGCAGTGTAGGGGTAACTGAGCAGCTGGGACACTTTCATATCTAGTGTCAGTTTAGAGGATGCACTGGAACAGGAGGGACACGGTCTCATATAGTGTCAGTGTAGGGGTAAGACTGCAACAGGAGGGGCACTGTCACATCTAGTGTCAGTTAAGGGATAACATCGGGACAGGTGGGACACGTTTACATGTAGTGGTAACAGTGGGAAATGAGAGGCATGGACACATCTACTGTCACTGTAGGGGTAACACTCTGACAGGAGGATCACGGTCACATTTGCTGTTAGTGTAGGTGTGACACTGGGACAGGAGGGACACGGGCACATCTAATGTAATTGTAGTGTAAAGTGGGATAGGAGGGGCACCAACACATATAGTGTCAGTGTAGGGGTAACAATGGGAATGGAGAGGCACAGTCACATATAGTGTAAATGTACGCTTATCACTGGGACAGCAGGTACACGGTCACATCTAGTGTCAGCGTAGGGGTAACACTGGGACAGGAGGGTCACGGTCACATGTAGTGTAATTGTACAGATAACACTGGGACAGGAGGGAAATGGCCACATCTGGTGTCAGTATAGTGGATCACCTGGACAGGCGGGGCTAGGCCACATCTACTGCCAGTGTATGTCTACTAATCGGTCAGGAGGGGCACGGTCATATCTAGTGTCAGTGTAGGGGTAACATTGGGACAGGAGTGGTCCGGTCTCATCAATATCAGTGTAGCTTTAATACTGGGACAGGAGGGGCACAGTTTCATCCAGTCTAAGTTTAGGGCTGACACTTGGACATGGTCACATCTAGTGTCAGTGTAGGGATAACACTGGGAGAATTGGGACACGGTCACATCTAATGTCAGTGTAGGGATAACACTGCGACAGGAGGGATATAGTCATAACTAATGTCAGCATAGGGTTAACTTTATGACAGGAGGGACACGGTCATATCTAGTGTCAGTGTAGGGGTCACACTGGAACAGGAGGAGCACGGTCAATTCTAGTGTCAGTGTAGGGTTATCACAGGGAAAGGATGAAGACGGTACATCCAATGTCAGTGAAGGACAAACACTGGGACAGGAGGGACACGTTCACATCAACGTCTGTGTGGGGTAACAATGGGACAGGAGGAGCACGGTCACATCTGGTGTCAGTGTAGGGGTAACACTGGGAGAGATTCGGCATGATCACATCTAGTTTAATTGTCGTGTTAACACTTGGACAGGAGGAGCACGGTCACATCTAGTGTCAGTGTTGTTTTAACACAGGGACAGGAGAGACAGGGTCACATTTAATGTCAGTGTAGGCATATCACTGGGTCAGGAGGGGTACAGCCACATCTAGTATCAATATAGGGTTAACAATGGGGCAGAATGGTTCACGGAACATCTAGTGTCATTGCAAGGATAACACTGGGACGGAGGGACACGGTCACCTCTAGTGTTATTGTAGGGGTAACACTTGAACAGGAGGACCACGGTCACATCTACTGTCAGTGTAGGGGTAACACAGGGACAGGCGGGACACGGTCACATCTAGTGTCAGTGTAGGGGTAACACAGGGAGAGGAGGACCAAGGTCACATCTAGTGCTAGTGTAGGGGTAACACTGGGACAGGAGGGACACGGTCACATCTACTGTCAGTTTAGGGGTAACACTGGGACAGGAGGACCACGGTCACATCTAGTGTCAGTGTAGGGGTAACACTGGGACAGGAGTGGCCCGGTCACATCTAGTGTCAGTGTAGGGGTAACACTGGGACAGGAGGGGCACGGTCACATCTAGTGTCAGTGTAGGGGTAACACTGGGACAGGAGGGGCCCGGTCACATCTAGTGTCAGTGTAGGGGTAACACTGGGACAGGAGGGGCCCGGTCACATCTAGTGTCAGTGTAGGGGTAACACTGGGACAGGAGGGGCACGGTCACATCTAGTGTTAGTGTAGGGGTAACACTGGGACAGGAGGGGCACGGTCACATCTAGTGTCAGTATAGGGGTAACACTGGGACAGGAGGGGCACGGTCACATCTAGTGTGAGTATAGGGATAACACTGGGACAGGAGGGGCACGGACACATCTAGTGTCAGTGTAGTTTTAACACTGGGACAGGAGAGGCACGGTCACATCTAGTGTCAGTGTAGGGGTAACACTGGGACAGGAGGGGCACGGTCACATCAAGTGTTAGTGTAGGGGTAACACTGGGACAGGAGGGGCACGGTCATATCTAATGTCAGTGTAGTTTTAACACTGGGACCGGAGAGACACGATCACATCTAATGTCAGTGTACGGGTAACACTGGGACAGGAGAGACACGGTCACATCTAGTGTCAGTGTAGGGGTAACACTGGGACTGGAATGGCACGGTCACATCTAGTGTCAGTGTAGGGGTAACACTGGGACAGGAGGCGCCCGGTCATATCTAATGTCAGTGAAGGGGAAAAACTGGGACTGGAGGGGCACGGTCATACCTAATGGCAGTGAAGGGTGAACACGGGGACTGGAGGGGCATGGTCGCATCTAGTGTCAGTGAAGGGGTAACACTGGGACAGGAGGGGCACGGTCATATCTAGTGTCAGTGTAGGTGTAACACTTGGACAGGAGGGGCACGGTCACATCTAGTGTCAGTGTAGGGGTAACACTGGGACAGGAGGGACATGGTCACATCTATTGTCAGTGTAGGGGTAACACTGGGACAGGAGGGACACGGTCACATCTACTGTCAGTGTAGGGGTAACACAGGGACAGGAGGGGCACGGTCACATCTAATGTCTGTGTAGGGGTAACACTGGGACAGGAGGGGCCCGGTCACATCTATTGTCAGTGTAGGGGTAACACTGGGACAGGAGGGGCACGATCACATCTAGTGTCAGTGTAGGTGTAACACTGGGACAGGAGGGACACGGTCACATCTATTGTCAGTGTAGGGGTAACACTGGGACTGGAGGTGCACGGTCAAATCTATTGTCAGTGTAGGGGTAACACTGGGACAGGAGGGTCACGGTCACATCAATGTCAGTGTAGGGGTAACACTGGGACAGGAGGGACACGGTCACATCTAGTGTCAGTGTAGGGGTAACACTGGGACAGGAGGGACACGGGCACATCTAGTGTCAGTGTAGGGATAACACTGGGACAGGAGGGGCACGGTCACATCTAGTGTCAGTGTAGGGGTAACACTGGGACAGGAGGGGCACGGTCACATCTGGTGTCAGTGTAGGGGTAACACTGGGACTGGAGGGGTACGGTCACATCTAGTGTCAGTGTAGGGGTAACACTGGGACAGGAGGGACAAGGTCACACCTAGTGTCAGTGTAGGGGTAACACTGGGACAGGAGGGGCACGGTCACATCTAGTGTCAGTGTAGGGGTAACACTGGGACAGGAGGGACATGGTCACATCTAGTGTCAGTTTAGGGGTAACACTGGGACAGGAGGGGCATGGTCATATCTAATGTCAGTGAAGGCGTAACACTTGGACTGGAGGGTAACGGTCATATCTAATGTCAGTGAATGGGTAAAAATGGGACTGGAGGGGCACGGTCTCATCTAGTGTCAGTGTAGGGGTAACACTGGGACAGGAGGGACACGGTCACATCTAATGTCAGTGTAGGGATAATACTGGGACTGGAGGGGCACGATCACATCTAGTGTCAGTGTAGGGGTAACACTGGGACAGGAGGGACACGGTCACATCTAGTGTCAGTGTAGGGTTAACACTGGGACAGGAGGGACACGGTCACATCTAGTGTCAGTGTAGGGGTAACACTGGGACAGGAGGGACACGGTCACATCTAGTGTCAGTGTAGGGGTAACACTGGGACAGGCGGGGCTCCGTCACATATAGTGTCAGTGTAGGGGTAACAATGGTACTGGAGGGGCACGGTCACATCTAGTGTCAGTGCAGGGGTAATACTGGGACTGGAGGGGCACGGTCACATCTACTGTCAGTGTAGGGTAACACTGGGACTGGAGGGGCACGGTCACATCTACTGTCAGTGTAGGGTAACACTGGGACTGGAGGGGCACGGTCACATCTACTGTCAGTGTAGGGTAACACTGGGACTGGAGGGGCACGGTCAAATCTATTGTCAGTGAAGGGGTAGCACTGGGACTGAAGGGGCACGGTAATATGTAATGTCAGTGAATGGGTAACACTGGGACAGGAGGGACACGGTCACATCTAGTGTCAGTGTAGGGGTAACACTGGGACAGGAGGGACACGGTCACATCTAGTGTCAGTGAAGGGGTAAAACTGGGACAGGAGGGACACGGTCACATCTAATGTCTGTGTTGGAGTAACACTGGGACAGGAGGGGCCCGGTCACATCTAGTGTCAGTGTAGGGGTGGCACTGGGACAGGAGGGACACGGTCACATCTAGTGTCAGTGTAGGGGTAACACTGGGACAGGAGGGACACGGTCACATCTAGTGTCAGTGTAGGGGTAACACTGGGACAGGAGGGACACGGTCACATCTAGTGTCAGTGTAGGGGTATCACTGGGACAGGAGGGACACGGTCACATCTATTGTTAGTATAGGTGTAACACTGGGACAGGAGGGGCACGGTCACATCTAGTGTCAGTGTAGGGGTAACACTGGGACAGGAGGGTCACGGTCATATCTAATGTCAGTGAAGGGGGAACACTGGGACAGGAGGGGCACGGTCACATCTAATGTCAGTGTAGGGGTAACACTGGGACAGGAGGGACATGGTCACATCTGGTGTCAGTGTAGGGGTAACACTGGGACAGGAGGGGCACGGTCATATCTAATGTCACTGAAGGAGTAACACTGGGACTGGAGGGGCAAGGTCATATCTAATGTAAGTGAATGGTTAAAACTCGGACTGGAGGGGCACGGTCTCATCTAGTGTCAGTGTAGGGGTATCACTGGGACAGGAGAGACACGGCCGCATCTAGTGTCAGTGTAGGGGTAACACTGGGACAGGAGGGGCCCCGCCACATCTAGTGTCAGTGTAGGGGTAATACTGGGAGTGGAGGGGCACGGTCACACCTAGTGTCAGTGTGGGGGTAACACTGGGACTGGAGGGGCACGTTCAAATTTATTGTCAGTGAAGGGGTAGCACTGGGATTGGAGGGGCACGGTCACATCTAGTGTCAGTGTAGTGGTAACACTGGGACAGGAGGGGGCCGGTCACATCTAGTGTCAGTGTAGGGGTAGCAATGGGACTGAAGGGGCACGGTCAAATCTAATGTCAGTGAAGGGGTAGCACTGGGACTGGAGGGGCACGGTCATAGCTTATGTCAGTGAAAGTGTAGCACTGGGACAGGATAGGCACGGTCATATGTAATGTCAGTGAATGGGTAACACTGGGACTGGACGGGCACGGTCACATCTACTGTGAGTGTAGGGGTAACACTGGGACAGGAGTGGCACGGCCACATCTAGTGTCAGTTTTGGGGGAACACTGGGAAAGGAGGGGCACGGTCACATCTAGTGTCAGTGTAGGGGTAACACTGGGACAGGAGGGACCCGGTCATATCTAATGTCAGTGAAGGGGTAACACTAGGACTGGAGGGGCACGGTCATATCTAATGTCAGTGAAGGGGTAACACTGGGACTGTAGGGGCATGGTCATATCTAATGTCAGTGAAGGGGGGAAATTGGAACTGGAGGGGCACGGTCAAATCTAATGTCAGTGAAGGGGTAGCACTGGGACTGAAGTGGCACGGTCATATCTAATGTCAGTGAATGGGTAATACTGGGACTGGAGCGGCACGGTCATAGCTAATGTCAGTGAAGGGGTAGCACTGTGACTGGAGGGGCACGGTCATAGCTAATATCAGTGAAGGGGTAGCACTGGGACTGAAGGGGCACGCTCCTATCTAATTTCAGTGAAGGGGGAACAGTGGGACTGGAGGGGCACGATCATATCTAATGTCAGTGAATGGGTAGCACTGGGACTGGAGGGGCACGGTCATATCTAATGTCAGTGAAGGGGGAACACTGGTACTGGAGGGGTACGGTCATATCTAATGTCAGTGAAGGGATAGCACTGGGACTGGAGGGGCACGGTCATATCTAATTTCAGTGAAGTGGTACCACTGGGACTGGAGGGGCGCGGTCATACCTCATGTCAGTGAAGTGGTAGCACTGGTACTGGAGGGGCACGGTCATATCTAATGTCAGTGAAGGTGTGGCACATGGACTGGAGGGGCACGGTCATATCTAATGTCAGTGAAGGGGTAGCACTGGGACTGGAGGGGCACGGTCATATCTAATGTCAGTGAAGGGGTGGCACTTGGACTGGAGGGGCACGGTCATATCTAATGTCAGTGAATGGGTAACACTGGGACTGGAGGGGCACGGTCATATCTAATGTCAGTGAAGGGGGAACACTGGGAATGGAGGGTCCCGGTCACATCTAATGTCAGTGTAGGGGTAACACTGGGACAGGAGGGGCCCGGTCACATCTAGTGTCAGTGTAGGGGTATCACTGGCACAGGAGGGGCACGTTCACATCTAGTGTCAGTGTAGGGGTAACACTGGGACAGGAGGGACACAGTCACATCTAGTGTCAGTGTAGGTGTAACACTGGGACTGGAGGACCACGGTCACATCTAGTGTCAGTGTAGGGATAACACTGGGACAGGAGGGGCCCGGTCACATCTAGTGTCAGTGTAGGGGTAACACGGGGACAGGAGGGGCACGTTCACATCTAGTGTCAGTGTAGGGGTAACACTGGGACAGGAGGGACACGGTCACATCTAGTGTCAGTGCAGGGGTAACACTGGGACAGGAGGGACACGGTCACATCTAGTGTCAGTGTAGGGGTAACACTGGGACAGGAGGGGCACGGTCACATCTAGTGTCAGTGTAGGGGTAACATTGGGACAGGAGGGACACGGTCACATCTTGTGTCAGTGTAGGTGTAACACTGGGACAGGAGTGGCACGGTCACATCTAGTGTCAGTGTAGGGGTAACACTGGGACAGGAGGGTCACGGTCATATCTAATGTCAGTGAAGGGGGAACACTGGGACAGGAGGGGCACGGTCACATCTAGTGTCAGTGTAGGGGTAACACTGGGGCAGGAGGGACACGGTCACATCTAGTGTCAGTGTAGGGGTAACACTGGGACAGGAGGGGCACGGTCAGATCTAATGTCAGTGAAGGGGTAACACTGGGGCAGGAGGGGCAAGGTCATATCTAATGTCACTGAATGCGTAAAACTGGGACTGGAGGGGCACGGTCACATCTAGTGTCAGTGAAGTGGTAACACTGGGACAGGAGGGAGACGGTCACATCTAGTGTCAGTGTAGGGGTAACACTGGGACAGGAGTTACCCGGTCACATCTATTGTCAGTGTAGAGGTAACACTGGGACTGGAGGGGCACGGTCACATCTAGTGTCAGTGTAGGGGTAACACTGGGACTGGAGGGGCATGGTCAAATCAATTGTCAGTGAAGTGGTGGCACTGAAACTGGAGGGGCACGGTCACATCTAGTGTCAGTGTAGGGGTAGCACTGGGGCTGAAGTGGCACGGTCATATCTAATGTCAGTGAAGGGGTAGCACTGGGACTGGAGGGGCACGGTCATAGCTAATGTCAGTGAAGGGGTAGCACTGGGACAGGAGCGGCACGGTCATATCTAATGTCAGTGAATGGGTAACACTGGGACAGGAGGGGCACGGTCACATCTAGTGTCAGTATAGAGGTAACACTGGAACAGGAGGGTCACGATCATATCTAGTGTCAGTTTAGGTCTATCACTGGGACAGGAGGGGCACGGTCATATCTAATGTCAGTGAATGGGAACACTGGGACAGGAGGGTCACGATCACATCTAGTGTCAGTGTAGGGGTATCACTGGGACTGGAGGGGCACGGTCATAGCTAATGTCAGTGAAGGGGGAACACTGGGACTGGAGGGGCTTGGTCATATCTAATGTCAGTGAATGGGTAGCACTAGGACTGGAGGGGCACGGTCATATCTAATGTCAGTGAAGGGGGAACACTGGGACTGGAGGGGCACGCTCATACCTAATGTCAGTGAAGTGGTATCACTGGGAATGGAGGGGCACGGTCATATCTAATGTCAATGAAGGGGTAGCACTGGGACTGGAGTGGCACAGTCATATCTAATGTCAGTAAGTGGGTAGCACTGGGACTTGAGGGGCACGGTCATATCTAATGTCAGTGAAGGGGGAACACTGGGACTGTAGGGGCACACTCATACCTAATGTCAGTGAAGGGGTATCACTGGGAATGGAGGGGCACGGTCATATCTAATGTCAGTGAAGGGGTAGCACTGGGACTGGAGGGGCACGGTCATACCTAATGTCAGTGAAGGGGTAGCACTTGGACTGGAGGGGCACGGTCATATCCAATGTCAGTGAAGGGTTAGCACTGGGACTGGAGGGGCACGGTCATATCTAATGTCAGTGAAGTGCTAGCACTGGGACTTGAGTTGCACGGTCATATCTAATGTCAGTGAAGGGGTATCACTGGGACTGGAGGGGCACGGTCATATCTAATGTCAGTGATGGGATAGCACTGGGACTGGAGGGTCACAGTCATATCTAATGTCAGTGAAGTGGTAGCACTGGGAATGGAGGAGCATGGTCATATCTAATGTCAGTGAAGGGGTAGCACTGGGACTTAAGGGGCACGGTCATATCTAATGTCCGTGAATGGGAATACTGGGACTGGAGGGGCACGGTCATATCTAATGTCAGTGAAGGGGTAACACTGGGACTGGAGGGGCACTGTCATATCTAATCTCAGTGAAGGGGTAACACTGGGACTGGAGGGGCACGGTCATATCAAATGTCAGTGAAGGGGTAGCACTGGAACTGGAGGGGCACGGTCATATCTAATGTCAGTGAAGGTGTAGCACTGGTACTGGAGGGGCACGGTCACATCTAGCGTCAATGTAGCGGCAACACTGGGGCAGGGGGTACACGGACACATCCAGTGTCAGTGTAGTTGTTACACTGAGACAGGAGGGGCACGGTCGCATCTAGTGTCTGTGCAGATTTAGCACTGGGACAATAGCGAGACGGTCACACCTAGTGTCAATTTAGGGTTAACACTGGGGCAGGAGGGGCGTTGACACATCTAGTGTCAGTGTAGGTGTTACACTGTGACAGGAGGGTCATAGACTCATTTAATGTAAATGTATGTGTATCACCATGACAGGAGGAGCATGGTCACATCTAATGTCAGTGAAAGGGTAACACTGGGACTGAAGGGTCACGGATAAATCTAGTGTCTGTTTAGGGGTAACACTGGGACAGGAGGGACACGGTCACATCTAATGTCAGTGTAGGGGTAATAGTGGGACACGAGGGACTCGGATATATCTAATGTCAGTGTAGGGGTAATACTGGGACAGGAGAGGCACGGGCAAATCTCTTATCAGTGTAGGGGTACACTGTGTCAGGAGGGACACGGCCACATCTAGTGTCAGTGTAAGTGTAACACAGGGACAGGAGCGACACGGTTTCATCTGGTATAAGTGTAGGGCTAACACTGGGACAGGAGGGACACGGTCATATCTAGTGTCAGTGTATGAATTACACCGGGACAGGACGGTAACTGTTTCATCTGATGTCATTGTAGTGGTAACACTGGGAAAGGAGGAGCAAGGTTTTATCTGGTGTAAGTGTAGGCCTATCACTGGGACAGGATTGGAAAGATGTCATCTTTTGTCAGTGCAGAGGTAACACTGGGACAGGAGGGTCACGGTCACATCTGGTGCCAGCGTAGGGATAACACTGGGACAGGAGTGCCTCGGTCACATTGAATTTAAATGCAGGTGTAACACCGGGACAGGAGGAACACGGTCACATATAATGTCAGTGTAGTGGTAACACAATGACTGGAGGAGCATGGTCACATCTAGTCTCAGTTTAGGGGTAACTCTAGAACAGGAGGGGCAAGCACAAATCCATTGGCTGTGTAGGGGCAGCACTGGGGCAGGTGGGACACAGTCATAGCTATTGTAAGTGTAGGCGGAACACTGTGAAAGGTGGGAAATGGACATATCTAGTGTAAGTGTAGGGGTAAAACTGGGACAGAAGGAACACGATCACATCTACTGTCACTGTAACTTTAACATTGGGACACGAGGGGCAAGGTCACATCTACTGTCAGTGTATGGTTAACACTGGGACAGGAGGGACAATGTTACATCTTGTGTAAGCGTAGCTTATCACTGGAACAGGAGGGGCTCTGTCACATCTAGTGTCAGTATAGGGGTAACACTTGGACATTGTCACATTTCGTTTCAGTGTAGGAGTAACACTGGGACAGGAGGGACACGGCCACATCTCATGTCAGTGTAGGTGCAACACTGGGACAGTAGGCACACGGCCACATCCCAAGTCAGTGTAGGGGAAACACTCGGAAAGGAGGGACACGGTCACAACTAGTTTCAGTGTAGCGGTAACACTGGGGCACAAGGGATTCGGCCACTTATAATATCAGTGCAGGGGTAACACTGGAACAGGAGGGACATGCTCACATCTAGTTGCAGTGTAGGGGTAACTGAGCAGCTGGGACACTTTCATATCTAGTGTCAGTTTAGAGGATGCACTGGAACAGGAGGGACACGGTCTCATATAGTGTCAGTGTAGGGGTAAGACTGCAACAGGAGGGGCACTGTCACATCTAGTGTCAGTTAAGGGATAACATCGGGACAGGTGGGACACGTTTACATGTAGTGGTAACAGTGGGAAATGAGAGGCATGGACACATCTACTGTCACTGTAGGGGTAACACTCTGACAGGAGGATCACGGTCACATTTGCTGTTAGTGTAGGTGTGACACTGGGACAGGAGGGACACGGGCACATCTAATGTAATTGTAGTGTAAAGTGGGATAGGAGGGGCACCAACACATATAGTGTCAGTGTAGGGGTAACAATGGGAATGGAGAGGCACAGTCACATATAGTGTAAATGTACGCTTATCACTGGGACAGCAGGTACACGGTCACATCTAGTGTCAGCGTAGGGGTAACACTGGGACAGGAGGGTCACGGTCACATGTAGTGTAATTGTACAGATAACACTGGGACAGGAGGGAAATGGCCACATCTGGTGTCAGTATAGTGGATCACCTGGACAGGCGGGGCTAGGCCACATCTACTGCCAGTGTATGTCTACTAATCGGTCAGGAGGGGCACGGTCATATCTAGTGTCAGTGTAGGGGTAACACTGGGACAGGAGTGGTCCGGTCTCATCAATATCAGTGTAGCTTTAATACTGGGACAGGAGGGGCACAGTTTCATCCAGTCTAAGTTTAGGGCTGACACTTGGACATGGTCACATCTAGTGTCAGTGTAGGGATAACACTGGGAGAATTGGGACACGGTCACATCTAATGTCAGTGTAGGGATAACACTGCGACAGGAGGGATATAGTCATAACTAATGTCAGCATAGGGTTAACTTTATGACAGGAGGGACACGGTCATATCTAGTGTCAGTGTAGGGGTCACACTGGAACAGGAGGAGCACGGTCAATTCTAGTGTCAGTGTAGGGTTATCACAGGGAAAGGATGAAGACGGTACATCCAATGTCAGTGAAGGACAAACACTGGGACAGGAGGGACACGTTCACATCAACGTCTGTGTGGGGTAACAATGGGACAGGAGGAGCACGGTCACATCTGGTGTCAGTGTAGGGGTAACACTGGGAGAGATTCGGCATGATCACATCTAGTTTAATTGTCGTGTTAACACTTGGACAGGAGGAGCACGGTCACATCTAGTGTCAGTGTTGTTTTAACACAGGGACAGGAGAGACAGGGTCACATTTAATGTCAGTGTAGGCATATCACTGGGTCAGGAGGGGTACAGCCACATCTAGTATCAATATAGGGTTAACAATGGGGCAGAATGGTTCACGGAACATCTAGTGTCATTGCAGGGATAACACTGGGACGGAGGGACACGGTCACCTCTAGTGTTATTGTAGGGGTAACACTTGAACAGGAGGACCACGGTCACATCTACTGTCAGTGTAGGGGTAACACAGGGACAGGCGGGACACGGTCACATCTAGTGTCAGTGTAGGGGTAACACAGGGAGAGGAGGACCAAGGTCACATCTAGTGCTAGTGTAGGGGTAACACTGGGACAGGAGGGACAAGGTCACATCTACTGTCAGTTTAGGGGTAACACTGGGACAGGAGGACCACGGTCACATCTAGTGTCAGTGTAGGGGTAACACTGGGACAGGAGTGGCCCGGTCACATCTAGTGTCAGTGTAGGGGTAACACTGGGACAGGAGGGGCACGGTCACATCTAGTGTCAGTGTAGGTGTAACACTGGGACAGGAGGGGCCCGGTCACATCTAGTGTCAGTGTAGGGGTAACACTGGGACAGGAGGGGCCCGGTCACATCTAGTGTCAGTGTAGGGGTAACACTGGGACAGGAGGGGCACGGTCACATCTAGTGTTAGTGTAGGGGTAACACTGGGACAGGAGGGGCACGGTCACATCTAGTGTCAGTATAGGGGTAACACTGGGACAGGAGGGGCACGGTCACATCTAGTGTGAGTATAGGGATAACACTGGGACAGGAGGGGCACGGACACATCTAGTGTCAGTGTAGTTTTAACACTGGGACAGGAGAGACACGGTCACATCTAGTGTCAGTGTAGGGGTAACACTGGGACAGGAGGGGCACGGTCACATCAAGTGTTAGTGTAGGGGTAACACTGGGACAGGAGGGGCACGGTCATATCTAATGTCAGTGTAGTTTTAACACTGGGACCGGAGAGACACGATCACATCTAATGTCAGTGTACGGGTAACACTGGGACAGGAGAGACACGGTCACATCTAGTGTCAGTGTAGGGGTAACACTGGGACAGGAGGACCACGGTCACATCTACTGTCAGTGTAGGGGTAACACTGGGACAGGAGGACCACGGTCACATCTACTGTCAGTGTAGTTTCAACACTGGGACAGGAGGGGTACGGTCACTTCTGCGATCAGTGTAGGGATAACAATGGGACAGAAGCAGCACGGTTACATCTAGTGTCAATGTAGGGGTAACACTGAGACAGGAGCGACATTTTCACATCTAATGTCACTGTAGGGGTAACACTGGGACAGGATGGTCACGGTCACATCGAGTGTCAGTGTAGGTATAACACTGGGACAGGATGGTCACGGTCACCTCTAGTGTCAGTATAGGGGTAACACTGAGACAGGATGGTCACGGTCATATCTAGTATAATTGTAGGGATAACACAGGGCCAGGAGTGGCACGGTCACATCTAGTGTCAGTGTCGGGATAACACAGGGCCAGGAGTGGCACGGTTGCATCTGGTGTAATTTTACGGGTAACATTGGGACAGGAGGGGCACGGTCACATCTAGATTAATTGTAGGGATAATACTGGGACAGGAGGGACACGGTCACATCTAGTGTCAGTGCAGGATGCCCAGTGTCGGGAGCAGCCGGTGGGTATTCATAACCAGTTTTACGTGTTTTTTCAGAATGCCAGTGTCGGCAGCAGCCGGTGAGTATTAGCAATCAGTTTCATGGGTTATTTCAGAGGCCCAGTGTCGGGAGCAGCCGGTGAGTATTAACAATCAGTTGCATGGGTTATTTCAGAGGCCCAGTGTCGGGAGCAGCCGGTGAGTATTAACAATCAGTTTCATGTGTTATTTCAGAGGCCCAATGTCGGGAGCAGCCGGTGAGTATTAACAATCAGTTTCATGGGTTATTTCAGAGGCCCAATGTCGGGAGCAGCCGGTGAGTATTAGCAATCAGTTTCATGGGTTATTTCAGAGGCCCAGTTTCAGGAGCAGCCAGTGAGTATTAACAATCAGTTGCATGGGTTATTTCAGAGGCCCAGTGTCGGGAGCAGCCGGTGAGTATTAACAATCAGTTTCATGGGTTATTTCAGAGGCCCAGTTTCAGGAGCAGCCAGTGAGTATTAACAATCAGTTTCATGGGTTATTTCAGAGGCCCAGTGTCGGGAGCAGCCGGTGAGTATTAACAATCAGTTTCATGGGTTATTTCAGAGGCCCAGTGTCGGGAGCAGCCGGTGAGTATTAACAATCAGTTTCATGGGTTATTTCAGAGGCCCAGTGTCGGGAGCAGCCGGTGATTATTAACAAACAGTTTCATGGGTTATTTCAGAGGCTTACCAATGTCACAGACTGGTGCTGTCGTTCCAGAGCCAAGTTACAATTCAAAAAGTGACGGGGGCAAGATGAAGCAGCTGATTCTATGAGTACGGCCAGGTGCAAATTTATACTACACTATAGTTGGACAGTTAAATTTATTGGGTATAATATATAGAAGTTCTTATTTTTGCGGTTTATTGTTTCTAAGATCTCTGTTGTGTAGCGGGGAGTGCATGTAAAAAAGGGCCCTTGTGTATTTAATATCATTTAATCTTAGTGTAATTAGTGATCTTTCATTAGATGTAATTTAATTTAAGTTAATTAAAGGGTAATTCATGGCAGCACAGCTCCGACCCGTGGCATGCTCCTCCTGTGCTTTGTGGGAAATCAGGGACACAACAATGTGTGTGGCAAGTATATCTAGATTCTGCTAATGGCAGACCACATTGCAGCGCTGCAGCTGCGAATGGATATGCACTGGAGCATCCACGCAGCGGAGGGCTTCATGCATAGCACGTTTAGTGATTTGGACACACCACAGGTAAATGCTGCACAGACAGGAAAGGAATATGTGACCATCAGGCAGCGTAGTAGGCGCAGGCAGGATGTGCAGGAGTCCTCTGTGGCCATCCCCCTCTCAAACAGATATAGCGCTTTGGATATTGTTGGGAGGATGGCATTTCTGGGGAAGGCAGCAGCAGCCAAGTTCCTGGCACCATGGGTGGTTCTGCTGCACAGGAAGGGAGGAAAAAGAGCAGAAGAGCTATAGTGATGGGGATTCTAATGTAAGGGGAGTGGATATGCTTTTCTGCGGCCGCAAAAGAGTCTTCAGGATGGTATGTTGCCTCCCTGGTGCAAAGGTCAAGGATGTTTCGGAGCTGCTTCAGGGCATTCTGGAAGGGGAGAGGGAACAGCCAGTTGTCGTGGTGCATATAGGTACCAACGATATAGGTAAAAACCGGGACGAGGTCCTTAAAGCTGAATATAGGGATTAGGAGGTAAATTTAAAAAAAGACCTCAAAGGTATTAATCTCAGGATTGCTACCACTGCCACGTGCTAGTCAGAGTAGAAATAGAAGGATATTTCAGGATAATATGTGGCTAGAGGAATGGTGCATGGGGGACGGATTCAAATTCCTGGGACATTGGAATGGGGGAGTTGGGATCAGTACAAACTGGATGTTTTTCACCAGGGCAGGATCGGGACCGATGTCCTAGGGGGAGTGTTTTCTAGTGCTGTTGGGGAGGGTTTAAACTAAAATGGTAGGGTGCTGGGAACCTGTGCAGGAAGGCAGAGAAAAGGGAAACAAGGATAGAAGCAAAAGATAGGAAGGGGAAAAGAAATCGTAGAAGGCAAATAAATCAAGGGGGTAAATCAAGCAGGGACACAGTTAAAAATAATTCTAAAAGTACACAGAGTTTTAAAAATACAAGCCCGAAGGCTTTGTGTCTTAATGCGAGGTGCATTCATAATAAGGTGGATGAATTAGCTGCGCAAATAGATGTAACTGGATACGATATAATTGTGATTACGGAGACAAGGCTCCAGGGTGAGCAACATTGGGTATTGAAAATCCAGGTGTATTCAATATTCAGGAACGGCAGGCAAAAAGGAAAAGGAGGTGGGGTATCATTGATGGTTATAGAGGAGATTAACACAATAGTAAGGAAGGACATTAGCTTGGATGATGTGGAATCTGTATGGGCAGAGCTGAGAAATACCATGGGGCAGAAAACGCGAGTGGGATTTGTATACAGACCCTCAAACAATAGAGGTGAGGTTGGGAATGGCATAAAACAGGAAATTAGAGACGCGTGCAATACGGGCATAGCAGATATAATTTAATTTGCATATAGTTTGATCTAATCAAATTAGTAACAATACTGTGGAGGATGAACCCCGAGAGTGTATATGGGATGGTTTCCAGGACCAAGATGTCAAGGAACGAACTACAGATCAGGCCATCTTAGACTGGGGATTATGTAATGAGAAAGAATTACTTAGCAATCTTGTTGTGCGAGGTCCCTTGGAGAAGAGCAAAAATAATGGCCCAGAAATTCGGGTCGGGGGCTTCCCGGGGTGCAAGCCTCCAACCAGCACTTACCTAGTGCACCGGCCGTTGAGCTGTGGGCCCGCATGTGATTCCAATCCTGGGACTCCTCCAGCTGCCGGTGTGCAGTGCTTGCATACCCCATGGGCGCAGTTAGTTCGATGTGTCCCCTGGGATCACGTGGGCCATGGAGAGCCTATGGTAGCAGGTAAATGCCCATTCATAAAATTGACTGCAAGAGCTGTCAAAATTATAAATACTATATGCACCAAAACATCACTAAAACTTCAAATAAATGTTTAAAAAATTCTCATTTTGAAAATATCTGTAAATTATACAAAATAAATATTTTATACAATAATTTAAATTTTTGAAAAAATTAATTACATTTTCTAACGGGGCTAAAAATAAATTAACCTTTCTTTAAATTATTTAAAAATAATAAGTCTGTGGAACCAACGATTTAATTTTAATTAATTCACCAATTACCTTGTTAAAAGCAGCCCTTGCGCCTGATTTTTACATGTAACTCCTGGAGACTTACCCTCCTGGAAAACCTGAAAAAAAAACGTAAGTTCCATGCGCAAGCGATGCCTCTCCAGCGTACGCTTCTGACCCCTGAACCCGTTTCCTTTAAGTGAACGGAAGATCTGGTTTCCCACGCATGCGCAGTGCATGCACGAAACCGGCACTTCCGTTGAGCCTATGGGTGAGTACGTGAGTACCTTGTACATACTCACCCGACGAGACCCGAATTTCTGGCCCAATATGATAGAATTCTTCATTAAGTTGGAGAGTGAAGTAGTTGACTCAGAGACTAGGATCCTGAATTTTAATAAAGAAAACTACGATAGTGTGAGGCGCGGTTTGGCTAGGGTGGATTCGGGAATGTTACTGAATGGGTTGTCAGTGGATAGGCAATGGCAAACATTTAAAGATCACATCGATGAACTACAGAATTTGTTCCTCCCAGTTTGGCATAAAAATAAAACAGGAAAGGCGGCTGAACCGTGCCTAACAAGAGAAATTAGGGGGAGCATAATATCCAAGGAGCAGACATATAATTTGGCTGGAAGAAGCAGTAAACCTGAGGATCGGGAGCAGTTTAGGATTCAGCAAATAGGACAAATCGATTAGTTAAGAGGTGAAAAATATACTATGAGCGTAAGCTTGCAAGGAACATAAAAACTGACTGTATAAGCTTCTATTGAATGTGAACAGAAAATGATTAGTGAAATCAAGCGTAGCTCCCTTGCAGTCAGAATCAGGGCAATATATAATGTGGAACAAAGAAATGGATTATCAATTAAATTCATACTTTATATCTGTCTTCACAAAGGAGGACACAAATAACCTCCCAGAGAGGACACAGAACATAGGGCCTGATGAAAGGGAGGATCTGATAGAAATCAGTACTTGTAGGGAAATGGTGTTAGAGAAATTGACGGGATTGAAGGCCGATAAAACCCAGGGACTGATAATGTACATCCCAGGGTATGTAAGGAAGTCACCCTAGAAATAGTAGATGCATTGCTGGTCATCTTACAAAATTCGATAGACTCTGCAAAAGCACCCATGGATTGGAAGGAAGCTAATATAACCCCATTATTTTAAAAAGCAGGTAGAGAGAAAACGAGGAATTATAGATATCAGTAGTGGGGAAAATGCTAGATTCCATTATAAAAGATGTAATAGCAGGGCACTTGGAAAACAGTGACAGGATCAGACAAAGTCGACATGGATTTACAAAAGACAAATCATGGTTGACAAATCTACTGGAATTTTTTGAGGATGTAACTAGTAGAATTGAAAAGGGAGAACCAGTGGATGTGGTGTATTTGGACTTTCAGAAGGCTTTCGACAACGCCCTGCATAAGAGATTAGCGTGCAAATTTAAAGCACATAGGATTGGGTGTAAGGTACTGACTTGGATAGAGAACTGGTAGGCAGACAGTAAGCAAAGAGCCGGAAAAAACTTGTGTTTTTCCGTGTAACAACAGAAAATGCTGGAAAAACTCAACAGGCCAGGCAACATCCGTGGAGAGAAATTAGAGTCACCATTTCGGGTCAAAACTCTGTATCAAGACTAAAGAGGCACAGGGAATGAAATAGATTAAGAGGCGGGGCTGGGAGAGAACAAAAGAGAAGAGACATTAAGAGGTATTCAAAACGAGACGAGATGGTGATAAGACTAGTGGAGACAAAAGAAAGCTCTAGTTTAGGTGTGAAATGCGCTGGCAGAATGGGAGACAGCTGCTATGTGGGAGAGAGAAAAAAAAGGAAAGGGCGGGGGAAACCAAAACAAAGGTGTGGATAATAAATGTAAGTAAAAGTGTAATAGGGGCCGAGGTTATGATCTGAATTTATTGAACTCGATATTGAGTCCGGAAGGCTGTAAATTGCCTAATCGGAAGATGAGGTGCTGTTCCTCGAGTTTACTTTGAGCTTCCATGGAACAATGCAAGAGGCCAAGGACGGTGAGGTCCGAGTGGGAATGGGGCGGTGAATTAAAATGACATGCGACCAAAAGATCGGTGTCACCCATACGGATTGAACAGAGGTGTTCTGCAAAGTGGTCACCCAATCTGCGTTTGGTCTGCCCAATTTAGAGGAGACAGCATCGTGAGCAACGAATACAGTGTACAAGATTGGAAGAAGTACAAATAAGTTGCTGTTTCACCTGGAAGGGGTGTTTGGGGCCCTGGACAATGAGATGGGGGGAGGTATGAGGGCAGGTGTTACATCTCCTGAGCTTGCACGGGAAGGTGCCAGACGAAGGGGAAGGGTTGCTGGGGTGATAGAGGATTGGACTAGGGTGTCTCGGAGGGAGCAGTCACTACGGAATGCTGAAAGCGGAGGGGTGGGAAAGGTGCGTTTGGTGATGGGATCACTTTGAAGGTGGTGGAAATGGCGTAGGATGATCCATTGAATGTGGAGGCTGGTGTGGCAGGCCATGAGTAGTGGGGAACCACAGGGTTCGGTCCTAGGACCCCAGCTTTTCACAATATATATTGATGACTTAGACGGGGGAAGTAGATATAATATCTCCAGGTTTGCAGGCGACACAAAGCTGGGTGGGCGTGTGTGCTGTGAGGAGGATGCCGAGAAAATCCAGGATGATATGGACAGGTTATGTGATTGGGCAGAAGCATGGCAAATGCAATATAACGTGGATAAATGTTAGGTTATCATCTTTGGTGGCAAAAACAGGGAGGCAGATTATTATCTGAACGGCATTAGAATGAGAAAAGGGAAGGTGCAACGAGACCTGGGTGTCCTTGTGCACCATTCGCTGAAGGTAACCATGCAGGTGCAGCAGTCCGTTAAGAAGGCAAACGGTATGTTGGCCTTCATGGCGGGATAATTCGAGTACAGGAGCAGGAATGTCTTGCTGCAGTTGTACAGGACATCGGTGATACCAGACCTCGAGTATTGTGTGCAGTTGAGGTCGCCTTATCTGTGGAAGTATGTTCTTGCTATGGAGTGAGTGCAGTGAAGATTCACCAGACTGGTACCTGAGATAGCAGGGATGTCATATGAATAGAGATTGAGTCGATTAGCCTTATACTCGCTAGAGTTTAGAAGAATGAGAGGGGATCTTATTGAAACGTATAAAATTATAACCGGAATAGGCAGACTACATGCAAGAAGAATGTTCCTGATGGTGGTTACGTCCAGAACCAGGGGTGTCAATCTCAGGATAAGGGGCGAGACATTTAGGACTGAGATGAAAAAGAATTTCTTCAGCCAGAGAGTGGTAATTCTGTGGAATTTTCTACCACAGAAGGCAGTTGAGGCCAAACCTTTAAGTATATTCAAGGAGGCGTTAGATGTAGATCTTAAGGCTAATGGGATCAAATCATATGGGGAGAAAGTAGGGACAGTGTACTGAATTTGGATGATCAGCCATGATCTCATTAAATGGTGGAGCAGGCTTGAAGGGATAAATGGCGTAACCATGCTCTTTTCTTCTATGTTTCCATGTTTCTATGTGTAAAACTGGGAGAGGAGGAATACGATCACATCTAGTGTCAATTTAGGGGTAACACTGGGACAGCATGAGCAAGGTCACCTCTAGTGTAAGTGTAGGGATAATACTGGGACAGGAGAAGCATTGTCCTAACCCTCCTCAGATTCGGCTGCCCTCAAAAGTTTGTCACCATCCTCCACCTGCTTCACGATGACATGCAAGCCGGGATCCAGACCAACGGTCACAACATAGACCCGATTCATGTACGGGACCTGGGTCAAGCAAGGCTGTGCCATCGCACCAACCCGCTTCTCGATCTTCCTTGCTGCAATATTGCATCTCACAGTCAGTAAGCTCCCAGCTGCAGTGGATCTGATTTACAGAGCAAACGGGGAACTGTTCAACCTCCTTCACCTCCAGTCCAGATCGATGGTCATCCCTTCCTCTGTCTTCGAATTACAGTAAGCAGGCGATGCTTGTGTCTGCGCTCACTCGGAGGTCGAGCTCCAAAACATCGTCAACACCTTCAACGAAGCGTACGAGAGCATGGGCCTTACATTAAACATCTGTAAGGCAAAGGCCCTCTACCAAACTGTCCCCGCCACACCGTGCAGCCTTTGGTCGACTGCGGAAGAGAGGGTTTGAAGACCAGGACCTCAAACCCGGGACTACGCTCATGGTCTACAGAGCAGCAGTGATGCCCGCCCTGCGGTATGCCTCAGAGACATGGTCCATGTACAGCAGGCAGCTCAAGGCACTGGAGATGTGCCAGCAATGCTGCCTCCGCAAGGTCCTGCAAATCCATTGGCAAGATAGGCGCACCAACGTCAGTGTTCTCGCTCAGGCTAACATCCCCAGCAACGAAGTTTTGTCCATGCTCGATCAGCTCCGAAGGACGGGTCACATTGTCCACATGCCTGATACGAGAGTCCCAAATACAGCGCTCTACTCGGAGCTCCGACATGGCAAGAGAGTCCCAGGTGGGCAGAGGAAACGCTTCAAGGACACCCTCAAAGCCTCCTTGAAAAAATGTAACACCCCCACCGACACCTGGGAATCCCTGGCCCAAGACCACACAAAGTGGTGGAGAAGCATCTGGGAAGGCGTCGAATACCTCGACTCTCTTCGCTGGGAGCAAGTGGAAGCCAAGCGCAAACAGCGCAAGGAGCACACGTCAACCCAAGCACCCCACCTACCCGCCCCTTCAACCACCGTCTGCCCCACGCACCCATCCCGTCAACAGAAGCACCCCACCCACAGGACACTTCAATACAAGCACCCCACCCACCGTCTGCCCCACCTGTGATAGAGACTGTAGGACCCGCATTGGACTCGTCAGTCAGCTGAAAACTGATCTTCAGTGTACAAGCAAGTCATCCTCGTTTCCGAGGGACTGCCTAAGAAGAGAAGAGTCTACCTCTGTCTGGCTCTGTCAGTCTGAGTTTGTCTCTGTCTGTCTCTATCTCTCTGCCTGTTTGTCTAACCCTTTCTCGCTGTCTCTGTCTGCCTTTTTCTGTCTTTGTCTGTTTCTCTGTCTGCCTGTGCCACTCCATTTGTCTCTGTATATCTCTTTCTGTCTCTGTTTGTCTTTGTTTGTTTCCCCATCTGTCTGTCTGTCTGTCTGTATCACTGCCTTGGCCTCTCTGTCTCTCTGTGTTTATGTATACCTCTGCCTCTCTCTGTCTGTATCACTGCCTGCGTTCCGGATTTTTATATCTCTCTGTCTACGTCTGTTTATCTACCTCTGCCTGATTGTCTGTCACATTCTGCCTCAGTCTCCATGTGTCTCACTAATTCACTTCTCCAGTCTTCTGCTGTCTGTCTCTCCTGTCTGTCTCAGTCTGCGTCTGTCTGGCACAATCTGTGTATTCCTGCTTGTCAGTCTCTTTCTGTGTGTGTTTCTGTGTCTGTCTGTCTGGCGCAGTCCGTCTCTTTAAATGTCTTCCTTTGCCTGCCTGCCTCTGTCTGTCTGGCTTAGTCTGTCTCTCTCTCCAACTGTTTCTGTATTTCTGCATGTGTGCGTGTGTGTGAGTGTTTGTGTTTGAGACAGACCGAGGCAGGTAGACGGAGACAGACATAGAAACAAACAGACTGTGCCAGACAGAGACAGACACGCAGAAAGAGACCGACAGATTGAAACGGATAGACTGTGCCTGACAGAGGCAGACTGAGAGAGCAAGTATTAAAGAGCTTAGCAGCTTTGAAAGTGGATAAATCACTAGGCCCTGATGAGATGTAGCCCAGGCTATTAAGAGCAGCAAAAGAGGAAATAGCAGAGTCTCAGACCATCATTTTCTAATCCTCTCTGGCTACATATGTGGTGCCGGGGAACTGGAGGACTGCTAACCTTGTACCTTTGTTCAAAAAGGAAGAAAGGAATAGACCAAGTAAGTACAAGCCAGTCAGCCTAACCTCGGTGGTGGGAAAATGATTGGAACAAGTTAGCATGGTGTGTAACTTGGAGGGGAACTTGGAGGTGGTGGTGTTCCCATACGCCCTTGTCCTTCTAGGTGGTAGAGCTCGCGGGTTTGGGAGGTGCTGCCAAGTAAGCCTTGATGAGCTGCTGCAGTGCATCTTGTAGATGGTACACACTGCAGACACGGTGCGCTGGTGGGGGAGGGAGTGATTGTTTAAGGTGGTGGATGGGGTGCCAATCAAGTTGGCTGCTTTGTCCCGGATATTGTCGAGCTTCTTGAATGTTGTGGGAGCTGCACTCATCCAGGCAAGCGGAGAGTATTCCATCAAACTTCTTGCTTGTGCCTTGTAGATGGTAGAGAGTGTTTGGGTAGTCAGGAAGCGAGACAGTCGCTGCAGAATACCTAGCCTCTGACCTGCTCTCGTTGCCAAAGTATTTATGCAATTGGCCCACTAAAGTTTCAGATTAATAGTGACCCCCCCAGGATGTTGATGGTAGGGGATTCGGCGATGGTAATGCCATTGAATGTCATGGGGCGATGGTTAGACTTGCTCTTGTTGGAGATAATCATTGCCTGGCACTTCTGTGGCGCGAATGTTATCTGCCACTTATCAACACAAGCTTGAAAGCCGTCCAGGTGTTGTTACTTGCGGGCATGGACTGCCTAATTATCTGAGGTGTTGTGAATGTCGCTGAACACTGAACAGTCATCAGCGAACATCCCCACTTCTGAACTATGATGGAGGGAAGCTTATTGATGAAGCAGCTGAAGATGGTTGGGCCTAGGATACTTCCCTGGGGAAATCCTGCAGGGTTGTCCTGTGCCTGAGAGGCTTGACCTCCATTAACCACAACCATCTTCCTTTGCGCTAGTTATGGCTCCAGCCAGTGGACTGTTTTCGCCCTGATTCCCTTACTTCAATTTTGCTAGGGCTCCTTGATGCCACACTTGGTCAAATTCTGTAACTCTCACCTCACCTCTGGAATTCCGTTCTTTCGTCTATGTTTGGACCAAGGCTCCAGCGAGGTCTGGAGCCGAGTGGTCCAGCTGGCACCTGGCCTGAGCATTGGTGAACAGCTTATTGCTGTGTAAGTGCCGCTTGATAGCGCTGTCGATGACAACTTCCATCACTTTGCTGCCAGCAGTCTGGTAATTGGTCGGACTGTATTTGTCCTGCTCTTTGTGGGCATGATATATCTGGGCTGGTTTCCACATTGTCGGGTAGATGCAAGTTTTGTAGCTGTACTGGAGCAACTATGCTAGAGTCACGGCTAGTTCTGGAGCACAAGTCTTCAGCACGACAGCCGGGATGTTGTCGGGGCCCATAGCCTTTGCTGTATCCAGTGCGCTCAGCCGTTTCTTGTTATCACGTGGAGTGAATCGAATTGGCTGAAAACTGACTTCTGTGATGGTGGGACCTCAGAAGGAGGCCGGCATGAATCCTCCACATGTCACTTCTGGCTGAAGATGGTTGAAAACGCTTCAGTCTTGTCTTTTACATTCATTAATGATGGGGATATTCCTGGAGAATCCTCCTCACGTTAGTTGTTTAATGGACCACCACCATTTACGACTGGATGTGGCAGAACTGCAGAGCCTTGTTCTGAACTGTTGATTGTGGGATCGCTTAGTCCTGTCTATAGCATGCTGCTAACGCTATTTAGCATGTTTGCTCCTCTATATCTTTCCGACTAGTTGGTGGTCTATACAATATACCTAGTCATGTAATGGCACCTCTATTATTTCTTAATTCGATCCAAAAAATTCTGTCCTTAACCACTCCAGGACATCCTCTCTACTACACGGTAACATTCTCCTGAAACAATACTGCCACACCACCTCCTTTCTTTCATTCCATTACTTTCCTGTACACCTTCTCCCCAGGAATATTTAGTACCCAATCCTGCCCTTTCTTGAGCCAGGTCTCCGTTTTTACTGTGGCATCATATTTCCATGTGGCTATTTGCTTCTGCATCTCCCCCACCTTATTAACCACACTTCATGCATTTACGCACATGCACTTTAAACCTGTCCTGTATTCTCTTAGTCTGGTCTCACATAAAACCTTATTATTTATTACATTGGGCTAGCCATCTCTGCTAATCCTTTGTGAACGTTTTTTCTCCTTTCTAGTGAAGCAGCATCGTGCCCACCACCTGCCAAATTGGTTAAAAACTCCCCAAACAATACAAGCAACACACCCTCTCCCCGTGGAGGCCATTGTTTGCGGCCATGATGAGGTGCAACCTGACGGCCTGTACAGGTCCCACCTCCCCGTGAACCGGTCCCAATGTCCCAGGAATCTAAAGCCCTCCCTCCTGCACCATTTCTTCATCCAGGCATTCATCTGCTCCATCCTTCTATTTCTATACTCACCAGCACAGGCACCGGGAGTAATTCGAAGATTACTACCTTTGAAATCCTGATTTTAATCTCTTTCCTAGATCACGAATATCTGCCTGCAGGTCTTCATCACTCTTTCTACATATGTGTTTTGACCCTGACCTCTGTCTGTTCACACTACCCCCTCAGAATGTTTTTCAGCCACTCAGTGACATCCTTGATCCTGGCACCAATGATGTAACATGCTCTCCTGGACTCATGTCTGCGGCCGCAGAAACGCTTTGTCTATTCCCCTAACTATTGAATTCCCTATCACTATTGCTTTCCTGATCTTTCTCCTCCCCCGCCAAACCCCTGTACAGCTGATCCACACGCAGTGCTCGGGACTTGGCTCTGGCTGTACTCGCCAGATGAACCATCTCCCTCTCCTGTATTTAGAACTTAATGCCGGTTAGAGAGCGAGAACTGGGTGTCCTTGTGCAGCAGTCGCTGAAGGTAAGCATGCAGGTGCAGCAGGCCGTTAAAAGGCAAATCGTATGTTGGCCTTCGTAGCGAGATGGTTTGAGTAGAGGAACATGGATATCTTGCTGCAGTTGTACAGGGCCTTGGTGAGACCACATCTTGAGTATAGTGTGCAGTTTTGGTCGTCTTATCTGAGGAAGGATGTTCTTGCCATGGAAGGAGTTCAGCGAAGATTCACCAGGCTGATACCTTGGATGGCAGGAATGACGTATGAGGAGAGATTGGGTCGATTGGGCTTGTACTCACCGGAGTTTTGAAGAATGAGAGGGGATCTCATTTAAACTTATAAAATTCTGACAGGACTGGACAGACTAGATGCAGGAAGGATGTCCCCGATGGCCGAAGACTCCAGAACCAGGGGTCACAGTCTAAGGATAAGTGGTAGGACATTTAGGACAGACATGAGGAGGAACTTCTTCACCCGGAGAGTGGAGAATCTGTGGAATTCTCTACCACAGAAGGCAGTGGAGGCCAATTCATTAAATATATTCAAGAAGGAGTTGGATATATTTCTTAAGGCTAAAGGAATCAAGGGATATGGGGAGAAAGCAGGGACCCGGTACTGAATTTGGATAATCAGCCATGATCGCATTGAATGGTGGAGCAGGCTCGAGGTCCTGAATCGCCGAATCCTACTCCTATCTTCTTTGTTTCTATGTTCTGAGATGCACTCCTTCACTACCTGCCTGATGCTCGTTGCCAGTCTGTCGGTCACCCATTCCGTCTCTGCCTGCACACTCTTAAGCTGCGGGTTGACCACCTCCTGAAACATGTTATTGACATAGCTCGTAGCCTCTCGGATGCACCGCAGTGACGCCAGCTGCGGCTAAAGCTTCAAAACCCGGAGTTCAAGCTCCTACAGCTGACGACACTTCCTGCACTTGGGTTTGTCCAGGACATGGGAACAGTACTGGAGCTACCACGAGGCACAAGAAGTACATTCCACGGGGAAGAGGTGCCCTGCCATGTCTTTATTTAATAGACCATTACTAAGTTAAAATAAATGAACTCAAGACTTTTAAAAATGCATTTAGAATTCTTATTGTTAAGCTGTTCCAGTAATTTGTACAATCAGTTCTTGTTAGCCTGGTAACGACCTCATGGTGTCTGGAAAGTGAGATCCCGTGCACCGTGAGTTTGTGGGACGACAAGATTACAGGACTTTGGATCACAGAGGTGGTGGGCGGGTCGAGCTACTAGTTTGAGGGGCTCTATTAGTTTGCGGGTGTTGTATTAGTTTCAGGGGCTGTATTAGTTTGAGGCGCTGTATTTGTTTGAGATACTGTTTTATTTTGAGGTACTCTAGTAGTTTGAGGGGCTGTATTAGTTTGAGGGGCTGTATTATTTTGAGGCGCTGTATTAGTTTGAGGTGCTGTATTATTTGGAGGTGATGCCTTAGTTTGAGGGTCTCTATTAGTTTGAGGGACTATATTAGTTTAAGGGGCTGTATTAGTTTGAGGGGCTGCATTAGTTCGAGGTACACAATTAGTTTGAGGGGTTGTATTAGTTTGAGGTACTGTATTATTATGAGAGGCTGTATTAATTGGAGGGGTGTAATAGCTTGATGTGCTTTATTAATTTGAGGGGGTGTATTAGTTTGAGGCGTGTATTAGTTTGAGTTACTGTATTAGTTTGAGGGGCTCTGTTAGATTGAGGGTCTGTATTAGTTTGAGGTGCTGTAGTAGTTTGAGGTACTGTTTTAGTTTGAGGGGCTGTATTAGTTTGAGGGCCTGCATTAGTTTGAGAGGTTGTTTTCATTTGAGGCGCATATTAGCTTGAGGTACTGTATTAGTTTAAGGGGCTGTGTTAGTTTGAGGGGCTGTATTAGTTTGAGGGGCTGCATTCGTGTGAGGTTCTGTATTAGTTTGAGGGGCTGTGTTAGTTTGAGGGGCTGTATTAGTTTGAGGGGCTGTATTAAATTGAGGGGCTGCATCAGTTTGAGGGGCTGTATTAGTTTGAGGGTGTGTATTAGTTTGAGGGCTTCTATTAGTTTGAGGGACTGTATTAGTTGGGGGGCTGTATTAGTTTGAGGGGCTGTATCAGTTTGAGGGGCTGTATTAGTTTGAGGGTGTGTATTAGTTTGAGGGCTTCTATTAGTGTGAGGTTCTGTATTAGTTTGGGGGGCTGTATTAGATTGAGGAGCTGTATTAGTTTGAGGGGCTGTATTAGTTTGGGGTACTCTATTAGTTTGAGGGTCTGCATTAGTTTGAGGGTGTGCATTAGTTTGAGGGGTTGTATTATTTTGAGGGTCTGTATTAGTTTGAGGTGCTGTATTAGCTTGAGGTGTTGTATTAGCTTGAGGTGCTGTATTAGTTTGAGGGGCTGTATTAATGTGAGGTACTGTATTAGTTTGAGGGGCTGCATTAGTTTGAGGGGCTGTGTTAGTTTGAGGGGCAGTATTAGTTTGGGGGGCTGCATTAGTGTGAGGTTCTGTATTAGTTTGAGGGGCTGCATTAGTTTGAGGGGCTGTGTTAGTTTGAGGGGCTGTGTTAGTTTGAGGGGCTGCATTAGTGCGAGGTTCTGTATTAGTTTGAGGGGCTGCATTAGTTTGAGGGGCTGTGTTAGTTTGAGGGGCAGTATTAGTTTGGGGGGCTGCATTAGTGCGAGGTTCTGTTTTAGTTTGAGGGGCTGTATTAGTTTGAGGGGCTGTGTTAGTTTGAGGGGCTGTATTAGTTTGAGGGGCTGCATTCGTGTGAGGTTCTGTATTAGTTTGAGGGGCTGTGTTAGTTTGAGGGGCTGTATTAGTTTGAGGGGCTGTGTTAGTTTGAGTGGCTGTATTAGTTGGAGGGGCTGTATTAGTTTGAGGATCCATCAACACAAATTTCCCACTTTAATTGTTTAACTAAATGGCCACAGTTAAGGCGGACAGCCTCAACCCAGAGTGCAGCAGAGCAGTCCTGAGAGGACACTCTAACATTTGGAATTTAATTACTGAATAACCACAGCAGAGTGAAGGACATCGCCGAAACTATATTAGCTTTAGAGGTGGGCCTGGCGGTGTTTCCAGCAACAACTGCATTGCTGGCATTATTCAGCTGGCAATTTTCATTAGTTAATACATGTGACGAGAATTGTCCGGTCTTTGGAGTTTTCAATTTCAAACTCAGCCCTAAATATATTCCATGACAATGGGGAATTCACTCGGCTGTCGTCATCTGTTTGATCAAATGTTTTTTTTAAATAATATTTTCTGCGATGTTGCAACCTCAATGTCCTCTTGGAGATGCTGCAGGGTACAAATGACAGGTTCTGGGAATATGCCGCCTCAGATTTTAATTCAGAGAGATTGTATGCAGCACGAAGGGTCACATCACTTCAAACAGAAAATGTAAAACACATATGGCAGTGTGGAGAAAATATACTACATGATCATTGCCGTCATTGGTGCTCCTGGTAAGTGATTATAACCATTGATGTTGTGTAAATCTGTGTGTGAGTTTGTCTCTGGTGTTGCTCTGTGACTGATAATGTTACATCCTCATCTAGTGGTCACCGTTATACAGACACCCGGTCAGTGCTAACATTTCGTTTAGTCAAATGTCCTGAATTATCTCTGAGGTTTTATTCCATTGCCTCAATTGAAAGTAAATTTATGTTTGTAACTCACGGGCTCGCTGTGTTATGAAGTTATTGCCTTCCGTGTAATACTCTGAAATGTTGAATCAGACCTCAGTGTAAGCAACTGTCTGAGAGAAGGTATTAGTGGAAGGGACTGTCAATTTACAACTACTGAGTGTGTGTCACTAACTGGAGTGGAACACCTGACCTCAGTGGCCATGTATTACTGGGAGTATCTGTCACTGTAGAACTGTACAGAGTGTGGGTCAATAACCGGAGTGGAAATTATAGTTTTCAAAAACTGATCTCTACCCTTCATGGAGTTGCATTCGTGTTTTCTCAAAGTAATCAATGGCAAAGGGGAAGATTTTTGCTGTTGGTATAAGAACTTTGGTTATAAGCATATGAGGCGCTAGAAGTGTCTAGAACTGGTGGGCATAGTCTCTGGATAAGGGGACGGCCACTTGGGACTGAGATGAGTAGGATATTCTTGACTCAGAGTGTTGTGAATCTTTGGAATTCCCTGCCCCCGAGGCCTGTGAATGCTGAATCTTTGAGTATATTCAAGACTGCTTTAGATGGATTTTTGGAATCTACGGGAAAAAAGTGATATGTAGATAGGGCAGGGACATGCTGTTGAGGTCGATGATTAGCCATGTTGGCGCTGGTTCGAGGGGCCGTATGGCTTACTCCTGCTCCTATTTCTTCTGTTCTTATGTTCATATATAAGTTGAAATGTATTGTTAATGCTTTGTTTCCTATTGAACAGCACGAACAGGAACAGATGTTTACTAATTACTGAGAGGTAAACAACAGGAAAGCAGTGTTACAGCATTTAAAACTTCTCTGTAAATGACCAATTCTTACTCTATGTATATTTATTGCAAACACGTTAATTGTTTTGGTGCTGATTAATCTCCTTCCTCCAACACCATCCTGAGAATCTGTGGGTCATGAGTGCTGAATTTCATTATGTTACCGTTAGACGGGATTAATATTGGGCTGTTGTTTTTGATTATTCCACTTCTGAAACTGATAGAGGTTTGACGAACCAGTTCTTATTCCTGATTCAGTGTCTCTACACAGAAAACATTGGGTCATAGAGTCATAGAGTTATACAGCACAGAAAGAGGCCATTCGGCCCATCGTGTCTGCACCGGCCATCAAGCCCTGTCTATTCTATTCCCATTTTCCAGCACTTGGTCCATAGCTTTGAATGCTATGTCGTTTCAAGTGCTCATCTAAATGATCATTGAATGTTGTGAGGGTTCCTTCCTCTACTATCCTTTCAGGCAGTGAGTTCCAGAATCCAACCACCCTTTGGATGAAAAAGTTTTTCCTCAAAACCCCCCTAAACCTCCTGCCCCTTACCTTGAAACTATGCACCCTGGTTATTGACCCCTCTACTAAGGGGAAAAGTTCCTTTATATCTACCATATCTATGCCCCTCATAATTTTGTACACCTCAATCAGGTTGCCCCTCAGCCTTATCTGCTCCAAGGAAAACAACCCAGCCTGTCCAGTCTCTCTTAATAGCTGAAGCGCTCCAGCCCAGGTAACAACCTGGAGTATCTCCTCTGCACCCTCTCCAATGCAATCACAATCACAATCCCCCCCCCCTGATTTCTATGCCAATATCTTCCTTCTCCATAGAGAACAAAGAAGCAAAATATACATTTAAAACCTCATCTGCATTTTCCAGCTCTACACACAGATTACCACTTTGCTCCCTAATGGGCTCTACTCTTTCCCTGGTTATCTTCTTGCACGTAATATACTTATAAAACACCTTGGGATTTCCTTTATATTGCCCACCAGAGTTATTTCATGCCCACTCTTCGCTCTCCTAATTTGTTTTTCATACCCCCCTGCACTTTAGATACTCCTCTAGGCCTTGCACTGTTTTTACTGCTTTGTATCTGCCAACAGCCTCTCCTTTTTTCCTTATCCATTCGTGTATATTCCTTGACATCCAGGGCTCCCTGGACTTGTTGGTCACCCCCTTGATCTTTATGGGAATATATTGGTGTTTTAGTCTCTCTATTCCCTTTCTGAAAGGCTCCCACTGCTCTGATGTGGATTTTCAAAAAATAGCTTATCCCAGTCCACTTTGGCCAGATTCTGCTTTATCAGGTTAAAATCGGCCTTCCCCCAATTTAGATCCTTTATTTCTGGTCCATCATTGTCATTTTCCATTACTACCTTAAATCTCACCGAATTATTGTCACTGTCACCAAAGTGCTTTCCTACTGACACTTCAGACCAATTGCCCGGCGACATTCCCTAGAATTAGGTACAGTATCGCCCTCTCTCTTGTAGTACTTTCTACATGCTGGCTCAAAAAGCTCTCCTGGATGAACTTTATGAATTCCGCACCCTCTAAATCCTTTCAAACACTGACCATCCCAGTTAATATTAGGGATGTTGAAATCCCCTACTATTATTACGCTATTATTTCTACACTTCCCTGAGATTTGCCTAAATATCTGTTCCTCTATCTCACACTGACTGTTTTGTGGTCTATAGTACAATCCCAGCAAAGTGCTTGCCCCCTTTTTGTTTTTATGTTCCACCCATATGGCCTCCTTAGAGGAACCTGCTAAGGTATCATCCCTCCTTACAGCAGCAATTGTCTCCTTGATTAATATGGCATCAGCCCCTCCTCTATCACACCCCGCTCTGTATCGCATGAAGATTCTATACCCCAGAATTTTGATCTGCCAGTACTGCCCCTCCATCAACCATGTCTGGTGTAAAGTGGGTGTAGTCTATAGGCCACCTAACAGTTGCAACTCTGATGGTCGGAGTATAAATCAGGAAATAGTTGGGGCTTGTAATAAGGGGACAGCTATAATCATGGGGGATTTTACATTTCATAATGACTGGACAAATTAAATTGGGAATGGCAGCCCTGAGGAAGAGTTTAGAGAGTGCATTAGGGACGGGTTCCTTGAGCAGTGTGCAACTGAATCAACCAGGTGGCAGGTAATCTTAGATCTGATCCTGTGTAATGAGAAAGGATTCACAAAAAACTGTCCTAGTAAAGGAACCCCTTGGAATGAGTGACCATAACATGGTTGAATTCCAAATTCAGTTGGAGGGTGAGAGAGTTGGTTCTCAAACCAGCGTACTGAGCTTAAGTAAAGGAGACTATGAAGGTATGAGAGTAGAATTGACTAAAGTGGACTGGGAAATAGATTAAATTGTAGGACGGTACAGGAGAAGTGGTCTACATTCAAGGAGATAATTCACAACGTTCAAGAAAAATATATTTCACTGAGAAATAAGGGGAGTAAAAGAAATGATAGCCATTCGTGGATTAATAAAGTAATAAAGGATAGTATCCAACTGAAAACAAGGGCATATAAAGTGCTTATTATAGAGGGAGGATAGAAGATTGGGAAGCATTTAAATGCCAGCAAAGAATAACTAAAAGATTAATTAAGAAAGGGAAGATAGAATATGAAAGTAAACTAGCAAAAAATATAAAAACGGATAGCAAAAGTCTCTACAGTTATATAAAGAGAAAAAGGTTGGCTAAAGTGAACGTTGGTCCCTTGGAGAATGAAACCGAGAAGTTAGTGGTGGGGAACATGGAGATGGCAAAAACGCTGAACCAATTATTTGCATCAGTCTTTACAGTAGAGAACACTAAAAATATCCCAACACTGGAAAAATTGGGGGCTATGGGGGGAGGAGCTAAACATGATTAATATCACTAATGAGGTGGTGCTCGGTAAAATAATGGGATTTAAGGCGGATAACTCCCCCGGACCTGATGGCTTACATCCTATGGTCTTGAGAGAAGTAACGGTAGGGATTGTGGACGCATTGGTGATTATTTTCCAAAACTCCCTGGACTCAGGAAAGGTCCCGGCAGACTGGAAAACTGCTAATGTAACACCCTTATTAAAAACGGAAGTAGGCAAAAGGCTGGAAACTATAGACCAGATAGCCTAACATCTGTGGTTGGTAAAATGTTGGAGTCCATTATTAAGGAAACAGTAACAGGTCATTTGGATAATCATAATTTAACAGGACAAAGTCAGCATGGTTTTATGAAGGGGAAGTCATGTTTGACAAATTTGCTGGAGTTCTTTGAGGAAGTAACATATAGGGTGGATAAAGGGGAACCAGTGGACGTAGTGTATTTAGACTTCCAAAAGGCATTTGAAAAGGTGCCACACAAAAGATTATTGCTTAAGATAAAAAATCACGGGATTGGGGATAATATTCTGGCATGGATAGAGGATTGCCTATCTAACAGAAGGCAGAGAGTTGGGAAAAATGGTTCATTCTCAGACAGGCAATCAGTAACTAGTGGTGTTCCACAGGGGTCAGTGCTGCTCCCCAACTCTTAACAATCTATATTAACGATTTGGAGAAGGGGACCGAGTGTAACATATCAAAGCTTGCAGATGATACTAAGATGGGAGGGACAGTAGTGAGTGAGGAGGACCTAAAAAACCTGCAAGGGGACATAGACAGGCTAAATAAGTGGGCAGAGATTTGGCAGATGGAATACAATGCTGGAAAGTGTGAGGTTATGCACTTTGGCAGGAATAATCGGAGAGTAAGTTATTATCTTAATGGCAAGAAACTGGATAGTACTGGAGCACAAAGGGTTCTGGGGGCCCTGGTACACGAAACACAAAAGGCTAGTATGCAGGTGCAGCAAGTGATTAAGAAGGCCAATGGAATGTTGGCATTCATTGCTAGGGGGATATAATATAAAAATAGGGATGTATTGCTTCAGTTGTACAAGGTATTGTTGAGACCGCACCTGGAATAATGCATACAGTTTTGGTGTCCATACTTAAGAAAAGGCATACTTGCTCTCGAGTCAGTACAAAGAAGGTTCACTCGGTTAATCCCGGGGATGAGGGGATGGACATATGAGGAGAGGTTGAGTAGATTGGGACTCTACTCATTGGAGTTCAGAAGAATGAGAGGCGATCTTATTGAAACATATAAGCTTGTGAAGGGTTTGGATCGGGTGGATTCGGGGAGGATGTTCCCGATGATGGGTGAAACTAGAACGTGGGGGCATAGTCTTAGAATAAGGGGCTGCTCTTTCAAAACTGAGATGAGGAGGAACTACTTCACTCAGAGGGTGGTAGGTCCATGGAATATGCTGCCCCAAAAAGCTGCAGAAGCTACATCATTACATAAATTTAAAACAGAAATAGACAGTTTCCCAGAAGTAAAGGGAATTAAGGGTTACGGGGAGCGGGCAGGAATTTGGACATGAGTCTAGGTTCGGATCGGACATGGCCCTGTTGGTAGCGGAGCGGGCCCAGGGGCCGTGTAGCCTGATCCTGCTGCTATTTCGTGTGTCTAATTCTGTTAGATTCAGGAGATGGTTCTGTGATAGTAGATTGGCGGTTAGGATCAGAACAGCCATGATTTATTGAATGGCGGAGCAGGCTCGAGGGGCCGATTGGCCTACTCCTGCTCTTATTTCTTATGTTCTTATGAATGTGTGAGCGGAGCTTTACACTCTGACCCCGGGCGGGTTGGATTGGAATGTGTGAGAGGAGCATTATACTCTGACCCCGGGAGGGTTTGATTGGAATGTGTGAGCGGAGCTTTCCACTCTGACCCCGGGTGGGTTTGATTGGAATGTGTGAGAGGAGCTTCACACGCTGACCCAGGGAGGGAATGATTCGAATGTGTGAGAGGAGCTTTACACTCTGACCCCAGGAGGGATTGATTGGAATGTGTGAGAGGAGCTTTACACTCTGACCCCAGGAGGGATTGATTGGAATGTGTGAGAGGAGCTTTCCACTCTGACCCCGGGAGTGATTGATTGGAATGTGTGAGAGGAGCTTCACACTCTGACCCAGGGAGGGAATGATTCGAATGTGTGAGAGGAGCTTTACACTCTGACCCCATGAGGGATTGATTGGAATGTGTGAGAGGAGCTTTACACTCTGACCCCAGGAGGGATTGATTCGAATGTGTGACAGGAGCTCTACACTCTGACCCCGGGAGGGATAGATTGGAATGTGTGAGAGGAGCTTTACACTCTGACCCCGGGAGGGATTGATTCGAATGTGTGAGAGGAGCTTTACACTCTGACCCCGGGAGGGATTGATTGGTAGTGTGAGAGGAGCTTTACACTCTGACCCCAGGAGGGATTGATTGGAATGAGTGAGAGGAGCTTTACACTCTGACCCCGGGAGGGATTGATTGGAATGTGTGAGAGGAGCTTTACACTCTGACCCCGGGAGGGGTTGATTGGAATGTGTGAGAGGAGCTTTACACTCTGACCCCGGGAGGGATTGATTGCAATGTGTCAGAGGTGCTTTTCATCTGAACCCAGAAGGTATTGATTTGACAGTGTGAGAGGTGCTTCACACTCCGTCCCCAGGAGGGATTGATTGGAATGTGTGAGAGGAGCTTTACACTCTGACCCCGGGCGGGATTGATGGGAATGTGTGAGAGGAATTTTGCACTCTGATCCTGGCAGGGATTGATTGGAATGTGTGAGAGGAGCTTTACACTCTGACCCCGGGAGGGATTGACTGGAATGTGTGAGAGGAGCGAAACACTCTGACCCCGGGAGAGATTGATTGGACAGTGGCAGAGGAGCTTTATACGCTGACCCCGGGACGGATTGATTCGAATGTTTGAGAGAGGCTTCACACTCTGACCCCGGGAGGGACTAATTGAAATGTATGAGAGGAGCTTTACACTCTGACCCCGGGAGGGATTGATTCGAATGTGTGAGAGGAGCTTTATACACTGAACCCGGGATGGATTGATTAGAATGCGTGAGAGGAGCTTTACACTCCGACCCCGGGAGGGATTGATTGGACAGTGTGAGAGGAGCGTAAAACACATGCCCCGGGAGGGATTTATTGGAATGTGTGAGAGGAGCTTTACACTCTGACCCCGGGAGGGATTCATTGGACAGTCTGAGAGGAGCTTAAACACTTGCCCCGGGAGGGATTTATTGGAATGTGTGAGAGGAGCTTTACACTCTGACCCCTGGTGGGATTGATTCGAATGTGTGAGAGGAGCTTTACACTCTGAACCCGGGATGGATTGATTAGAATGCGTGAGAGGAGCTTTACACTCTGACCCCGGGAGGGATTGATTGGAATGTGTGAGAGGAGCTTTACACTCTGACCCCGGGAGGGGTTGATTGAAATGTGTGAGAGGAGCTTTACACTCTGACCCCGGGAAGAATTGTGTCGAATGTGTGAGAGGAGCTTTACACTCTGAGCCCGGGAGGAATTGATTGGACAGTGTGAGAGGAGCTTAAAACACTTGCCCTGGGAGGGATTTATTGGAATGTGTGAGCGAAGCTTTAGACTCTGACCCCAGGAGGGATTGATTGGAATATGTGAGAGGAGCTTCCACTCTGACCCCGGGATGGATTGATTGGACAGTGTGAGAGGAGCTTTACACTCTGACCCCGTGACGGATTGATTCGAATGTGTGCGAGGAGCTTTACAGTCTGACCCCGGTAGGGATTGATTGGACAGTGTGAGAGGAGCTTTACACTCTGACCCCGGGAGGGATTGATTGGAATCTGTGAGAGGAGCTTTACACTCTGACCCCGGGAGAGTTTGATAGGAATGTGTGAGAGGAGCTTTACAGTCTGTCCCCGGGAGGGATTGATTGGAATGTGTGAGAGGAGGTTTACACTCTGACCCCGTTAGGGATTGATTGGAATGTGAGAGAGGAGCTTTCCACTCTGACCCCGGAAGGGATTGATTCGAATTTGTGAGAGGAGCTTTACTCTCTGACCCCGGGAGGGTTTGATTGGACAGTGTGAGAGGAGCTTTACACACTGACCCCGGGAGGGATTGATTGGACAGTGGGAGAGGAGCTTTACACTCTGACCCCGGGAGGGATTGATTGGAATGCTTGAGAGGAGCTTTACACTCTGACCCCGGGATTGATTGATTGGACAGTGGGAGAAGAGCTTTACACGCTGACCCCGGGAGGAATTGATTCGAATGTGTGAGAGGAGCTTTACACTCTGACCCCGGGAGGGATTGATTGGAATGTGTGAGAGGAGCTTTACACTCTGACCCCGGGACGGATTCATTGGAATGTGCGAGAGGAGGTTTACACTCTGACCGTGGGAGAGATTGATTGGACAGTGTGAGAGGAGCTTTACACTCTGACCCCGGGAGGGTTTTATTGGAATGTGTGAGAGCAGCATTACACGCTGACCCCGGAAGGGATTGATTGGACAGTGGGAGAGGAGCTTTACACTCTGACCCCAGGAGGGATTGATTGGAATGTTTGAGAGGAGCTTTACACTCTGACCCCGGGAGTGATTGATTGGTCATTGGGAGAAGAGCTTTACACGCTGACCCCGGGAGGAATTGATTCGAATGTGTGAGAGGAGCTTTACACTTTGACGACGGGAGGAATTGATTGGAATATGTGAGAGAAGCTTTACACTCTGACCCCAAGAGGGCTAATTGTGATGTGTGAGAGGTGCTTTACACTCTGACCCCGGGAGGGATTGATTGGAATGTGTGAGAGGAGCTTTACACTCTGACCCCAGGAGGGATAGATTCGAATGTGTGAGAGGAGCTTTACATTCTGACCCCGGGAGGGATTGATTGGACAGTGTGAGAGAAGCATCACACCACGACCCCGGGAGGGATTGATTGGAGTGTTTGCGAGGAGCTTTACACTCTGACACCATGAGGGTTTGATTGGAATGTGTGAGAGGAGCTGCACAATCTGACCCCGGGAGGGATTGATTCGAATGAGTGAGAGGAGCTTTACACTCTGACCCCGGGAGGGATTGATTGTACAGTGTGAGAGGAGCATTGCACTGTGACCCTGGGAGGGTTTGATTCGTGTATGTGAGAGAAGCTTTACAATCTGACCCCGAGAGAGATTGATTAGACAGTGTGAGAGGAGCTTTACACTCTGACCCCGGGAGGGATTGATTGGAATGTGTGAGAGGAGCTTCACACCCTGACCCCGGGAGGGATTGATTCGAATTTGTGAGAGGAGCTTTACACTCTGACTCCGGAAGGGATTGATTGGAATGTGTGAGAGGAGCTTGACATTCTGACCCCAGGAGGGATTGATTCGAATGTGTGAGAGGGGCTTTACACTCTGACCCCGGGAGGGATTGATTGGAACGTGTGAGAGGAGTTTACACTCTGACCCCGGGAGGGATTGATTGGAATGTGTGAGAGGAGCTTTACACTCTGACCCCGGGAGGGATTGATTCGAATGTGTGAGAGGAGCTTTACACTCTGACCCCGGGAGGGATTGATTCGAATGCGTGAGAGGAGCTTTACAGTCTGACCCCGGGAGGGATTGGTTGGAATGTGTGAGAGGAGCTTTACACATTGACCCCGGGAGGGATTGATTGGAATGTGTGAGAGGAGCTTTACACTCTGCCCCTGGGAGGGATTGATTGGAATGTGTGAGAGGAACTTTACACTCTGACCCCGGGAGGGACTGATTGGATAGTGTGAGAGGAGCTTTACACTCTGACCCCAGGAGGGATTGATTGGAATGTTTGAGAGTAGCTTTACACTCTGACCCCGGGAGGGATTGATTGGACAGTGTGAGAGGAGCTTTACACTCTGACCCCGGGAGGGATTGATTGGAATGTGTGAGAGGACCTTTACACTCTGACCCCGGGAGGGATTGATTGGAATGTGTGAGAGGAGCTTTACACCCTGACCACGGGAGGGATTGATTGGAATGTGTGAGAGGAGCTTTACACTCTGACCCGGGACGGATTGAATGGAATGTGTGAGAGCAGCTTCACACTCTGACCCCGGGAGGGATTGATAGGAATGTGAGAGAGGAGCTTTATACTCTGACCCCGGGAGGGATTGATTGGACAGTGTGAGAGGAGCTTTACACTCTGACCCCGGGCGGGATTGATGGGAATGTGTGAGAGGAACTTTACACTCTGACCCCGGGAGGGATTGACTGGAATGTGTGAGAGGAGCGAAACACTCTGACCCCGGGAGAGATTGATTGGACAGTGGCAGAGGAGCTTTATACGCTGACCCCGGGACGGATTGATTCGAATGTTTGAGAGAAGCTTCACACTCTGACCCCGGGAGGGACTAATTGAAATGTATGAGAGGAGCTTTACACTCTGACCCCGGGAGGGATTGATACGAATGTGTGAGAGGAGCTTTATACTCTGAACCCGGGATGGATTGATTAGAATGCGTGAGAGGAGCTTTACACTCCGACCCCGGGAGGGATTGATTGGACAGTGTGAGAGGAGCGTAAAACACATGCCCCGGGAGGGATTTATTGGAATGTGTGAGAGGAGCTTTACACTCTGACCCCGGGAGGGATTCATTGGACAGTCTGAGAGGAGCTTAAACACTTGCCCCGGGAGGGATTTATTGGAATGTGTGAGAGGAGCTTTACACTCTGACCCCTGGAGGGATTGATTCGAATGTGTGAGAGGAGCTTTACACTCTGAACCCGGGATGGATTGATTAGAATGCGTGAGAGGAGCTTTACACTCTGACCCCGGGAGGGATTGATTGGAATGTGTGAGAGGAGCTTTACACTCTGACCCCGGGAGGGGTTGATTGAAATGTGTGAGAGGAGCTTTACACTCTGACCCCGGGAAGGATTGTGTCGAATGTGTGAGAGGAGCTTTACACTCTGAGCCCGGGAGGAATTGATTGGACAGTGTGAGAGGAGCTTAAAACACTTGCCCTGGGAGGGATTTATTGGAATGTGTGAGCGAAGCTTTAGACTCTGACCCCAGGAGGGATTGATTGGAATATGTGAGAGGAGCTTCCACTCTGACCCCGGGATGGATTGATTGGACAGTGTGAGAGGAGCTTTACACTCTGACCCCGTGACGGATTGATTCGAATGTGTGCGAGGAGCTTTACAGTCTGACCCCGGTAGGGATTGATTGGACAGTGTGAGAGGAGCTTTACACTCTGACCCCGGGAGGGATTGATTGGAATGTGTGAGAGGAGCTTTACACTCTGACCCCGGGAGGGATTGATTGGAATCTGTGAGAGGAGCTTTACACTCTGACCCCGGGAGAGTTTGATAGGAATGTGTGAGAGGAGCTTTACAGTCTGACCCCGGGAGGGATTGATTGGAATGTGTGAGAGGAGCTTTCCACTCTGACCCCGGAAGGGATTGATTCGAATTTGTGAGAGGAGCTTTACTCTCTGACCCCGGGAGGGTTTGATTGGACAGTGTGAGAGGAGCTTTACACACTGACCCCGGGAGGGATTGATTGGACAGTGGGAGAGGAGCTTTACACTCTGACCCCGGGAGGGATTGATTGGAATGCTTGAGAGGAGCTTTACACTCTGACCCCGGGATTGATTGATTGGACAGTGGGAGAAGAGCTTTACACGCTGACCCCGGGAGGAATTGATTCGAATGTGTGAGAGGAGCTTTACACTCTGACCCCGGGAGGGATTGATTGGAATGTGTGAGAGGAGCTTTACACTCTGACCCCGGGACGGATTCATTGGAATGTGCGAGAGTTGGTTTACACTCTGACCGTGGGAGAGATTGATTGGACAGTGTGAGAGGAGCTTTACACTCTGACCCCGGGAGGGTTTTATTGGAATGTGTGAGAGCAGCATTACACGCTGACCCCGGAAGGGATTGATTGGACAGTGGGAGAGGAGCTTTACACTCTGACCCCAGGAGGGATTGATTGGAATGTTTGAGAGGAGCTTTACACTCTGACCCCGGGAGTGATTGATTGGTCATTGGGAGAAGAGTTTTACACGCTGACCCCGGGAGGAATTGATTCGAATGTGTGAGAGGAGCTTTACACTCTGACGACGGGAGGAATTGATTGGAATATGTGAGAGAAGCTTTACACTCTGACCCCAAGAGGGCTAATTGAGATGTGTGAGAGGTGCTTTACACTCTGACCCCGGGAGGGATTGATTGGAATGTGTGAGAGGAGCTTTACACTCTGACCCCAGGAGGGATAGATTCGAATGTGTGAGAGGAGCTTTACATTCTGACCCCGGGAGGGATTGATTGGACAGTGTGAGAGAAGCATCACACCACGACCCCGGGAGGGATTGATTGGAGTGTTTGCGAGGAGCTTTACACTCTGACACCATGAGGGTTTGATTGGAATGTGTGAGAGGAGCTGCACAATCTGACCCCGGGAGGGATTGATTCGAATGAGTGAGAGGAGCTTTACACTCTGACCCCGGGAGGGATTGATTGTACAGTGTGAGAGGAGCATTGCACTGTGACCCTGGGAGGGTTTGATTCGTGTATGTGAGAGAAGCTTTACAATCTGACCCCGAGAGAGATTGATTAGACAGTGTGAGAGGAGCTTTACACTCTGACCCCGGGAGGGATTGATTGGAATGTGTGAGAGGAGCTTCACACCCTGACCCCGGGAGGGATTGATTCGAATTTGTGAGAGGAGCTTTACACTCTGACTCCGGAAGGGATTGATTGGAATGTGTGAGAGGAGCTTGACATTCTGACCCCAGGAGGGATTGATTCGAATGTGTGAGAGGGGCTTTACACTCTGACCCCGGGAGGGATTGATTGGAACGTGTGAGAGGAGTTTACACTCTGACCCCGGGAGGGATTGATTGGAATGTGTGAGAGGAGCTTTACACTCTGACCCCGGGAGGGATTGATTCGAATGTGTGAGAGGAGCTTTACACTCTGACCCCGGGAGGGATTGATTCGAATGCGTGAGAGGAGCTTTACACATTGACCCCGGGAGGGATTGATTGGAATGTGTGAGAGGAGCTTTACACTCTGCCCCTGGGAGGGATTGATTGGAATGTGTGAGAGGAGCTTTACACTCTGACACCGGGAGGGACTGATTGGATAGTGTGA